>NW_027203804.1:1085000-1830310 GCF_024711535.1 Dipodomys merriami
TGAGGCTATTACAAATGAAATTGTTTTCATGATTTCCCTTTCTGATTGTACCTTGTTTTGGCATACAGAAAAGCTACTGATGTTTTGTGGGTTAATTTTGTTTACTGCTACTTTACCAAAGTGGTTGATCAGCTGTAGGAGCTTGGGGATGGATTTTTTGGGTCCTTTAGGTATAAGATCATATAATCTGCAAATGGGATAGTTTGATTTCTTCTTTCCCTCTATGCATCTCTTTTATGTCCCTTTATTGCCTTATTTGTTGTTGTGTTCTTGAAGATGGTCATTCTGACTGGATTGAGATCCCTTTTTAACAGACAGGATATTTTTGGGAGGGGAAAGAAACCTTATTTGGGTCTTCAATGATCAGTGACCTTTCCAAGAGCAGCTCTATTTGATTATCTGTTGAGATAAAAATCTCATGTTGAGTATAACCTAGATAAAATGTGTGAGAAATTACATTTTAACCATCTGGGCAGAGTCTGATGTTTCCTTTATAGAGACTGCATACTACTTCACACTCTGAATGGACCATTATGTGTTCTGCTTCCTCATTTCACAATCTGTTCTGTGTGCATAAGTCACCACAGAAAGAAGGTGGCTGGAAATCCATTACTATTTTCAGTTCTGTGTCATGGCTTCTCAAAGCGGAAATCCTGGGTTCAAGATACTTAATTTTAATGTTGTGATGAATGCCACGTGGTGGCGTTTCTCAGAGATAGAAGCACCTTGTAGGTGGGGCAGCACTTTCTTCCCCCGTGGGTGTCAGTGTATTCCAGGTGCTGATGACACAGAGTTCCACTGGAATTCACATCTCTTTCACTAGTGGCATGTGCCATCCCATTTCCTGCCCAACTCCATGTTTACCCTCTGAAGTATAGTGGTTCCTGTGAATTACCCAGAGCTCTTTGCAAGTTAGTTATTCACCCTGTGTCCCCCATCTGTATACAAAAGCTCTTCCCAGTCCCAAATCACCTTCCTTTAGGTCCTTCTTACATGGTGAAGTTCTACATTTTTACATAATTAAGTAGGCATACATATTTAATTATTAAAGTTATCTTAAAATAGTTATGCCAAGGGGTTATTCATGCAGACAAGTCAATCAACTTCACTCCTTTCATCATTCATATATGTATATCTTTAATTTTAGGGTGGGAGGAGTTCCAATATTGTTTAGAAAGTTTGTTTAATTCCCTAATGGCACCTGTGACCTTCTTGGAGTTTTTGGTTTTTACGTTTTTATTGGAAAGGCTTTCTGTGGTTGGAACTTGGGGTTTTGTGCTTGCCAGGCAGGTCCCCAGCATTTTGTGCTTTAGTTGATTTCCAGCTAGGGTCTTATGCTTGTGTCTGAGACCAGACTTGGACTGTGATACTCTTATCTCTGCCATCCATATAGCTGGGATTGTAGGCATGTGCTGCTACACTAGGCCTGTGGTTTTTCACTTTACATGTATGTCTTCACCTATATGTAATGTTGATTTTATCCTACAAGTGGATGAGGTTCCTCTTTCAAAATTTTCTGATTGATAATGCACTGTCTCCCAACAGTTTATAAAGAATCCAGTATTTATTTTACAACTAAGTGACTAATCTTTTCATAATTTAGTATTTATACAAAAAGGGCATCACATTCTGATTTCTCTCCTTATTAAGTGGCTTGAACACAAGAACTTGCACTTGCTCAGCTTGCTTGTAAGGCTGGTGCTCTCCTAATGGAGCTATGTTTCCAGCCTGGGTTTTGGCTGTTTTGGAGATAGCTTCTCAAATACTTTTCCACCTGGGCTGCCATGATCTCAGCTAGGATTATGGGCATGGGCCACTGGCACCCAGTAAATGACTGTTTAAAATATGCATGCAATTTCAGAGTTGAAACAGATCAACAGAGAGCAGAACTGTGTCAAATTATCTGTTACACTTTGGGGACGTCATATTACATCCTGAATTTGCTTTATGGATTTTAGTAAATATGATAGCTTTCCTTATCTGGATCTTGTACCTCTCATAAATGCATTCATAAGTCATTTATAGCTTTTACATTCCTGTAAGAGGGATGCAGTGAGAATCAAGGAAAGGCATTGATTTTTGAAATCCTTTGGTTCAACTCATGCTAGCTTTGTATGGTGGTGGCTGCAGGGCAAAGATGTCTGACTCTCCCTAGGGGAGGGCATCTCTTGGGACCCTGGGACCTGGGAAGTCTGTCATGACAGAAAAGTGCGCAGCTAGGCTGTTTGGCTTGGGCAATAGAAAAGATCTTCATGAGGTGGAGGTTAGAAGTTTGAATTCAAGGCCAGCAAGTTGGCTTTTGGTGAGGGCTTGGGGCAGATGTGTTGGTGCTAGGCTGACATTGATGGTGAGCCACCACATGGCAGGTGGTATGCCAGGCCTCCACATGGCTGGGCGGACCATGGGTGTTTTTGTAGGGGCCCTGCTGGGAGGATGCTGGGAGAGCTTGGGAGGAAGTTTGGCCTGAGAATCAAGGGCAAATGGGAGGCTTTGGGGCAGATTCAAGAGGCACAGATGGGGCGGGGGAAGGAGTACAGGAGGGCAGGAGGTCAGCAGGGAAATGGGGGCAGCGAATGTCAGCACAGACAACCAGCCATAGCAATCTCCACTACAGACTTGTATAGGGAAAGGAGAGGAGGGGAGTCGCCCGGACACTTGCAGGGAAGACCAATCCCGACTCCACCCATTCCTAGCAGTGTCACCCTGGGGATTTTTAAAAAACTACTCTCAGCTCAGCTCTTCAGTTGGCATGGTGAGAGGAGCAGGGCACAATGAGTTGATGGGTGTCACCCTGGCAAGAGGCCCAAAGAAGGTTCCTCGTGGGTGATAGCTCTCCCAGGGGATTCCTAGATTAAAGGTGATCACACTGACTAAAGATGAATCCCATGGAAAGAGGGGGGTCTCTGGTAGCTCCCATGTGTCTGAGCCTTGGAAACTTATGAAGAATAGACGATGTGCATGGAGTGCCAGACCTACCTCTGGGCCCAAATCTGAAGACAATGGCAGCTTTTATATCTTGCTATCAAAATCATCCAAATGTCCTTGGATGCATGTTATGAGGATGCCCAGGTGGCCTATGGGACCCGTTGGAAAGGAGCTGGGGCCCTCACTCTACCCGGAGCCACCAGAGGACAGCTAGCAACTCTGTGATGTTGAGCGCATGTGCCAACTTGGAGTGCAGGAGATGCTGCCCATCAGGCATTCCATGTGTCCACAATGGACCACCCTTTTGACCTGGCCTTGTCCATATCCACTACTTGAGAGCAAAGTAAGTGGGCAGCAGTGGCTGCGAACAAATCCATTTCTGGGACCCACACTACTCCAAGGCCAGCTTTAATGCATCCATGAGGGAGGGTCCTCATAAGCTAATTACCATCCAGGAGGCTCCGCCTCTAAAAGGCAACATTCTCCCCCCTATCCTCCCCACCTGTTCAAGCCATAGCAACCCTCCATCTTGGGATAGTCTGTTGCAGAGCCACAGGGAGCTGGAAAACACACGTCACATGGTGAGAACAGCATGCTGGACTCCAGAGTGATTGTAGAAGTATTACAGGATCATGCAAAAGCCGTTATGAAAATCGATTCTAACACCAACATGGTTTATCTCTCACCATTGCTACTCAGCTGGCCCGCAGATCCCTGTGTCCCCAACCTCTCCCAGCCCCCACTCCCCTGCCGCCTGGATGGGCTTGCCATTTTAGTGCTATGGGCCATTGGGTGTCATCAGGACAAAGCTTTGGGCATCTCGCTGTTCCTGGTGGGGCCCTGGGGCTCCTTCCAGACTGGCAGGTGATGGCTGAGTGTGTGGAGGAAGGCACAGTTGCCTCTCTTCCCAGGGACTGTGTGGAAATTATGTTCTTATAATGAGGGTCCTGAAGAACCCCCTGCCCCCCAGGCTTAGATGGTGCTGCTGTACAATGCTCACCAGGCACATAGCAGCTGTTGATTATGACAGAACATGGCATGATGGGGGCCGGGAGTTCCCCCAGGAACAAACTCCCACTACACTGCCTGGCTGTCGCCATTAGTAGTGGCTTTTGAGGTGACAGGCTGGGTGAAATGTCGCCATTGGCATCCTGTCTCTGCCTGCCCATCTTGGGAGAGCCCTAGATGGTGAGGTACCCCATGACATTATTAATGCCGCTTTGCTGAAAATTTCACACACTCACACAAATGCCTTATGGCATTTCCTGCTTTCATGGGGCTCCAAGGATGGAGAGAAAAAATCCCGAAATAGCAGCTCGGTACTGGTTGTCAAGGCAACGGGACCCTCCATCTAGCAGCGGGGACTGCCAAGCTGGGCTCCTAGAGGGGAGGGGCAGGGCCCTCCAGGAGCCTCAGATCTTGGCTTTGTAAATCCAGGGGAGCCTCCTCTCCACCCATGTGTCCCAGCAAACAGGGGTGGCCGGGGTCAGCTGGTGAAACCAGACAGACAAAGGAGGAGTATGCTGCCAAGTGCAGCGGGCAGTGTGGAGTTGGATATGGCTGGGCTTCTCATAATCTCTAATGGGCTCATGGGTGGATATTCATGGCTAGGTGTTAGGGAAACCTTTGGACACTCTGTTTTGGGGATCCTGCAATGGTTTAGGAGTGTGGTGGGGCTATCAGAGCAAGGATGGAGTTGGCTGGAAAATGGGGAGATTGTTAGGGAGGCTGGGGTGGTATGGGTTGGGAACGTATGTGTTAGGTTGTGGGGTGGGGGTGCTTGCTCCTTGCCGGACCCCCGGGAGGAAGAGTTCCCCTTGGACACAGAGCAGGGAAGTGGCTCCACTGAGCATTGGAAGAAGTGAGCTTTCCTGGCCCTTTTCACCCCTGGAGTAGCACTTACATTGAGTTTTCAAAACCCCGAACACCCATCCACACATGGCCCAGGAATGGTGTAGGGTCTTCAGTCTTGAAGGCTGGCCTCCAGTCTGGACACACTGTGTACTCTTTCTTATGCATTTGAGACCCATTGTGTGCTCCTGGTTGTGTTAAGAAAGGCTTGGTCACTAGACCCAGTGTGTGCTTTTGGGTGTGAAGGGCAGGTTAGAACATCTACTGTGTGTTTTTGGTTGAAGTAGGCACACTATATGCTCTTGGGTATATTATTCAGGGATAAGCCAATAGACCTAGTGTGGGCTTGGGCATACTATGCCCTTGTGTGTCTTTGAATGTTTTATATTCACTGTGTGCTCTTGGGAAGTTCAGTTCATGTGGGCCAATAGACCTACTGTGTGCTCCTTGCTATGCTAGTCAAGGGTGGGTCAGTAGACCTACTGTGTGTTTTGGGGTGTATTAGGCAAGGTCAGATGGAACAAGTGAAGTTGTCACCACTAATAGGGTTTGCTTCCCAGGGGTCCCCTCGTGTTTCATTTTGGGGTAGATCAGCCTGCTCAAAACAAGAAGCAAAATACTGTTCTCTATCATGCAGGGAAGCCTCATCCAACTGTGTCTGGCCAACACCGAGCTCCTTCTTTCAAGGCCACGGGTCAACCAGAAGGAGAGATCTGCGGGAAATTTGAATTGTGAGGTGTTTGGTGTGAATTTAACAAGTGAATTGGCAAGCATGAAGTCCGCCCCCCCCCCTCCAGCCTCAGCATGGAGATGTTGCAGGAAGAAAGCTCAGCTGGTATTCATGTGCTCAGAGAGACAGAAGCCAGCCCAGCAGCCGGGATTGTGGATCAGTCAGTGAGTTGCCCTGAGGTGATGGCTCTGTCGGCTGTGGTCCTCCACCCACCTATCACAGCCTTGCTGACATTCTCCATTGGGTTCCCTGATGCCATGATGCTGAGAGACCTGGGAAATGGCCAGTGTCAACCTGGGGACAGAGAGACACCCCACATACTTTTGAAGCTTGGTTCTCAGTGAGGTATATTTTTCTGGGGACCGTATCCAATGAGTTCAAGGCCAGTACTCAAAACCTCCCCTCCGCTGTTGACTCACAGTAACAAATAGGAGAGCCGGGCATGACGTTTAAGGCCCAGTAGGGGACACAGCCCGAAAGGAAATCATAACGAAATTGGGAGAGAAATGAGGAGAGGTGGAAATGAGCACAGAACCATAGGACATGACTCCCCCAAGCAGGTTTATGACTCAGAGAACCCCAAGTCTGCATTCATCTTCTCTAAGCCTTGTTCCTGGCTTGGAATCATGCATTCTACATAATAGGACCAGAAATCTGAGTACAGGCATCCCGCTCACTCACACACCTGCAAACCTGCATTGCAAATGGGGCAGAAAATGAGATGTGGGATTATCAGGACAAGTGTGGCCTCGTCCCCCCACGCCTGTGTTCACCTTGAGGCAATCAGGAGAGTGGAAATCCCTGCTGTCCAATGTGACCCAGCCCTCCTTCTTTCCTGACAGGACTTGGGTTTGAATTCATGGCCTCTCACTTTCTGGGAAAGTAATTCACCACTCTCTGAATGGTCCTGGTGTTTTGTCTTTTCTTTTTTCTTCTTTGGGGCTGCTGGACTTGGAACTCAGGATTTTGCTCTTGCTTGGCTGGCACACTACTACATGAGCCGTGTCTCTGGCCCCACTTTTTGCTGGTTATCCTGTAGATGAGGTTTTTCAGACTTTTCTGGTGAGGCAGATTTTGAACTGCAATCCTCTGACCTCAGCCTCCTGAGCAGTTGGGATGGCAGGAGTGTAATCTGAGCCAGGGCCTGACACTGAGTTTATACAGCTTTCCAGTCCTGTAGCCATGAGACGCAGAGACAGGGACAAGGTGCACTTCCACGTTGCTTTCCTGACGACCTTCACCCTCCATGCAAGAATGATGATGGCATGGTGGGGTGCAAGGACCCTCCACGTCCGTGTCCATGCTTGGCCTGGCCTGGCCTGGCCTGGCCACTGCTTCCACAAGGCTGGCTTCTAGGTTGGGAGGCCCAAGTGAATGGAGCTCCAAGATTCTTTGCTTTTATGTCTAGGAGGCTGTGACCCCCAGATCTTCTACAGCAGTGAGCAATGTTGCTTCTGGGATGCTGGGATGGGACACCCCCAATTCCTTCGGACAGACAGAATTCCTCATCTCCCTGGAAACAAAATGGGGATGTAATTCAGGCCTCTTCATTTCCCATCGCTTTGAGGTAGGGGTGAATGACTGGGAGGCTTGGTTGGCTTTCCACTGCCTTATCTGGTGCTTGGGGAGGAGATGGAGCTGAACCCTGTGGGTACAGCCGCCCTACCTGACTGATGGACTTACAGCCACTTCCACGGCCACAGCCACAGCCACAGCCACCTTTTACTCTCAAGGATCCACTGAGGCATGGATGGCCTCAGAGGCTCTACATGCTGACTGGGGCTGAGGAGCAAGTGGGGTTCCAGAATGATCTGTGCTCACCCTCCCTCTCACGTTGTCTGCCACCTCCCCTCGTACCAGCCCCTCAGACAGGACATATTTCAGCTCTGCAGCTTTCATCTGGAAGACTGTCAGCTCATTGTTCAGAGGAGTCACACCGTGGAAATCCTCCCTGCATAAGCAGTGTGGTTGTGCAAGTGCGTTTGTAGTGCAGTGTGTGCCTTCAGGGATGGTCACATTTTAGATCTGACTTCCACATCTGTCCTCTGAGCTTGACTCATTCCACAGGCTACTTGTTTCCCTGAGAAAGACATAATATTATTCTTAATGTAATTCTATTGTATATATTTAATATATTTAATTTGTATATATTCATATATATGTACATATACTTCATATATATATATATATATATATATATATATATATATATATGTGGGTAAGCATAGAAACCTTGGAACAATATATGTGCTTACTTTTATGTTCTAGTCCAACATGAAATTTAAATATGGATGGGTAACTTTCTTTTTCTCTTTTAAGTCTGAGACTGAGACTAGAACCTGGCACTTTCCTCACTGACTGGCATTCTACCGATGGAACCACACCTTCAACCCCTGATTGGTAAGTTTGACAACTTAATATGTTTAAAAACTTTTAGTTTGGAAAATCACCAGCATAGACTAAAGAAAAAAAAATAGCTTAGCAAGATCTGGGTTGTCATCTGTTTGTAGCATCCATCATAGAAATCAAGTGTGATCATAATATATCAAGAGCATTTACAAATCAATAAGATGAAGGCTGATTACCTTTGTCAAAGTAGTGGGTAAAAGACACAAATGGTAATTTGCAGTTTCCAAGATGTGGGAAAATATGTTTCCAACTAAGGAAATAAAAATGGAAACAAGACGCATTTACTATAAATTTGGTGTTCCCAAAGAGGCAGGGCAAACACTTCAAGCAAAGGCCAGCCTAACGTGTATGGGGAAACTTGAGTTCACTGATAATAGCTGGAACAAATGTTGTGGAGCATGGACAATGTCAAATCTCTGGACCCACATTAATCTCTAAATAAATTTTATTTCCTTGAGCCTTCCCTTCCTGTCTCCTTTAGGAAACAATACTCAGATTTACAGCGATGTAAATGGATGGCTTTTTTTGCCTCCACATAGATTTTATTGTGCATCTGCAGTGAGGGTCGTGTCTGTATTAAAAGGAAAGATTTGTTTCTACCACTTCCTATATATGCAGTAATTGCAATTCTTTTTGACCAATTTGTAGAAAAATTGAAGTCAAGGCTAGGAATTTTCCCCCTTTTTATTTTTCTTTCCATTCCAAAAATTACACCAGAACTTATTCTTGAGGTGTAGGTGTGTGTGTGTGTGTGTGTGTGTGTGTGTGTGTGTGTGTGTGTGTGTGTGTGTGTGTGTGTGTGTGTGCCAGCACTGTGGTTTGAACTCAGTACCTCACACTTGCTAGACGTGGTGTTCTTCCACTTAAGCCAGGGGCCTACAGCTCCTTTGTGTACTGGTTATTTTCCGGGTAGGGTCTCACTCTATGCCTGGCTTGGCCTGGCCTGGGTTGTCCTCCTGCACGTATTGCCTGTGTTGCTAGGGATGCCTAGTGTTTACCACCATGCCCATTGTGCTTCCTCTTTGGCTGGGATTACACATATGTGCACCACCACACTCAGCCACTGGTCAAGATGGGGGACTCAGACTCTTCTGTCCTGGTTTGTCTTGAAATTTGATCCTCTTGTTCCCACTTCCCAAGTAGCTGGAATAACAGGTGAGTCAGTCACCATGGTCAGCCCTGCGTATGCTTTTAAAAAAATATTCAATTTCATAAAAAAACACACAAGACATTTATCCTCTGGCCTGTTTGAAAACTGACACCATGCCCTGTTTTCTCCTGATGCTGGTTGTAGCCTCATCCTGAAACCGGCCAAGATCTTGGTTGCTCAGGCCAACCTCGGCCATGAAGCACATTAGCATCTGGTCCTGTAATGATGGCAAACTTCTTGTGTTTTAAAACACAACAGAGAAGAGCGCTCCCTGTCCCTCTGTTCCCACCTGCCACAGGCAGGAACATTTGCTCCTCCAGAGTCTTTTGTGGCTCATTTCCCAGGGACACATTCAGGCAGGCAGGCAAGCTTCAGAGCCTGAAGAGTACACATCCTTGTTCAGGAGAAGTGCCGGAGGATAGGAATCGCCCCCACTTAAAGAAGGGAACAGAAGATAGTAGGGAGAGGACTGACTGGGTTTACCATCATTCTCTCCCTGTCAGCAGAGACACAGGATGCACTTCAGTCGGATTGGCTGCAGAGGCAAACGCTGTCTTTCTCACTCAGCTTTCCTCAGACATTTTAAACTTTTTGGTTGGAAATAAGAAAAGTGAACTCAGAGCCTAGGTGCTGTCTCTGCCCGAGGCAAGTGCTCTACCTCTTGAGCCACAGCTAATTGGAGATAAGTGCCTGGGCTGGCTTTGAACCAAGGTCCTCAGATCTTACTCTCCTGAGTAGCTGGGATGCCAGGTGTGAGGTACAAGCACCCAGCAGCCATCTCCACTGCATTGCTCTGTTCTTTAGGCACAGATTATACCGGACGATGTAGTGAAGAGCTCACAGTACAAATCGCACTTCTTCCTTGTTATCTTCTTAAAGCTCTCGTTCTGGGCTAGGTGTGGTGACATATAGCTGGAGTCTCAGCTACTCAGAAGGTAGAGACAGGAGGATATTCAGTGTGAGACCAGCAGGGGTAAATGGCACACATGGCAGTTATGAGTTATTTGTTTTATTAGTATAGCTCTGTTGAATTCCTTCCTTCCTCCCTCCTTCCCTCCCTCCCTCCCTCCCTCCCTCCCTTCCTCCCTCCCTTCCTCTCTTCCTTCTTTCTTTCCTTCCTTCTTTCCTTCCTTCCTTCCTTCCTTCCTTCCTTCCTTCCTTCCTTCCTTCCTTCCTTCCTTCCTTCCTTCCTTCCTTCCTTCTTCTCTCTTTCTCTCTTGTCAGTTTTGGGCCTTGACTGTCCCTTAGCTCTTCAGCTCAAGTTGAGTACTCTACCACTTGTGCCATAGCACCACTTCCAGTTTTCTGGAGATTCACTAGAGATAAGAGTCTCAAGGACTTTCTTGCCCTGGCTGGCTTTGAACCTCGATCCTCAGATGTGAGCCTTCTGAGTGGCTAGGATTACAGGTGTGACATACCACCCCCCAGATTCTTGAGTTTATTTCTCATTTCCCCTAAGCAATTGATTAAAACACATTTTCCTTCAGGAAGTTAGGATCCCTCTCTTGAAGTTCCTATCTCTCTTACACTGAAAAACCATTTTGATCTGGTCAGAGTCTGATGTTGCTTTTTACAGACACACGGTGGCGCTGTTGGCCTTACGTCCACCTCCTCTCAGGCTGGGCAGGCCCAAAGTCCCAGGGATACCATGGGGAGCATCTGAGGACCAGCCAGAGCTCTGTCCCCATGAGTGGTGTCATAGTCCTTGTGGTTCAGCCATTCCTACAAGTGGCAGAGTTAGAGCACAGCTGTCTTGGAACAAGCCTTTCAGGTCCGCATCTATCCTTACTGTCAGAGAAGGCCCTGGGCCTCTTCTATCCCCCTAGCTCTCCTGACCCCTGGGTCAAGGTGGGGGGGTCAGCCCCTGGAGGACCTTGGTGACCATCTGGGTCTCTCTAGCATGTGGTTCTGAGCATGGGACACTTGCTGGCCTGGCTTGTGTTCTTCTGGCAATGAACGGGGCTCTGTTCTTCCTTGCATTTCCAGCAACGCAGATATTGGAAGCAGTAGAAGGACTGTTGGGAGCCTGGAAGGCCTCCACAAAGCCTGGGGACAGGAGCATGCCTGGGGCCTGGCAAAGCCCAGCCTGCAGGCCCATCTTGGCTTGGACACTCTGAGTCCATCAATTTAACTCTCCACACTGCTTTCATTGATTTTAATGTCTCTCTACACTAATTAGATGTGTTATCACTAATCTTTCGTAATCACCACAAGGAGCTGGTGGAAAGTCTCTGAGATTTCAATCTACATTTAAAATAAGAAACATTATCACCTCTGGGAAAATGAAAAAAAAGCACATGTAATTTTAATGTTTAAATCAATAAAGCTGTCCAGCTTCTCTTTTGTGCTTGTATCAGAGGAATTCATAAATATCCTATTCAAAGTTCTTCCTGTCCCTCTGATTCCCCAGGGCTGAGGGCTGACTTTTGGTGTCAGATGGGAGCTAAGCAGATGAATGTCAATAGCACACTCTTGTGGGGGGCCTAGGATGGACTTGGGGGTTGACAGGGGTGGGGGGGGTGTTCTCACTCCTTTATTTTGATTTCTGTTGATTCTTATTCAAAAAGCCTTTGAAAGGTGAGAAAGGAGGAGAGAAAAATCCTTTCTTCTTTAATTAATCTGTCTTTTTTTTTAAATTTTATTTTATTTGAGAACATACTGTACAGAGGGGCTACAATTACATGGGCAGGATAATGCATACATTTCTTACCAAGCATTGCAACCTCCTCCTTTGTTTACCCTTCACCTCCCTTCCCAGCCTCCCCCCTCCCCCCACTCAATTATACCCCCCTCCCCCCCCACACCGACATTGTAAAGTTGGTTTTGACATGACATTTTGTACTTCTCATTGTTGCAACAGGTCCACCTG
Source organism: Dipodomys merriami (assembly GCF_024711535.1). Taxonomy (NCBI): domain Eukaryota; kingdom Metazoa; phylum Chordata; class Mammalia; order Rodentia; family Heteromyidae; genus Dipodomys; species Dipodomys merriami. Next base: position 1,096,935 of record NW_027203804.1, read on the forward strand.
AATCCTTAAACGACTTGTTTGTCCCCATCTCCTCCACATGTTATACTGACATCAAATATAGTGAAAGCAGGGGTTACACTGTGGGGGAGGGACATACAAAGCAACAAAGAAATAATCTTATAAATGCGTTAGAAACACATGCATGAAAGAAACAAAAACATTAAAATACATATTTCGAATGGTTAGATCGCCAAGTTGGATTGCCAAACAACCGGCCTGCCCCAGGCAGATTAGATCATGTAGGTGCAGACAGGGAGGGAGAGGTAACCAGCATGCTAACCAAGGACCCTGCCTTTGGGAATGTGGAGAAAAGAGATGATGTTCAAATGCAGAGAAGCAGAAGCAACTCCAGCACATTCTCTCTCGAACAATTGGAATGAGAATGTATAGATACGGAAGAGTGAGGAGCTTGTTTTTAATGTGCTGCAGATATGACAGGCTGTAATTTGGAACATCTCTGATCAGAAACAGAGATGACATGTAGCCAGGTACAGGGTGGTGGGGGGAGGAGGCGGAGGAGGCAAACACATTCTCTCTGTCCCAGCCAGGCTGGCACAGGCCATGGAGACAGCTGGTGCCCACTGGGTGCTGTTGTGTGCCACAACTGCAGAGGCAGGCTGTATTCGCACAACTCCAGTGTGTGTGGGGGAACTGTAGTCAGCTCCAAGTGAGACAGCTGGGGAAGAATACGCTGATCCACTCTCCCTGCTTGCGAGGGAGCTCCCAGCTCAGATCTGGTGAGACCTCAGCTGCTGACTTGGTGGCAGGAGGGTGAGGTTTGTGGTGTGCTCCTAGTTTGTCTGGAGATGAGAGGCAGCTGTTGTGAGGATGGGGCCTTCCTGAGGCTCCCAGGAAGGAATTCCTGGCTTTCTAAAGAGATACAGGTGGACCTGTTGCAACAATGAGAAGTACAAGTTGTCATGTCCAAAACTAGCTTTACAACGTGGGTGCGGGGGGGGGGGGGAAAGTGGGGAAGGAGAAGGATTGGGATTGTGGGGAGGGGGGAGGCTGGGAAGGGATGTGAAGGGTAAACAAAGGAGGAGGCTGCAATGCTTGCTAATAAATGTACGCATTATCCTGCCCACGTAATTGTAACTCCTCTGTACAGTATGTTCACAAATAAAATAAAATTAAATTTAAAAAATTAAAAAAAAAATAAAGAGAGAACAGACCTGGGCTGGCATACTTGCTCTGCTTTGCTACGTGCAGTGAGGAAAATGATGGAGAAAAACACATTCAAGAGTTTATTATAGAGACAGTGAGTCGGCTGCAGGGAACGCTGGCCTGGCTGAGATTTTTCAGGTCTGGATCAGGTGAACCGTCCCTCACTGAGTGTGAACTGATAGGAAGCTTGATTGACAGGTAGAACTTACGCCCCTGGTGTGCAACTGCGCATGCCCAAGTTTGCTGTGACTGCTCATGTGCAGTTAGTAGAGCTAGACTGGCCCCCTGCCAAGGCTTGCGGACACCATGAGGCCTAGGAGTCACTGTAGGTCACTGTCCTGTGTTGGCACTCCGGCCTAGGGGTCACTGCACGTCACCATCCTATCCCACACTGGTGAGGGGCTCTGCTTCTTCGGGGAACCCTGGCCAAGGGGACTAGGGACCAGGCCGTGTAGCCTCAGGAATCCCGGCTCCCTTTTGATGGGCCCTTTGCTGGCCATGTACACTTCTCACTGGTACTGGGCTGTGTCCTCTGGAGAGGTCTCTCCCTTGTCCTAGCCTCTCCCCTGCCATGGAAGACTGGCCTTTGTCCCCACCCTCCAGAGTCTCTGTCAAGAGTCAGTGAGGTTGCAGACACTAACCCTAGCACTGGGGTGGACAGAGCAGGTGTATCCCTGTTGTGACCAGGAACGCTGACCTGCCCAGGAGCTCAGCAACCAGTACTCCTGTACCTCACCACTGCCTCATACACTCCTCCCAAATCCAGGGGGATTTCTTCTCAGAAAGGGGGATTTTCTGGATTCAAGGTGTCTAGACACCTCTGTCATCTAAATGCGGATTTATGGACAGAAAAGGCAAAAGAGGTGATAAAACCAAATTTTCTATCTCTCCCTTTCACTCCTTCCTTTCTTCTTTGGCCTGGGATTTGAACTCAGGTCTTTGAGCTCGCTAGGCTGGCACTTTACTACTTGTGCCACATGCCCAGTGCTTTCTGCTTTCATGACTTTTTCTATAGGGTGAAGTTTCCATCTTGTCAGTGATTGTGTGGCCAACAAGACCAGTTCATTCACGCATTCACACTCCAACAGTGGTCTTCGGGAGGAAAGGAAATGCTAAAAAATAATAATAATAATACACAAAGTTTTTTTGCCTTTTGTTTTAGCTGTATATCTGAGCAAATTATCGTGGCTTTGTTTTTTCAACAATTGTGATCAAATTTTGGACAAAAAGCAACTAAGCAGGGGGTGGCTATAATTGGACGCTGGTGGCAAGTTCTACTGTCTCATTTCTGGGCCTGTGATGAGGGGTACATTGGGGCCAAGCTGAGCTGCGCACTGCCTGGCGGCCAGGAAGTAGAGGCAGACAAGTTGTTTCTGGGAAAAAGACCCACGCTGGGAGGATACTCCACAGTGACTACGCCCTCCTCCAACAGGGCTTCAGTTCCAGTGTCCACTCATGAATGTTACCCAGGGATAAATATGAGAGCTTATGACTAAGTCCGCTCTCAAAACCCTATCGTCCAGAACCAGGCCTTTGTCCCATGAGCCTCTGGGGTCATCTTTGGTTCAGACCCTGATAATAGCATTGGAACAGCAAATCTAAATCCCAGCAGTGGTCCTGGGAGAGGGCTGTGTGGTTATGTCTGAAAGTCAGGAGCCTCCTTGGCAGAATGAGTATCAGTCCTGGGTGACTGAGCAGAGGTTTGAACCCAGTGCTGCCCAACACCAGCACAGTGTTTCTCCTGGCAGATCTCCCCAAACTACTGTCAGAGCCGATGTTTCTAGAATCTTCGATGAGGCAGCATGTGGCCCTGGGCCTTGCATGGAGCCCTCTTGGGAAATACTGCCTCCAAGCCCAGAGGGAAGGGTTATCGCCAAACGAGCTCCCCATACCAAGAGGAATTTAGAGCAAGATGTAGAGCAATTTTGCAGTGCTCTTGCTCTGCTGACAGCTGTGTATGCAGCTGGAAACGCATAAGGAGGATTTTTTAGAAGACGTCATATTTGGTTAAGTACTTTGTATTAAGATGAGTGTTTCCCTCATACAATGGGTTTCCAACTATTTCCAGGCATTTTTTTAACTCCTTGCATTTCACCGAGGCTGAATTAATTACAACAATTACCAGTCAGAAAACACATACTGCCCAATTATCATGTAATTCATTTTCGCAGATCGCTGTGAGTTTGGATAAAAAGTGGAAGACTTTTAGAAACTGCTGTATTTTCCTCTACAAACCTTACTGTTGTGCTCCATAGTTCTAGGGTGGCTTGAAGATGAGCTAAAGGCATGGCCTTTGTTAGAGGCGTGGCTTCAGTGGATAATATGGCATTAGTAGAAGTGTGGCTTCAGCAGAAGGTGTGGCTTCAACAGGAGTTGTGGCCTCAGCTGTAGGTATAGCCTCAGCAGGAGGTATGGATTCAGCTGGGGGTGTGGCTTCAGCAGGGGGTGTGGCCTCAGCTGTAGGTATGGCTTTGGCAGGAGGTGTGGCTTCAGCTAGGGGTGTGGCTTCAGCAGGAGGTGTGGCTTCAGCTGGGGTGTGGCTTCAGCAAGGGGTAGGGCCTCAGCAGTGGTATAACTTCAGCAGGTGTGGCTTTAGCAGGAAGCACTAATTGTGGCATCCAGCCAGTTCGAATCCAGTTGTTGCAGCCTTAGGCAGATATGGAATCTTTCTGTACCTGTCTTTGCTCATGTGTAAATAGGTGAGTGCATGTGTCTTTGTTTTATGGGGCCAATGATGAGCCAGTGTAGCTGGAGCTCCAGAATGGCCAGTGAGCCGTGAGCTCCTGTCGGTGCTGGCTGTAACCTTCCTGCAGGCTCACATAGCTAGCTAGCTAGCTCAGAAATTCCAACACCTCATGGCAGGACACTCCAGGCTGCCTTAAAGGTCCTGGATGCAGGGAACTGTACTTGGCCCAATGGTCCCACTGTCCTTTCCAGCCAGAGGGAGTGTTGCAGTTTCTGGCTATGCATGTGGGGGACCCAGTCATTTTGCTGTAGGCTGACACAAGTGAGAGCCACCAAGTGGTGTCTCCATTGGAGCTCTTAATCTCCCTCTTTCTACCTGTCTCAGTGTGGTCAGACGTAAAACTCATTGGCCTGGGGCCAGCAGCACAGCTGACCCAAAATGGAATTAAAACACATGTTTCCTTTCCTCTCTTCCCTCCTCCTCCCTGGGCCACCAGCCGATGGAGAAAGCTTTCATTGCTCTCATTGTTTCCCTGCCCTCTCCCCTTCCTCCTCCTGCTCCTCCTCCTTGTCTTTCTCTGCTCCCAGGCCATAAGGTGAGCAGCTTCCCCCTGCACAGGTTCTCATGTGCTGCCATGATGCTTTGCCTCAGTGCAGGCCCAGAGTTGTTGAACTGGTGAACCTAGGATCAAAACCATGAGCTAAGATGAAATTCTGTACCTTTTAAATAACTTCTCTCTCCTGTATTTGTCTCCACAGCAGCAGCAGTAGCAACAAATCCATTGGTGCCAAAAGGAGAAGTATCCAAGAAAGAAAAGTGACAACGGAAGTACTGTTATTTAAAATCATTTCTGTTATATCACTCTGAGGCTCACGGTGCTGACTGAAGTCTGTCTCAAGTTCCTCTCCTGGTTACAGCCATACTTCTGAATGAATGTCAGGCCCCTTTGGTATCTGCTTGAGACTGGCTTCAAGACCTGTCCTCCATGCAGAGCACTGGTACCTACCCAGGGTCGGAGTCTCTACATGGAGTCCCGCTCCCCTCACAGTTCATCTGTCAGGCTTCTTTTTAACTCTTGAATTATGTTTTGGAAAAGCAGCCAATTGAGCAGAAAACATAAATTGTAACCTATTCTTCCTTGTACTAAAGTTTTAATATTCCTTTTTTTGTCTTTAGCTCAAAAGAAATCAGTTCTACATCCCTTTTAGACTATACTGACTCAGTTACATACAATCTCCACGAAAGCCAAATTGCTTAATTAGACAATAATATCAGAGAAATTGACCATTATATCTGATTACTGACTTCTCAGATGGTTGGCATTACCATTTATATTCTTTGAAGATGGGTTTTTTAAGACTGAAAATAATTTATTGAGAGATGGTTCTTGGAAGTTATTTTTAATAGCCTAATGGTTTTTTTAATTTTCCAATCATTTATATTCATCATATAGAACCGAAAATAGAGTCAGATTGATTCTCAACATGTGGCAACTCCTTTTTCCTCAGTTACAGACTGGTGGGACATGGAGATGAAGCCGAGAGAAAAAGGATTTCACCATTACCTATGATGTTAGAAGGGACAGGCCACAGAGGAGATAAACTCTGAGTGGGGAGGCATAAAAGTAACATACCGAAGAAGGTATGTTTTATGGTTGGACATTTAATTTGGTTGTCATAGAAGTCTCTCAATACTACCAGAATATTGTTGCTGTTACCTTGCATTAGCAGAGTGGAAAATGAGGGTCAGAGGAGAAGCAAGATAGACAGGGGCCAGGTTCAGGCCACGGATCTCAATACTTTGAAATAATATCCCCTTTCTCCCTTTCAATTACCATCAAGTAATTGGACCAAATGGTCAGTCTATTGCTGGGCACCCACCAGATGTGTGACCCCCATGCCAAATAGTTCACATGCACTTTGCCCTTGAATTTCACAGCCACAATGTGTGCTTTTGTTATCTCTAGTCTACAGATGAGGAACCTCTCTCATTGAGAGGGAAGGTCCAAGTCAAGGTCAAGTGACTGGCAGAAAACACAGAGCTGACTCGTGACAGAGCCACACTTCTATCCTAGGGGTTCTCTGTGCTTTCTCCTTACCCAAAGCTGAATATCAATCAGTATCACAAATCGATATTACAAAAAAATAAACAGCTGGATGGAGGAGGATGTTTTCTGCAAGTAGTTACTGTGGTGAAGGGGAAAGAGCACTGTTGGGACCAAGGGTTTAACACATGGCTTGGTGGAGGTGGAGTAGGATTGGTAAGTTTGCAGCAGGAAATCACATTTCTCTGTCATTAGTGTCTCCCTGGAGAGGAAATATGGTCTCTTTATATTGAATATCAAGAAGAGCTCCTGCTTTAAAAGCCATCAGAGCAGCTGGTCAGGATTTGGGGGAACCTCTTGGTTCTTACAAGCTCAATTAGACAAACACAATGATTGTCAACAACCATAATAAGACCTCAGACTGTTTTTATGCAAATGTAACATTCCAGTAAGGGAGTCCTGGATCCTGTGTTCAGCTATCCACAGTGGCATACTGTGTTCCATTTAGGGTGCCCCACTGTAGGAGGGTCCCAAGTGGGGTGGAGGATTTTAGGTACTTGAACAATGATGCCCTCTGGTATGGTTTGTACTTGAAATATCCCCAAAAGCTCCTGAGTTGAAGGCTTGCTCCCCAGCTGGTGGCCATAGTGAGAGGTGACTGGATCCTGAGGGCTCTGTCTCTACCAATGGGTTCATCCACTGATGACCTCATAGCTGAGTGGGCTGTCAGGGGGCGGGGCCTTGAGAGGTGATTGGATCTCATCAGAAAGTATCTGGCTCCACCAATGGGCATACATTGATGATATCATAGCTGAATTGGCTGTCAGGAGGCGGGACCTTGAGTGGGGATTGGATCATGGGGTTTTGGCTCTAGTAACAGGCTCATCCACTGATAACCTCATAGCTGAGTGAGCTATCAGGAGGTGGGGCCTTGAGAGGGGATTGGATCCCAGGGTTGCTACCTTCATCAATGGATTAATGCCTCCACAGGGTGGGGGATGTGCCATTGAATGGAGTAACTTTTCCCAGCCCATTCCCCTCTCCTTTCTCCACCTTGTGTTTCTGCTGCCACAGGTGCTGCCTACCTCAGCTCAAAGCTATAGCTCCAGCCAACCACAGATGGAGACAAACCCAAAGAAACCTTTCTTCCTTTGAGTTCAATTCCTTAGATCTTGTCACAGCATTGGAAAGCAGACCGACACGGTCTGTGAAAGCAAGCTCAAGGACCTGAGGCTGTATGGGGAGGCGCGAAGTGGAGAAGAGGAGGGGGATCAGAGCAGGCCCGAGAGGGGGGCACTCTGGAGCTAGCAGAAGCGTCACATTGGACTTGCTGTGATCTCTAGGCTGTGACAGTTGGGGACAGGGTGGAGATGGTGTGCTCTACAGTGTGCTCTACAGCTCTGCCAATGTGTGTAGTGTGTCACAAGGTTTCTGAGAAAGTGAGAACCCAGGGCTACATGGCTGGATGAGGGGACATGGCATAATTGTGGCTCTCCTCACACTTAGAGGCTTGGGGGGCATTCACAAAAATTCTGGTCACTGGCTGAAACCTCAAGACATGGGAAGATTGGCTCAGATCTCCATTTGTCCTCTATCTTATAGTGTGCTTATTAAAGTTCCTCCTCCTCCTCCTCCTCCTTCCTCCACCTCCTCCTCCTCCTTCTCCTCTTCTCCTCTCCCCTCTTCACATCTCTTTTCTTCCTTCTGCTTTCTCCTCCTTCTTCTCTTCTTCCCTTTCTTTCTTCAACTACCCTTCCTCTTTCTTCCTACTTCTCTTCCCTTTTTTCCTCCTTTTCTTTTCCTTACCTTCCTCATCCCAGGCCTTGTTTTTCACTACTTGGCTTATGTGATTACTTCCAACTGAATCTTTTGAGAGCAAGTTTGTCCTGGACTCCCAGCTGACTAGCTCAGACCTTGGAGGTTCAGGTAGACACTGCCTTTATGGATGATCTGAGCACCACTGCCTGAGGACAAGAGGCATGGGGCCAGAGTCACCGTGGTGCACCTGGGCCTGGGTAGAGAAGCCAACTGGGCTATTGGCATATTCACCGGCTGAAGGCTGGTTTATGCCAGGTGCTTGTTGCTCACTGTGGACTGACTTCCACTCCCAGCTCCCCTTTGGAAATAGAAGCATGGGATGCCTGCTTGTCGTTGAGGCTCTCAGGAGTGGACAAGAGGGAATTTACAAGAAAGCAGACATGTGATTGCTTGGGGAGTTTTAGTGTGGAGGACCTTGCAGCCTCATGACCCAGGCCTAGGGCTGCTGTTCCTTTCTGTAGTGGGAAATCTTGGCAATGACAGAGTTGTGGTTATGAACCGGAACACAAGAACTCATCAGACACACCTTGCACCTTGCCACGGGGGTCATTTGGGGATCACAGAGTGGCACTGGACAGGAACAAGGGAGACCACCTGTCCAGTTGCTTCTGAGCAGCCCCCCATGAGATGAGGCATGGGTTGGTGGTCACTTGATGGTAAAACAAGAAAAAATAACTGGACAAATATTTGACATGGTCTTACACGATGTGATGGAACACTTGATTAGCACAGACCTTCCCTTTACCTTCTGTCTCGATGCGGAGTCCCTGGCTACCTCCAGAGCCTCAGGCTCAGGTCCCCTGGCAAGTGAAAGTGGAGGGCATTCTCTTGTCCCAGTGGAACTGCTCCCACACAGGCCATGTGGAGAGAGCTGTGCTGGGCTCTGTGGTTCCTGCCCATCTGGTGTTCTTGCAAGGGACCTGTGGCTGCTTAGTAATATCATGGCTGTAAATCTACAACTCGACTTGTCTGTTAGTTTATATTTAAAGTGTTTGTGTTGAGTGCTGGTGGTTTACACCTGTAAACCATGCGACTCAGAAGGCTGAGATCTGAAGATCGCAGTGTGAAGCCAGCCTGGGCAGGAAATTTCTTTTCTTTTCTTTTTGCCAGTCTTGGGGCTTGAACTCATGGTCTGGACACTATCCCTGAGCTTCTTTTGCTTAAGGCTAGCTCTATACCACTTGAGCCACAGCACCACTTTTGTTTTTTTCTGTTTATGTGGTACTGAAGAATTGAACCCAGGACTTCATGCATGCTAGGAAAGCACTCTATAATTAAGCCACATTCCCAGCCCCAAAGCTTTGTTCTTTTTCTTCTACTTTTCTCCTGATGATTTGGGTAAAGATGGAAGAGACAGAAGAATAAAAGATGGGGAAGAATGTGACCTTAGGGTCAAGAGAACAGAGCTTTACTCAAAAATCTAGAAAGAGCCAGGGGCAAGAAGCTCATAACTATAATTCTAGGTACTCAGGAGGCTGAGATCTGGAAGATTACGGCTCAAAGCCAGACCAGGCACATGAGGCTCCATCTCCAATGTAATCAAGAAACATCTGGGCTGGAGGCATGGCTCAAATGGTAGAGCACTGGTCAGTCAGCAAGAAGCAAGCAAAAAGCCTCGGTTCAAACTTCAGCACCATCAAAAAGACTCTGAAAGAAGAGGAAGGAAAACTAGTAGACATATTAGATATACTGTGTTGTTTAATTACTGCCCCTCGCTGGTTGGTTATTTTCGAGGTGGGGTCTTGCTCATGCCTGCACTGGAGTGGTCTGTGGTCCTACTATTTGCACTGTCTCATATCTCTTGGGATGGCACAAGCGTGCCACTGCTCCTAGCCATTGTGCTTCCACTGTGTCCGCATGCCAGGGGCATGCCACCACTCCAAGCTACTGGTTGAAATGGGGTCTCACACACTAACATGTCTGGGCTGACCTCGTACCACAACCCTCTTAACTCCTCTTCTGAAGTAGCTAGGGATACAGGCTCATGCCATGGTGCCAGTTTCTTCCTGTTGTGATAAAGCCACAAATGCCACCATCGGTAGCCTACCCTCATGACACCATGGGACACTTGTCACTTCTCAACGTCCCCACCTTGAAGGGCCACAGACACAGGCCCATGGGAGTCAGCCTGCAACACATGCACTTTTGGAAGGACAGATGCAAACCAGAGCCTTCAGCTCATTTTGCTTTAGTTACTTTTTAGGTAGAGCCTCACATTCTTGTCCTGGTCAGCCTTGACTGTAGTCCTGCCGATGCTGTCTGCAGAGCTGGGATGACAGGTGTGAGCCGCCATGCCCTGCTTGCTGGTTGAGATGGAGCTTTTTTGCTTTGCTGGCTGTGATCTATGATCTTCTTTACTTTGACCTCCCCAGCAGCCCAGGATTCAACTGAACTTTGAGTCTTGCCTTCAACTCTGCCACCCTTTCTACCTTCCCTGTGCCAGGCTCTTCCCTTCACTTTTTGTGAAATACAGTCTCAGTTCTCTGCCAGGCCTCTGTGATTTACTGCATGGTGGAGCAAGTAAGTCTCTGAAGTCAGACTGTAAGGCCTCTTGATTAAGAGTGAAATCGCATACATGGTGCGCCAGCTGAGCGCCGGGAAGATGAAGGTGCTAAGTACAGAGCAATTACAGCTCATTTTCTGATGCCCGTGGACCCCAAAGGTAGTCTGAGTTCAGGTGTGAGTTGGGGTGGGAGTGGGGTGGCAGGCTCACTGGGCTGGCTTTGGGGAGATGTGAGTTGGGTGTGTCTCCTGAAGCTACTTTGATTAAGGGAGGTCTGAGAGCTAAAGGGTAGGTAGGAGATGGGGGAGGGCTCCCTGGGTATGTGGAGTCTCCACATCACTACCAGGCTTTGGAACAAAGAAACAAAGACATGAGGATAGATCTCCCTCTCTTCACCAACAAGAGAGTGGGCAGCAGGGGTGGGCAGGGGAAGGGAGAGGATGAAGGGGTGGCTGTGGAAAGGAAAAAACTGAATTAAACAAATTCAAATTGCATTTTTTGTTTGAAACCAAGGCCTCCCTTTTTCTCGCTCTCCTCTTCTTCCCTCCCTCCCTCGAACTCAGGGCCTTGTATTCACTCTAGAGATGAAAAGAAGCATACAAAGAATCTTGCTTGGCTTTCTTGCTCACAGCTGGCGATCTATCATCTAAGCCATACCTCCAGTCTGAATTGTTGCTGGTAATTTGAGAGACAGATTCTCAAAGACTTTTCTGTCTGGGCTGGCTTTGAACCAGCCTCTCGAGCAGCTAGGAAGACAGGTATGTCCATCAGGAACCAGGCTTGCGTGTCCATTATTTCTCAAATTATATAACACAGGCCCAGGCTTTTCTGCCTGAACACGGCACTTCTGAGATAACTTTTTCTCCAAAGACCTGCCCCTCCTTCCATCTCTCAGGAAGTGGTACAGACTCTGAGTCTCTGAGCACCTCATGGGGAATTCAGTTTCAACAGTATCTTCTCCCCAGCTCCAAGCCCACATCTCTGGTCTCTGTGTAGGAATGAGGGCAAAGGAACACTTCTAGCTCTGGTCTCAGAGGCCTGGGTCCAGGTCTGACTGTGTCTGCTGATATCTGGGGTTGGGGTGTGTCTAAGGATCACATGGTGCAGACAGGGCTGGTTATCATGGTGGCTGGGGTGGGAATGAGGAGAAAGAGGGGGTTGAAGAAGAAGGAGGATGAAGATGAAGAGGAGAAAAGTAGAGAAAGGAAGAGAAAAAGTAGTAGAGAGGTGTTGGGAGCGAACAGTAAAGTTTAAAGTTCATCTTGACCCTGGTGCTCACTTGAAGGCAATTACAAGGAACTGGTTTACTTAAAAAACACCAGGTGCCCGGGATTTCTTTGCTATGTCTGCAGAGTTTGTTTTACTTTCTACCAGTTGACCTTGTTTTGTTTTTACTGCACTCTATTTTTACTGAAATTTTCCTTGTTTTTCTGGACTATTGTAACCTTATGTTACCACTTGACTTCTGATAGTATATATTAAGGTAAGTTAAAAATAAATTGTGTGCAGTCTTGAGCTGCAGACCTCCCGACCCCATCTTTGTCTTATGTCTTTATTTTTCTGCATCCTCGCCCCCTAATTCAGGATTCCCCTTTGTTGCCAGCAGGCTCCTGCAAGTGGGGCCTGAACAGGGAACTGAAAACCTGGGATCATGGCAGAGGACCCAGCTAAGGTACGAGGACATCCAGAAATAGAAAGTGGGAGAGAGTGTAGTCGGGAGTAAGAAATTATGGGGCAAGGTAACAGCCACATGTTATATGTGCAGGCTCTCAAGGGTGTGCTTCATGCTCAAGCAGTGAAAGTTAGACAGAGTCAGTTAGAATATTTCTTTTACTTTGTTGAGGAAGTATATCCCTGGTTCCTGGAGAAAGGAACCATTAGTTTAGAAACTTAGCAAAAAAAACAAAAAACAAAAAACATTCAGGGACACTATGATGCAAATGCCCTGTAAGTTAAAACATTGCTGCTTTGTAATTGTCTGGTATCTGTGTAGCCTGCAGGTTCTGTATTGGGGTTGGCAAGAGGTACTGCCGGACGCACTATAAGACAGCCAACTGGGCCAGTGGGAGCCATCCCCCAGATCCCCATCAGGGTAAACTATCCACTAGTGCAGACATTTGGGCCCATCTGTAGTCCAACACTTTCTGTCTGACAGTCTACAATGTGCACGCTGTAAATGTGTTTTGTCTCAATGTTTGTGTGTATGTATTCCGGAATTCTTGGAATGTTTCTTCTCTCAGATTCATCCTGATGTGAGAGCCTAGAGGAGACTAGCTAACACTCCCTCAATATCTGTTTCTCTCTAGCTCCTTCTTTTTTACTTATACTTTAAACTGACCCCTTTTTCTACCCTTCACAGCCACCTCCTCTGCCCTCTCTGGATCCAGAAGTAGTGGGGTGGTGGGGGTGAAAAACCTGGAGGATCTAACAATAACTTAAAAGGGCTGGCAGGGAGAACTCACAGCCGGATGAAAATGCCACTGACCATCTACAAGTGACACCAGCAAGACCTTAGACTCCAGCCTTGACCCAGGGGGTCTGAATATGGGGGAGAACCTGTCAGTCTGAGGGGACGGCCGCTAGGGACTTCTTTCCCTTTCCCCAACATGACTGGGAATTTTCCTCGAACTTGGAAGGCCCCTGGGTCAATGTTTGCAGGAATCTAAAAGAAAAATCCTCCGGAGGTGAGGTGAGGGGGTTCGAATCCCCTGGTATGTGGATTTGAGTCCCACTTGTGAGTGGTGGTGAGATGTCGCCCCATTCACTGAGACCTGATTTTGTCTTTGTGGCCACTTGTTTGTCTTGTTTACTTCGGTGTGTTTTCTGTTCTATGTTTTCTGAGGTAGGGATGAACTGGGGGCCCATTAGCCCCCAACTCAGCCTTTTGTTGTTGTCTTGTCTAGTTCTGTTTTAGAATTGGTACCAGTTTTAACTGTACATAAAACTGATTGATTTTTGTGCGCTTTAAGATCTGTGTGTGTTTTGTGTGTGTTTGTGAACATGTTTAAGATAAGAATTATCAGCATGCTGTAACAATTAGGTGAGTTTAAGTTTCAAATTCAAAAGGTTATGAGGTTTGGACATTACCAAAAATTTTAAAGAATTTTCACATTGTTTTAAATGACCTTTTAAGGATTCTTTAACTTAAAAAATTAAAAAATCTGGTATTTTAAAATGCATAAGGGTGTTTTCACTGTAATCAAGTTATCTGGCTTAACAAAATGCATTGGCTGTTTGGAATTTAGTTCTCTTGGCTAAAATTTGGGGATAAATATTAAAAGTTTAAATATAAAAGTTTGTTTAACACTCTCAAAGACATTACTGTCCTGTCTGTCTAAAAGTATGTATTTTCATTCAAAAAACCAAGAGATAAGAAAAGGAAAAAAATTAAAAGCCAACAAAAGACCTAGCTTTAGGAGTAAGGGGTAAACAGGCAAAAGTTCAGTTCAGCTGGTCATACATGGTGGGACAGGCCATGGGAGGAGTCCACACATGGTGAAAGAGGACAAGTTGGCACAAACGCAGTTCATCTTACCCTAGAGTGAGATTAGGTGTTTGCCCATTCCACAGGAGGGGCCAAGTGGCCCACTTTGTTCTGTCCTTTTTCTCTACAGGTATATACTAGAAACATGATGGTAAAAAAAATTAATGATGTGATGATCTGATTAGTATTGCTAAAACTGCCCCTTGGACTTAAAAAGAGGGTTAAAATGTATTTGAATAATGTGACTTGCTTTCAGTGATGTTCTACAATTAAGATAGGTTTTTAAAAGTCATAAAGGTGTTAAGTTTACCTTCTTGGCACAGTGATGGTGATTGTAATTCTTGCATTAAGGAAAAATTGTCATGTGAGTTTAAAAGTTTTGATGAGTATCTGTTTTAAAACAAGCATCCAGAAGACAATGAGTGACACTTGGCCTCAAGATTTTAAAGGATTTTTAAAAAATGTAACTAAAAACTAAAATATAAAATAATAAAAGTGATTAATAGGAGGCTTAAAAATTAGGAATGTATTTCTGGATATAAAGTTTAAAAGTAAAATTGTTCTTAACATTTGCCTCAAAGTGAAAAAATTAGGATTACCAAAATAATTGCTTTGGGATTCAAAGTGACAGAGTGCTAGCCTTGAGCTGTAAAACTGATGGACAGCACTCAGGCCCCGAGTTCAAGTCCAGCGACCAGCTAAGGGAAATGCAGATGAGGCATTTATCCCAGTGTAGAGAAGACATTCGTGGGACAAGAGCTATGGAGGAGCATCCAGAGCCAGTAAGCCACTGGTCGAATGGCAAAAATGTCAGATCCTAGAGTCATTTGTGTGTGGCCCTTCAAAAATTGGTCAGAGCCAGAATGTCATGGGAAGATAGTTTGTAAGCATGCCTAATGTCCATGACTACCTACCTTGTAGGGACAGAAACATTAGTAATCTGTAATAGTACTAAAAAGTGAAGTTATAAAATGTGGGAGATGGTTTAAATCCCAGCCCCTGTATGTGCCAAAAGCCCTAATTGACAGTAACTTTTGAGCTAACACCAGCTACAAGAAATTTATCTGTTCAAGAAAATCGTTTGTAAACTTGAGAGTGTATTTCTATTAACATCTGTCTATTAACATCTGCACGGGTGACTTAGCCATTGTTAGGATCACTAGGGTTCACATTCCTAAAGATGCTTTTACAAACCAGAGTGCTAAACAAGCTACACTGCTGTAGCTGGAGAAAAAGTCTGTGCATTTGTCAAAAGTTAAAATATTGTTCTTAATGACATCTAACCCTGGTAATCTCTTTCTAAAATAGACTAAGGTTATAGGTTCCTGGCTAGGTAGTATCAACACCCCTGAGTCAGCTTGAAGAAGGTACAGAAGATGAATCTTCACCCATCATCCCCTTTTTAGAATAAGGGACCAGAGTCATAAAAAAAAGTGGCAAAATAGACAGAAGAAAAACGCATGGAAAATAGTAGTGCAGGCCTGAGCCCTCTACATCTGCCTAGAAAATCAGCTTTATTAAAAAAAACTATCTAGTTAAAAAGCTTGTCATCTTGGTAATTTGTCCTGGGCTATTGTCTAAATAGTCTTAAAAACTAGTGGGGCCACAGCCTGGCAAGCCTAGGTATTACTTGTATCCTTAACCAGTCTGTGTAGAAATATAGCACAAGGTGTGACAGTCCCTTGGAGACACTGAAAGACCCTGCTGTTGCTGCGGCTGCTACAGCCTTACAGTCACGGGGAGGAAATCGACATAGTTACCCTGACCTCCTCCACCATGGAAAAAGTAGACTAAACTCTTGCCTGATTCCATCTTTTGCATGGCTTCGTTTTGTCCATGTTACCATATAACTACTCTAATTTTATTATGACTACTCCTCTTGCCGGGAGACTAACAAACATAGTATTGCTCATTCCCTACACTGCTTTGCCTTTATGGGACTTCCTAAACATATTAAAACTGATAATGGTCCGGGATATGTAGGACAAGCTTTTCAAACTTTTTGTAAATCTTACCAGATTTTTCACTCTACAGATATTCCCTATATTCCTCAAGAACAAGAAATTGTTAAACAAGCCAACGGGCTGTTAAAACACCAAATTTTTAACTTAAAAGGGGGGAATTATACCCCTTCTCTCCTGTTAATATTCTTCTCATGCTTTATTTGTACTAAATTTTTAAGTTTAGATCGTAATGGACTTTCCACAGTACAGTGACTTTGGGAAAAAAAGAGAGCAAAGAGCTTTTGGCCAAGTTAAGTGGAAGAATCCTTTAACAGGTGATTGGCACGGGCTCGATCCAGTTTTAACATGGGGTTGAGGATATGTTTGTGTTTTTTCGCAGGAAGAAAATGAATCCCGCTGATTGCCTGAGCATTCCATTAGGATTGTGGAGGCTCATTCTGATGACACAAACCCTGACACATTGGGCTTACGTGCCAGATCCCCCGATTGTGCACCCTACAACTTGGGAGAGAGTTGAAGTACTCATTCAAGTCAATAGATCAGCATACAGTACAACACCTGATCCCTTCATCCAGCAAACCAAGATGGGAGATACCTCAGCTTCAGACATTGGAACTCCTTTCTACTTTACCACCAGCTATAAAGGCTCCATTCCAGGCTGTATTATAATGATATCCATGACTCATAAAATTTGGATCCCAGACAAAAATCAAATGTACAATATACAGATGACATCTTTACCAACTGGGTACCCAGTTCATGCAAATTTTACTACATCCTATATGATACCCCGTTGCATTAATTCTTCACAAATAGTAGTATCTACAGGAAAGCCTCATACAATAAGGTACAGGCATGTGAGGCCATTTGTTACCAATATTTCTGGAACTAAATTTCAATTAATGGACTGGTTTGGAGCTAATCTTACTAATAAGTACAATTTTGGACTGTGGTGGATGAATGGGCATCCTCAACATCATGTTTGGATGCTGGTGGCTGCACTCAACAACATAACCTGGCCCAATTCATCTCTTTTAAAAAATATTATGAGTTGTGTATCACCACCCCATGTCATTATGTATAGACCATTCAATATCTCTATAGGAGCTAATTATTTTATGTCACCTATTCTAATTGTTCTTTTACTAATTGCTTGTATAGCGGCATAACTGAATCTATACTTATTGTTAGACAACCATCTGTTGTTATGCTTCCTGTAAATATTTCTAAAACTTGGTATAAAGATTCTGGCATTCAGGTGTTAAGACAATTGAAAAAACTAATGCGCCCTCATCGATTTGTTGGGCTACTTGTAGCTGATGTTTTGGCTTTTATTTTGTTAGCTGCCTCTTCAGCGGCAGCTGCTGTGGCACTAACACAAAATGTACAAACTGCTCATTATCTTAATCAGCTTGCTCATAGTACTACACAAGCCCTACCTCTGGACGCTAACGTGGCAAAAACTGCTAAAAAAAACCTGTTTAAACAATTTCAACTCTATATTATTTCCCTGACTTATGTTAAAGGATTGCTAATGTCATTGCTCGGTGTGGGAATGCTTTTGCTGATAGTTTTTCTATGCCTTCCTTGTATTATACGTGCACTGCAAAACTCTCTTATGAGTTTAGCCATACAGCTACATAAGATCAAGCTGTATATAAATGAATTCCCCCGAGAGGAACTGTAGCCAAAGACGGGTAAGAGGGGGTGCCAGTCTGACCAACCTAAGACAGGGCCTTCAGCTTTACTCTGAAGAAGTTCCCGATGACGGGTAAGGCAGACAAGGTGATCCACCAAGCCTAAGACAGGCGGGTTCGCTTCTTCAAACAAAGATGGGGGAGATGTTGGGAGTCCACAGTAAAGCTCTAAGGTCATCTTGACCCCTGTGCTCACTTAAAGGCACGCATAAGGAACTGGCTTTCATGAAAAACACTAGGTGCCCGGGATTGCTTTGCTATGTCTACAGAATTTGTTTTACTTTCTATCAGTTGATCTTGTCTTGTATTTACTGCACTTTGTTTTTATTAAAACTTTCCTTGTTTTTCTGCACTATGGTAACCTTATGTTACCTCTTGACTTCTAATAGTATATAATAGGAAAAATTAAAAATAAACGGGGCTGTAATCTTGAGCTGCAGACCTCCCGACCCTATCCTTTGTCTTATGTCTTTATTTTTCTGCATCCTCGCCCCCTAATTCAGGATTCCCTTTCGTTGCCGGTAGACTCCAGCACAATGGAATTCTAGGCCTCCATCAGAAAGAATGACATAGCCCCATTTGTTAGGAAAAGGAAAGACTTGGAAAAAAATATATTAAGTGAAGTAAGCCAGGCCTAAAGAAACACAAGTCCCATGGTTTCCCTTATTTGCAATAACTAGTATATGTCTGAGACAAGCAGAAAAGATCAGATAAGTTGATTTTAGGTGAAATGAACCCCACTATAAGTATTGAATTGTTTTTTTTTCTTGTGATTGTTTTTAACATATTTATAAGATGATTTCTTTGTTGTTTCATATGCCCCGCTCCCACAGCATAACCGCTGCTTTTATTGTATTTGATGTTGGTATAATTTGTGGAGGGGAAGGGCAAAAACAAACCGTTTAAATAGGGATACAGGTGGACCCATTGCAACAATGAGATGTACAAGTCGTTATGTTGAAAAACGAACTTTACAACTTTGGTCGTGGGGGGCGGTGGAGATGGGAAAGGATGGGAAGAGGAAACAGAGGAGGAGCCAACACATCTTGATAAGAAATGTACTCATTACCTTGCCCATGTAATTGTAACCCCGCTGTATGGTATTTTCATAATAAAAATTTTTTAAGAAGACAAAGGCTGGTTCAATCCATTGTTCTCTCTTATGGGAACATGGTATGCTAGGTGTGGGATAGAGACCTGGCGGGCAGGAGAACAGATTCAGACCCAGATTAGAAACTTGCAGTAAGGAGTCTGCGAATTATGGGACTAGCACAGTCTTTCAGTCTGGAGGCTTGGATGGAAATTATTTGGACGGTATTTCTGTGATGTAAAAATATGTGGACCAAGTTGTAATATGAGGAAATAGACTGCAAAATGATGCATTATCCAGTATCTCTACTCTCTGTCACTCACTCATCCCCTAAGCTCTGGGTCTGATCCCTCCATAGTCTCAGCATAAGAGGGACTTTGACAGTGATCCTGAGTGGTTATTCCTGAGAACAACCATTCAAGATCACTTGGTGATTGTAATTGTGGGATGGACGACATTGTTTTGAGTAGTCTCCAGTACCACTGTGGAGGCACCCAACTAGAGCTAATCCTAGTTATCAGCCCAAGTGGGCAGGTTTGATGGGCAGGGCAAACAGGAGCTGGTGCTGCCCTGCTCCCCAAGTAGATATGTAGATGGGTGAGGACTGTAAGAGCAGGTATGGGGTGACTTCCCCCACTGTGTCTGGATCACAATGATCCCACAATGCATACCTGTTTCTAGCTGAACAATAAGATACAAGAATCGAGGCCACATTCACATTCTGTGCTGCCTAGTACCATTGGCATTTTCCTCTATTGGCTCATACCACTACCAGCAGGTGAAGGAAGTAAAGGGGCTATGTGGTGACTGAGTTAATTTCAGAGATCCTGTAGGAAGTGGGTGATTGCAAGAATAGAAGTGATTTCAGAAAGCTTTGGAACGTGGCCCCTCCACCTTCCCTATCCCATTACTGGGATATCTAACCAAACCAGAAATGCATGCACAATAAAATTTTCTTTAGGCAAGAAATAACAGCAAGAGTATCTGCAGAGGAATTGACCTGGTGGACCCACTAACACCAACAAAACGAAAACTGAAAACAGGTAACCTCATAACAATCATTACTGTGGACTGTAAATCAACCAAGGGTGAGACCAAAGATCATGCAGACCTGGAATCTTCCTCTGGTTCCTTTCCTGCTAGTATCCTTTCCTCTGACACTGGAATAACTAACAATATGTCAGAAGTCCTACGTTACCCCAAGAGAGTAACCAAAAGATAAACAAAGGTAATAAGAGAGAAGGCATGGATGGAGAAAGCTAGAGAACATGAAAGAATTAATGACCAAATTAAGCCTGGAGAGAGACCATGTTGCAGAGGACCTGAAGTTGGAGAGGTCCATGAGGAAAGACAAGGTTCAACAGATGAACCAACTGAGAGATGAGAAAGAGCAATGGGTGTGATAAGTGTTTGACCTAGAGATAAACATGGTGGAACTTCAATGGCAGTTGGCAGAGCTACCCTCCAGCAGCAGCCTGCAGGACGAACTCAGACCAAGCTACAGTTGCCAGCCAAGACATATTAGTTGCAGAAGTAGCAACAGAAATGTGAGAAGCAGTGTTACATTCAAAGGCAGGAAAACTAGAGCCTCAGTCTCCAAAATGTGAAGCAGCAGGAGCAGCTGTGATAACTGGAGCAGCAGGAAAAGGCCTGGGATCTGTATAAGCTCTTCAAGACAATGGGAAGATTACATATTAATGAGGCCATGAGATACACAATTTTGCATAACCTAGAGATCAAAGAGCAGCTGGGCCAGCTGCAGGATGCCTTCCACAGGCTAAGAAACAGAAGGAGGAGCTCTCTCGTGTGCTGCACTCAGAGCTCCAAGTGAAGGAAGAAGCTGGACCAGCAAGAGGAGAAGTTAGAAGAATGGAAAGAGATGGCTGAGTTAAGGAGTCAAGTGGCTCAGAATCTCAGGAGCTTCATGAACAGCTGCAGGAGCTCAGAGCTACCTGTGAACAGCTCAGGGCCTACAATTTGCAGCTGACCTTAAAGAATGAGGCCTTGCCGCAGCACCTGCAGAAGCAGACACAGTTGCTGGACAAAGTTGCAGGACCAAGAAGGACCATTAAAAATTACACAACACTTGTGATGTGCCTTAAAACCACCAGATAGAAGCAGGAGCAGCTATGGGCCCCAGCTGAGCTTTCTGGCTTTCAATAGAGAAGGAGGAGTGAGCAAAAAGGAAAGGGGGTGATTCTACTTGTTGTGACTGTCCTAGAGGACAGACAATCCAAAGACTAGGTGGGATTGTTATCTTTATCCATTGATGAATTAAAGAAGGTGAAGCTTAGCCAGCAGCTGCAGGAGCAACAGACCTACTATGGGTTCCTGGCTAATATGGTAGTCAAGAGACAGAGAAAGCTGAAGCAGTAGGGTTTCTTCTCCAGAAGTTGAAACCACGGGAAAGGAAGCAGGACACACAAGTGCCCAAGAAGACCCTGAAATTCTGCTTCATCTACAAGCTGCCTGGAAAAAGTGGGCTACTAGAGGCAAGTGGATAAATTCCAACATGGATGCAGCCAGCTGTCAAAACCTATCAGCCCCATTGAAGAGTCCCTAGATTTCTATAAAAACAGATGGAAGTACTGGATGAGCTATATCAGAAGAAAGATGAGTGTGTCAACCAGCTCTTCCAGGAGAAGGAGAAGAAGGAGCTGCTATTGCTTCTTATAGATGAAGGCACCTGAGTTTCAGGACAAGATCCTGGCAGCCATCCAGACCCCTGCGGATGAGGGACCCTCAGACCTCTCAGGCCTCAGGAAGAGGGAAGTTATGAAGAAGCAACAGATTTTAAAGATTTAAAGCTTGAAGACTATGTGGATACTGCCCAAGGAGAGGCTGGGGTACCTTGGCATCTCAAGGACCCCTACTACAGAGCAGATTGTGCTACAACAGCTTGCTATTCAAGCACCTATCTGAGCTTACATGTTTGGGCAATAATGGCTGCAGGACTGAGACAAATGACAACTTGGAGATCATTTTTTCATGAAGACCTGGAGGCTTCCAGCTGGGGAATAGGTCTCTTGTTCTCTAACTTACTTTGTCGCCATAGTACTAGGTGGCATACGCTTAGGCCTAATTATAATGAGTGAGAGAGGGGAGGAGCCAAACATACCAGAGGCTTCTGGGAGCTGGCCCAAATTCTAGAGACATTTAACAGTCCATTCATTACCAGGAAAGGGGCTCAGGTGTAGGTTTCCACAAAGTGTAAATTCTTTACAAAGGAAGTTGGAGAGTGATGGCACGGTTTTATTTTATTTATTTATTTTTTTTTTGGGTCCGGTCGTGGGGCCTGAACTCTGGGCCTGGGCTCTGTCCCTCAGCTCTTCAGCTCAAGGCTAGCGCTCTACCGCTTGAGGCACAGCGCCACTTCCGGCTTTTTTCTTTTTGCTTATGTGGTGCTGAGGAATCGAACCCAGGGCCTCATGCATGCAAGGCAAGCACTCTACCACTGAGCCACCTTCCCAGCCCAACGGTTTTATATTATTATATTATGATAATAATAGAAAATGTTTGATGTCACAGTTTAATAATAGTGTATTTTAATTTCATAACATTACATATTTTACATTTTATGCCATATTTTGATATTACCATATTGTATACATTATATCAATCATTTCATGATGTATGTTGTATGTCACTAGCATCACTTGGCTTTTTGAAAATGTAAAAAATGCTGAGCTGGGCAATAGTGAATTTTCTTTTTTGTTTGTTAAAAAGTTACAACGGTGATAGTGAGATGAAAAAAATAATAAAAACCATGGAAAACAAGAAAACATTACTGCTGAAATCCTGGAACAAAGCAAAGATATGAGATGAACAATTGGAAGTCTAACACAATTGGTGTACAGACTCATGGATTACAGAAATGTAATCCAAAAATAAGAATATAGAATTATGAAATATCTATACATATGGCATATCTTAATAATTTTTCAGTGAAACCTACTGAAATGATACCTCTTGAATATTATTGTTGAATTAAAAAATAAAATTCAAACTAATATGTTACTTAATGGATTAGATTCTGCATGTGTAATGATATACCTTTGACTCAGGTAATAAATTGAAAATTCAGAAACAACTATTCAGTATTTAAATTAAAAAGTAATTACACAAATTGATCGAAATACCAAATGTATCATCTGTCTTAGATTTTCTGTTTATTAACTTAAAATCACATTCCTTATGAAGGAGAAAAATAGCTGAACTAACATTAATATCTCTAAAATATTTTCTTAATTAAAAAAAAAATTCCTCAAAGAAAAAGATCAGTGTAAAAATCACCTTTGAGCATACTCTACAACTGAGGTGTGAAAAATTAAACAAAAGTAATGAATTATATACAGCTCCATATTCATAGCTTTTTAATGAATTACTTTAAAATGTCCTTCACTTTTGAAATCAGTTCAGAATTCTTGCACAAATTAAAATTGGGGAACTACATTACCAATAGAAAATTAATACAGTATTTTTTATGAGATTAGAAGTCCGATGAAAATAAAAAGATTGAAATGGCTCAAGTTGTGAAGCACCAGACAAGCAGGGCATGACAATTTACAAATAAAAAGACTTGGATGGTCATCTAATTACTCCACAATGAAAGCTCAGCTAATTTTCAAAATCACAAGATAAAAATTCACCTACAGTATGGTGGAAAAGTAATTAATTCATAGTACAAAAATAAAAGATACAAAAAGGTAAGAAAAAAAAAAAAACAGTTTTCCAATCCTGTTCAAATTTAACTTTCGCCTAGGCAAAATAAACAACCCTTGTCACTATCTAAGGAAATTGTAATAGGCATTTCCATGAAAGAGGAAGTTAAAGTTGTGGTTTACAGGATGGAAATTCCAACTCCAGATGATATGTAAATCAACTTCCCTAAATGAGAACTCAGGTACAAACCCTTTTCTTGGCCCACCACCCTGAATCAGAGGACGTATTCCTCCTCTTTGTGTGAATTTCTTTACACTTTTTTTTTTTTACCACCTCCCCTTTGCTGACACATTATATGGAGAAGTTTCTTGGGGTTGTGGTGTTTCTTTATCTTGACAATGGCAGTGTGAGTTTTTGGAATGTGGTTAAGAGTTCCCTTCTCTGGAGATTCGCTATTGGCTATTTCCAACTTCCTGTCAGACCCTTTTTCTCCAATGATAAACCACTACTAGTGAAGATTCTATACGTTGGGAATTCTATAGCAGAGAACCTTTCTCAAATGAAGCAAACCATTAATACTGTACTAATTTGAATTTTATGCACAGTAATCCCATTTTGTTATGAAACATGGAGGTAACATATAATAAAACATAGCATGTAAAAAATGAAGATAAGATAAAGTAGCAACAATGCAACAAGAGAGCAAGGAAATATTTAAAAAATGCTATAAAAATAAACCCATGCAAAAATGAGTCCCCAGTGACTGCTTTTCACCATGAAAGAAGGTGGAATTCAGAATAACAGCAAAAAACAAAACAAAACAAAAAAAAACACATTTAATTCAGTGAGCATTGTTGTTTTCCCAGTAAGCCTTGCTACTCAGTAGGCTGAGCTCTGAGGATGGCTGTTCATAGCCAGTTCATATAGGAAAGTCCAAAAGACTCATCTTCAATTAACCACCAAAGTGGAGCTGTGGTCCAAGTAGTAGGAGAAAAAAAAGCAAACAACAACAACAACAACAACAAACCCTCACGAATAGTGCTCATGCCCTAAGTTCAAGCCCCAGGTACATTCGAGAGCAAAAAAGCAGTACTGGTTTCAGTGACACAAAGCTGTATAGCAGACTTCTGATTACTAGATCCTGTTACCCATCCTGGGAAGAAAAAAACAGAAACACCTCTATACTAGATGATTGGGGTGTTAAACTTTCTATTATATTGGATTCTTTAAGTTTCAGTACTAATTTCTAAAACTAAAATAAAATAAAATCAATTGGAATACTTACAGAAATAGCTGGTAATAATGGAGAAGAAAGAAAATGCAGGGTGGAACACTATAGATGAAAGAATGGCTTCAGAAAAAATAAGTAATAATTTTTGGGGTAAAAATGAGGAGAACATTAATTCAGGCTAAGAGATTAATAATAACAATGGCAAAGCTCAATTTACCCATTAGGCATACAGAGTGGTTAACAATAGCCAACAATTGTAACAATACAACAGTTTGCTGTCCAGTTGTGATGGTTCTTTCTTGGTGTCTGTCTTTCACTCTATGTACCCAATTATTGTGCATTCATCCCCGCTGTTATTATCATATGAAGGTAAAAAAAACAATACTTAGTCAGCACCAGTGGTGCACCCCTGTAATCCTAGCTACTCAGAAAACAGATCTGAGATTTCAGTTCAAATCTGGCCCGGGCAGGAAAGTCATAGACACTCATCTCCAATAAACCACTAGAAAGCTGGAAGTGGTGCTGTGGCTTAAGTGGTTGAGGGCTCACCTTGAGCTGAAGAGCTGAGGTTTCCCGCAGACCCAGAATTCCGCAGCAATAATGACAAAATTTTTTTTAAAAAGAAAAAATTAAAAAAAGATTGACATGGACTCCACTCCCAAATTACTCAAGCTGATTCAAAACTTTGGCAAAGTAGCAGGTTATAAAATTAACCCCCAAAAATCAATGGCTTTTCTATATGCCAACAATGAGAAAAGTGTGGCTGAAATTAGGAAAGCAACTCCATTTGTAATAGCCCCACAAAAAATAAAATACCTAGGAATTAACTTAACCAAAGAAGTGAAGGACCTCTATGATGAAAACTTTAAAATCTTGAAAAAGGAAATCAACACAGAACTTAAAAAATGGCAAAACCTCCCATGCTCCTGGATTGGCAAGATTAACATCGTGAAAATGGCAATACTTCCCAACGCTATCTACAAATTCAACGCGATACCTATCAAAATTCCACCCTCATTCTTCAAGGAAATAGAGGAGGCAATCCAAAAATTCATATGGAACAATAAAAGACCCCGAATAGCAAAAACGCGTCTCAACGGAAAGAACACTGATGGAGGAATATCAATACCAAACTTCAAACTCTACTATAAAGCCATAATAATCAAAACAGCTTGGTATTGGCATAAGAACAGACCTCAGGACCAATGGAATAGAATTGAAAACCCAGAAATGAACCTACAGACCTATAGCCATCTAATCTTCGATAAGGAAGCTAAAACAATAGAATGGAAGAAAGACAGCCTCTTCAGTAAATGGTGCTGGCAAAATTGGTTAACTACATGTAGAAAACTAAAGCTAGATCCTTATATATCACCCTGCACCAGAATCAACTCCAAATGGATCAAAGACCTTGAACTCAAAGCAGACACTCTGAAAACATTACAGGATGGAATAGGAGAAACCTTAGGTCTCCTTGGCTCAGGCCGAAATTTTCTGAATAGAGACCCGGAAGCACAACAAATCAAAGAAAGGTTGGACAAATGGGATTGCATACGGTTGCAGAGCTTCTGCAGGGCAAATGACATAGCTAGCAAGATCAATAGAAAGCCCAGGGATTGGGAGAAGATCTTTACTAGCCATACAACGGACAAGGGTCTCATATCTAAAATATACTTGGAACTCAAAAAATTAAACCACCCAACAACAAATCCTCAAAGAAACAACTGCCCAATAAATAAGTGGGCGAAAGACTTAAAGAGAAGCTTCTCTGAAGAAGAAAGAAGGATGGCCAATAGCCATAAAAGAAATGCAACTCAAAACAACATTGAGATATCACCTCACTCCAGTTAGAACAGCAAAAATCAAGAACTCTAACAACAGATGCTGGAGGGGATGTGGACAGAAAGGAACCTTACTTCACTGTTGGTGGGAATGTAAACTTGTTCAACCACTTTGGAAAGCAGTATGGAGGTTACTCAAAAGACTTCACATAGATCTCCCCTATAATCCAGCAATCCCACTTTTGGGCATTTACCCAAATGTTTACAAACAAGACCACACTAAAGCTACCAGCACAACTATGTTTATTGCAGCATTATTTACCATAGCTAAGATATGGAACCAACCCAGATGCCCCTCAGTAGATGAATGGATCAAGAAAATGTGGTATATATACACAATGGAATTCTATGCCTCCATCAGAAAGAATGACATTTCCCCATTTGTTAGGAAATGGAAACACTTGGAAAAAATTATATTAAGTGAAGTAAGCCAGGCCCAAAGAAGCATAGGTCCCATGGTTTCCCTTATTTGCAATATCTAGTATAGGTATGAGTCAAGCGGAAAAGGTCAGATAATGTGATGTTAGGAAAATGAACCCTTAAATATGTATTTTAATGTTTTCGTTTCTTTCATGCATATGTTTCTAACGCATTTATAAGATTATTTCTTTGTTGCTTTGTATGTCCCTCCCCCACAGTGTAACCCCTGCTTTCACTATATTTGATGTCAGTATAACATGTGGAGGAGATGGGGGCAAACAAGTTGTTTAAGGATTCAGGTGGACCTGTTGCAACAATGAGAAGTACAAAATGTCATGTCAAAACCAGCTTTACAATGTCGGTGGGGGGGGTGGGGAGAGGGGTATAATTGGGTGGGGCGAGGGGGGAGACTGGGAAGGGAGGTGCAGGGTAAACAAAGGAGGAGGCTGCAATGCTTGGTAAGAAATGTATGCATTATCCTGCCCATGTAATTGTAGCCCCTCTGTACAGTATGTTCTCAAATAAAATAAAATAATATTTAAAAAAAAATAAAAAAAATAAAAAAAGATTGAGAGTCAATGCCTGAGTGTCAAAGATGCAAACATAGTGTTAGGCTACTATTTCTCTGCTGACAATTCAGATAGGGGATTATGCTTTCAAAGCTAGTGGATCAACATCAAGAAAGGTACAAAATTTATTATAGTAACAAAATCACAAATGGGAAAGGTTATGCCAGGGAAACTACAGAACCTATAACCCTAAAGAGAATATTCTGATAGGATAAAATTTATAGCGAATTGAATATTGATAATGTGCTCTTGAAATCCAATGTATATAGTTATATGTATATATGTGTATATTTATGTCTATGATAATTTTTAGATCATTCTCAAAAACGGCATTGAGTTATTAAATTATATGTTATAATACCACATCATTTTATAATAAAAAGGCATAAATGATATTTGAAATAAAGATAAGAGAAATAGAGTGGAAGAAGAGCTTAGGAACAGATCCTCTACCCTGAGTTCAAGTCCAGCACTGACAGACAAACAACAAGAAAAACAACATCGAAAGGATGAGTCAGTATAGACAATAGACAAGAGGAAGTGATCTCTGAGCATAGGATATTTGTTCCCTCATAGTCGGGTGATCAACGATAGTCACGTGATTACTGGTATGAATCAGGCAGGTGATGGGAAAGGTGGGAGGGGCTGGTCTGTGGGCAGATTTAATCCTGATCACAACTCAAGCAAGAGATAATTCTTGTCATCTCAGCTTTGTGCAAATTGTGAATTGGAAGAACTCAGTCAAGGAGATCCTAAGAATAAACACAAGTTTCTATTCCAAAAACAAAAGCAAACACAGAGAGGACAAGGCCTAAGTGGTAAAGTACCAGCCCAACATCAGGCCTGACAAATTACAAATAATAAAAGTATAGGATGATCACCTGTTAAGAAATACGAACTCAGCTACTTTTGAAGACCCACAAGATACAGTGAATAATGTCAGTAATATGGCCTACAGTCCTGTGGAAAAGTAATAAATGCATAGTTCCATTATAAAACATACACAGAAGTAAAAAACAAAACAAAACAAAATAAAACAAACACAATAAACTTTTCCAATCCTGGACAAACCTACATTGCACCTAACTCAAATAACCTAACCAAATTGTAAGAAGTAGGTCCTTGAAAGAGGAAGTGAAGGTGTGGTTGCTAGGATGTAAATTCCAGCTCCTATTGATATGTAAATCAGCTTCCCTAAGCAACCAATCAGAGACTTCCTTTCCTGGACCCACCCTCTTTCAGTATAAATAGAGTGGAAGTCTGAGACTCAGGCATTGCTGAAGATCCTACATCAGCAGGACTGAGGCCATTTGGAGCTTGGATACTCCAGGTGAGGATTAGAGTGAGAGAATCTACTCCTCTTTTAATTCTTCTCTCCTTGGTTTGGTGGTGGTGGTGGTGGTATTGTTTTGTCGGTTGCAGGGATTGAACCCAGTGGTAGGGCAGTGTTGCTGGGTCACTTTGTGCTCAAGACTGGGCATTGTCCCTGGGCCACTTTGTGGTCAAAGCTAGTGCTTTACAACTGGAGCCACAGCCCACTTGTGATTTTGGAGTGGTTAATTGGAGATAAGAGTCTGTGTCAGGGGGACTTTTGTGGCCCAGGCGGTTTCAAAGCTTGATCCTTAGCTCTCAATCTCTTGAGTAGCTAGGCTTCTACGGGTGAGCCACCAGCACCTCATTAGATTCTAGGAATGATGGACCCTGACACTGCCCAAGCCTTCCAGAAAGAACTGAGATGTTCCATCTGTATAAATACTTTCATAGAGCCAGTCACCCTAGAGTGCGGGCACAGTTTTTGTCGACCTTGTCTCTGCCTCTGCTGGGAAGAGACCCAGACTCCAGCCACGTGCCCTGTGTGCAGGGAACCAAGCCAGCAGAGAGACCTCAAAACCAACGTGGTTCTGAGGAGCCTGGTGGCCATTGCCAGAAGAGCCAGCCTCAGGCATTTTCTGAGCTCTGAGGAATACATGTGTGGGACACACAGGGAGACAAAGCAGATGTTCTGTGAGGTAGACAGGGCCCTGCTCTGTAGGAGCTGCTCCGAGTCTCAGGAGCACAGGGCTCACAAACACCATCCCATAGAAAGGGCTGCTGAGGAGCAGAGGGAGATGATTTCAAAGCAGATGCATGCTGTATGGGAAAATACTCAAGAAAACCAGCACAATTTACAGGAGAAGAGGAGACTCATCAACCGATGGATTTGGTATGTGAAGCTATTCCAAGGCATGACTAAGGATGTTTTTAGAGTGCTGTTTTTAGAGCTGGGTGTCCAGGAGGAGGAAAGACACCATTCCCAGCTACTGATCAATGAAGGAAGAGCCATGTTACTGCAACTCAGAGAAAGGGAAACCCAAATGCTTCAGAAGAAACATCAGCTCAGGAATATGTATCAGAAGCTGATCGAAACATACCAGAAGCCAGATGTAGAACTGCTTCAGGATGTAGAGTTGACCCTAGAAAGCTGTGAGTCAGTCTTGTTCTTCCTGCCTCTTCCTCTGAGGCCAGAGCTCAGTGCCCCTCCCATTCCTGGATTGATAGAGAGGCTCAGCCAGTACAAGGTGGAGATTGCTTTCAATGAAGCTACGCGGAATCAAGATCTTGGGAGCTGTGTTGGACACGACAAGCCCTATGCAGTTTTGAATTCTGAAGAGTCCTTCCACTTTACTGCTTTTGGACGCCAAGTCTTCAGCTCTGGGAAACATTACTGGGAGGTTAGTGTGGATGACTCTTCCACCTGGGCCCTGGGAGTTACTAGGCATTCCTCCATAGAAAGCAACCTCACTGAATCTGAGGATCTTTTCCTCCTTTTGTTTGTGAAAGAGAACACACTTTCCACCATTTTTACCACCTCCCCACTGCTGCCTCACTATGTAGAGAAGCCTCTGGGCCGGGTTGGTGTGTTTCTTGATCTTGACGATGGCAGTGTGAGTTTTTGGAATGTGGCTAAGAGTTCCCTTATCTGGAGATACCCCCCTGGTGCTATCCAATTTCCTGTCAGGCCCCATTTTTCAGTGGTAGCCTGGTGTTCTAAGTGAAGAGAATATCTATGTGTTGGGAACTCTATGGCAGAGAACCTTCCTCAAATGAGGCAAACCACTAATACTGTACTAATTTGAATTTCTCGGTGCAGTAATCCCATTTTTTCATGAAATATGTTGGTAATAATAAAATGTAAAATGTAGACACCAATACTAAATGAAGGTAAGATAAAGTAGCAACAATGTAACAAGAAAGCAAATAAATATTTAAAAATTGCTATACAAATAAACCCATGCAAAACTGAGTCCCCAGTGACTGCTTTTCACCCTGAAAGGAGTTGGAGCTCAGAATAACAATAAAAATCAACACTTAAAGCAGTGGGCCCTGTTGTTTTACCAGTAATCCTTGCTACTCAGCAAGCTGAGTTCTGAGGATAATGCATAGCCAGGACGAACAGAAAAATCCAAGCGACTCTTATCTCCAATTAACCACCAAAGTGGAGTTGTGGTCATGTGGTAGAAGATAAAAGTCCCACAAGAACAGAGCTCATGCCCTAAGTTCAAGCCCCAGGAACAGCTAGAACAATAAAGCAGTACTAGTTTCAGTGACACAAAGTTCTAGAGCAGCCTTTTTATTAATAGGTCCTGTTATCCATCCCGGGAGGAAAAAAACCAAACACCTCTCTCCTAGAGCTTAGGGGTGTTTACACTTTCTATTAGATTGGATTCTTTAACATTTAGTACCAATTCCTAAACAAGGGGAAAAAACATACTCAGAAAAAGAGCTGTTAATAATTGAGAAGACTGAAAATGCATGGTTGAACACTAAAGCTGAAGGCATGTCTTTAAATAGAAGAAGTAAGTCATCTTTTGGGGGTCTACAAATGAAAAGAATACTATGATAGGCTAAGAGATTCACAATAATAACTATGGCAAAGCTTAATTTATATATTAGGCATACTGAGAAGTTAACAAGAGCTACCAATTGTAACAATATAACAGGATGCTGTGAAGGTGTGATGGCTCTTTTTTGGATACTTAATTGTAGTTCTTTCATCCCCTGTGAAATTATCATATGGAGTTAAAAAATGCTTACTTTTGGTGCTGGGAAGGTGGCTTAGTGTTAGAGCGTTACCTTGTATGCATGAGGCCCTGGGTTTGATTCCTGAGCACCACATAAGCAGAAAAAAAGCCGGAAGTGGTGCTATGGCTCAAGTGGTCGGTACTAGCCTTGAGCTGAAGAGCTGAGGGACAGCACCCAGGCCCAGCGTTCAGGCCCCACAACTGGACCCACCCCCCCCCAAATAAAGCTTACTTTTTTGTTTCCCTTTCACTCTAGATACTTAATTGTTGTGTGTTCATCCCTTTTGTAATTATCTTATTGATGTGAAAAAAAACCTATTACCTTGAGATTCAATGATATGTATGTAGTGTTAGACTGCTACTTCCCTGTTGGCAATTCAGATATAGGAGAGTTTGCTTTCAAAGCTCATGGTTCAACAAACAAGAACAGAATACGTTCAAGATCCTGGAATGTGGAAGCTTATGTCACCGATTCTACAGAACTTACTATCCTAAAAATAACATCCTAGATAATTTTCTACTGTTTATAGTGAATAGAGTATTAAAAGTGTGCTCTTATAAAACACACACACACACACACACACACAAGCATTAGTAGGTTCTCTTATCAGTTTATCATATTTTTTAATTTACCATTTCATTTTAATATAAGCTTAGTCATATATGGTGTTTATTAGCCTTTGATCCAACATTAAGCTCAGGAGAGTGCATAGATCCTTATTTTAAGCCCCTGGACTATTTCAGGAAAAAAAATTAAAATGAGTAAGTCACAATAGAAAATAGACTTGGAGGAAGTAATCTCAGATCCAAGGATCCTTTTCCGACACACAGTTAGTTAATGGACATTCAGGTGATTACTGGGTTCAGACTGGTGAAGGAGATGGGCATAGGTGGTAGGTTCCCTGTAGACTTAACAATGATCACATCTCATACAATTGCTAGTCAAGTTGGCATCTGTCTGTCATCTCAGCTATGTAGAAAGCTTTGATAGGAAGATCTCAATCCAGGAAAGCCTAAGCATAAACACAAGATCATATTCCAAAAATAAGCTAAAAATTGGTATGTTGTATACAATTCTGGTACTGTACTGTTGAATTCATACCATTTGCTTAAACTCTGCAAACCAATTTATTTAACACTAAATTAATCTATAGCAATGCAATGATGTTGGTCCAGTTTTTCAGTTTAGAAAACCATAGGCAGGTGTTAATAAACATAAGGTGGTGCTGAGTTTATTAAAAGAATGTGTGGTCATGTTTCACTGTATAAATGTGAGTATAGAGAATTCAGTGCAGTCTTGGTTTATCTTCCCACACGTGATTGTTAGGGTGACTTCACCTTCCTATTATAGGATTAAAAGTAGTATTTGTGACTTTGACCACTTTTGGTAGTTTTTGACTGTTGTACTATGCACTATTGCTTTTATTTTTCTCTCATTTCCAGAAAAAAAAAGATAAATTACTTGCTGTAATCATGTTGTAATACCCTGGCTTATACATTTAAATTTCTATTGTTTATTTCTGTGATATCTATGTTACATACAGACATCATTCTGACATTTTATCTAATCATACAAACATATACTATTCCATCTTTCTTTGCATTATCTTTCTTTGCATCTATCTTTGCATTAGTAATTAGTAATATCCTAGATACTGTGTTGCTCATTTCAGAACTTCATGATTATTTTTACTACTGGCATAATTAATGCCATTGACAAAAGAACTCAATAAACTAGATGTAGTCAAAATTTTCTACCTTATATATCTAGAAGCACCAACAAAACTACTTTATTCTTGTTTGTGTTTTAAATTTCTGGCCTATATTGTTATAGATCTATAGTTTATTTTATTGTATTTTATTTATCTATTCATCATTTATTTTTGTTTAATTAATTATTTTGCTAGTTTTTAAAATATTTTATTTGAATAGTTGAAGAAAGGAGTTGCCATTCAATAAAGTAATTTGTGAATACAATGCATCTTGATCACTTTAATCCCTTTTTAACATTTCCACTCATCTCTCCCAACCACTTATTCTCTGATTTTTCTTAATTTTGTAGCATATGCATTGATTTTTTTTTTTACGTGCTCCTGCTTTCTACCACTTTGCTATATTCTATGTCTACTTTCATGGTAGAACACTTTTGCTGGTTAAAGATTATCTAGTATCCCTTTTAAAAATCATTTTATGTGTAATTGAAAAATTTTATATTTGTTAAATTAATTCTATAAAATTTAGGGATTCTTTGTATTCTGAAAGTATATTCAATCATCATCACCTTGGAATATTCTCAAATATTCATCATTCACAAAGAAATCTCATACCTGTCTGCAGCTATTCTGAATTCTCCTTAGACTTCCAACCCCAAAGAAACTGTTATGCCTGATTTTGATAATTCAAAAATTTCATTAAAATCAAATCATTTTATTTGTTATTTTGTTCTGGCTCTTTCCATCTAGCCTGTTGTCAGTGTTTCCACTAATATCAATTCTCCATTTCTCTTTTTTACTTGATAATGGGCTATTTCATGAGTATAAAATGTTTTGTGATCTGTTTTCCTATTGGTCAGCGTGAATTTTTTTTCAATTCTTTGGCTGTCATGGATAATATTGCTGTTTTGAACTTAAGTGTATAAAAATTATAGACAAAGTTTTTAGGCTGTACAAAGTTTCTAGGCTGTTTGGTATTTCTATAACTAACTTTGTGAGGAATTTTTACACTAATTTCCAAGATGAATGTGCTATTTTACAATGTATGAGAGCTTCAATTTCTTTACATCCTTGTCAAACCTTCTAATGCACATCTTTTACCCATTCTGGTGAGTATGAAATGACATCTCATTTCTATTTTATAAGTGATTTTACGGGTGCTAATGCTTTTGTCTGTTTACACATTGTTCGATTAAGAAATTTCAAGTCAAATTCTTTGTCCATTAATTGAGTTACTGATCCATTTTTTTCCTTTTTCTCCAATTCTTTTGTTTAGGAATAGGAATGTTTACACTATGTTATTATATATTGAAGATATGGTGCTCCTCATCCTCTCTGTCAACCTCTTCCTCTTCTTCCTTTCTCTTCTTTCTCCTCATTGTTGCTCTTTCTATACTTCCTTTTTCTCCTCTTCCTCTTCTTCCTTCCTCTTACTCCACCTCTTTGTTTCCTCTTCTTCTTCTCTTCCTCTCTTCCTCTTCTTTATTGGACCAAAGCTTCATACTGTCCTAGTAAACACCCTCCCACTTAAACCTGGACTATCCTAGTTTGTTTTCCACATAGGGTCTAGTGCATTTACTCAGGCTTCCCTAGAATTGTGATCCTCCTGTCTTCACTCTGAGTAGCTTTAATTAAAAGCATGTGACTTTATACTTGGCATATAATTGGTTTTGCTTTTTTAAAAAATATATTTACATTTTTTTGTTGATCATGGGGCCTGAACTCAGCCTGCACACGGTCCCTCAGCATTTCCGCTCAAGCTATCACTCTACCACTTGAGCCACAGTGCCCACTTCTAGCTTTTTCTGCTTATGTGGTGCTGAGGAATTGAAATCAGGGCCTCATGCATGCAAGGCAAGTACTCTACCACTGAGCCACCTTTCCAGCCCTATTTTGTTTTATTTTCATGGCAACTCTCAGCTAAGAATTTTCTTTGAGTCTCTGTGGACATTTTGAAGCTGGAATTTTGAATGGTGTTGGAAGTCAAAGCTACAGAGTTTTGGAGAGGGGCAATGCGTTCTGTTAGCTCTCCATTTATGCTACTGTCTGAACAGGAATGTAGGTCTTTTGGAGACAAAAGTGGAACGTTTTTGTATAAGGAGATGTGTTTGGGTGCTGCGTTCAAATGAAATGGTTAAGTCATATTGTCACTTTGGTTGGATTGAAAAATATGCAGGAGAGCAATAACATACACAACTAGGTGTATGGGAGACTGAGTTCCCAGAGAAATTTAGCTAAAGTGGAAAAACACATGCTGATCATGCACTATCCTGAAGTCTTAGAACTTAGAATCAAAGGAGGGAAAATGAGAAACACACTTGTTCAGGAGTTCTCTCTCTGCTCCGAAATCACCATCATGTGTTAATCTTGGCTATTGTCTCTCAGCCAAGATCAACTAAAACTCTGAACCATGAAGCAACATAGCCTTCCCTTCTTTTTTCTTTTTTATGTGCATTGTTAATTTTTTTATTATTGTAAAAATACTATGCAGAGCGTTTAAATTTACATGGGCAAGATAATGAGTACATTTCTTATCAAGCATTGTAGCCTTCTCCTTTGTTTCCCCTTCATAGCCCTTCCCATCTCACTCCACCTCCCCCACCGAGTTCTCCTCCCCCCCCAAGTGGTAAAGTTCGTTTTTCGACAAAAGGACTTGTACATCTCATTGTTGCAATTGGTCCACTCGTATCCCTATTTAAACGATTTTCTTTTTTCCATTCCCCTCCACTAATTATACCGACATCAAACACAGTGAAAGCAGGGGTTTTAGTGTGTGGGGGGCTGGAGGGACATACAAAGCAACAAAGAAACCAACACCCCCTTCCTGCAGGCATGCTTCCTTGAAGCTCTTTGTCTAACACGATCTCTCACACAGTCTCCGCAGAAGGTGGCGTGGCACCTACTGGCCACAGAAAGGTGTCCACTCAGCTGGAGATACCAGGAACCACTGGAAGTGCAGAAACTTAAGCGTTTGACCTTGTTTCTCTGGACAGAGACTATTCATTGAATTTGCAGCCCCTTATTCTGTTGCCGATGTCAAATCAGAAGCCATCTATCCACCAGAGGCAGCTTTATTAGATGTTCAAATTGGTTATGGCAGTGCCCCGCCCACATGCACTGCCCTCTCTTTCCTGAACCCAGCTAAGGACTCGTTGCAGACACATCCTCATGGCTGCTTTGCCTGCTGTGATCTCTGCTCCTTTCCAAACGCTTGCTTTGGCAGCTTCCCCTTCATTGTGCCTGTACCTCTCAGACTGGGTTCCCATGGTGGTTGGTTATTGAGCTGCTTGTTAGAGGAGGAAACAAGGGTTGTTGTATACAATTGCAGGTCTGAACTGGCCTGGAGGCAGGACAGATGCTCTCCCAGGTGGGACTTCTCAGGGCACAGGGCAGGCATCCTGCCACTGGGCCCTGAGTCACTGTGGTGAGCAGCAGTCACACGTGGCACCAACCACCCTTTTTGGCTTTAAAAAGTGCTGCTCTCTGTTAATAAACAAGTTTTTCTTCCTGCTTGATTTGGCTCCCTGCTGTGTCTGATTGTCTTCCAGGATGAGGGAGGCTAGGGAACGGGTGAGCACTGCACTGACCTTTCCTCGTACCCTGTCCTTCTTTTGTGGGACAGATGAAGTCCCAACACCTCGGTATATCTTTGCCAGTTCTTGGGTTGAACTCAAGGCCTGGGCACTGTCTGTAGCACTCTACTACTTGAGCCACAGTCCCAATTCTGGCTTATTCTGTGTATGTACTACCGAGAAATCGTACCCAGGGATTCTTGCATGCTTGAGAAGCACTCTCTCAATAATCCACATTCCCAGCTCCCTCATCTTTTTCTTAATGGTAGTTTTTTACATAAGTATGCTGCCATTTTACATACCCAGGTTTAATTTTCTGAATACTGGTTACTTCTACGAAACCTGATCTTCTCTTCTCCTGCCTGGTTTCTTACTGTTCCTCCATTGGCCTCATAATAAAATCTAAATAAAGGCTGCTGAGAGCGTCAGTGTATCATATAAGTACCCAGGCCTGGAACCCTGGAAGAGAAAAGCCATGGGCCTGAAATGAAGAGAATGATGCAGTATACACAAGGAGCATATCTGAAAAATAAATTAGTAAATAAAAGGAGAAGCATTGCATAAGGTCTGTTTGCATTCAGGTAGGTAGTATACAGAATAAGTAGGTAGGGCACTGAAATTTTTTGTGGCCATACTAGTGCTTAAACTCAGTGCCTGATGCATTCCTCAGCTGTTTTTCCCAAGGCTAAGGATTTACCATTGCCACAGCTCCACTTCCAGCCATCTGGTCATTAATTGGACATAAGCTCCTCCCAGGCTTTCCTTCTTGGTCAGACCTGTGAATCCTGCTTGTCTTTCTCTCTTAAAGCTGGAGCTCTACTCGCTGGACCACTGTTCCACTTCTGGTTTTCTGGTGGTTTATTGGAGATAAGAGTCTCACAGAATTTCTGCTCAGGCTGAATTTGAATGGCAATCTCGTGAACAGGAATCAAGCGACTTTCTTCAGGAATACACCAAGGAGCCCCTCCACACAAACCCTTAGTCTAAACCTCGAGAGGCACTAGAGAAAAAGAGAAACATGAAGATGAGTCTAGTGTGTTCTAGATACTTAAAGTTGGAGACACACAACACTCATAATTATTAGATCATTTTATAAACAAAAGGAGCAATGAAGACAGTTTGAGGATCGCTCCAGCTTTTGGTCCTCTCAGCTTGAGACAACAAATTCACTGCAGCTCAATGCTAAGTGACAGAACTGGCGTGTCCTGTGGACATTTGCTCCCAAATCCTGTGACACTCATTTCTAACTTTTGGCTTCAAACCTGTGACCGAGAGGAGAAGATGAGGAGAGAAAATTCTTCTCAGAGAAAACAGCTATAAAGAACATTGGGTAGTTAATTCATAAATTCAAACCGTTGGAATGACCCTGTTAAGAAGTCAGATTGTCCAGATTAAACAATGAAGAAGAAAAGAAAGAAGGTGCCAGTGGCTTCTCACTGTAATCCCAGCTCCTAAGGAGGCTGAGGTGTAGAGAATCTGAGTTTGAATCCAGCCAGCAAAGCAAAATCCATGACACTCTTATTTCTAAGAGATCACAGAAAAACCCAGAAGTTGGGCTGTGATTCAAAGTTAATGCAATACCCTTGAGCAAAAGAGCTCAGGGACAATGTCCAGGCTCATAGTTCAACCCCAGGAACTGCCTTCTCAAAAATAGCCTGTATCTCCATGTATTTTGGTATGTATGGATGCATTCCTATAGGTGAAGCTCCACAGTAGTTATGATGAATGGCACCAAGCTAGGAAATTTGTATTCAATAAAATGATTTAGTAACAGAGACTGCTTTCATGACAGTGCATAATCCAGGGTTCCCCTCACTGTTCCCAGTGTAGCCTGAGGGTTTCTCTGCATCCCAGGCCTGCTGGAAGAAGTCTCTCTCATTGTCTCGACAGGCAGACAAAAGGCCTTGCTCCTGTACAGCTGTGTAACAAACAACTCCATCTGGGTCAGATAGTGAGGATGATTTTGGGCAGGCTCTGAAGGTCAGGAGAAAAAGGTCTCTTTGTACCCCAAACTATCTCTATCCCCAGTGCTCTGGTTTGCTAGGAAGCCTTCACTTGTACCACCCCCTGTGTCAGGCCAAGTCCTGTGCACTTATCCTTCCTTTGTGAGACTATATTCCGCTGTTCAGATACAGTGCTCAAGAGTCCTGCTGGCAGACAACTAGGGCACTGAACTTAATTAAATGTTTCATTACCAGTGATGATGGGCCTTTGATGTTTCTTCTAGGTTTCTGGAAGCTTGGGAAATCCAAGCACATATCTGATATCACAAAGCTTCCTATTATCTAGGGCTGGTGAATCTCATCAGGTTTTGAAACATTTGACCTCTCCTAGTTGGGCCCTGGGTGGCTAGGTTTTGGGGTTGAACACAGGGCCAGGGTACTGACCATGAGCTCAGTGCAGAAGCCCGGTGTTTAACCATTTTGGGTAACAGCATTACTTTTACTCTCTCTCTCTCTCTCTCTCTCTCTCTCTCTCTCTCTCTCTCTCTCTCTCTCTCTCTCTCTCTCTCTCTCTCTCTCTCTCTCTCTCTCTCTCTCTCTCTCTCTCTCTCTCTCTCTCTCTCTCTCTCTCTCTCTCTCTCTCTCTCTCTCTCTCTCTCTCTCTCTCTCTCTCTCTCTCTCTCTCTGTCTCTCTGTGTATGTGTACGCACACGGGCACACAGGGGCACGGGCACATACACCATTCTTGGAGGTTGAACTCAGGACCTGAGCACTGTACTTAGTTTCTCTTGTACAATCATAGCCTTCTCCCACTTGAACCACAGAGCTTCTTCAGGCCTTTTTTAGTGTTGTGGTCCTGAGAAATCAAACCCAGGGTTTCATATTTGCAAAGCACTTTACCCCTAAGGCACATTCCAAGCCCTAAACTTCAGGTTTGTTAGTTTGTTTCTCTTTTCTTATTATTGTAGGAGTTGATGTCTGGGACTGGGTGCTGTCCTTGAACTCTTCAGCTCAAGTCTTGTGCTTACCACTTGAGCCAAACACCATTTCAGCTTTTCTGGTGGCCCATTGGAGCTAAGTGTCTCAATGACTTTCCTGCCCAGGCTGGCTTTGAACTATGATCCTCAGATCTCACCCTCCTGAGTAGCTAGGATGACAGGCATGAGTGACAAGCACCTAGCTTCCACTTCAGGTTTCTTAGTGGTGAATTGGAGATAATAGGCTCATGGGACCTTTTGTGTCTGGGATAATTTGGAACTCAGATCCTCAGATCTCAACTGCCTGAGAAGGCAGGATGAGAGACTTCAGCTATAGTCCCCTAGGCTGTGGCATCTGCTGGCATGGGGTCCATGGCTCCAAGCGGTGGATTGCTAATCATGAACCCAAGAGGTAAGGGTCAGAACTTAGGTCCCTATTTCAAGGTTCATGACAGAAAAAACAAAACAGAACAATTGTCTGAAGTAGACAACTCACTAGTCTTCAGTAATACGTAATTTTGTCCCTGTCATGGAGACATATCTGAGCCTCAATATTCTTGTGTGCATAATCATCTCAGTGGGGAGATCTTACAAGGGCCCAATTAAAGACTGTACCTGGTGAAGGACACAGCACATGGCACTCTTTGCATGACTCAGCACACAGCATCCCGTGAAAGACTCAGAACCCAGCACCCAATGCAAGACTCAGCACACTGCACCTTGTGAAGTACACAGCACATAGCACCATGTGCAGGACTCAGCACAGAGTACCCTATGGAGGACTCAGCACATAGCTCTGTCCCACAAGCTCTCATTAGACTGAGGGCGCTCTAATCAATATCACCATTCTTTGAGGAACATTTCACAAACCACACAAGTTCACACCTAACAGTTTAGTGGGATTTTTTTTGGGGGGGATTAGTCATGGAGCTTGAGCTTAAAGCTTGGGGATATTATTGTTCTAAAAACATTTGCACATGGCTAGAACTCTACCACTTTGAGCCATATTTCAAAGAGTCTAGCAGACTTCCTGCCAGGTATTAAAGCCCCAGAGCGGCCAGTATATCAGGGGTAAGCCAGGGTAAGCCAGGATGATGGGGGTAACCCGTGGAGCTGGGTTGCAGCAGTTTATATCTTGCTAAGTCAGGTTAGGTGGCAGCTGTCAGCACCAGACTCCTAGCTTGCTCTGTCATGTGGTATTTGAAGTCCTATCCTTTTATAGTTGCAGTTAGAACATTATACCTCTTTTTGGCGGCAGTCCTGGGGCTTGAGTAAGGGTTTTGACACTGTCCCTAAGCATTTGTGCTCAAGGGTAGACCTCAATTGATCGAAAGACAGCAGAACTTCTGAGTTTTCTGTTTATGTGGCACTGAGGAATGGAACCCAGGGCTTCATGCTCACTAGGTGAGCAGTCAACCACCAAACCCCAGGAGTGAACGAGGTATAAATAGATAGGGATTGATGTATATAAGCATTATATACACAGAAAGATGTCTGTATATTATTAATTATAGATATTACTACCAATTATTACTTATTAAATTATGTCTCCATTTAATGATGTGTCCCAGTTAACAATTAATAAAGCATTAACTAAATTACTCAATATTTTGTTATTGTTTATCACATATGTACATACAGCCATACACATAATTTCATATTTTATAGAATGAGACAGATATCTATATATTATTAAATTATGCATCATGTGTTACTACCAATTATTAGGTATTTATGTTTCCATGCAATTTTTATTCTGGTAATACTTAATAAAATATTAAACTTAATCCACATCCTATAGTTTTTGTGTCTAATTTCATCCTAGAATGATTCACTAGTAATTATATCTGTTTTTCATTTATTGTAGTGACAATTCTTCCACCTATGACATTTTTTACATTTACAACATCCTATTACATATAGATTTGCATATATTACATATAGATTTGCATCTGAATTATACATACTACCTGTCACCGAGCACTTTCAAAAAAAAAGTAAACATGTGTCATGCTCGGCTTCCCACTCCAAGATTACATTTTTTGGCAGTGGTGGGATCTAACTGAGGCCCTAGAAGGCTCAATTCATGAATGGCTGACTGTCAGAACAGCAGCCTCTAGCCAATTCAGCTGCCAGTCACTTCCCAGGCCCTGA
The DNA here is from genome assembly GCF_024711535.1 of Dipodomys merriami. Classification (NCBI taxonomy): domain Eukaryota; kingdom Metazoa; phylum Chordata; class Mammalia; order Rodentia; family Heteromyidae; genus Dipodomys; species Dipodomys merriami. Next base: position 1,138,527 of record NW_027203804.1, read on the forward strand.
AATCGAACCCCGTATGTTGATCCCATATTGCACATAGTGTACTTATTCATTTTATTTTTGTTTTATTCATTTACTTACCATTTATTTTATTGACATATATTACACATGAAATATTTATTACGTTTATTACATAGGATATAGATTTGCCTATGTATGAAATTTCACACCTGATACCCAGGACTTTCACAGAAAAGGAAAACATGTGTCACCATGGGCTTCTTACTCCATGATTCAATTTTTGTGAGTGCTGGCATCTAAAGTCACAGCCTACAAGGCCTAATTCATGAATGGATGAGTGTCAGTATGCCAGCCTGAGGCATATTGAGCTGACAAGGATTTCCAGAACTTGAGATCCAGCTCCAGGAGTTGACAAAATTAGAATAGATAGACATGCAGATGGTAGTACACAAATAAATATTGATTTTTATAGAGTGCCAGAGATGTCTATACATTATTCGGTTACATAGGCTACATTCCTATCAATTCCTATCAATCTTATTTAGTAAACATCCATGTAATTAATATTATTGTTTTCATCCTTAATTATTAAATCAACCACTGTCCTGAAACTATTGTGTCCAGGTAATTAATAGTATTCTTTGAATGTGTCAAAAATATTCATTAAAATCCATTGGCCTCCTAAAATCACTCTATTTATATAGTAGTATTCAGAAACAACTAATTCAACCTTGCCATTCATAATCTTCCATCGGGGGCTGGGAAGGTGGCTCAGTGGTAAAGCGCTTGCCTTGCATGCCTGAGGCCCTGGGTTCGATTCCTCAGCACCACATAAGCAAAAGAAAAAAAAGCCGGAAGTGGCGCTGTGGCTCAAGTGGTAGAGCGCTAGCCTTGAGCTGAAGAGCTGAGGGACAGCGCCCAGGCCCAGAGTTCAGGCCCCACAACCGGACCCAAAAAAAACAAAAACAAAACATAATCTTCCATCGGTATTCCTATGAATAGGAAGGAGACTCTTAGGATCTCCCTCCATTGGTAAGAATCAGGACCCGGCTTCAAACACAGGTACTATATTTCCATGTAGGCCTATGGCTTCCCTGGTAGCCCGCCAGCCTTCAGCAATGCCCCACATTACCAACATTCTTCAACCGTGTCATTCCGTTGCAGGATGGTCACCTTGAAAAGAAGAAAAATGTAAAACCGGTAGCCATCTGCAAGTTGCCAGTTCTTTATTTTTTTTTTCTGTGTCTCATTAATTATTTTTTTTCTTGTCAGCCTTTGAGTCTCAGGAACCCAGGTTCGGCTATGGTTCCAGTGGCTGCACCACAGGCTAGAGTGATGAAAGCTGAGGCAGAATTGCCATGACCTGATTTCAAGCCCTGTGCTTGACAAAAGAAAAATACATACATACATACATACATACATACATACATACATACATGCATGCATGCATGCATGCATGCATACATACATACATACATATGTACATACATTAAAAATATTTTAAAAAATTATGAGGCTCCTTGGCTTAGAATTCATGTCATTTTTTCTGGCAGGCCTGGGATTTGAACTCAGGGTCTGGGTAAATCTGCAGCACTGTGGGGGATGGGGAAGATCACCATTCTGGAAGACAAGAAAGTCAGGCCTGTTTCTAGGGCCGGAATTCAAGTCTTGGCACTCAAAAAAATAATATATTTATATATTTTAAGTACATGATTTTTATTGACCTACACATTTTTACTTTATACTAACTGCATATTGCAGTTAGTATATTCATTTTATTTTGTGTTTTGTTTCTTATATATTTTAGTGAATATGATTAAAATATAATATTTTTGGCATCCTATTACATAAGACATAGATTTGCCTATGTATTCTACATCATTCCTGAGTCGCAGAAATTTCACTGATAAAGAAACCAAGTGGGGCAATTGGCTTTCCCCAGGATTAAGTTTTTGGCAGTTCTGTGACTTGAACTCAGGGGCTAGCAGGCCACTTCGTGAGTGGGTAACTGTTAGCACGCCAGTCTGATGCAAGAGAAGTTGGCGAGCAAATTTGAGGACCTGAGATCAACCCATAGGAATGGCCAATATATAAACAGATAGATGATTAGACTGCAGTGTGTGTGTGTGTGTGTGTGTGTGTGTGTGTGTGTGTGTGTGTGTGTGTGTGTGTGTGTGTGTATTGTGAGCTTTTGATCAGGAATAGCCATTTACCACTGGAGCTACATGGCTCTATTTCTGGCTTTGTTTGCACTGAAGTTGGACAGGAATCTCAAGGACTTTCCTGCCTACTGTGAATTTGACCATTATCCTATCACAGGCTTTTAAATACCAATGAAGACTGCTGAGTGCCACTGGTGACTGCCTAATCATTGGTCTTGCTGTTCTTGGACAGACCAGTGAGTTCCCTATCCTTGAGTTAAAATGGTGGGAGCTGGAGCCCACAGTTGGAATCCTTGTCCTGCCAACTCCAAATGGAAGGAGATCTTTAGAAAGTCATTCCTATCTATATGAATACCAAGGGAATGTGATGTATGTTATGATTGAATGGGCAGCTCTTAAATAATTCTAGGATAAAATTATACACAATTATATTATAGGATACTGATCGATTTTAATCAATATTTCATGAAGTATTTAAACAATCACATTCATTAAATGGAGGCATAATGAAATACCTAAGAATTGGGCGTCACATAGTATAAAGGTGCCATTTTTACTGCTAGGACTGGATTGGAACTCATAGTTTGGTTAACTCTGTTGCACTGTGTGGAAACGGAAAGCTAACCTTCTTGAAGTCAAGAAATTCATGTCTGTTCCTTAGGTCTGAAATCGATCCCCAGCACAAGAATACATCCTATTTGTGTACATTTTAAATATATTATTTATATTTACATACATAGGTTGACACCATATTGCATTCAGTGTAGTTATTCATTTAATTTTTGTTTTATTCATGTGTTTGTGGGGCACATGGGCAGCAAAGATGGTGTTGAGAGGAATTTGAGTGGGCACAGCCCAATTGTTTACCTTAATATCTGATTGCATAAAGCTTAGACGCATGATAGGGTGTGACCTTTACAGTGATTGGTGGGTTCCTTTCCCTCCCCTTCCATGCCTCACAGTTTTTCCCTTTAAAAGGTGCTTTCTGTGTGGTAGTAAATGAGTTCTTGCTTGACTTGACTCCCCAGAACGGACGAGTGGCACACTTACCATTCCCAGGCCCCATACATCTTTCGGGGGCAGACAAAGACACAACATGTATTGACTGTTTATTTTATTGACTAATATGCTACATAGAACATTGGTTACATTGATTAAATAGGATATAGATCTGCATATGTATTTCACTTATACCTGACACCCAGGACTTTCACAGAAAAAGAAAACATGTGTCACCATCAGTTTCTTACTTCATGATTCATTGTTTGGGCATGATGGCATCTGAACTCAAGGCCCACAGGGCCAAATTCATGAATGTGTGTGTGTTAGCATGCCATCCTGGAACAAATTGAGCTGATAGGCAGTTTCCAGGATCTGAGATAAAGCACCAGGGGTTGACAAAATAAGAACAGATTGACACTCAGATCGTAGTACAGTAATTTATATATATATATCTTTACAGAGTGCCAGAGATGTCTATCAATTGTTCAGTTATATAGACTACATTCCTACCAATTCTTGGGTATTTATTATGTCTCCATTTAATTAATGTTATTATTTTTATCTTTAATAAACTATTAAGTAAATCAGTGTGAGAAATAGTATTCTTTTACTGTTTCATAAGATATTAAATAAAATCAATCAGCCGACTGAAATCATGAAGTCTAATTGTGTACAAGTGTCATTCATGAGCATGTCATTCAACTGTGATATCGATAACATTCCATCATTATTCCTGTGGATGGGAAGGAATTTCTTAGGATCTCCCACCATCTGGAAGTGTAATGACTATATTCGAACTGTAGGCTTATGTTGTAGTGCGGGACAATGGCTTCTCCAATAGCCCTCAATTAAAAAAATATATTTAGTTCCTTGGTTTGCAATTCATGACATTTTTTCTGCCAGGTCTGGGATTTGAACTCAAGGTCTGGGTATATATGCAGCACCATGATGGAAGGGAATCTGAGCATGCTTGAAGACAAGAAAGTCAGGCCTGTTCCCTAGGCCTGAATTCAAGCCTAAGAGCTGGAAAACATACTCCTTATATCCATTTTAAAGATAGGATTTATACTTCCATACACATAGTCAGTCCATATTTTGTTGGGTGTGGTTATTCATTTTATTTCTTGTTTTATTCATTGACTTATCATTTATTTCATTGACTCTGATGACCCCTCTAATATTTATTACATTGTTTACATCCTATCACAGCATCCAGATTTGTAAATATATTCTCCATCATGCCTGACTCCCAGGACTCTCACAGAAAAGGAAAACCTGTGTCACACTTGGCTTCATACTCCAAGATTAAATTTTTGGCAGTACTGGGATCTGAACTCAGGGTTTAGCCAGCCCAATTCATGAATGGATGAGTGTCAGCATGGCAGCCTTTAGGCAATGAAGCTGTGAAATGGTTCCCAGGTGCTGAGATCCAGCCCCAAGTTTGGCCAAAACAGTGATGCATGTATAGGCAGAGTGTGGTATACAAATAAATATATATTAGTAAGGAGCATCAGAGCCGTCTATCTATGATTGAATGGCACCTACTACATTCCTACCAACTCTTAAGCATTTATTATATCGCCATTGAAGGAATAGTATTCCTTTCATGCATAATAACCTATTAATTAAATTCAATCAGCGTCCTAGGATTATTGCATCCAATTTTAGACTATACCGAAGAATGAGCTACTCTTTCAATTGGTATTCCTATGCATAGGAACGAATTTTTTGTGATCTCTTGCCACTGGTAGGTGTCAGTTCTGGGATTTGAACCCGGGGCCTATGTTCACAGGTTGGCCTATGGATTCCCTGATAGCAAGCCAGCCTTCAGGTATGGCAGTTCAGGTCCACTTTTCAGCCATGTTATTCAGACCCAGGATGGTCACTGTGCAAAGAAAAAAAATGTAAAACCCTCAGCCCTCTGCAGCTTGCCACTTTTTGTGATATGCTACATTTTTTTTCTTCCCGAAAGCCCTCTGGGCCTAGGATCCCTGGATTGACTATAGGTCCGAGGGTGCCCCACTCTAGGGCGATTGAAGATGAGTCAGAGTTGCCATGACCTTAGTTCAAGCCCTGTGTTGGCAAAATAAAGAATACATAAAAACATTAATTAATTATTTATCCATATTAAATAAGAAATAAAGTCCTTGTTTTGAATTTCTACCAGTTTTCTTTCCTAACCTGGGATTTGAACTTAGGGTCCTGGTAAATATGTAGCAATGTGAGGGAAAGTGAAGATTTGCCACTACGTGAGTTCAAACCTAGTGGAAATCCAAAAATAAAAATTAAGTCACTGAGCTCGGCAGAGGGAGTACTTGTAGAGACGGGAGGGAAGGAATGGTAGGGGGAAAACAAAGGAGGATGCAACAATGCTCAATAGGAAATGTACTCATTACCGTGCTCATTTAAATGTAACCCCTCTGTGCAACATTTTTACAATAAAAAATGAAAAAAAGTAGGGCTCAGACAAGCATTTTGGGGGTAAGAGCAAGGTGTCTGAATCGATGTCCAAAATTCTACACCGCGTTTTAAAAAAATGTTCAGTATGTAACTGAATAAACATAACTGCTTTCATTAAAAAAAATTAAGTCACTGTCTTGTAACTGGGGCCAGTATTTCCATCATTGCTGGTATTTGACCTCACCATCCAGGTAACTATTTTGCACCATGGGTGAAGGCAAAGCTCACTGTCTTTGAAGAAAAAAAATTCAGGCTAGAGTTCCCAGCGTCTGAATGAAGGCCCTGCAATGGAAAAACTATTTCTACATATGTGTAATATATAATATATATTTACATATGTATGTTTATTACATATTATAATTTTTATTATTGATTTTGTATTTTATTTTTTACTTTTCATTTACTTATTGTTTATTTTATTTAGTATTAGAACATAATATTTAGTACATGTTGTATATCTATTATAAATTTATACACAATAATTTAAGACCTTGACTGGTTTTTCATTAATATTTTATTAAGTGTTAAAACATGATACATAATTAAATGGAAGCATTTGTCACAGTCTTCACATGTTTAGAGTCTCTTCCAAGTATGAACTTTGTCTTCTTTTTCTTTAGAACCTTCCTATAGGAAATTTTTAGATGATTTATACTCAGAAGCCTTTTCTTGGGGATAGTCAAGTTGAGGAATAAATTTGTAAGGGTGGGGCTAGAAATGTGGCTTAGTTGTAGAGAGCTGGCTCAGCATGCATGAATGGTAAGGTTTGAATCCTCAGTGCCACATACTCAGAAAAACCCGCAAGCTGTGGAGTGGCTCAAGTGGTATAGCGCTAGGCTTGAGAAAAAGGAGCTCAGAGACAGTACCCAGGCCCTTAGTTCAAGCCCCAGGTCTGGCAAAAACAAGAGGCCAGATGCCTGTAGCTCACAACAGGAACCTTAGCTTCTCAAGAGGCTGAGATCTGAAGACCACAGTTCAAAGACTGCTTAGGCGTGGCAAACCTGTTAGACTCTTATCTCCAATGAACCACAAAAAGACCACATGTGGTGCTGTGAGTCAAGTGGTAGAGTGTTTGCCTTGAGCTGATGGGCTCAAGGACAGTGCTCAGGCTTGAGTTTGAGACACAAAACTGGAAAAAAAAAGTGAGGGTTAAGCAAAGTACTTTTCCTTTTTGTTAATTAGAACATTCTTTGGAAAAATGATTGTGCACGTGTACCCGAATTGGAGTTAGAGCTCAAGGTTCAAGTGTAGCCCATCCATATGCACAGCCTCTCAGACTCTAGCATTATAACCTTGTGTTCTATGGTTCTGAGAGGTCCAATGTAGAAAGGCCTAATATGCTGGCCAAGCCCTTTGTGATAAGCAGTTGACTTGTAATGCAAAAGTTATTACAGTTCTGAACCTAGGAGAGCACCAGTAGCTCATGCCCATCACCCTAGCTCAGGAGCCTGAAGTCTGAGGATCACAGGATGAAGCCATCCAGGGTTGGAAAGTCTATGACACTCTGACTTCTACTACTGAAAGGTCAGATGTTCAAGAGCTTCCTGTGTCTCCCTTGGTAATGAGAATTTGCTTGCACTCTAAATTTTCTTAGAGTTCTTGAGTTATAAATGCAGGAAATAAACATCATTGACCAATCCTGGGTTCAAATGAAGTTCTCAGCTTCCAAGCCCTAGTCTTGTTAGCAGGAAGAACACCAGTGTAACAACATTTGAAGGCAGAAAACAGTTTCAAAAGCCAGACTAGGCAAAGAGACCTAGGCCTACAGGATTAGGAGGCAGAATGTACACACTCAACAGGGAAGTGAGCTGCAAAACCACTTCTTTCCAGACGCGGCCAGCAATGAGGGGAAAACTGAAATATTTGTCAGAGTTACACCAGGGTGAGGCTTTTATCAGCCTTTTCAAACAACGACTAATTAAACTTCCTCCCTCAGGTGACGGGAATCTCAGGCTATCTTTAGGTTAACAATAGAGAGCCTTGCTCTTTGGTCTTAGGGAGTGGGTTTTTGACTCTCCATCTGTCAGATTTGAAGGCCCTTCTTCTACCTCTGCCAGTCCATTCTCCTTCCTTCATTCTCCACATCATTAATGCAAATCCCCAGTCCAAGGAGAGGCAGGGCCCTCTCTCTTCTGGCTCCAAGCACCTGAGTTAGAACCTGGCTCTGCCCTGTTGACTCTGGGGCCCTCGGCTGCCTGAGAAGTGGGAGACAGTCTTCCTGCTCTGTGGTTGTGTGAAGACCATGTTGGTGTCCTGGCACACTGCAGAAGACCTCATGACTGGGGAGTGTTCCCTTCTTTCCTCCTGACATCCAAGACCAATTCTGGCTTTTTCTTGAATGTGCTACTGAGGAATCAAACCCAGGGCTTCTTGCATACTAGACAAGCACTCTCTCATTAATCCACATTCCCATCCCCCTCGTCTTTTTCTTAATGGTAGTTTTTACATAAGTATGCTACCATTTTATGCCCCCAATTTTAATTTTCTGAATACTTGTTACTTCTAAGAAACCTGATCTTCTCTTCCCTAGCCTGGTTTGTGACTGTTCCTGCATTGGCCTCATAATAAAATGTAAATAAAGGCTGCTGAGGGTGACCTGCTTTAGGCAGATGGCTGCACAGATTGTTGTGTATGTCTGTTTGTTGACACTCCTGGACCTTGAACTCAAGATCTGGGCACAGTCCGTGAGCTGCTTTACTTAAGGCTAGCCGTCTAACACTGGAGTCATATGGCTATACTTCTGTCTTTGTTAGCCCTGAAGTTGGACAGGCTCTCAAGGACTTTTCTGCCTTGAGTGACTTTGACCATGATCTTCCTATTACAACCTTGTAAGTATCAAGGAGGACTTCTGAGAGCCACTGGTGCCTGCCTAATCATTGGTCTTGCTGATGTTCTTGAACAGCCCAGTGAGTTCTCTATCCTCGGGTTGAAGTGCTGGGAGCTGGAGCCCACAGTTTGAATCTTGGTCTTGCCACCTCCAAATGGCAGGAGATCCTAAGAAACTCATTCCTATCCATATGAATCCAATGGAATGTGATGTATGTCATGATTGAATGGGAAGTTCATAAATGATTCTCGGATAAAATTGGAAACAATTAGATTATAATACCCATACTTTTAAACAATCACATTTATTAAATGGAGGCATAATGAAACACCTCAGAATTGGGTGTCACATAGTATAGAGGTGCCATTTTTTCTACCAGGACTTTCTTTAGTTAATTGTTATATCCCATTTTCTGAATGTAATTTGGTATATGAAACTAGGATATATTATAAATCAATTATTCAAACAGTTTTTTTATCATAAATGTTTATAACGAAATATAGAGATAAATCCAAATTATATATATTTGAAGACAGTGCTTGGTTAGTCCTCTTCTCATATTCCCCATTTCCTTCATGAGAATAATACACATTGTAAGGTAATGATTAGACTGTTTTGGTGAAATAGGTTGACTTTAAACCAATGAGATACTCTATGCTGCATTTTGTTTACTTTATATCCAGAAAATCTAAATTCTTACTTTATCATTTTCCTTAGGCTTTATACTCAGATTTAATCTCTGATGGGTGACAAATAAAGATATAAACATTTTTTAGCAGTGGCTAAATTTAGGCTGTGGAATCTAGGTACAATGTAACTCATGCAGATTGTCCTCATAAGTCATGAGACCCTGGTATCAAAATGTTAATCAATGCTTACTGGTGTCGTGCTTATGAGATTTTGTGTATTATAAACAGTGGTTATTAGAATGTTTTTGGAATCAACATCATTTCATGGGTTAGGAACTGAAGAGAGACATTATACTCAGAACAAAATTTAAGGAGGCATCCAAAATTAGTTACCAAGATATACATCATGTAACACAATGTTTTAAAAATGCAAAGTAAAGGAAATAATTTATGAAAAACATCAACATTTACAATAAATACAGAATCACTATGACTGATTTTTCTTTTACCCCAGCTGCAATACGGCTTACATAATGACTTTTCTGGTGATATGTTTAATTACGTCTTGATATTTAGTTGGAGAAGTTATGTTCTTTCATTTATTCATTTGTCAGATCAAAGAGGAAATGAATTCCATGCCAGAGTCAACATCCATAATAATGTTACAGATGTATCCTGCTACTTTGCCAAAATTTCACATCAGCTTGAGTAACTGGGGTCTTTTTTTGGATCTAAATAAATAAGTATGCAATTTTGTCAGTACTAGAAAGATTTTCACTAACATTTGTTAAGCTATTATTTTCCAGAAAATACTTCTCTCTTTTCATGAGATTCTTAATTTCATTTATATCATATGTTGATATTCTCCTTTAGATTACCCACATTCAGTCTTTTACAAAGTGTAATTTGGAGTAGTTTAAAGCTATATACACTCATGTACACTGCTCTTTTTTTTTTGTTTACTTTTTTTGTTTGCTTTTATTATTTGCATATTTTTCTTGTTAAATCAGTAGGAATTCGTTCTCAATTTGCATAATATTGGCCTTATTCATTGCTTTTCTGAATTTGTTAAGTATGTCATGATTTTGTTATTTTATTCTTTTAAATATGTGCAGATCTCACTCCACATAAAGTCACATTCGTTTTAAACAATTTGATCCATTCAAGGGATTTGCTATATTAGGTTCATCTAGATGAATTTAATTACAAATCAGTGCAACCATATTTCTGAGACACAGTTACCTTTATGGCTCTACTCCAAGTTAACATGTATTTCAGGATTTTGTGCTTAAAAAAACTGGGCACAACATGTTTTTGTTCCTGGGGGACTTCTACTTTGTTGATTGTTTTTCCAGTTGTGGTGACTTCAATATATGTGTGCATTTTATTTCAATTGTTTTGTGTCAATATTATAGTTCATATAACAGAAATTACAAAAATAGTCAGTGATTTAGAATTATTCCAAATAGATTCTAAGCGAGACACTTGAAATTTTGTGACAACTGGGAATGGGCAGATCTTCATAGTGGAGGGGATAACAGAATAACAGACATTGTTTGACATGATTTTAATTCTTCCTCCTCTTGCCTCACTATTTCCAATGGTATTACTTCAAAGTCTTTAGTGGAAAGAAAATATTTTTGTCTGTATAAACTCAGAATTTTTTTATTCAATTTGGACACATTGTACATTTCTATTTCATTTTAACTCAAAAATCTTCTTTCCTTCATTTAAATTAACAGTTGTGATTTTATATTGCTAAAGTAACATCTACTAATTTATACGAAATGGTCCAAACTATATTCACTTCACACTATATGTAATATATAGTGTAATAATAATAATGAGTAATATAGTATGTAATAATTGCCTTTGGGGAAAGTCAATTACAATGGGTTTTGTGAGATACTGAATAATAGTAAAACATATTTGATTCTATTAAAAAACTCCTAGTTACATCTAAAAATTACTCATAGTTATAAATTAATGCTGAAAAATAACATTGCTTATTAGAAAAATCCTGAAGTTTCAATAAGCTTGTTTTTTTAAACTTGTCTTGAATCTGGGCTTTGGAGGCTCATGCCTGAAATCCTAGCTACCCAAAAGTCTGAGATCTGAGGATAGTGGTTCAAAGCCAGGGTGGGCAGAAAAGTCTGTGAGACTCTTATCGCCAATATATCTCTTAAAAACTAGAAATGGCACTGTTGCTCAAGTGGTACAGTGTTATCCTTGAGCTGAAGGGCTCAGGGACAGTGCCCAGGCACAGTGTTCAAGCCCCCGACAGGCAAAAAAATATTGGCATGGATTTTTACTTTATTATTTCATGATATTTAATGTGAAAATATATACAGAGGGTGTACAATACATGAACAAACTAATGAGTACATTTCTTATCAAGCATTGTTGCCTCCTCCCTTGTTTCCCCTTCCCATCCCTTCCCATCTCCCTTTCTGCCCCCCCCCTCCCGCCACCTGGGCCAAAGTTGTAAAGTTCGATTTTCGACATAATGTCTTATACATGTCATTGTTGCAATGGGTTCACATGTATCCCAATTTGTTTTTTCCTTCCCCTCCCCAAATTATACAAATATCAAATACAGTGAATATAGAGGTTATATCATGGGAGAGGGACATAAAAAGCAACAAAGAAATCATCTTGTAAATATGCTAGAAAAAACAGCAAGAAAGAAAAACCATTTGAGTCCTTGTCTTGGTGTTCATTTCGCCTAACATCAACTTGTCTGAGAGTTTGTGTTTATCACCGACAAATACTAGTTATTGCAAATAAGGGAAACCATGGAACCTATGTTTCTTTGGGTCTGGATTACTTCACTTAATATAATATTTTCCAAGGATTTCCATTTCCTAACAAATGGGGCAATGCCATTTTTTCTGATGGAGGCATAGAATTCCATTGTATATATATACCACATTTTTTATTATTGTAAAATACCGTACAGAGGAGTTACAATTACATGGGCAAGGTAACGAGCACATTTCTTATCAAGCATTGTTGCCACATTTTTATCAATCCATTCATCTACTAAGGAGCATCTGTGTTGGTTCCATATCTTGGGTATGGTAAATAATACTGCAATAAACATAGTGGTGCTGCTAGCTTTAGTATGGGCTTGTTTGTGATCATTTGGTAAATGCCCAAATGTGGGATTGCTGTGTCATAGGGGAGCTCTATATGTAGTCTTTTGAGGAACCTCCATACTACTTTTCAAAGTGGTTGAACAAGATTACAGTCCCACAGACATCCTGTCCAGCTTCTGTTGTTATTACAGTTCTTCATTATAGCATTCTAACTGGGATAAGGTGGTATCTCAATATAGTTTAGATTTGCATTTCTTTTATGGCTAGGGAGGTCGAGCATTTCTTCATGTATCTATTGGCTATCCTTCTTTCCTCTTCAGAAAAGTTTCTCTTTAGTCTTTAGCCTACTTATTTATTGGGCAGTTGTTTCTTTGAGGATTTGTTGTTGGGGGATTTAATTTTTTGAGTTACAAGTATATTTTAGATATGAGACCCTTGTCCGTTGTATGGCTAGTGAAGATCTTGTCCCAATCCATGGGCTTTCTATTGATCTTGCTAACTCTGTCCGTTGCCATGCAGAAGCTCTGTAATTTCATGCAATTCCATTTGTCCAACGTTTCTTTGATCTGTTGTGCTTCTGGGTCTCTATTAAGAAAATTTCAGCCTGTGCCAATGACACATAGATTATCTCCTAGTTTGTCCTGCAATGTTTTCAGGGTGTCTGCTTTGACTCTGAGGTCTTTCATTCATTTGGAGTTGATTCTTGTGCAGGGTGATACATATGGATCTAGCTTTAGTTTTCTAAAAGTGATTAATCAATTTTGTCAGCACCATTTACAGACGAGGCTCTTTCTTCCATTCTATTTTTTAGCTCCCTTATGGAAGACTAGGTGTCTATAGGTCTGTGGCTTCATTTCTGGGTTTTCAATTCTATTCCACTGGTCCTGAGGTCTGTTCTTGTGCCGGCACTAAGCTGTTTTTATTACAATGGCTTTGTAGTAGAGTTTAAAATTTGGTATTGTTATTCCTCCACCACTTTTCTTTCTGTTAATGATCTTTTACGCTATTCAGAGTCTTTTATTGTTCCATATGTATTTTTGGATTGCCTATTCTATTTTCTTGAGGAACGAGTTTGTAATATTGATATACATCACATAAATTTGTAGATAGCCTAGGGAAATATTGCCATTTTCACCATGTTGATTCTGCCAATCCAGGAGCATGGGAGGTTTTTCCACTTTCTAAGTTCCATTTTTATTTCCTTTTTCAGGTTTTTAAAGTTTGCATCATAAAGATCCTCTCATAAAATACCTAGGTATTTAATTTTTTATTGGTTGTTATGAATGCTTTCTTGATTTCAGCCATGCTTTACTCATTGTTGGCATACAGAAAAGCCATTGATTTTTGATAGTTAATTTTCCCCTACTACTTTGCCAACGTTTTGAATCAGCATGAATAATTTCGGAGTGGAGTCGGTGGAATTATTTAAATACAACATCATGTCATCTGAATATAGGGAGAGTTTTACATCATCTTTCCCTATTTGGAGCCCTTTTATGTTTGCATCTTGTCTTTTACTGTAGCTAGGCATTCTATTACTAAATTGAAGAGAAGTGGAGAGAGTGGACATCCTTGTCTTGTTCCTGAGTTCAGAGGAAATGGCTTTAGTTTTTCAGCATTAACTATAATGCTGGCTGTAGGTTTGTCATATACAGCCTTTATTGTATTGAGGAATGTTGACTGGATTCATAGTTTTTACAGAGCTTTCATCACAAAGGGATGTAGGATTTTGTCAGTGCTTTTTCTGCATCTATTGAGATAACCATGTGGTTCTTATCCTTGCTCTTGTTGATGTGATGAATTTTATTAATTGATTTGCATATATTGAACCAGCTTTGCATCCCTGAAATGAATGCTGTTTGATCGTTGTGTATGATTTTTTGGATGAATTGTTGACATCGATTGGCCCAAATTTTGTTGAGGAGTTTTGCATAATTGTTCTTCAAAGAAATGGGTCTACAGTTTTCTTTCTTTGATGAGTCCCTATCTGGTTTTGGGATAAGGGTTCTGATGGAACCATAGAATGAATTCTGTAATGAACTTTCTCTTTCAATTTCATTGAAGAGTTGTAGGAGTATTGGTGTGAGCTCTACTTTGAAGGCCTCATAGATTTCCGCTGTGAATCCATCTGGTCCTAGGATTTTCTTAGATGTGAGGACTCATTGCTGCTTCTATTTCTATGCTTGATATGGGCATGTTAAGTTGATTTAACTCATCTTTTTTGTTTCAGAATGTTAAGATTTGCTAGGAAAAGGTGCATTTCTGCCAGGTTCTCAAAGTTATTTGCATAATGGTTTGAAAAGTATTCCCTTATCATTTTTTGAATCTTGGTTGTTTTTGTGATGATGTTTCCATTTGCATCTCTGAGTCGATTTTTTTTTTTAAATTTGGGTGAGTTTTTTTCTTTTTCTGATAAGGTTTGCTTAAGGGTCTGTCAATTTTGTTAATTTTTTCGAAGTAACAACTCTCTGTTTTGTTGATTCTTTCTCTGATGTTTTTGGTTTCTAATTCATTTAATTCTTCTTTCCATCTACTGGATTGGGGTTTATCTTGCTGCTCTTTTTCAAGGAGGTTTGGATGTCTTATTAAATTGTTGGTTTCATATCTCTCCAATTTGTTCTTGTAGGACCGCAAAGCTATTAACTTGCCTGTGAGTACTGCATTTGCTGTGTCCCAGAGGAGCTGGTAATTTGTGTGTTCATTTTTTTTAATATCATGAACATTTGCATTTCCTTTCTAATCTCTTCCATGACTCATTGGTGATTCAACAGTGTGTTGTTCAGCCTCCATGTAGTACAGGACTTTCTTTGTTGGCTTTTGGTGTTGAGTTCTAATTTTATTCCCTTGGATGCTGTTTCTTGGCTTTTACTGTGGTCTTGTTGGTTTCCTATGTGTAGGACACTTTTGTCTTTTTTATGGCTAGTTTGGTGGAGATCTATAGTTTCAATTTTTCTTTGCTATGGGAGGTTTTTATTTGACCTCCAGTTATGAAGGAGAGTTTAGCTGCGTACAGTATTCTTGGTTGATAGTTGTTTGTCTTTAGCGCATGGCATACACCATTCCAGGCTCTTCTTGCTTTAATCGGCTCTGCTGAGAAATCTGGGATGATTCTAATTGGTTTCTGTTTATAGGTGATTGTTCTTTTCTCCTTGAGATCTTTAAGGCTCCATTCCTTGGTCTGAATTGATCCTGTGAAGGTTATAATGTGACAGTGGGATGTCTTGTTTTGATCTGGTCTATTTGAGGTTCCATAAGCTTCTTGTATCTGAATAGGCCTATCCTTTTGCATTTTGGGGAATTTCTCTGCTAGAATTCTGTTAAATAAATTTTCTAGAACATTAACTTCTGTCTCTTGGTGCTCCTCTACACCCTTTATCCTAAGATTAGGCCTTCTGATGGTGTCTTCCCAATGTTGAATAGATCTATCATATTTTTTGTACTTGATTTGGATGGTTGTATGTTCTTTCTCTATAATATCTAGGCTGTCTTCAATCCCCGAGATTCAATCTTCTGCATGGTCTAACCTACTGTCAAGACTTTCTACTTTGTTTTTTATTTCTTTTCCTTCTAATTGGTCGGCTTTGATGGCTTCAAATTCTTTGTTGGAGCTTTGTTTTAGATCTTGTATGAACTTCTTTACTTCCTTAATTTGGTGATCAGTTTCTCAAATCACATAGTTGATTGGTTATGGTTTCCCTGAACACCCATTCTTTCTGTCTTGCTCCTTTCAGCATTCCATTTGTGATCTCCCTCACTTCTTTCAGCTGTCTGTTTATGGATTCCATGAATGCCTCTATTGATCTTTGTCTATTCTCATCCTGCTCTCATAATTCCTGTATTACTCTTTGATTAGTTTAGTCAAGTTCACGCAATTCTAGTAATTCTCTATGGCTGTAATCAGCCTGCTCATGCATCTCCTGTATTTCTCTTTGACTCTTCTCAACCTGCTTATGAAATTCCTGCATTAATCTTTAAGTAGCTTCCTATTGCTTAAAAGATTCCTGTATGAATTTTGATTGCCTCCTCTCGCTCCCTATCGTGCTCACACTGAGTCCTTTGCAAGTTTTCAATCATTTCATTCACCATGTTTACCAGTATCGTTTGTACAGGTTTTTATGGAACTCCTCTGGATTATTCATTAACAATTCTGTCACCTGCTTAACAGAGTGGGAGTTGAGATACCTGTTCTTGCCATTTTTATTGTGCTTTTCGGCTTGTTCTGCCCATTTGGTATGAAAGTAACACCAATTGTGTGCTAGAACACTATTTTAAGGCAAGCATTAACCAGAGTCCTGTGGTTGCACAATCAAAATGGCTGCAGATACAATCTAATTCAAAACATACAATCTATTGAACATAAAACAACTATGTATTAAGGGGCTACAAACAGCAAAAAAGGATTTGACAATCCAGAAATTATTAGCTTTAGAGAGAAATGTGGGGACAAATAGGACTAGAGGGATGTGCAGGGGTAAAAGGAGAGTAAATTTAACCAATTCCTAATCTCAGAGAGGGAAAAGGATTAGACAAAATGACAGTAGAGAAATAAAAAAAAAGAAAATTGGAAAAACAAAAATTAAATTTAAGAAGTGAAACACTTAAAAATTACATACTTTTAAAGAAATGATATTGAGAGAAGAAAAGGATAGGATGAGAGGAGGGGAGGGATAGAAAGGAAACATTAAAGCAAAAAAATAAGAAAAAATTAAAATTAGTTACTTGATAATTATGTAGGCATAAAGAGATGATACTGCTCTTAAAGAAGTTAAGCCTAATTGGTTGTGAATTGAGTAATAAATTTCTGGATTAAGTATGTACACAATGGTGGATAAGATCTAATAATTGACTACAGGTATATATAAGGATGAGCAGAAAAGCAATTAAGTAATGTAAAAAAAAAAGAGAGAAAAAAATGAAAACAATAAAAAGGCCCAAAAGGTCAAAAGAGATTAAACACACCCACATATACATACACACACACACACACACACACACACACACACACACACACAGACACACACACACACACCAAAAATAAAAATTATGAGAAAAAAGTTTAACAGAAAATATTTTTTAAAAATAAAAATTTAAGAAAAGTTTCAAAGAAGAGTTCCTTAATTTTTTTGGTGGGGGCTGAATGGGAAGACCCTGTATCTCCTCTGTGTCCATAACAAGTCTCTTGGTGGAGTCTTGGGTCTGCTTGTGGTGTTTGGTTTTCCTATGGCTTGATTGGTTTCTTAAGTCAGTTTGGGCCGGCAGAAACTGCTTTGTGTTAGGCATGTCTTTTGATCCTCCTCCCAGGCTAGTTCCGTGGGAGGGAGATCTGCTTGGAGTATCACAAAAGAGGGAGATGGCTGTTTCCTCTAGTTTGGAGATGTTGTAATGAGGCTAAGTTCTGTTTAGGGATGAGGTCTTTCAGCAAACAGTAGCTTTTCCCTGAGGGGTTAAATCCTGAGACACGCACAGAGCCCAGCTTGGAGCTTTTCTCGGGGTTTATGTTTACTGAATTTCAATTGTTTGTCTAGGCTGTTGTAGGGAGGGGCAGTCTCTGGCTGTGTTTACCTGGTGAAGAAAGTCACTTCTCTGTGGGCAGAGTTTTTCCTGCCTGGGTGGGATGACTTTCTCCGGGGAATGGACATCATAACTGACATCATAACTGACATCATAAACCTATTGTGTGATCGTGGTATTTCCCCTGCCAGGTAAGTATGGGAAGGGATAGGAAGAGGAAACAAAGGAGGAGGCTATAATGCTTGATAAGAAATGTACACATTATCTTGCCCATATAATGGTAAACCCTCTCTACAGTATTTTCACAATAAAAAAAAAACCTATTGTGACTTATTATAACATCGTAAACCTACTGTGACCTCATCACCATTATGTCATCACCAACTAAGTATAACATGAAAATATTATTATCACTCAATATTGTGACATCATATTGCCATTGTGATATCATTGTTCCATTGGGTTTTTCAAACCTATTTTGACCTCATAACATTTTACAAAAATCGTGGCCTTTGAGACTATTAACTTCTGAACTTGTACACTTATAATGCATGAAACACAAGGCAATCCAATGAGGCACATTGAAGATAATTTTATTTAGACTAGAAATGAGCCTGCATTTACCTTGTCCTGTGCTGTACACTCAGTGACAGCGCAGCCCTAAACACCAAACCTCAGACGTCCAATAATCATAGTTAATTGGTTTGCAAAACACCAACCCCCCAAATTACCATCTCCACTCTCCAAACTTCAATAGGTAAGGCTTTTTCCTTTTCCCTTATTCCTTCCTTCTTTATAGACCTTTCCTTCATTTCCCTTTTTCCCTTCCATCACTTCCTTCTTCTCTTTAGGCCTCTCCACTACACTTCTCTGGCCTGGTGGCCAATTGGCTTCCTTCCCCTCCTGCTCGCCCTCAAATTCCTTTTCTCCCTGGTCTTTCCCCTCCTTCTGTCTCACCACTTCCTTCGTTGATGTCTTCCCTTGATTTTCTTCAATTCCATTGCTCTGACCATGCAGCCTATATATAGGTTAAACCCCTCCATCACTCCAGTGGGTTTCCTACCTAACAGTTTTCAACCATCACTTCACAAACTGCCTGTCCCCCAATCAATTCTTCACAGCTCATCATGTGAGGATGACATCCTACCCCCTCTAGTAGCATGCCCTGCTCACTTGTGTGGCATTCCCCATGCACTCCAGTGGGCCAGGTCAGGGGGCAACCTTGATTAGTGGGCCCTGCTCATTATTAAGACAATGCTGTTTTATGTATCCACCACTGTTTTTCATGTCCAATCAAATCCTTGATTCCTTCTTACCAAATCCTAAGTGTCGTTGGTGGGATGGTTTGTCCCAGTTGGTATTCAAGAAGGTTTGAACTTAATTCCTGGGCACTGTCCCTGAGCACTTCTGCTCAAGTCTAGCACTCTACCACTTTGAGTTATAAAAACTCTTGCAGTGTTTTCTGGTTGGAGATAAGAAGCTCGAAACAAGCTTCCAGCCTGGCTCTTTGCAGGTAAGTTGGGAGATGGAGTCTTAGGGATTTTTCAGCCTGGGTTGGATTTGAATTGCAACCTTTGTCACGAAAACCCTTTGTTATTTCCAATTAAAGAAACAAAGAGATCAAATAGAATAAGTAGAGCTTAACTGGTCCTTATCAAGAATTGACAAAATATTCTGAAATGACAAAACTTGTTAGATGGGAGAATCTTAACACAGATATGCCCAATATTTTAGAATCACGTAGTCAGTACTAGCCTAAACAACACAAAACAAAAAAGACAAAACTCAAATCCTAAAATTTTAGACAATGTTTAGACATCTTTGCTAACAAAGCACATCAGATGGTTGGGTCTCAGTTACCAGAGTCTGTAAAAAGACCAACTTGTTAGCAAGGCACATTTGAATAGATGGATGAAGGAGAAGAAAGCTTGGTGGACGGGTAAAGATTGGAGGGGGCCAAATCCTTCACCCACCATTTGGCCAAATGGCGAACTCAAGATGACAAATTTCTAAAAAAAATACAAGGAAAACCTGAACAAAAAATCAAGCCTAGTTTGACTAGCCTTTTAGAGGGAAACTAGAATGGGTCCCCTGGACCCAGGCCATTTTGCACGCTTCATGGCACAATACCAATAGTTGTAGAAAAGAAAGGGAGAGATATAGAAAGTTTGACATGATTAACAGAGAGCAAAGAGTTTCTGAAAGTGAACAGACTGTTGACCATTTACCATTGCAGAGGCAAAAATTGTCTAAATCTGAGAAAAGCATTAAAAAAATTAGGTGCTCTGGCTATCCAGGAAGCGCATGAGGCATTTTAGAGGGGTTTCATGGCTCGGGCATGACTCGTAGCACCCCGTTAAATGTGTAGGAGAGTCAGTCTGGTGAGGGAAGGAGAGCTGACCAGGCAGAAGCAATGTCCCTGCTTCCCCTAGAGCTCTAGAGAGAAATGGCCAAGACCCCATAACCAAGCATTCTCGAGTTCAGAGGTGACCAGCCTTTCTGCTAAAGGCCATAGGAGCTCTCTGGCATGTTGCCACATCTGAACAGGGATTGAGCAACAGAGAGCCGTAGAGAGTAGTTTCACTCACCAGAGAAGAGAAGTGGTGTGGACGTGGATGAGAAGGCCAGCAATGGTATTGGTGAAAAGTCTCGCGTGGTGTCTCAATGCAGTTTAGTTCACAGAAAAGGGGTGGTTAGAAAATTCTAACATTTCCAACTCAAAAACACCATCTGAGTCACAGCATCAAATGTAATATTAAATAGGTAGGTTTCATTCAGTAGCCTATGAAGAGAATACCACACACTATTAAGGCAGGAAAAGAAGTTTATTTACCGAACTGCTGCCCCCACCATACATAGTGGAGAAGCAGGGCCAAAAAGGAAAGGGGGGATAGCAATTTGTATTTCTGTAGAAATTCATCCATCTCTGCTAGGTTTTCCTTCCTTCGTGAGTAGAATCTGGAATTATTTCCTTATGATTGTCTTGGATATTTGTTGTAATTTTTCCTGTGGTATCTCTGATAATATCGATTTTGGTCTCCTCTCTTATTTTGTTAGTTACTCTTGACAGTGGTCTATCAGAATTATTGACTTTTTTCTTAGAAACAGTTTTTTGTTTTATTAATTTTATTCATAATTTTCTCAATCGCTATCTCATTAATTTCACCTCTTATTTTGGTTATCTCTTTCTGTCTAGCAACTTTAGGTTCAATTTTTTTCTTGTTTCTGTACCAATTTTAGTTGTATCATAAGATTGTTTACTTGGCCTCTGTTTTCTTGATATGTGCACTGAGAGCAATACATTTGCCTCTCAAGACTGCCTTCATTGGGTCCCATAGGTTTCTTTGTGATGTTTCTTCATTTTCACTGAATTGTAAGAACTTTTTAATTTCTTCTTTAGCTTTTTTGTGACCCAAGTATTGTTCAACTTAGTGCAGTTTAATTTCCATGTGTTTAAGTTTTTTCTGCTTTATGTCTTGTTATTGAGAACTAGTTTGATTCCACTATGATCAGATAGAATACAGGGTATTATGTCGATCCTCTTGTATTTGCTTAAATTCCTTGTATGAACTAAGAAATGATCTATTGTAGAAAAAGTGAAGGGGTTGGCAAGAGTTAGACCTGCTGGTGTGAATGCCTGTACTTGTAACTACTCAGGAGGCTCAGATCTGTGTATTCAGCTTCAAAGCCAGACCAGGCAGGAAAGTTCATGAGGCTATTCTGGGGTTGTTCAGCACCACACCCTGCATCATGTCTGGGGTTGTTCACCACGTTTGCCACCATGGGCTGGGCTGGGCTGGTTATGCAAGCCGGTATGGAGAGGCGATCCACCCTACCACGAGTCAGGTGTTAACCAGTGCTGCTGCCTCAGACTGGGCTAGATTGCTTATGTGGGCCAGTATAGAGAGGCATAAACAGGCATGGGTCTGGAGTTGTTCACTGCAGCTGTCCCTGCCACAGTTATCACTGCTGCCCCCGGCTGGTCTGGGCTGTTCCTGTGGGCTAGTGCCAAGAAGCATTGTGCACAGAGTCTGGGTGGTTTGCCACTATTGCCAGCTGCTGCTGCTGTTCCAGGTTAGGCTAGGCTGTTTACACCAGCAGGACAGAGGTGCCACACTGCGAGTCTAGGGTCATTCGCCCCTGCTGACAGCTGCTGCTGCTCCTGACTGGGTTGGGCTTCTTGCACCAGCCAGGCAGATGTGCCATGCCAGGGAGGGTGAGGGGAATCTTCATGCCGATTCTGTCTTCTGAGATTTCCGTTTGTATTCTCTGGGTTGGCACTGGACCTTGGGAGTCTTCTGTGATTCTTGGGATGCTTGGGGGTATGTGGTCCACTGAGGGTCCAGAGCCAAGCCACTTAAGCAACCTGGCACAAAGTTCCACCACTTAAGCTGCTCAGCGGAGAGCCCCATCACCAAAAAGGGGTGGGGGAAGGGTCTTCCCACTTTACTGTCTGTGTAGGTTTTTCCCTTTTCTTTTTTCACTTTCTGTATCTCTCTGAGTAATCGCCTTTTTTTGTGGGTCACTTGCAGAAACGGATCATTGAAATCCAAACTCTGTATTTCGTTGGGGAGATCTGTGGTGTTTTCCTGCTGTTCCATTGCCATCTTTGCCCCTCCCCTTCAGGTGGAGTTTTTCTTAGGTGGCTGGTGGGCCTTGGTTACCAAAGGATAGGTCCATAAAAGAATATGTTGTAAAGCCTGCAGATTGTAGTTAGACGTTTCTGTTAATGTAGACTTCCCAAATTTAGGAACCAAAGGGCGTGGTCCAACCTAAAGTATTTCAAAGGGATTAAATCCTTTAACATAAGTGCTACATCTTGCTCGAAGATAAGCAAAGTGGAGGAGGCTCACCTAGCCATGGACAGTCTCTGTATTTAATTTAGTTAGTTTCCTTTGAGGGCATAGTCATTCTTTCTAATGCCTTGAACTCTGAGTTCTATAAATGGATTGTAACTTCCAATTTATTCCTAGAGTGTTAGTTAATAATTGAGAACTTGGACCATGAATGCATGGCCATCTTTGGACCCCACAGCTAAGGGTAAGCCAAATCAAGGAATTATTACATGCCTCAGCTCAGCCTGAAAAAGTGCCCACTATTACTAATAAATACCAATACCCATACTTTCCAGGCTTCACCTCTGTGAAGTCCACTTTCGCAAATTCACCATCTGAGGTTCCTCACATATGAATTCTTTCCATAGGTTCCAGCTTTTCAGCATTTACTTGTTGGAAATTGCCTACACACCTTACTAAGTGTTGTCACGCTAAGGCCCCACTGGTTTTCAGAACAGTTTTAGGTAGTGGCCTCGGGCAATTTACCAGGGTGCAAATATCTACACGTAAACTGACAGAAAGCTTGAGCTTGTATGCTTTTTTCATAAGGTCAGTGTCAATATTTGCACACTTATTACAACTGATTTTGCTTCTTCCTGTAATTTTAATAACTAGTAGCTCTAAAGATTCCACTGTTTTAGAGTGATCTCTCAAGCCACCTGATCAGCTCTGATGTTTCCCTGTATCTTAAGGTCTCCAGTTTCTTTAACTCCTCTACAATACTCTGAACCTTGGAGACTTCTTCCCCTTTATTCTCCTCCTTTTCTCTCAAACTTGCTTTCAAAACCCCACTCTCCTTCTCAATGGGCTCCTTAAACTGTAACTGTTTTAGCAGGGTCACAGGAGAGTTCCTTTGACTGGACAACTGCTACTCCTTCTCACAACACCTTTGCTTGCTCTTCAGCTCCTCACTTAAGTTCACAAAGGTGCTATTGCAAGGTATTTTTTTTGCCACAACCACCTGTTTCATTGGGACATGATGTTTCTGCATTACATTTATGCAGAAGATCTCAGCAGTCTTTCAGGGCTTTTACTCTACTAGTTTCTCTTTCTAGTTTTCCACTTCAGTGTATTTTGTGACAGATATTTCAAATGTTTTTTTAGCCCTTCTATTTTTCTTCCTAATGTCCTTTCCCTTTCCCTAGCATTCTATCAGAGCATGTAGCCCTTTAACTCTTTCTAAAGAGTAATAATCTCTTTCTTGAGCCTGATATTTTCCTGTTCACTTTTCTTGGCCTCATCTATGACAGCATTACCCCATCTTCTCTGCTAACTACTCTGTCCTTCGCTCTCTATTGCTTTGAATTTCTGGTGACAATTTTCAAAGCTTATAATCGACATGTACTTCAGCCAAATACATTCTGATATCAGGTCCAGCTCATTTTTCACGTCCACATTTCTTAATGCATCATCAGGATCTCTGCTTGACCTCACTTGTGGTTAGCAAGGATGGCAGTATTTCTGTCTTGTGCTTCTGTCGGTCTATAGTCCCCTAATTTGCCTCATAATCATCCAGGCTAAGGTACTTGAATTTCATTTGATTCTGAGTATTTTCTAGGTTCCTTTTGAGGATTTTCTTCTCTTTTTATCTTCTTCTCATATTTATTTATTTATTTATTTATGTATTTATTTATTTATTTATTGTGAACATACTGTACAGATGGGTTACAATAACATGGGCAAGATAATGAGTACATTTCTTATCAAGCACTGCAGCCTCCTCCTTGGTTTACTCTTCACATCCCTTCCCAGCCTCACCTCGCCACTCACAATAACCCCCCCCCCCACCAAAGTGGTAAAGTTCGTTTTTGACATGACAACTTTTACTTTTCATAGTTGCATCAGGTCCATCTGTATCCTTAAACGACTTGTTTGTCCCAATCTCCTCCACAAATTATTCCGACATCAAATACAGTGAAAGCAGGGGATATACAGTGGGGGACGGACATACAAAGAAACAATCTTATAAATGAGTTAGAAACAAATGCATGAAAGAAAAAAAAACATTTAAATGCATATCTAAGGGTTCATTTTCCTAACATCACATTATCTGACCTTTCCTGCGTGACTCATACATATACTAGATATTGCAAATAAGGGAAATCATGGGACCTATGTTTCTTTGCGCTTGGCTGACTTCACTTAATGTAATTTTTTCCAAGTTTTTCCATTTCCTAACAAATGGGGCAATGTCATTCTTTCTGATGGAGGCATAGAATTCCATTGTGTATATATACCACATTTTCTTGATCCATTCATCTACTGAGGGGCATCTGGGTTGGTTCAATATCTCAGCTATGGTAAATAATGCTGCAATAAACATAATTGTGCTGGTAGCTTTAGTGTGGTCTTGCTTGTAAACATTTCGGTAAATGCCCAAAAATGGGATTGCTGGGTCATAGGAGAGCTCTATGTGAAGTCTTTTCTGGAACCTCCATACTGCTTTCAAAAGTGGTTGAACAAGTTTACATTCTCAGCAACAATGAAGCAAGGTTCCCTTCTTTCCACATCCCCTCCAGCATCTGTTGTTATTAGAGTTCTTGATTCTAGCCATTCTAACTGGGGCGAGGTGGTATCTCAATGTTGTTTTGATTTGCATTTCTTTTATGGCTAGGGATTTTGAGCATTTCTTCATGTGTCTATTGGTGATCCTTCTTTCTTCTTCAGAGAAGTTTCTCTTCAAGTCTTTAGCCAACTCATTTATTTGGCAGTTGTTTCTTTGAGGATTTCTTGTTGGGGAATTTAATTTTTGAGTTATAAGTATATTTTAGATATTAGACCCTTGTCTGTTGTATGACTATTGAAGATCTTCTCCCAATCTGTGGGCTATCTATTGATCTTGCTATCTATGTCCTTTGCCATGCAGAAGCTCTGCAACTTCATTCAATTCCATTTGTCCAACCTTTCTTTGATTTATTGTGTTTCCGGGTCTCTATTCAGAAAATTTTGGCCTGAGCCAAGGAGACCTAGGGTTCTCCTATTCCATCCTGTAATGTTTTCAGAGTGTCTGCTTTGACTCTGAGGTCTTTGATCCATTTGGAGTTGATTCTGGTGCAAGCTGATATATAAGGATCTAGTTTTAGTTTTCTACAAACAGTTAATCAATTTTGCCAGCACCATTTACTGAAGAGGCTGTCTATCTTCTATTCTATTATTTTAGCTCCCTTATTGAAGATTAGTTGGCTATAGGTCTGTAGGTTCATTTCTGGGTTTTCAATTATATTCAATTGGTCCTGAAGTCTGTTCTTGTGCCAGTACCAAGCTGTTTTGATTACTATGGCTTTATATTAAAGTTTGAAATTTGGTATTGATATTCCACTACCAGTGTTTTTTTCCGTTGAGGAGTGTTTTTTTTATTGGGGTATTTTATTGTTCCATATGAATTTTTGGATTGCCTCTTCTATTTCCTTGAAGAATGAGGTTGGAATTTTGATAGGTATCACATTGAATTTGTAGATAGCCTTGGGAAGTATTGCCATTTTCACGATGTTAATCTTTCCAATCCAGGAGCATGGGAGGTTTTGCCATTTTCTAAGTTCTGTTTTGATTTCATTTTTCAAGATTTTAAAGTTTTCATCATACAGGTCCTTCATTTTTTGGTTAAGTTAATTCCTAGGTATTTTAGTTTTTGAGGGGCTATTTCAAATGGAGTTACTTTCCTTATTTCAACCACACTTTTCTCATTGTTGGCATACAGAAAAGCCATTGATTTTGGACGTTTAGTTTTATACCCTGCTATTTTGCCAAAGTTTTGAATCAGCTTGAGTAATTTGGGGGTGGAGTCTATGGGATTCTTTAAATACAAGATCATGTCATCTGCAAAGAGGGAGAGTTTTATTTCTTCTTTCCCTATTGGGATCCCCTTTATGTTTGCATTTTGTCTTATTGCTGTACGTAGGCATTCTAATACTAAATTGAAGAGAAGTGGAGAGATTGGACATCCTTGTCTTGTTCCTGAGTTAAGAGGAAATGGCTATAGTTTTTCGCCATTAAGTATAATGCTAGCTGAAGTTTGTCATATTCAGCCCGTATTGTATTGAGGAATGTTCCATGGATTCCTAATTTTTCCAAAACCATCATAAAGGGGTGCTGGATCTTGTCCAATTCTTTTTCTGCATCTATTGAGATCACCATTTGGTTCTTATCCTTGCTCCTGGTGATGTGATGAATAATATTAATTGATTTGCTTATGTTGAACCAGCTTTGCATCCCTGAAATGAATCCCGTTTGATCATGGTGTATGATTTTTTGGACGAATTGTTAAAGTAAATTGACCAAAATTTTGTTGAGAAGTTTTGCATCAATGTTCATCAAAGAAATGAGTCTACAGTTCTCTTTCTTTGACGAGTCCCTGCCTGGTTTTTGGATGAGGGTTATGATGGCTTAATAGAATGTGTTTGGTAATGAACTTTCTCTTTCAATTTCATTGAAGATTTGGAGGAATATTGGTGTGAGCTCTGCTTTAAATATCTTGTAGAATTCTGCTTTAAAACCATCTGTTCCTGGACTTTTCTTAGCTGGGAGGTCTCTTATTGCTGTTTCTATTTCAATGCTTGATATGGGCCTGTTAAGGTAGCTTGACTCATCTTTGTTTAGTTTTGGCATGTCAATATTTGCTAGGAAAAGGTCCATTTCTGTCAAGTTCTCAAACTTATTAGCATGAAGTTTTGAGAAATATTTCTTTATTACGTTCTGACTCTTGGTTTTTTCCGTGGTGATATTTCCATTCTCATCTCTGAGTTTAGTTATTTGCGTGTGTTCTCTTCTTTTTCTGATAAGATTTGCTAAGGGCCTGTCAATTTTGTTAATTTTTTCAAAGAACAATCTCTTTGTTTTGTTGATTCTTTGTATAGTTTTTTGGATTCTAATTCATTTAATTCTGATTTAATTTTAATTATTTCTTTCCATCTACTGGATTGGTGTTTATCTTGCTGCTCTTTTTCAAGGAGGTTCAGATGTCTCATTAAATTGTTGGTTTCAGATCTCTCCAATTTGTTAATGTAGGAGCTCAGAGCTATAAAGGTTTCTCTTTGTACTGCCTTTGCTGTGTCCCAGAGGAGCTGGTAATTTGTGTGCTCATTTTTGTTGAATAGAATGAACATTTGAATTTCCTTTCTAATGTCTTCCATGACCCACTCGTGTTTCAGCACTTTGTTTTTCAGCCTCCATGTGTTACCGTACTTTCTTTGGTGGCTTTTGATGTTGAGTTCTAATTTTATTCCCTTGTGGTCAGAGAGAATGCAAGGTATAACTGCAATGTTTCTGCAATTAAACAAGTTTCCTTTGTGGCCTAAAATGTGGTCTATTTTAGGAAATGTTCCATGTGCTGCTGAGAAAAACGTGTATTTTGATGCTGCTGGGTGAAATATTCAGTAGATGTCTGTTAAATCTGGTTGATCTATGCAGCTGTTTAGATCTGCTGTTTCTCTGTTGATTTTTTCCGAGTTGATCTATCTAGTGGGGAGAGTGCTCTGTTAAAATCCCGAAAAATTAATGTGTTTGGATCTATGTGGGATTTGAGGGAAAGTAGAGTTTCTTGGATAAATTTGGGTGCTCCATTGTTTGGCGAATTGATATTTAGAATTGTAATATCCTCCTGAAGGACAGATCCCTTAATTAGTATTTAGCTACTTTTTTTAACTCTTCTCACGAATTTTCATTTGAAGTCTATTTTATCTGATATTAGGATTGCAACTCCAGCCTGTTTATGGGGGCAGTTTGCTTGGTAGATTTTGCTCCAGCCTTTAACATTGAAATTGTGTTTGCTTTTAGGGGCAAGATGTGACTCCTGAAGGCAGCAGATAGAAGGATCTTGTTTTTTAATGCAACTAGGCAGTCTATCTCGCTTAATTGGAGAGTTAATTCCATTTATGTTAAGAGATAGGGCTGAGAGGTATTTTGAATTCCTGCCATGTTATTCACCTTTTGGGGGATTGCGAACACTGGGTTCTTCCTAGGGTTCTTGGATTCTCATTTTGGGTGCAGTTTCTTGGCCTTTGTTGCGGTCTTGTTGTTTTTCTATGTGTAGGATATCTTTAAGAATCTTTTGTAGTGCTGGTTTGGTGGAGATGCATTGTTTCAATTTTTCTTTGCTATGCATGGTATTTGTTTGGCCTTCAGTTATGAAGGAGAGTTTAGCTGGGTACACTATTCTTGGTTGATATTTGTTTGTTTTTAGGGCTTGGCATTTATCATTCCAGGCTCTTCTTGCTTTGATTTTCTCTGCTGAGAAATTCGAGGTGATTTTAATTGGTTTCTCTTTATACATGATTAATCTTTTCTCCTTCACAGCTTTAATGATCTTTTGCTTTTTCTAAGTTGATCCTGTGTGGATTATATTGTGATGGTGGGATATCCTATTCTGGTCTGGTCTATTTAGAGTTCTAAAAGTTTCTTGTATCTGAATAGGCCTATTTTTTTGCATGTTTTGGAAGTTCTCTGTTAGGATCCTGTTAAACAAATTTTCTAGACAATCAACTTCTGTTTCTATGTGCTCCTCTACACCCATTATCCTTATATTAGGCCTTCTGATGGTGTCTTCCAAGTGTTGGATAGATCTATCATATTTCTTGGACTTGTCATGGATGGTTGTATGTTCTTTCTCTATACTATATAGGCTGTCTTCAATCCCCAAGATACGATCTTCTGCATGGTCTAACCTGCTGTCAAGACTTTCTACTTTGTTTGTTATTTCTTTTCCTTCTATTTGGTCAGCTTTGATGGCTTCAAATTCTTTGTTGAAGCTTTGTTTTAGATCTTGTATGGACTTCTTTACTGCCTTAATTTGGTGTTCAGTGTTTATTCTCAAATCACTTAGTGGATTGCTTATCGTTTCCTTGGACTCCCTTTCCTTCTGTTGGGTTCCATTCAGCATTCCCTTTGTGGTCTCCCTAACTTCCTTCAGCTCTTTGTTAATGGATTCCATGAATGCCTTTAATGTTCTTTGTGTATTCTTATCCTGCTCTCTCAATTTGCTTAGCTTCTGCCCATTCATGCCATTCTTGTAGTTCTCTTTGAGTGTTCTAAGCCTGTTAAAGCCGTTCCTGCCTTTCTCTTTGAGTATTCTCACGCTGCTCATGCAAATCCTGTATCAGTTTTTGAGTAGCTTCCTCATGCTCATGATATTCCTGTATAAACCTTTGGATTGCCTCCTCTCTCTCTCTCTCACGCTCATACAGATTCCTTGGTAGGTTTTCAATCTTTTCTTGCATTGACCTATTGTTTGCCTCCTCTCTCTCCCTATATGCTCATACAGTCTTTTGTAGGTTTTCAATCTTTTCATGAATTGAACTTTGTTTTGCCTCCTTTCTCTCTCTATCACACTCATACAGAGTTCTTTGTATGTTTTCAATCTTTTCATTTATCATGTTTGCCAGCAGTGTTTGTAGAGCTATTTGAGAACTCTCCTCTGGATTATCCATTATCTGTTCTGTCCCCTGATAATAATGAGTGGGAGTGGAGGTACCCGGACTTGCCATTTTTCTTGTGGTTTTCCGGCTTACTCTGCCCATTTGGAATGAAAGTAACACCAGTTTTGTGCTAGAACACTAACTTAAGGCAAGCATCAAACAAAGTCTGAATTTGCACAGTCAATAGTCTGCAGTTACAATCGAGTTCAACAGATACCTCCATTCAACATCAAACAACTATATATTAATGGGCTATGAACCGCAAAGAAGAATTTGGTAAACCAGAAATTATTAGGTATAAGGAGAGATGTGGGTAAAAAATAGGAATAGAGTGATGTGGAAAGGTACAGGAAGAGTTAAATAAGTCCTAGTCTCAAAGCAGTAAATTGGTTGGATAGGATGACAGTAGAGAGAGAGAAAACAAGAAGAAAGTTTAAGGGAAAAAAGAGACCAGAAAAAATAGAAAAATAAAAATTAATAACATGCAGATTGGAGAACTATCTATTCAAAGAACATGAATATAATGAGAGAAGGGGAAGGATATAAAGGAGATGTGAAAAAATTAAAAATAAAAATACTTAAAATATTATATAGGTATAAAGAGGTAGTACTGCTATTAATGAATTTAAGTCTCAGAAGTTTTGAATTGAGTTATAAATTTGTGGATTAAGTGTGTACACAATGTGGGATAGGGTCCAATAGTCAACTATGGGTTTATGTGAGGATGTGCAGAACAATAATTAAGTCCCATAAAGAAGATCAAAAGAGAGGAAAAGGTGAGAAGGGTAAGGAAGAAAGAAAAAAAAGATCAGAAGTTCAGTAGAGCTAAGCAAAAAACAAAAAGAAAAAAAAATAAATAAGAGAGAAAAAGAAAGATAAACTCACACACGCATGTATCCCTAAAATAAAGATTATAACGGAGAAAAAAGTTAGTAGAAAAGAATTTTTTTCAAATAGGTAAAAATTAAAAATTGAAAAAAGGTTTAGAAAAGAAAAAAATTTTATAAAAGGTATAAAAAAAAGAAGAAGAGGAAAAAACTTCTGATATTTTTGGGAGGGTTGGGAAAAATCCTGTATCTCCATTGTGTCTGTAATCTGCCTCTGGTTGGATTCTCTTGTCTGCTTGTGGTCCTTTGGCTTGGTTGGTTTCTTAAATCAGTTTGTATGGACAGGCAGAAAAATGCTCTGCTTTACCCAGGATTTTTCGATCCTCCTCCTAAGTTAGTTCAATGGGATGGGGGTATGCTTTGAGAATCACAAAAGAGGGAGATGGCTTTTTCCTCAAGTTTGGAGATGCTGTGAGGAGGCTAGGTTCTGGGTAGAGTTGAGGCCTTTCAGCAAACAGTAGCTTTTTCTGGAGCCTAGTTTGTGAGAAACTCACAGAGCCCAGGCTGGAGCCACTCTCAGGGTTTCTGTTTACTGAATTTAAGTTGATTGTTGAGGCTGCTAAAGGGAGGGGCAGACTCTGGCTCTGATTAACCAATGAAGAAAGTCACTGCTAGTACTGGCACCCAAACTGGGTGCCTTTTCCCTGGGTGGAGCTGAGTCTGGCAGATCATGCCATTAAGTTCTTGTGACCTGATAAATGACTCTAGTTTTATGCCACGGCCTGAGTTGGAGCTAGCAACTCCACCGAGCTTTGTTGGTATCCAAGACGGAGATCTCCTGTACTGGGGAGGGAGTGATGGCCTTCCCTCCTCTGCTCCCTGAGAAGGAGTGAGGACATCAGGCTTCTACTCACACCGATTCTTGGTTCCTGGGTCGTCTCTTGTCTGCGAACTGCAGGATGAAGATGTCTGCTCCTTCTCGGTTCTTGCTGGTGTTGAGTAGAATCTGCTTGCCCACAGCTTCTGGCTCTTTCATCCTGGACTCTCTCTGTTTCAGGTATGTCGGTACCACTGCCGCTGCCGCTGCCGCCACAGCGGCAGCTGCTGGCAAGAGCTCAGATCTGTCTTCTTGCCTGGATTTTCCCTTTCTGGCCTCTCTGTCCTGTGATGGCACACTTGGTGTGATTCTCTGGCTTGGGACTGTTCACTGGAACTCTAAAACTGCTTTCTTTGGGAGAGCTCGTTTTGCCTCCATCTTCTCCTCGCCATCTTCCCGGAATTCTCTTAGCACATTTTATGGATGGATTCTTTTCAGTTTTGTATACAGAGGAGCTCAGTGGGGCCCATTTGTCTTAAATTTGTAAATGGGATTCCTTGTTCCCTGCACTAACCATGGCCAAGGATGAATACCTAATTTATATAATCTCAGAGCAACACAGACAGACAGACAGACACACACACACACAAAACACTTTAATAATATGCCATACTTATTTTTCCATAGCAGGTTCAATCCATTATAGAAAAACTTTCAAAAATTTGACTTTCCTTACTAAATCAACATAGTTGATTATAAAAGAGCAAGGTAGGTGAATAATCCTCCAAAGGAGGTAAACCGAATGGACCCTTCCAGTTAACAATGCTGTTTAAGTTCACCGTATTCAATTCCTGATTCCAGATTTATGCTAATCTCTTGATACAGTCCAAATATATTTTCACTGATATTACTCTGCCTAGTATTTGTCAAGTCTCTTCCTCATTTTGATTTAACTACCTGGTACCACCCTTAACTTCCACTTTCTATTTGTTTTGTTGAGTTTTTAATTTTTTATTATAAAAATTATGTACAGAGCATTTACAGTTACATGAATAAGTTTCCTAACGTGATTTGTTACATCCTCCTGTGTTTTTATACATAAAGTATTTATTTATTTTTTAATTTTTTATTGTGAAATTACTGTTCAGAGGGGTTACAAATTACATGAGCAAGGTAATGAGTACATTTCTTATCAAACATTGTTTCCTCTCGTTTGTTACCCCTTCCCATCCCCTCCCATCTCCCCCTCCCCTCCCCTACCCCGTCCCTGCCTGGCCAAAGTTGTAAAGTTCTTTTTCATCATAGTGTGTTGTACATCTCATTGTTACAATGGGTCAACCTGTATCCTTGTTTCAGCATGTTGTTTTTTCCCTTTCCCTCCCCAAATTAGAAAAATGTATATACAAGACGCAAGGCACTAAAATATCATGGCTTAACTGGGTCTCTGACTCTTACTTGGCTTTCTCCTGCAAAACTAAACTTTGCACTTGAGTCATATTTCCAGTTCTGACATTTTGCTAATTAATGGGAGACAAGTGTCTGAAAGATGTTTTGGCCTGGGCTGCCTTTGATCTCAGCTTACTAATAAGTAGTTAGGGTTATGAGCCACTGGTGTTTGGATTCTTTTTTCACTATTTTAAGAATCAATTTTGAAAAACAAATTTTTTCACCTATGTCTAATATATTAAAGAAAATATCTATTCCATTATACTTCCCTAAATATGAAGAAAGAAATTTGGTGCAACCTGGTGACACTCTTGTCCTAACTATGTACATATGACCATATAAAAGTTGCTAATTGAAATGCACACCAAGACATGGAAACAACAGATCTGTTTTTGGTTGTTGACCTTGTGGTCATCAATGCCCTGTATCAAATTCTTTCTTTTTATTTCATTTCATTTTTCCTTTTCCATTGATTTATCCCAAATAATCACTGTGTTTGATTCTTGTATGACATTTTTTCAAAGAATTTTTAAACAAATTCATTAAAATACATCTAAATGTGTAAGAAAAAAATGAGAAAAGTTAAAACAGGAGTTAATAAATTGAATCTAAGCCGGGTGCCGGGGGTTCACGCCTGTAATTCTAGCTACTCTGGAGGCTGAGATATGAGGATCTCGGTTCAAAGCCAACCCAGGCAGGAACGTCCGTGAGAATCTTATCTCCAATAAACCACTAGAAAACCGGAAGTGGTGCTGTAGCTCAAGTAGTAGAGCACTCACCTTGAGCTGAAGAGCACAGGGACAGTGCCCAGGCCCAGAGTTCAAGCCCCACGACCGTCAGGGAAAAAAAAAAGATTGAATCTAAATATTTCTTTTACAATACACCTTGAAAATACTTTTTCCTCCGTAAAATTGTTTTTTCACATTTTTTATTACCTGGATCAGCCACACCTCCCCACATCATGCTCATCCATCTCTTCCTCTCTTCCCAAACCAATCTCAAAAAGCTTCCTTGCTATGGGAAGGGATGGGAAGGGGAGACAAAGGAGGAGGCTACAATGCTTGATAAGGAATGTACTCATTTTCTTGCTCATGTAATTGTAACCTTTCTGTACAGTATTTTCACAATAAAAAAATTAAAAAAATAAAAAATAGCTGTGTTGCTCCATTTCCAAACATGGACACAATGTATTCTGACCACAACACAATCACTGCCATTCTCCTACACAATCACCTTCCCCACTACCACTACTACACAAAAGCAGGATGAGGTTACATCTTATTTAAAATATATGCTTTTTTAAAATATATGTTAGTTGTTCAAAGGGATTACATCATAGTATTTCACACAACTATTATTCAACAGCTTCGTGAGTTTTGTTTTTCTGTCTTCATTAACAGATGCAATGCATTTTGGTATTTTTCACAATCTAACATTTTCTATTTGTCCCTACTCCCTATAATCCTCTCATACAATCTCACAATTACCTTTAATGATATCTTGGCTTATCTGTAAAATAAACATAATTCATCTGGTCTCAGAGAAACTATTTCTTGGTAAACAAAATAAATACCTATGCCCCTAGTTTAATTTCAGAAACATTGGAATTTACAATTTTTAATTCACTAATATTAACTTTAATATGTATAGGAAATCAGATTATCCCAAAGTGTGGACAATACCTTTCAATACTAACATCACCAGGATGCCTTCTATGTAGTTTACTGTAATTTTCAAAAATGAAAAGTTGCAGGAGATTATTATATATTTTTTCAGATGAAATTTCATGAACTAGACAACTTCGATTTCCTGCCATATCAAGGACTTTTAAGTATTTCATAAAAGAATGGATGAACAGGTATCCATACATACAGAAAGAAAATATACATAATCTACCAGTGACAGCAGTGTTCTGGTCATTTATTTTCTCATATATTGGGAAAAATATTCAGATCTACAATATCATAGATAAAAAATATCGCCAGTTCCTTTGTATCAATTTCATGCTCACTGAATCTGCTGAATGACTAACTAGATTCTCCAGACACTAGTAAAGCAGATGTCCTTCACGCTGAATTTATGGAAAGCAATATGCCAAAGAAAACTAATCTTAAGAAACCCAAATACTCTGGTGGATTACAGATTAAGCTGATTGCTTGGGTGTATAACATTCCTGTTTCATCTCCTGAAAATATGCTGGAGTAGCCCATTGCTTTCTGTAGGAACTCACTATTTTAACTCCTGAAATTAGCAGAAAAAAACGTCTTGACTTGTAATGTGCTCAATAGGAAAGGTGATTGCCTAACATATGTCTTAGTTTCATACCACTAAGAATAAAATCTTGATAAGTAAGATAATTGGCCTTTTTAGCTCTCAAATAAAAACACAATCAGCTCAAAGAAACATATATTAGAAAGAAAGAGTACCAATTCTTATAAATGACGTAGAAATTAAGGAGAAATAGGATATAAATTAATTGTTGATCCATTAAGTCATTTGTACTTTAGAATATAATTTTAACTTGAAATGATTATTTTATTTCTAGAACTTTTAGTGTGAAATGATTCCTGCTAAAATACTTTTCATAAATTGATAATGTGTAATTTTATAATTAAAATAATGTTTGAATGAATTAAACTATATTATGACAGATGAAAAATAAAATTCAAAATAAAAATTAATTACAACAAGTTTATAACGTTACTGGACAATTGTTCATATGAAACTATTTTGCTACTAGTATCATAGAATAGTAAACAAACTTTAATAGGTATTTGAATTTCACTGTTTGAACTGGATTTCACAAAGGTTTCTTTTTTGTATCATTGAATATTTGTAATTTTAAAAAATGCAGCAAGATAAAGTAACACAAACATTATACAAGTAATGTTTTAGGACCATATTCATGAGTCTAGTTTGTAGATTCAATTTTTTTTCAAGATTTTCTTCTGCCCAGTGAAAAAGCAATCTACGGTTTTCTTTTTTTTTTTTTAATTGTATTTTATTTTATTTGAGAACATACTGTACAGGGGGGCTACAATTACATGGGCAGGATAATGCATACATTTCTTACCAAGCATTGCAGCCTCCTCCTTTGTTTACCCTTCACTTCCCTTCCCCGCCTCCCCCTCCCCCACCCAATTTTACCCCCCTCCCCCCACCCAATTATACCCCCTTCCCCCCCCCCATACCGACATTGTAAAGCTGGTTTTGACATGACATTTTGTACTTCTCATTGTTGCAACAGGTCCACCTGAATCCTTAAACGACTTGTTTGTCCCCATCTCCTCCACATGTTATACTGACATCAAATATAGTGAAAGCGGGGGTTACACTGTGGGGGACGGACATACAAAGCAACAAAGAAATAATCTTATAAATGCGTTAGAAACACATGCATGAAAGAAACGAAAACATTAAAATACATATTTAAGGGTTCATTTTCCTAACATCACATTATCTGACCTTTTCCGCTTGACTCATACCTATACTAGATATTGCAAATAAGGGAAACCATGGGATCTATGCTTCTTTGGGCCTGGCTTACTTCACTTAATATAATTTTTTCCAAACCTTTCCATTTCCTAACAAATGGGGAAATGTCATTCTTTCTGATGGAGGCATAGAATTCCATTGTGTATATATACCACATTTTCTTGATCCATTCATCTACTGAGGGGCATCTGGGTTGGTTCCATATAGAGCTTCTGCAGGGCAAATGACATAGCTGGCAAGATCAATAGAAAGCCCACCGATTGGGAGAAGATCTTTACTAGCCATACAACGGACAAGGGTCTCATATCTAAAATATACTTGGAACTCAAAAAATTAAACCACACAACAACAAATCCTCAAAGAATCAACTGCCCAATAAATAAGTGGGCGAAAGACTTAAAGAGAAGCTTCTCTGAAGAAGAAAGAAGGATGGCCAATAGACACATGAAGAAATGTTCAACATCCCTAGCCATAAAAGAAATGCAAATCAAAACAACATTGAGATATCGCCTCACTCCAGTTAGAACAGCAAAAATCAAGAACTCTAACAACAACAGATGCTGGAGGGGATGTGGACAGAAAGGAACCTTACTTCATTGTTGGTGGGAATGTAAACTTGTTCAACCACTTTGGAAAGCAGTATGGAGGTTCCTCAGAAGACTTCACATAGATCTCCCCTATGATCCAGCAATCCCACTTTTGGGCATTTACCCAAATGTTTACAAACAAGACCACACTAAAGCTACCAGCACAACTATGTTTATTGCAGCATTATTTACCATAGCAATCTACGGTTTTTTAACTGCCATTAAAAATGAGATGTTTTCAATAAGTTGTAATTACTCAATTGCTCAGTAAATCATCATTTTATGAGGCTAGAAATCAGTCCGGAACTTGTAAAGTGCAATAAAGTGAGTAAAAGGAGGAATTTTTCAAGGACAATGAAAGACACGTATGCCCCCAAGGTCGTGTGCGGGGAAACTTACACTTCATTTGTGGCAGTGTTCACAGATGGGACCTGTAAGAGCGGTAACTAGGTCTTAAAGACTAGGTATTCACAAATGGATGAAGGTCTTTATCAAAAGAGGGTCCATTGGCATAAAAGCTAATTCTTTTAGTTCCTTTGGCTCTCCCTCTAGCTCTTTTTCTCTACTCGTTTCTTCTGAATATAAAATTGTTTCTTTTACATGTCAAAATAGTGTTATTTTCTGAGTAGTTAATTCAGAGAAAGAGAGAGAGAGATAGTCATGAAGTCCTCCTATAAGTCAATATTGAAAAGAAAATTGACAATGCAGAAAAAAATGGCTAGTCACACTTGTATACAGATTGTTGTTGCTGACAAATTCACTGATTAGGATAAAGATTGCATCCATATGTCTTTTGTTAAAAACAGACAACAACAAAATGCCTTCTTCTTCTCTATCAATCAAATACATAATTTTAAAATGCAGAGGTGACAGGGAAGTAAATGAGATAATCCATTTTCTCATGAAACATGAGATAATCCAGGTTCAGAAGGACCAAGGTCATATTTTTTCTGAGTTGGTTGCTTAACTCAAAAGACAAACAGATATTTGTAAATATAATATATATTATATACATTATTTATAATATAATGCATTTATATATTATATATTTTATATGTATATAATAATATACATTAAATATATATAAAAAGATACATAGATATAGATGATATGTTC
The DNA here is from genome assembly GCF_024711535.1 of Dipodomys merriami. NCBI lineage: Eukaryota > Metazoa > Chordata > Mammalia > Rodentia > Heteromyidae > Dipodomys > Dipodomys merriami. The sequence continues at coordinate 1,176,706 of NW_027203804.1, forward strand.
CATTAAATATGATCCATTTTATACACATGATATAATATATCATATGTATAATATATATACACATCTCTCACATAAATGATGGTTATAATGATGCATCTGATAGAGGAAATTAAAAATTCAGGGAGAAAATTGACAATAACCAATACCCAAATCCTTTGCATGTATGAGTGAAAATAGAAAAATAAAAGTTACTGAAATTGTTGAATGAGAAGATAGTTTGAAAGTAATGGGTCAATCTGAAAATACACATAGTCATATTACACACACGTCTATAAGAAAATGCTGTCTATATGAAGCACAGTAACACTCTAAAATTAGGATATATACAAATACGTAGTGACAAAAATGTAAATCAGGTAATCTCTGGGGTGTTCATGATAATGGGAAGGGGGAAGATGAATAGAAAACATGAAGGATGGTGACTATAAACACCATACATTTTCCACAAATTAAAGAAAAATGCTTGTTGGCATTGATTTGAGAAGTAGAAAGGAAAAACGGAGGAGAGTGGTAGATGAGATGTTGGATCAATATACATTGTAACCAAACATGGACTTGTCAAACTAAACACCCTTTGTACAACTGATTGGTACTAATAATATGTGCAAAAGATTATAGGCATTTGTGGTGTTGTGCTCATAAACTCTGCTAAATAATCTTTGCTTATTTAAGACAATTCCTACAATAATGCTAGTGATGAATCGATGTCTGCAGGATCTTATTCTTTTTATTATTAGGTTCACTTATTTAAATCTTAACAAAGCCATAAGTAAACAGCAATATTTCTATGTTGTGTAAAACAAGAGTTTAGGGGTCAAAAATTAAACCTATGAACATATACAGAATTTTGAAGTTAATAAAATTTCTGGTTCTTTTCCACGCTTGTGCTGAGAGAAAAATTTAAGGTACTTGCAGTATCAATATACTATACAAGGCAACACATTAATCTGTGTACTTCCCAGTGTGGAGAATATTTTGCATATACCACTGGAGCACATCACAGAGATAATCCGTCTTTCATGGGCCATTCATATGAGGAATCTATTATCTTATACTTAATGTTTCAGAATATAGAAAGTCTGTGAAAAATATTGCTTATACTTTGAAAACCCTTTTAAAAATAATATTACACAATTTGGGATACTACACTATGTCCATTTTAAATATATACAGTATTTATAAGACCTAAAATTGATTCCCATCACTAAAGAGCAGGTGATTTGTGTAAGAAGATAATTCTTGAAAATAAAGAATTCACTCCTTTTCAAAATATAGTTCTGTTAAAGTAATTCTTTTAAATTTTAAATACATCTATTTCATAATTTACTCCATTGTCCACAAAAGAAAAAGACAATATATAGAGCAAGAGAGAAAAGGTGCAATAATAAATAATATCAGTAGAAATTACCTGCCTGTTACTCATGAAAATGTAAAAAAGTAGAATACTATTACATGAGTTCAAAAGCAAAACACATGGCAAACACATCTGGAAAACAATATATCAACTACATACATTTTTTATTTTCTTTTTTTCCATATATGTGTGTGTGGTTATATATGTGTGTGTGTGTGTGTGTGTGTGTGTGTGTGTGTGTGTGTGTGCGCGTGCATGCACGTTGGTCCCAGAGCTTTAACTCAGGACCTGAGTGCAGTCCCTAAGCTTTTATACTGATGGCTAGTACTCTACCACTTGAGCCATAGCTCCACTACGAGTATTTTGGTGGTTAACTCAAGTTTACAGTCTCACAGACTTTCCTGCTTAATCTGGGTTCGAACCTTAAATCTCATATTTCAGTCTTCTGAGTAACTACATTATATGTGTGAGCCACTATCACATAACTTCAACTATGTATCTTTTTTTTTTTTTTAGCAAATATTGACATGCCAAAACTAAACCAAGATGAGGTAAACCACCTTAACAGGCCCATGTCAAGCATTGAAATAGAAACAGCAATCAGAGACATCCCAGATAAGAAAAGTCCGGGACCAGATGGTTTTACAGAGGAACTCTACAAGGCCTGCAAAGCAGAGCTCACACCAATACTCCTCAAACTCTTCAATAAAATTGTAAGAGAAAGTTCACTACTGAACACATGCTATGAAGCCATCATAACCTTGATCCCAAATCCGGGCAGGGTCTCATCAAAGAAAGAGAACTATAGACCCATTTCTTTGATGAACATTGCTGCAAAACTTCTCAACAAAATTTTGGCCAATCGATTTCAACAATTCATCCAAAAAATCATACACCACGATCAAACAGGGATTAATTTCAAGGATGCAAAGCTGGTTCAATATACAAAAATCAATTAATATTATTCATCACATCAACAGGAGCAAGGATAAGAAACATATGGTTATCTCAATAGATGCAGAAAAAGCATTCGACAAGATCCAACACCCCTTTTTGATGAACGTTATGGAAAAATTAGGAATCCATGGAACATTCCTCAATACAATAAAGGCTGTATATGACAAACCTACAGCCAGCATTATACTTAATGGTGAAAAACTAAAGCCATTTCCTCTTAACTCAGGAACAAGACAAGGATGTCCACTCTCTCCACTTCTCTTCAACCTAGTATTAGAATGCCTAGCTACAGCAATAAGACAAGATGCAGACATAAAGGGGATCCAAATAGGGGAAGAATAAATAAAACTCTCCCTCTTTGCAGATGACATGATCTTGTATTTAAAGAATCCCATAAACTCCACTCCCAAATTACTCAAGCTGATTCAAAACTTTGGCAAAGTAGCAGGGTATAAAATTAACCCCCCAAAATCAATGGCTTTTCTGTATGCCAACAATGAGAAAAGTGGGGCTGAAATTAGGAAACAACTCCATTTGTAATAGCCCCACAAAAAATAAAATACCTAGGAATAAACTTAACCAAGGAACTGCAGGACCTCTATGATGAAAACTTTAAAAACTTGAAAAAGGAAATCAAAACAGAACTTAGAAAAATGGGAAAAAGTCCCATGCTCCTGGATTGGAAAGATTAACATCGTGAAAATGGCAATACTTCCCAAGGCTATATACAAATTCAATGTGATACATATCAAAATTCCAACCTCATTCTTCAAGGAAATAGATGAGGCAATCCAAAAATTCATATATATATTGTAAACCAATTTCAGACCACAATAATCAGATACAAATTTGAAAAGTAATAAATATCACAGGTCTGAAGAATCATATATCACTAAGCCACAAACCAGGATTTATTACTTCACATGTAAGAAAATCATCCTTAGGTTTCCGAAAAAAACTTTTTCAAGGATATTATCATGTCAGAAATATCACAGGAAATACCATTAATCAACACCAGTTCAATGTGTTATATATGTAATGTAGGAATTTTGGATCATCAGAAATGATACATAGCTCAATATACATAAATGAAAAAATGTAATGAAGCTCATAAACAGAATCCATAACAAGAATCACATCAGTAGATGCAGAAAAAGCCTTTGACAAACTCCAATGTACCTTTATGATTAAAACTCTGGAGATGCTAGAAATAGAAGGGTCAAACCTTAATATAATAATGACTATAACAAAACTAGAGCAAGCCTCATACTAAATTTTGAATAACCAAAATCACTTTCTCTAAAATCAGGAATAAGTCACAGATGTCCACTCTCTCCACTCCTTTTCAATATAGCCCTGGAATCTCTAGCTAGAACAATAAGACAGGACAAAAGTATAAAAGGGATGCAAATAGAAAAGCATGAAATCATACTATTCTTACTTACAGATGATCTGTTCCTATATATAAAGTAATCAACGTCTCGACCTTCACCATAGGAGAAATGATAAATAACTTCTGTAATGTTGTAGCATATACACTCAACTCATACAAGTTACTACCCTTTATGAATGTCAACAATGAGCAGATATAAGAAAAATTTGGAGACGAGTTTCATTTAACGTAGCCACTCTCAACTTTAAAATATCTATAAATATACCTAACTAAGGAGGTGAATGACCTCTATAATTAAAATTATAAAACTTTGAGAAAGAAAATAACATTTGAAAGAAAATAAGAAAGTCAAAGTTACTCCTATGACACTCATTTTCTATAGAAAAAAGACAGGAGACACTTGAGATTTTTAATACTACTTTAATAGCAATTTTATGGGTTGAATAAGGCTTGGCATTGGTGTATATATGTGTATGTATATATACGTTGAAATTGTGTATATGTTATAGATAATTATACATATTCACTCTACACATACTCATACATAATTGTATTTGTAAGAAGTGTATTATAAACATATATAATATGAATGCAGCTTATATTTTCATTAGAATTTATTTAGTAGAGCTTTTTTGGTTTTCTTCTTCAAGAGATGAAAAATATTTGTCCCCACCAAACAATCAATCATTTGGACCTTGAACTTTGGCTTTTCGTGTTGTTCAGAAGTGTAGTAAATTCATTTTATTTCTGTGTCTATAGTTAGTAAGCTCCTCAGTTTTTTTCTCATTCTCATAATTTCCTTTTGGTATGTGAATAATGACATAGCCAGAATAGAATATGACTCGTTTTAGTTACAAGATCAATCTTTTGATTCTATTTATTCAGTATTCTTCTCCAATTTTCACTCACCAGATTGTGTTCATCTTGCAATTTGTCAATTTCTTCTAGGTTATGGTGACTATAATTGTCGTCATTAGCTTCTTAAGATTTTTTTTCTTCTAGTGGCATCAGTTGCATTTATTTCTGTATATATTAGATTTACTCTCTTTATCTTACCCTCATAAATCCCATTGTTTTGTAGATTTTCTTTCTGTTGTTTTCCTTTTCTTATTTATTTCAAATCTAATCTTTATTATTTTTTCTATTTGCTACCATTTTTCTCTATTTTTTCTACAGCCTTAATATTCAGTGTTACATGTTTATTGAGACTACTCTTCTGTTTTATTATTTTATTCTATTTTATTTTATTGTCTGTCATGGGGCTTGAAGTCTGGGATTGGGCACTGTCCTTGTGCTCTTCACCTCAATGCGAGCGCTCTATCACTTGAGCCACAGTGCCACTTCCTATTCTTCTGTTTTAATATGAGCATTTGTCATTGCAAAATCGTTTTTGTGTACCTCAAGAATTTTAGTATATAGTAGTTTCTGTTTCCTTTCTCTCAAAATATACTCTGATTATCTTTTAAATTCCTTTCCTGGTTATCTGTTCAGGACTCAGTTGTTATTATGTTTTTGAATTTTCCAGTTTACCTTCCCTTGGTGACTTCTAGTTTTACTAAAGCATGGTCCGACATTATAATCAATATGATTTTAGTAATATAACTTATTTATGAAGACTTGTTTTATGGCACAATGGAGAATATTCAAGTGCACGTGTAGAGTAAGATATTTTTAAAGCAGATTGTCTTCTCATCACCTGAAAACATGAGATGAAAAGTCTAGGGATCTATTTGACAATGAAAGACAATGGGGACCCTCTGAAGCAATGGAGTCAACATCTTTGTTGGGGAGAGACAACCTTTTCAAAACACCACTCCGATTGGCTGCTCAGGCTTGCAGAACTGTTTCATTATTTGAGGCTAGGATAATCCCCTGGTTGCAGATGATGTAAAGTCTCTGTCTTAAATGCTGAATATAACAATTTCAAGATCCACCCACACAAGGCCAATAAATAGATTAAAAGGTGTATCATAACCAAGCAAAGAAGCATCAACTAAGTTAGCAAGACAACTGTTTAAATAAAGTTCACACCCTAGCCAATCCACAGGATCAATGATTCTGAACATATTGATGGGGTAGCAGAGAAAGTGAGAGTTTATCAATCTAAGCATTCTTCCATGGTATGAGATTAACAACTTGGTGATAACGGGATGGTGCTGTCACAATGCATACTTGGCTCTTGGAAGCTAGGGGAATATGACTGATAATGTTAACTGAAATAGAAATGCTATTATTTCCATGCTGGTTTCTTAAAAGCCATATACATATCTTAAAGATGTTAGCATGCTAGATAGCTATACTAAATAGGACCAGAAAACCCACTAATAATTTATATATTTTGTGTTAGGGATGTAGACATATCTACTGCAAAATAGCAGTAAGGAGGGCATTAATACAAAGGACATTAGCATCCCTGAGAAATTCTGTTTTTTAAAAATTAAGTTTGTTATTGTGAAAATACTGTACAGAGGGGTTACAGTTACATAGTAAGGAAATTTGTACATTTCTTATCCAGCATTGTTGCCTCCTCCTTTGGTTTCCCCCTACCATTCCTTCCCTCCCACCTCCACAGCTACCCCCTCCCCCCCCCGCATGCCTAAATTGTAAAGATCGTTTTTTGACATAGTGTCTTGTACATCTCATTGTTGCAATGGTCAACCTGTATCTCTATTTAAACAATTTGTTTTTACCCTTCCCCTCTCCAAATTATACCAACATCAAATACAGTGAAAACAGGGGTATACTGTGGGGGAGGGACATAAAAAGTAACAAAAAAATCACATGGTACGTTACAAATACGTTAGAAACAATAGCAAAGAAGAAAAAAAACACTTGTGTCCCTATCTTGAGGTTCATTTCACTTAACATCATCTTATCTGACCTTTTCTGTTTGACCCAGGTCCCATGATTTCCCTTATTTGCAATCCTTGAGAAATTCTGTATCTATCATCTAAGAGTCATAAATTGATGGTGAATGTGACACTATGGAATTGTTTCCTGATATCATAAAATGATCATATGATTCCACTGATAGAATCCTGCTGGTAATACTTCACTATCAGAATAAAGGAGAACATAATCATTACAATAAAAAATAAAATCAAATGTGGGAGCAAGGAATGCTTGCTTTATGAAGATGGTTATTCATAACATATCCCAACGACCACTCCAGCAATAATACCCTGTAAAATGATCAATCAAAAAGGTCAAAAATGGATCAGGGAGAGTCTCTAGATAGTCACACTGATATACAACTCCTTCCCAGGTTTACAGATTTAGAACAATTAAACACCATGTATACTGCCTAATGTTCCTCACCAGGGACCTAAGGCCTTTCCTTCAGATATCAAGATGCCTTCCCCCCAACATTACTTCTGAATAACTGCAACCTTTCTCATTGTTGATGTATAGCCAGTATTGTTTGATGATCCAATGGCATGATATTAGCATCATGACATTGCTAACCATGAGCTTAAAGTAATTCCAAGTCCTCTGAAAGGCAGGTGGTCTGATAACTAAGGGATGCTTAGCTCAATTATGAGACAACTGATTGCTCACTTCATCCAAATGTTAACTCTATAGCAAGAATGGGTATAATTAACAATGATGAGAATACTAGAATTGTTCTTTGACCTGGAAGGGAAAAGCTGTAACAGTGAAAATTCTCAAGTGAATCCATTTACTACTGGCCACTTGGGCAGGATAAGCCATCAACCACAGAGGGAAGTAACTATCTATTAATCTCCTTTTTATGTCCTTGACTTAAAAATACATTTGCTCAGATTCACTCATCTTCCTGAAGATAGAGAACTAATCTTCAGCTCCTTTTCCTACCTTCCTTTCTTCCCTTCTCTCTCCTACCCAGAAGACTCAATGTCTGGAAGAGCAGATAGAAATTTTGTTAAGACTTCGTCTTTTAAAATGTAAAATGTGATCACACATAGAAATGGAGATGGTCAATTGGTGATTGAGTTAAAAATGAGCTAAATGATAACCATTTGGAAAATTTAATGGGATTTTGATGTTATTATTTTTAGGGGTTTTTTTTGCCTTGAGATAGATTATCAATGTATCCATGCTGTCTTTGAACCAGCAATCCTCTAGACAGTATTTTCACAGTTCTGGTGTTACTACCACACTCATTGTTCTGACTGTTGTTTTTTTTTAATCAGAGGAGGAAATTGGAGATAGAGGAAAACATCAGGTATGTGTTCGCAGGAGAGCACCGAGGTGAGTGGACAAAATGAAGGCAGCCATTTGCCAAACAAAGAAAATCAAACTTCAAGGTCCATTGAACATCTTAACTTTGAAAATTTTGAGCAAATTTTCTGGTAATATTCACTTTTTATTTTATGAATTTATTCATTGGAAATTTAACTCAAAGCCTGGCGCTCTCCTTGTCTTTTTTGCTTTAGGCTCACTCTCTACTACTTGGAAACATTTCCACATCTGGTTTTTGCTGGTTGATTGGAGATAAGAGTTTCTCCACAATTAACTTCTTGTCCTGTCTTTGAACTAAAATGCTCAGTTCTCAGTCTCCTGAGCAGTCAGGATTACATATTTGCTTGTAACATTTGTACTCTTTTGCTTTGTACTCTTTTGCCCCAGATTCAACTTATCTAGAATGATCCACTGGTGATCTGATTTTAATCAGATTACATTGAATGCTCTTTTCCCCTCAAGACAACTTATTTTGATTAAATATGAGACAGAGTTTAGTGTTTTTTTTCTTGGAAACCTCCTCAATAACCAAATGTGTGTAGAAAGTAGGCTGCATCGAGATAGCATCCCCACATTCATTATCTCTCAGACCACATCTCTTAGAATAAAAATAATAAGCCACCTATTTCATAGCAGAAATGAGATATAGTGGCATATCATCTGAGACCTACTGGTCAAAACACATTTATTACCATCTAAAATACTGTCTTCATAAATGACAAAATGATATGTTTATTGTCAAGGTAATGTACAGAAGGGTTCTAGTTACCAAAGTAATGTAATAAGTACATTTCCTGTTGAACTTGTTACCTGCTACCTTATTTTTCTTCTAATTTTCCTCCCCCAAAGCCTCCTCAAGTTGTATAGATCATTTTCAACATATTGTCTTGTGAAAATCACTATTGCATTGGTTCCCCCCCACTGTCCTTTGACTCACAATTCTGTTGTTTCCCTTCCCTTCTCTAATTCAGATAAACATATATAAAATACCAGGGTACCAAAATCAAATACAGTGACAACAGGGGATATACCATAGGGGGAAGAACACACCAAAGAAGCAAGAAATTATGTAGTACCTTAGAAAAAACAACAACAAAAACCTCTTGTTTCTGTGTCTTGGAGTTCATTTTGCCTAGTGTCATATGGTCATATGTACATAGCTATTGACCTATTCTTCTCCTCTGCTAAGATTATCCTAGACATATACTAATTATTGCAAATAAAGGAAATCATGGGTCCTATGATTCTTTGGGTCTGGCTTACTTCACTTAATATGATATTTTCCAATACTTTCCATTTCCTTACAAAAGGAGTGGTGTTATTCTTCCTGATGGAAGCAAATAATTCACACACACACACACACACACACACACACACACACACACACACACACACACACACACACACAATGGGATGTATCAAGATAACTTTGAACTCTGCAGACTCACGAATTTCATTATCACATCAGGAATGCTTCTACTAAGCACAGACGATGCTAAAGTAGATTTTTCACTTGTCTTTTGGCTACTTCTATCAAGGAAAAATTTCACTATGGCTTTAGTGATGGTTCTTTCAAGAAACAGAATAAGATTAGACGACAAAAAGATGATGATGGTGAATATAATTACATAAATATGATACTAGATATATAGATGACAGTTACATAGCTGCTAGACAGATGATTGATAAATACACTGATATTAAATAGATGATAGATAAAAAGATATATCCTAGATTGATTAATATATGCTACATTTCTTAAATGGTAGATAGACAAATAGACAGATAGATAGATAGATAGATAGATAGATAGATAGATAGATAGATAGATAGATAGATATGAGAGAGTTTTATTTAGAATTGGTTCACTCGATTACAAACTCTAAGAAGTCTCATTTTTTAAAAAGGTTGCCACACAGCTAAAGACCTAGATACTTTAAGGTTTAACACCCATGGAAGTGGATATTATCACTATTTGTCCAATAATGATGGCCACATAATAAAACTGGAGGTAGGAATTGGTGGACACAATGGTTTGTTCTAGAATACAATGACCTGAGACACTAAAGGTCTGATAGTCAATTGAAGGAGAAGTTAGATGTTAAGTTAGATGTTCCAATGTCAGAAATAGGAGCAAATTTGTCTCTTCTCTGTATTTCTGTTATTTTGGAATCTGCAACTTATTAAAAAATTTAGCTTTTATTCAAACTACTATCAAAATATACTCACAGACACACTCTGAAATGTTTCTCCAGGTACAAGGGTAACTCTTATGATAGTCAAATTTCCAGTGGAAACATTGGCATCCAGATATCTTTTGGAATTTTTGGTCTCATTTTCATGGTAAATGTTCAATTGTCTGTGACGAACAAGACAGGCACAGTGACCAGAGTCTTCAGACTGCTTGGAATAAGGATCTGGAATATCCTAGCAGAGAACTAATCTAACCCAGCAGAAATGCTATAGTAGGGTAAAAATCAATGTCAGTTGTACCCAGGGTCAGTCTTCTTATAGTTATCTTAATTATCTTTTGCTTTGTACGTTTAATTCCTAGAAGGATACTGACCAGAATCCTGGAGAAGATGCTTTTGCAACTTCCCAGAGGAAGCAAATAGATCCCCAAGTTACAGTTGTGTCCTGAAGTTCATGTATTGGGATGTTCACTTCTTCAGCAATTGGAGATAGCTGCATAGTTTCTTAGCTGAGACCCTATCAAGTCATTCCCTTCAACTAAGGCTGCTTTACTAAAAGCGACCGACGTCCAGAAGACTAATCCCTATAGCAAATGAAGTCCTGTAAGTATTTCCCCAGGGGAATAGAACATTGGAAAGCAATACCAGATATAGAGCATGTGAGGTATCCATTACAATGGCTTACAATTCCACTCTTTTCTCCGTCCAGTCCTCCATCTGTGGGATAATAAGCAGGACACAGTTCAATTCTGTACATTTTCCATGTATAAATCATGACACTTGGACCGTCTCTAAGGAAATTCATCTAAAACAAGCGTGCAAAATGTGAGGAAGGTATGGTGTATCTGGCCAGAACACAAACAAAATGAGCACTACATTAGAGGATATTGTTTATTTTTCTGAATACAACCTGTGTCAGAAACTTCTGTGTTGAATCACTTAAGGTTTTCTCAATTAGCCAGTCCTGTGGCAAACCCTGACACAGAATCTGCCGTTTCCCTGAGCAAATTGCCTGTCCATTTATAGCAGCACCTCACAGAACTGAAGTGAAATCCTGACAAACCAATTTTTCAAACGAATTTCAGAGACTTCAGTTCAAAGCAAGACAGAGGAAAGAAGAATATGGTTCTCACAAGAGAGAAATAGATTTTCAGCTTTGACTGTTTATAAGAACTTGAGATGATAAATGACTGGATAACCAGAATATCTGTTATTTTCAGGGAAAATGTCTCTATGTCTCATTCATCTGGTTACCCAAACATTCAAAATACTTGGATAGTATTTAAGGATCCACTTGCAAATTATTGGCAATGGTTCTTCCATCCTACTTGAATTTTAAAAACATAGAATAAACAATCTGATATGGATTTTCACACATATATTATTAGGGTTTAATAAAATCATCACTGTATTCCACATTATTGATACATTTATATGCATTTTTCTTTTTTCTTATATATAATTACTAACTTTTCTTGTAATGTTCTTGATACTCATTAATCCTCAGATTTTGTTTATTGTTGTTTGTTTGTTTTGGCCAGTCATGGGACCTGAACTCTGTGCCTGAGCACTGTCCCTCACCTCTTCAGCTCAAGGCTAGTGCTATACCACTTGAGCCATAGAGCCACCTCTGGCTTTTTCTCCTTATGTGATGCTGAGGAATCGAACCCAGGGCCTCATGCATGCAAGGCATGAGGTACCACTGAGCTACCTTTCCAGCCCTAATCTTCAGATTATTAGATTAGTATAGTATTTATTTTTACCAGTACCAGGGTTTTAACTCAGGGAATCAAGCTTGCTAGGCTTGCTCATTCAACTGGCACTAAACCTTTCAAACCAACCACCCAATCTCAACTTCTTGCTCGTTATTGTGGAGATGGAGTTTCATGGCGCTTTCTGCCCAGACGTTCAAAGTTTAAAGCTCCAGATCTCAGAAATTCTGAGTGGCTGGGATTATAGCTATGAGTTTTTGGTTTCTGACTTGCATTCCTTGTTAGATTATGAAGTCAATATTATTCCTCTTTTTATGCTATAATTTAGAGAATTAAGGGATTAAAAAAATAACCCCTTTATGAAAAAGAAAAGACTATTTGTAATTTGCCTCTAGCATTTTATGTGTCACTCCTGCCTTTGAATTTGAGTATTTAAGAATGATAAGGTGGCCTGAAATTTTTCCTAACAAAGTTAAATATCTACAAAGCATTGGATCTATGTTTTTATTCAATAAGAAATTTTCTTTTTATTTTTTTACTATAAAGATACTGTACAGTTGGGTTACAGTTACATGAGTATGGTAATGAGTACATTTCCTATCAAGCATTGTTACCCTCTCCTTTGTTTGTCCCCAACCATACCTTCCCTTTCCACCTCCCCATGTTACCCTCCCCCAAGTGTCTTGTACATCTCATTGTTACAATGGGTCAAAAATAACTTTTCTATGAAAATTTTCTTCACTATCGGTTTTTTTAAACATTGATGTAGTTTCTCTCTCTAAGAATTTGACATATCTAACTATACGTAAAATCTAAAAATTTAAAAATAATCAGTTTGGGGTATCCTTTACACCAAGAAGTTTAATACCATATGTAGTAAAATTCTTTAGTATTATGTTTATTCAAAATATAAAATAAACCATTACTGGTGGCTCATGCCTGGGTCTTAGAAATTCAGGAGACTGAGATCTGAGGATTGTGGCTCTAAGCCAACTTGGGCAGAAACGTCTGTGAAACTCTTCTACCAATAAAGCAGAGGAAAACTGGTTTATATTCAACTGGGAGTAGAGTAGATCAAGTGGTAAGGCACAAGCCTAGCATATAAAAATCCAGTCCTTGTACCCAAATAAAGAAAGGAAAGAAAGAAAATAGAGAATAGAGTATACATTGAAAGTTATATGTGAGGATTGTCATAATTTGCTTTATGATTTCTTTCAGTTCAATTTATCAGCCCTTCCTTATTCAAAGATTTGTAACCTTGCTTATTTCACAATACAGTATTTAATAAAGTTATCATTTTTGATATATTGTTTTATCATTTTGATAAATAGCTTTATTCATTTTATTGTATTTTATTTCAGGCTTTCCAGTGTCTTTTACACATTTTACCTTTCTCATCTTCTACTTTAGGATTTCTCCTCTTTGTACATTACCACATATATAAATACATGTTTTGAACATTTATCTGTTAACTTTCCATTGTTTTGTTCACATATTTATAGGTATTATAAAATCAAACGTTTCAATTCTCAGTTGATCACCTGGTTTGAAACTGGAGTATTCTTGAATATCTGATTATCTATCTTAAGTATTTTGTTTTGCAACATAGTGAAAATGGTTATATTTAAATATACTTTGAGGATGAATTGAAATTTTATATAATATTTATCAAACAAATTAAGTAACTAAACTTATTTTACTACATAGCCAAGCATGTATTTATCAGACTATAAATTTATTTATCTACAATTAGGTTACAGCCTCTAAAGTATTAGGAATACATTAGTGCAAGAAATACTTTGTGTACTGAAGAGCTGAGGGACAGCGCTCAGGTCCAAAGTTCAAGCTCCACACCAACAAAAAAAAAAAAAAAAAGGAAAGAAATACTTTTTGAGTGCATGTTGGTACCAGGTCTTAAATTTAAGGTCTGGGCGTGGTCATTCAACTCTTTCTACTGAGCCACAGCTCTGCTTATGACTTTTTGGTGGCTAATCAGAGAATCACAGAGTTTTTGGCTTATTTGGATTTGAACCTGGATCCTCAAATCAAAGCCTCCCGAGGATCCTAGCTAGGATTTCAGGTGTCAGCCAATGGTACCTGGCAGTGAATTCAATTTTTAAAAGAAATAATCTCTATTTCCCAACGCATTAGTTAATTTTGACAGAAAATGTATACAGTACTTCTTGATACATAAAAAATGTTGGTATATTCACTTGTTAAAGTAAAGAAAATAAGACCAAACAACCCAAATTGCTGATCTCCAATACGTTTAAAATAGAGATTGTCTGCATTGAGAGATATACATTTTTTTTACTGTAACGTTATCTTTCAGAGGATCTAAGGCACACTGTCAATAATTTGATGAGTCCTAGCCATTAAATAATAATAATAATAATAATAATAATAATAATAATAATAATAATAATAATAATAATAATAATAATAGCCCCTGTTTTCACTGTATATGATGTTTGTATAATTTGTGGAGGGGAAGGGAAAATACAAAATGTTTAAATAGGGATACAGGTGGACCCATTGCAACAATGAGAGGTACAAGACGTTATGTTGAAAAATGTACTTTATAACTTTGGCAGGAGGAAGAGGAGGAAGATGGGAGGGCAGGGATGGTAAGGGGAAACAAAGAAGGAGGCAACAATGCTTGATAAGAAATGTACTCATTACCTTGCTCATGTAATTGTAACCCCTCTGTATGGTATTTTCACAATTTAAAATAACCTTATTAAAAGAAAAAAATATTAGTGAAAAAAGTACTGTATGATTATCTTTGGTAACATTGTAGTTTTATTTTAACCCTAAATGTATTCTTCATGGTTGCACTTAGATCTGCAATTGAAAGCACCCTTATTTAATGTTTTCTACACTATCATCTCTAATTCCTGGGCCTGCATCTATTTCTGGCTATTGCATAGAAAACATCAGTTAGATGCAGCTGGGATGACCATGGCATTGTCAGATGGAACCCCTTTGGAAGAAAATGGTATTAATTATTTTTAGCACGTCTTTGCTATATTTCCCTATTGTTCTGTCCTTTTGTACTCAGAAGTTTTATTCCATGTTAAAATTAATCTGAGAAAAACCTCATTTTTATTGAAGTGTGCCATTTCCTTTTTGTCAATCTTGTAAAAATTGTGTGTGTGTGTGTGTGTGTGTGTGTGTGTGTGTGTGTGTGTGTGTGTGTGTGTGTGTGTGTTTCTGAAAACTTACTATTTGGGCTAGGTGGTTTGACCCTGGTTAATTGTATTTAGGTTGCTTCCTATTCTTGTTAAACTTTCATTAAGAAATCCTGTTTAAAGCTCATGAAATTTTAGGTACACTCTGTTCTTGTTAATTATGACAACTGATTTTGTTAATTAAGCCACATCCTGTTGCAAATTGTGGACCACTCTGAGCAGAGGCAAGGGACAGAACCCCATGCCTTAGGAATAAAAAAAAGTAGCACCTAACTCCTTTAGGTGCTTGCCTGATAGATTTCAGCTGATGGATCACCCTTCTGTAGAAGTAAGCTTTGATTTGTTAAGTATCTTTACAGTTAGCACCTTATTATGACCCAATGAATCTTGGGAGTCATTTCACTTAACATCTTTTATAGTCATATGTACATAGCTTTTGAGCTTTTCTGATTGTCTGGTAAGATTATCTTAGACATATACTAGTTATTGCAAATCACTCTGTGCAGTATCTTTACAATTAAATATTTTAAAAAGAAATGTACTCTCTGAATATCACCTTTAGAATAGCATAATAAATTAAAAATATTAAATTCAGCATGCTAATGTTGAGTTGCACATCGATTTTATTTCTTAGTAATCTGTTTTTAGTAACCTGTTTGTTTGCAAATAGAACTTCTACTTGCTATTTTTTTCATGTCTGGACTGTTCAAATAATTTGAGGCAGTGAGCAGCAAGAATTGAGAGTCTCAAAATCAGAGATACAATTTATTGATGAAGTATGGTAGTTGGGACATTTAATCAGCAAGGGAAATGGCTGACTGCCCACTGAGAAGATAGAAGAAATTTCAGCTGGGTGCTTATCAAGAACTGAGAATGTACTTAGAAATTTCTAGGGCTGGTTGGGTAATCTAAGAAATTGTAAACTCTGAATAAAAATATATGTGTCTATCCTGAGTTTTACATCCCAGAAGATGAGTATCCAGCCCACTAGGGTTAGAGTTATGTGAACTACTTAACTAACAACAATCAGTGATCTTACTATACCATGAGTAAACACAGATTCTTGGGGAATAAAATCAGGCATATAAGGACTTTCTCCTATGACCATCAATGATGGAATAATTAGTTTAACCCTATGGTAATTGTAAGGATCCTTTTAGGGATCCTTCTGTTTAGCTGTTCCAGACTAGGTATTCTTACCAGTTAGGAAAATCTATTTATAATTAATGGAGCCCACTATACGGAGCCTTCTGATGTCTTCTTCCTTCCAACCGTAGGCCTTAAGGCAATTATTACTCCTTCCCTCCTAGGCCTTAAGGCAATTATTATGAGGTAACTATAATAAGGGTAAAAGATTTATGACCAGCCATGGCTGTTAAAACTGTGTATGGCTGTTGGCTCACGCCTGTAATCGTAGCTACTCAGGAGGCTGAGATCTGAAGATCATGGTTCAAAGCCTGGGCAGGAATCTCCATGAGACTCTTATCTCCAATATACCACTAGAAAACCAGAAGTGGTGCTGTGGCTCAAGCAGTGGAGTGCTTGCCTTGAGCAGAAGAGCACAGGGACAGCGTCCAGGCCCAGAGTTCAAGCCCCATGTCCGACCAAAAAGAAACAACCAAAAACTGTTTATGGCAAAACAAATGCCTGCTTGATTGAATGGATAAAATATTCTGTTGGCAGTTATTATGCATGTGTGGCAGGTAGACCAAGACCTCATATTTTCCCCTTCCTTTTGAGATGAATAATGGATCCTGCTGGCTTGGCATGCATGATAGCCCTCTTCTAAGACAAGATAACTTGGAGGAACAAGTTCAATAACATGCTGTCATTACTATTTCCTATGATTAAGGACTCAGATGAATTAAAGCCAACTAGGTTGGTTAAGTCAGTTTCCCATAAATGTAACTTCATCTCATGCCTCCCTAGGCAGTGAAGAGAATCAAGAATTTCTAAGAAAGACATTTGGATACAGTGAAATCCTGTCTTTTGAGGAGATGGGAATGCATCTGCTCTCACTATTGCTAGAGCTCATGTTTGGTAATATTGTAGAGGAGTTAAATGCCTGAAGCTCTTCTGTCAAATGGAGCAGAGGCTGTCCTTTGGTTCAATTTTGGCTATTTCCTTCACCCTGGCATTTTAAAAACCAAAGCTGACTCCAAGCCTAGGAATCAAATAGCAGCTGGATATGAGCCACGACTATTTTGATGCCATTATTAATATTAATGTGAGCTAAGTCTATTATATCCAAGAGAGGTTTTGTTACTTTTATAGTAAATGGAACTGTAGAACAATTATGACCCACTAGCAAGATGGCACGGGAAGCAGTATATGTGTCTTAATACAATTCTGGCAGAAAATTTGGTGGGGCTATATACCCTGATTTTTTGGGGTGGGGAACGTCAATGATGTACCATGTTTTCTGAACCTAGAACCCTAGATGGGACCATCAACTAAAAAGTCAGAGACAGATAGCCTCCTTCATAACTGGCTAACACAATCATTTGGAAGGGTATTATGATCTTAATTCTTGTTTTTATTTTGGGGGTCTGTCGTGGAGCTTGAAATCTGGGCTTGGGCGCTGTCCCTCACCTCTTCAAGCTAAAGTCAATCACTCTACCTCTTGAGCCACAGCACCACTTCTGGTTTTCTAGTGGCTTATTGGAGATAAGAGTCTCACGGACTTTCCTGCTGGGGTGGCTTTGAACTGTAATCCTCAGTTCTCAGCCTCCTAAGTAGCTAGGATTACAGGCATGAGCCACAGGTGCTAGCTATGATCTTAATTCTAATGTCCTTTACTTGTCCCTCATGGGGACAATGGCTTTAATTGGGAGTTATGCGACAAATTTATAGAATCATCAATACTTCCTTAGACAAATTTCAGTATTGTACCATTAGTTAAGTACAGCTGAGGTAAATAATGTTAAAAGAATTTGCAGTAAACATCAGAAAGTACAAAGAGGGGGATTGTGAGAAAGGGCATCTTTTCTATCAGCAAGTGTGGCTTCCTTTCTGTTCATATTGAGAGAATTGTCCTGAAAAATTCCTGGTTTGGCCAGATGGCTTGGCCCCAGCTGATTGTGATTTAGTTGCATTCTATTTCTGGTACACTTTTTAATTAAGATGCCCAGTTCCTTCTAATAAGACCTCCTTTTCCTGTTAATGGATGTACCCTGTTCCTGTTAATTATGTCACATCCTATTGCAGATTTTAAAGTTGAGCTTAGCCAATCCAAACAGGGGACAAGGCCTTCTGCATTATGGATAAAAGAAGAGCAGCCTTACTGTTTTCTGTGCTTATTTGCTAGATTTTGGGTGATGGTGCACAGTTCTGTAGAGGTAAACATTAGGTTTTTTTCTTTATTTCTATTTACCATGTTTAAATAGTTATACAAAGGAGGTGCCATTTAACAAAGATATTTATGAATACAGTACATCTTAATCAGTGTGAACCATGTGAACATTAAGACCACCCTTTGACCCACCCCTTTCCTTTTCTTAATTTTGTGGTATATACAATTACTTCTTGACTGTATTCTCTTCCTCTTCCCCTTTCCATTTGTCTCCCTTTCTCCTCTTGGCCTCATCCCCTTCCATTAATATACCTCTTTCCTAGTGCTTAGTTTGTTGGGCTTTGATGTAGTCTTTCTGAAAATTATGTTACTTGAACTTTCCAATGAGTCTATTATACATCAGTTAATTCATTTATAACCACTTGCATAACTCCCAACATATTTACTTTGTCTTGACAAATTCTTTTTGGGTTAGAGTCCTTATTCCTAGGTGACACATCAACATCTTGAGGTATATCTAACAATAATATCCAGCATGTAGTTTCTTTAAAATTGCATTAATCTCTAAGTAACTTACCATGAGAAAGCGTCTTTAAATGTTAAATTTTCTCATTCTTATGACCTCTTTATCTACTTTCCTCTCAAGTATTTTATATTTGTCAGGGAAATCTGGTTTGAGTTCCCTATATTTTGTGTAATAATATTTAAAATATATTTTTATTTTTGTAATTGTGAATAAAATGTCTTGTTTCTAAGCTACTTGCAGATGGCTGGTTCTTATCAATTGTAGTGAAATAAAATTTTGACTTATCAGAGCTCATTCATGTGAATAATAGATTATACCACAAACTAATAAAATCGAAATGGAAGCTCAGATATTAAGTGTTGGTTTCTGAAAGATGTAGCATATGAAATCATCTTTCTCATTGGTTCAGGACCTGTTTGTTTTGGAAGCTGCTGAATTACATAAGTAACCCATAAGTACACTGAGATTACACATAACTAGCAGTAGCTTATTGCATAAACACACTGAAAACTAAAATGGAGTATATTTTTTCTAGTTAACGGGCAAGTTTCAACTAATTAAACATAATTGAGACAAGACCACACTAAAGCTACCAGCACAACTATGTTTATTGCAACATTATTTATTATAGCTAAGAAATGGAACCAACCCAAATGTCCCTCAGTAGAATGGATCAAGAAAATGTGGTATATATACACAATGGAATTCTACGCCTCCATCAGAAAGAATGACATTGCCCCATTTGTTAGGACATGGAAAGACTTGGAAAAAATTATATTAAGTGAAGTAAGCCAAGCCTAAAAAACATAGGTCCCATGGTTTACCTTATTTGCAATAGTTAGTATATGTATGAGTCAAGCAGAAAAGGTCAGATAAGGTGATGTTAGGAAAATGAACCCTAAGATATGTATTTAAATGTTTGTTTTCTTTCATGCATGTGTTTCTAACGCATTTATAAGATTATGTTTTGTTTCTTTGTATGTCCCTCCCCCATAGTATAACTCCTGCTTTCACTGTATTTGATGTCGGTATAATTTGTGGAGGGGAAGGGAAAAACAAGTCGTTTAAATAAGGATACAGGTGGACCCGTTGCAACAATGAGAAGTACAACTTGTCATGTCAAAAATGAACTTTACAACTTTGGTGGGGCGAGGGGAGGATTGAGTGAGGGTGCAGGGGGACGCTGGGAAGGGATGGGAAGAGTAAAAAAAAGGAGGAGGCTACAATGCTTGATAAGAAATGTACTCATTATCTTGCCTATGTAATGGTAACCCCTATGTACAGTATTTTCACAATAAAAAAGAAATAAAAAAAAACATAATTGAGAATTAGCCAATCATAGGCAGCCAAGTGGATATTCTGCAACTAAGCAAATGTTTACTATAACCAATAAGATTTTTAAAAGTTTTTCTTCTGCTTGACCCTCCAAAATTCACTAATGACATTGCTAAGTGGAGCTTTCCCAAATTCTATTGATTGAGTTATGTTTAGTTTGTGCTTCCGAATTCACAAATCATTCTTTATTCAAATAAACCAGTAAATTTAATTTAACAAAGTTTTGGTTTTAAAAGATTATTTTTTTTTCTGTCAGTCGTGGGGCCTGAAATCTGGGCCTGGACTCTGTCACTCAGCTCTTCAGGTCTTGACTAGCGCTCTACCACTTAAATCACCACACCACTTCTGGCTATTTCTTCTTATGTAGTGCTGAGGAATTGAACCCAGGGCCTTGTTCATGCAAGGCAAGCACACTACCACTGAGCCACCTTCCCAGCCCCTAAAGGATTAAAATTTATATGCTAATGCTGAGGTAGATCTGAGGTCATAAGTATAGTTGGGGCCCGTTTGATTAAACATAGTTTTTGAGCGGCTGCATGCACACAGGGATTATGTCCCATTATAATACTTTAAGAACTTTCTCAAGTATCTTACTGATGTTATCTCACATTCAAATATTTACAAGTTGGTCTAGTACATATGTATGTGTGTGTTTAATTGAATTTTTAAGAACTACATATTGTTTTACACATTACACAGAAAATGTTACAGAATAGAGCTTTAGTTGGATTATTAGCATTTTCTTCGTTAAAATAATTACAATGATGCTTTGAGTGATGAATATAGCTATTTTATTTGGAATGCTAAAATGTCAGCTATAATAACCAAAATATTATTTGAGTTTTATATTTTCATGTTATACATTCTTTAAAAAAATCCCCTACAATTTATAATCAATCCCAAATAAGGTTGGAAGAAAGTAATTAATCTTTAAAGCAACCAACCTTCAATATGAGACATGTTATTCTAATTAAGCATTTTCCACTTCTGCAGGAAGGGAGCAAATAAAGTAGTGTACAGGGCCTGAGAATTTGATCAAAAGAATAGGTTATGTTAATACTGCTAAAAAGAAAAAATCTCTGAGAGATATAACTAATTCAACTGTCTTTTATTGGATCTGGAAAATAAAGCTTTAGAAGTAAGTCAAAGCAAAACAAAACGATAGAACTAGAATCCCTATCCTTTTTGGATACTTGTAGTTCAAATTACAGAGATTAGATCTGAATCACATTTATATTTAACTGTTTGTTCCACTTTCCAATTAATGCATACATTCATATAAGTTGCTTTTTAATAACAAGGCACACTTATATTTACACCATTAGTTTTCCTTAAACTCATGAAAAATTATATTCTCTAATAATATGTTACTTCTCTTTTAATTATTATAGTATACTCATTAAAAGCTATTTTCAATGTTATCTTTACTTTCATCTTTATTGACTTATAGTGCTAAAAATGTGATATGGAAATGGCACTGTGTTCACACTACTAATTTCATTTTCTTTCACTCTGATTATGCTTGTTTATAACTTCCACTTATTTTTAACTCATATCAAATGGTGACTATAAAATAAAATAAAAGGCAACATATTGTCTCAGTGGTTCAAGATGAAAATTAAGAAGAGAAATAAATGAATGATTTTTGTCCATTTATGAAATCAAACATTGATATATATATATATATATGCATATGCATATATACACAAACACAACTCTCTCAACTCTTCCCACATAGACTATCTATATACCTACTGTATATCTATCACCCACTGTATATCTAGCTGTTAGCTTCTATCTCTGTTATCTATCTACCAAGTATCTCAATATAACTTATATGAAATTCTTGGAACCAATATTTTTATTTTTTTCAGATTTTAGAATATGTAGTCTGGCATGCTGTAAGACTACTAAATAAGAAACTTTAAAAACAAAAGTCCTTAGGGTTTTAATTGTACAATAATTTACACCACCCTGCCCCATCTTGCCAAGAAAAGGAACTATTTTTGTACATAGTTCAACAATACCATTTAAGCTACCTGTCCATTAGTGAATATCTCTCAGATATAAAATGCACTTCTATTGTTTTAGTGGGATTATTCAATTGTAATAATATTACTGGAATAATATATCAGGTACAGTTGTCAATAATGATTGTCTATGTGGTAATTTGCTCAAAACACATTTGAAATTCCCACTTTGAATACACTAAAGAACTGTATGTGAAAAGTTCTTAATAGGAATTTAATATCTCAGCAATAATAACTAAGCATATATATATATGCATTTATTGGAAAGAGAACAAAGTAGATGTGACTCATAGCTTATCTCTGTAATTTGAAGTACAAGTACATATTCTTTTTTGTCAAATTCTTAGGGCCAATATAGTGCATAGCTTTATTTTCTCCCTTTCTATATATATGAACTATTAGGACATTCCTAGGAAAGTCCAAATTCTGTACTGAGATTGCCAAATTCTGGGAAAAAATGAATTCATGAAATTGTGTAGTGAAATCTGTGTTAGTTTTACTGTCAAGCCTCAAACTACAAATAATATAACCACAGTGTGTGATGAATCTTTGTTGAGAATTTTTTAAAAGGCATTAAGCTTGAATATGTAGAGGAAAAAATATAACATACAGAGCATGCAGTATTAGCTGTACACTGAGGTATACACTTTCAACTATGCACTGAAGGTCTTGGACTATATATCACTTGCTGAGAAAGGAAAACTCCTGTAACACAACTCCTGTGATAGTAAAAAGAAAATCGCTTATAGATCTGCTAGTAAACTTTTCTTTCTAGTCATAACATAGATTAAGAACAAAAAGCTCCCTTTATTTTCTTCATATTGATGATTCAAGCCTATAATCCTAGCTGCTTATTGTACTGAGATGAGGATTTTTGATTAAGGCATCCTGAGCTCTTACCTTCTTTTAACCACACCAAAGCAAGAAATGGAAGAGTGGCTTATGTAGTATAGATCCAGCCTTGAGTAAAAACACTAATGGACAGCACCCAGACTCTAAGTACAAGCCTCTGTTCACACACACACACACACACACACACACACACACACACACACACACACACACACACACACACACACACACAAAACTAAAAATAATAATTTGTCTACAGATTGTCACGTGAATATGAAATACTTCCTTCTTTTTATATGAATGCATTTTGAAATGTACCTATTGAATTACATATAATTCCATTGTGAAATGCTTTCCTTAATTTGTGCATTAAAATTTAATTTTAAGTGGGTGAAAGTGTTATCTATTAATTTTCTTTCAGGTTAATTTCCAATATTTGGCATTATGTATCTAAGATGTAAGCTGTGTTTAACAGGGATAGAATGTAACTCACAATTCTTCTATTACTTCTGTTAATATCTGGCTCTGGTCCTACTCTCCACTTTTGAGTAGATCCCTTGTGCTTTTTCCTGACCTGTTCAATTTTTCAAATAAAGGGTATCCTTAACAATTTTTTTCTACTAGACTTAGCTGATTTTCTGGTATCCTTAATTCATTAAATGTTTCTATGGCTGGGTTGTCCTATTGTACTATAAAATTTATTTGCCCATTTCCTATTAAAACATTAAGATCCAGTGCAAAAGAGCTATGTAATTTAGTCATTTTATATTGAATTGTCTTATGCATAGTATTTAGTGGTTAACTATTAAATAAATTCTGTGTTGTAAGTAAAATGTATGAAATTAAAAGTTTCTTTTTAAGTTTTATTAAACATCCTGAAATGTAATTCCTTTTTATTCAGTCATCGAGCTTGATCAAAGAGCCTAGATGCTGTTGCTCATCTCTTGCACTTAAGGCTAGCACTATACCACTTTAAGCCAAGGCACGCCTTCCCATGTTCTGGAGGTTAATTGGAGGTAAGAATTTCATAGACTTTCTTGTCTGGACTAACTTTGAACCGTAATCCTCAGATCTCAGGGTTCTGTTTAGCGAGGTTTATAGGCGTGAAAGGTAATTCTTACATTTCAAAAACCCCTCCAAACTACATTGAAAATATTTTGTTAAATGTAATGATATTTAATGATATTCAAGAAAATAATTTTTAAATGTACATAAAACTTGAAATTATACGCATAATTTTGCTCTTGGAAGGCATTTTAATTCTGGGTGCATCATTATGTTCTTTTTAATTTAATTTAATTTGTGTTTTTTTTTCCCATACTGGAATTTGAATTCAATTTTGCTTAATTTTTTTACCTTCAAGTTTGATGCTCAAACTCTTGAGCCACACCTTCACTTCTGACTTTTCCTTAGTTAAATGAAAATAATGAGTCTCTTGAATTGTCTATCCAAGCTGGCATTGAACCATGAACTTCAAATCTCAACCTTCTGAGTATTTAAGATTACAGCTATGAAGCACTGGTTCCCTACTCAGAACGATTGTACTCTATGTAAAACAATCATGAAAACAAATGAATAAAGTAATAGTCCATTTTTTATTACTATGTACTTTTATCAATACAGATGTGTTTCTTCAGATGAAAAATATAAACATCATCTTTCACACCTTAGCTATTTTATTATTTAATATAACCATATTGATACTTTCTATGGTATACATATGTCTATGCAGGCATATTCCAAAAGTGCACTTCTTATTTCATGAGTCCTATGTAACATAAATACTTCTTTTGAAAAGTGTATTTTTTAAACTGAGTCTTTAACTTACAGTTCAATAATTATCATTTGCATTGATTAAAATCTCACCTCATCTTTAACAATACACTTTTCCACTTAGAGACACTGTAAATTGTTGTGCTTTGTAATGCTCATAACTTAGCATTCTTGTACCCAAGTGCATCTTAATTATTATATTCAAAGACAGTTACTTGACTCCCCCAACCCCAAAGTATTCTTGACTTCCCTCTGCTTTGTTTATGTAATAATAGTAGTTATTGTTTTTTAGAGCCTCTTGGGAAAAAGTCTGTGATTAATATTCAATCCGTCTTACTTTGTAATCAGTGTTTCTGAAAGGTTGTTATCAGTTCTCTCCAAGGGCCTTACAAATCCTGAATCAGGAAAACATACCAGGGCAATCTAATTAACCTTTGACCTCAGCTTCACATCAATGGCAAAGTTATATTCCTACTCATTATCTATGCAGTAAGTGATGGTTCAGTCTTTATTTTGCTATTGCAAAGCATGTTTATCTATACATGTATGATTTTGAAGCCACATATTTTAACACATAATATGTAAGTACAGTTGTGAACTGTATACCTGGTTTCACTAAATTGCTTAGCTATCCCTGCCCCTCAAGATGACAATAAGTTTCATTAAGCAGCTTTTCTGGGACAGTCTATCCTTGTACCTTTCCTCTAAATAGTTGCAAGCCTGATAGCTCTGTAGTAAGTTCAAGATGGTTCGTATTATTTAAATATTATCACAGAGCAGTGCAACCTGTTCAAAATCCTCTGTGTCCTGGATAAGGTTTAAGTAGCTTCTTTTAAAAGGAACATTAAAATAAGAAAGAAAAATATATTGAAATTTATACACTGTCAGTAAGAATGTAGAATTCCATTATTTTCTTAGTAAACCTTCCTGAGAAAAGAGTTCCTACCACAAAAGACTAGAGCTTAACAAGTACAAATGAATAAGTAACTGAAAAATAAAGCCTATATAAGAGTACATGTACTAACCGTAAAGGAGAAAAATAAGAAAAAGGTGTCTCTATATTTGCATGATTTTGTAACATTCTGTCTTTGTGGTTTGTGTTTGCATTGTTTTTCTTTCTTTTTTTTTTTGTGGTTGTGGGGCTTGAACTCTGGGCCTGGGCACTTGTCCCTCAGCTCTTCAGCTCAAGGCTAGCTCACCACTGGAGCTACAGCGCCACTTCCGGTTTTCTAGTGGTTTATTGGAAATAGGAGTCTTACGGTCTCTCCTGCCCGGGCTGGCTTTGAACCGCGATCCTCAGATCTCAGCCTCCTGAGTAGCTAGGATTACAGCCGTGAGCCACCGGCACCCAGCTGCATTGTTTTTTATTTGTGTGTGTGTACAAGCTTTTAGTGTGAATTTGGGATCTCTCCCTCTTACTTAGGTATATCCTATCAAAGCTGGTACAATACAACTTAAGTCACATCTTCACTTATGGCATTTTGATGGTTAATTAGAAATGAGAGTCTCATAGACTTTTCTGTTCAGCTTAGCTTCAAACGATCATCCTCTGATCTCAGCCTCCTGAGTAGTTGGGATGACACATATGAGCTGGCACCCTTGATTCTATACTTTTTCTAAAAACAATTCTAAATTATCTACTGTGGACTACTTGCCATGCTCTCTAATTTATCTTATAAAGCTATGCAATGTTTTGTGCCATTATTGAACATATAAATATAGGTGTGTCAAATTACTTATTAAAATAAATAAGCATTATGATAAATCCTAAGTACTTCATGTTAAATGAAATTATTTCAGAGGCCAGGATATAGATTGTAATATAGGAATGCCAAGATGCTAACTTAGTTCCTCACAAAAATAATGCAAGTAAGCAGTCTTCACCACAGATTGTAAGAAAATAAAGCTTATCATAAAGAGAGAAGGGAAACATTTTGAGAAACAATGTCATGGTGTTAATGGTCTTTGTGATCTTAACATA
This sequence comes from Dipodomys merriami, assembly GCF_024711535.1. Lineage (NCBI taxonomy): Eukaryota > Metazoa > Chordata > Mammalia > Rodentia > Heteromyidae > Dipodomys > Dipodomys merriami. Next base: position 1,203,515 of record NW_027203804.1, read on the forward strand.
CATATTTCAAAGTGAAAAAATCAGCAATTGTAAGCAAATATTCAGAATTGCTTTTGAGGATCTTATTTCTTTTTCATCACTTAATTTCTGATTTGACAAGTGAACAGGTTTAAATCATTAAATAGAATGCCTATGCCATTAGGTCTTATTTTATATATTTTAAGTGTAAATTTACGTCAAATATAATGAATCATTCAAGTATGTTGACTTTTCATGAATTATTTACTCATTAATTTGTGTCTATAGGAAAACAAGTTCAGGTAACATTCAGCACTTAGTTATTTCAACATAGATTTCAGAAATAACCATTTTTCATAGGTGATGTGTTAGTTTATATCCTTTAATGTGAAGTATAATGTGTGCATTGTTGATTTTATAAAGTTTATGAGTTTATGAATTTTTTTTTGAGTTCACTAAAACTGAATTTTGTCTGAGTCACAGATAACAAAGGAACATGGACCCCGGTTCTTTTTTTTTAATATTTTATTTTATTTTATTTGAGAACATACTGTACAGAGGGGTTACAATTACATGGGCAGGATAATGCATACATTTCTTACCAAGCATTGCAGCCTCCTCCTGTGTTTACCCTTCACCTCCCTTCCCAGCCTCCCCTCTCCCCCCCACCCAATCTTACCCCCCCCCACACCGACATTGTAAAGCTGGTTTTGACATGACATTTTGTACTTCTCATTGTTGCAACAGGTCCACCTGAATCCTTAAACGACTTGTTTGTCCCCATCTCCTCCACATGTTATACTGACATCAAATATAGTGAAAGCGGGGGTTACACTGTGGGGAAGGGACAAACAAAGCAAAAAAGAAATAATCTTATAAATGCGTTAGAAACACATGCATGAAAAAAACGAAAACATTAAAATACATATTTAAGGGTTCGTTTTCCTAACATCACATTATCTGACCTTTTCCGCTTGACTCATACCTATACTAGATATTGCAAATAAGGGAAACCATGGGACCTATGTTTCTTTGGGCCTGACTTACTTCACTTTTTTAAGAAAAAACAATCAGCAGGAACAAAAAGCACACCACAGAAAGGGCTTTGTGAGCAAATTGTGATTTATTGTCAGCATACAGGTAGAATTCGGATCAATTTCAAATTTTTCAGTGCCTACTGTAAATTATTTTGACTGGAATCCTAAGTAAGTTATTTGCATTCTCACCCTACATCCCATATCTGAAGATTATCCTTCATAGTCTTATTAATGATGTCTTTCTGAAGCTTCTAGTGTTACCTGCTCAACATTTTTTAGGTCTAGATCAAATATTGATATAAACTGTAATCCTTTCCTCAAACAATGTATCATATTTTGGTCCATTGTCTTCTTTCCTACCTCTGCAATTAACCACAGATATGCTTCAAAAGTAAGAAATATCTTTTTGTCATTGAATTCATCCAGTTTGTATGAAATTGTTTTATATGATTAGAATGAAGTATATAAGTTAATACATTAATGAATCATTAATGATTATGTAATGATTCATCTCACTTAAACAACCCTAATTAAGGGCTGGGAAGTTGGCTCAGTGGTAGAGTGCTTGCCTTGCATACATGAGGCCCTGTGTTTGATTCTTCAGCACCATATAAGCAGAAAAAGCTGGAAGTGGTGCTCTGGCTCAATTGGTAGAATGGTAGCCTTGAGCTGAAGAGCTGAGGGACACTGTCCAGGCACAGAGTTCAGGCCGCATGACCAACAAAAAACAAAAACACCCTAACTAATAAAAATATTATTTCTTTTTAATATCATACTCAGCATAGTTTTTGAAACTTAGTGCTAAATTTCTATCACACTGACAAATACAATCCAAGATGATTTAACTAGATGTATTTATTGGTTGCCTACAATATACCAAAGAATGAAGCTTTGTAGTTTAACATATGGTTACATTTCACTTCTGTGTGTTTATTAAGTAACATCACAATACCTGATGAAGGGAAGAGGAACTAATCAGAAATGTTATGTGATTATTGAAGGTCATGCATTAATAAATAGAGTAACAATTCCGTCCAGGAAAGAGCTTTTCCAGAGTAGAATGGAAAATAGTAAATGGTTATGTTGAAAATAAGTTTTTTTTTGGGGGGGAGGGTTCCCATCGTGGGGCCTGAACTCTGTGCCTGGGCACTGTCCCTCAGCTCTTCAGCTCAAGGTTAGCGCTCTACCACTTGAGCCAAAGCACCAATTCCAGCTTTTTTTCTTTTTGCTTATGTGGTGCTGATGAATCGAACCCAGGGCCTGAGTCATGCAAGGCAAGTGCTCTACAACTGAGCCACCTTCCCAGCCCGAAAACAAGTTCTCTATATAGAGAAATACAAGAGTGTATTGAAGAAACTTTCACGTGATTGAAGAAGCCATTTTTAGGGAATATAGTGTGACTATAGAAGCAGGCATAACAGAAAAGAGTGACAAATAATCAGAGACAATTAATTTGAAGAAATATATAGACAATACAGAGATACTTATTTTAAGCTTTGTGCCTGAGGAAGAATTAAAGAATTGACATGATATTATCCATATGCACAATTTTGTAAAGAAATAAAAATTATGAAGTTACTGAGATTACTCATATTTGTCAAATATGAAAATATTTAAAGAGTGAGTCCATTTTTCTTTCTTTTTTCTTCCTCTCATATCTATTTCAACTCAGTATCTTGTACCTGTTCATCTGGTGTTCCTTCACTTGGACCATGTCTCCAGTCTTGCTTTTCTTGCTGAGCATTTTAGAAATAAAGTTTAGTGGGCTTGGTTGCCTGGGCTGTAAAATAATGAGTAACTGCCTCTATGATGATGTGTCACTATTGTCTCTTTTGCCTTTTATTGAAACCATCTGTCCTCCCTACAGCCATTATCCTCTGTCTCAGCTTCCTGATTAGCCAGAATTAGACACATGAGCGACTAGCAGATGGTCTGAAGCCAGATTTGCAATAGATAATTTAATGTATGGTCAAGATATTTGGTCAAGTCTAAGAAGATAAGTAATTGTGAATCAAAATAGAAGTGTCTTTAAATGCCTAGTTCAGGACAAGTAAAGTTCTGAGTTTCACAACCCAAGTGTTCTGTGAACTGAACTATCCTAAATCAACAAAATTCTGTTATTCTGAAATTTGCAATAGGCCACAGAATTACCATTGAGTATCACCCCTCTGTGTTTCATAGAACCAAAGGAGATGCTTCTGAAAAATAAAATAAAAGAAAGGAGCATAATCTAAGTCTGTAACTCAACTTAGCAAGCTGTTTAAATAAAGCACATAAGTTAGTAATATTTGTTGGTTATAAGTAAGGTTTATGTGGGTTTTGCTTGGTTCTCCTAGAAATATTTTTTGGTTGGGGTCCAGTTGTGGGGCCTGAACTCTGGGCTTGGGCATTGTCCCTCAGCTCTTCAGCTCAATGCTAGCAGTCTACCATTTCAGCCACAGCGCCACTTCTGGCTTTTTTCTTTTTGCTTATGTGGTGCTGAGGTATCGAACCCAGGTCCTCAGTTATGCAAGGCAAGCGCTCTACCACTGAGCCACCTTCCCAGCCCTCTCCTAGAGATTTAAAGGAATGAATACAGGGTTTGGGACAGAGTTTGCATGGTGCAGCATTTGTAACATGAGTAAGCCTTAAGTTTAGTGCCCAATATTTCAAACATAAAGAGATCTAGAATTCCATCAATTCCAAACTCTGTAGTTATTTGTGATGTTTGAGAAAGGGTAATTCCATAAGAAAACAAAATTAGCTTCCACATTCAGAAAATAATATAGGATAAGAATTTTGTGCTTCATCTGTATAAAACACATTTTTGCTTTTAAATCCACTTTGACGAATGCATTCCAAATTTACCCTGTGCCTTGCACTTTATTTATTTTAAACTATTTTGTGATGCTTTGAAGTAATATACCATGAACTACAATTGCATTCTTGCCAATTAACTAAGCTTTCTGGCTGACAGGATATCAGGTAATATGTAGCTTCTCAGAAATATATTTGAAAATACAGAGCCAGTAGTGTGTACAAAATAAGGTTATTAAATTTAATGAACTTTTACATTGGAAGTTTTCAGAAATTATACCAATTAAAATGGAATACATTTGGCCACTAACATCTGGTATTATTCAAAGATTTTAATGTCATGTAAATGAAAAACTAGTTAATAGAAAGAATGAGGATAGCATCTCTGAAATACATTTCTCTTCCACAAATCATGCCTTCACTGTTTTCCCCACAATATACAGTTTTGTTACCTCAACTCTGGAATGAGACCCTGCACATTACTGCCATATCCTGCCTGAGCATCAGGGAACAACCAGCAATTGGTCACTAAGGAAATTTGCATCATGGCACAGAAGGAAATGGCTTTCACTTAGACCACATGAGAACACAGATCATTGTCAGAGAAATCTCCCTAAGTGTAAGGAAAATGTGCTTTACATATGATTGGAATAGCCACAGATTACATCGGAGTGGCTGCCAAATTAATTTTCCTATTTAATATCATTTCTCTTTCATAACAACCCTGATATCATTATCAGTGTGAACAACCCTTTGGTTGATCAGATTTGATCATTAATTCATGGAAACAGTTCCAAAGAATTATTTTGTAGTCCATGTAAGTTACCCTTGCACTATGGGTTCTCCCAATTTCTCTTTAGCAAATGAAATATCACACTGAGATACGATATAAACCACTTGAAGTGACTGAATGCTACAGAATATTTTATCCCTACAGTTTGTACTCTGAGATGCAATACATACTCTTTGATTTTGAAATCAGAATGCTCTGCATACAAATCTTGATTTCATCATGTGTAAAAACTCCTTACTATTCTGATTCCTTGATTTGTGAAGCAGAAATAATAATAAAATTCTTAGAAGCAAATCTTCAAATAGAATGTTAGAGGGTTTTCCAGTAACTGCTCACTCAGGACATAGTTCTGGTGAAGCAAACCCAATTGCAACTTGGTGTTTCTGTGCTTTTGCCAGATCACTTAGAGATAAAATAGATTTTTCACCACCAAATTTAAGCCCTTGCAGTATCTTTACAAAGTTTTTATTTTAGTAGAGTATTAATAACACCTAACATGCAAGGTTATTTTGTATATTACAAATATATTACATATCATAGCAAGGATTAAGGATTGTTTGGTTCAATTGTTATTTTGGTCTTTGAATAAAGCCTTACATTTTCTCTTTTACGGATTTAAAGAGATAAAATGAGTAGAGTAAAAATTCCCCCTAACACAAAGCAAACAGAACACAAAGGAACAAGATGTTCAGGGTGGTAATATCTGGTAATATCTCTAATCAGTTTGGCTATTGCAGAGTCTATTAAGAAACAGATGAATACCAAAAATGTACTGCACACCTGTAATTTCAGCATCCAAAGAGACAAGTATTATGAGGAGCAGATCACCCTAGGATACACTGTCTTATAAAGAGAGAAGAATAAGAAAGAAAGGAAGGAAAAAAGGAAGGGAGAAATGGAAGGAAAGAGGGATAATGAGAAACAACAGAAATAGGGAAGAAGGAAAGAGAGGGAGAAAAGAAGAAAGCAGGGAAAAGAAGGGAAGGTTAGAGAAAAGGCTTAAAATAAGATTTAGTTGTACTTTATGGAGATTATTAGGGGATTGTGCTATACATTCCACATAACCCAATAGTTTTGATTGCCTTTTACAATAGATAATACTTCGTATGTATATATAAAAGGCAAGTTTTCAGTTAGCATTCATTCCACCTTACTTCTAACCCACGGAATCTTTTAGTTCCTGCCCAGTCAAATGATAAGAGGGGATACATATTTTTAATAGTCCTATCTTCTTATTATATACGATGGATTTGTGGTTATTAGTTCTATCTCTTACAGTAGAAAATGGTGTTGAGCAAAGTTAGGCCTTTTCTGCATAATACACTGTTGTTTATTTCGACTCTGTTTTTATCTTATCTGAGAACATAAAGCTGCAATTTCAAAGTCATTAGGAACAGAAAGTCTGTCGTACACTTGAATATCCTTCATATGAAGTGTACTCCTGAGGAAGAATTTAATGATTATAGTAGCAGACAGATGCTCTCAACACCTCTGAAATTCTGGCAGGAAGGTCATCCTGCAAGGAACTGCTCAAAGCAGAGGTGCACAGCTCTGCTCAAAGCCCAGAATAAGCACTTCGCTAGGATGATTCCAGAGGTGAAACTGGTTCTTACTCTTCTTACCTTGTCAGACACACATCTCTCTGGCTTTATTTTAAATTTAGTACTATGGCTGACATCAAATGGAGGACGTAAAGGCAGGCACTGCTTCAGCATCCACAAGAGCGTGAACTGAGTTGCTAAGCTAGAAACTGCATTTCTAATTTCACCCATGAAACTAATTTGAAAATTTGAATGCTATCACCACAAATATGTTTCTTACGTCCTCCACATAGTACCTGCAAAAAAAGTCGTTTTCTTAGGTGGGCATAAAGATTATAAACAGAATGAGTTCTGCTGACCCTCACCAATATGTAATTATTCAACTGTTGTATTTAATATGCCTCTCATTTTATAAAGAATCTACAGATTACCTTGTGTCATACTTTTAAATATTTTAATATTAAATATTTTAATAGTATTGTTTAATACATCAGCTAATTCAGCTAAAATGGAAACGTATTTTCTTAGGAAAATAAAGTCTCCAGGAAGAATGAACATACTGAGAGAAGAAGAGACCAAGATTTAACTCTAAATTTTAGAAGGCTTTTTCAAGGGAGATCATCATGAAGATGAGCCATTAACAACACATGAATTAACATCATAGCAAAGTCACTATAATGTAATGGTAACCAAAGACACAGCTTTAAATGTCCTTATAAGTCAGAAATATTCACAGAAAACAATAATAAATAGTCACTTAGAAACGTTTTGTGAAATTTTAGGAAGGAAAAGGTACCCAAAGAGATTTATGGCAAACTAATTATACCAAACTATACCATTTTCATTATTCTTTATTGCCTTCATCTTTCTCTTTCTTGCTTATAAATATTATATTCCATGATAAAACCTTTCACAAACACTATTAGTACTTTTGACACTCATTAATTAATCATACAGAACTGACAAAACTCTGAAGTTTAGGTTAGCCCACCCTCTGCTCTCCAAAAACTACATTTCAGCTAAGAACATCGTAAAACATGATTTATTAGTCTCTTTAATTTCAGAAACATCGGACTCATATTGGCATTCAACACCATCAAACTACAAGCAAGCTTCTTATACCAAATATATTTCTTAATATTTCTTCTTTTATCATAATTTATTTTACTTTTTTAAAATTTCTGGTTATAGTCATGTGTAGATGGTCTGAAGGCTAATTTCACTCCTTGTTTGGCTGCTCAATTCAGGGAAATCCCTTTAGCTGGAGAGATGTTTGCATTCTTGAAGGCCCAGAGACCTCAAGGGGTAAGAATTAGGCCTAGGTATACACATCTCCCAGATTTCAAGTTGCCTTTGACATGTTTCTTGTTAGAGAAAATAGTTGCTTTGAAGACTACCTTATTTATTGATTAAGTCTGTAAAGGTCAGTGCGGGACAGGCTTGGTCATTCTGTTGGAGAATTCTACCTTATATATAGTTCTTTCTTCTTGAATCTCATTCAGGCTCTTCTAAGATAAAACCGTTGACACACTAACTATTGAACTACTTTGCCCATCTGTGTTGTGGAACAATGATGGCTTCAGAAGCTGAAGGCATTTGAATATATTCTTCCTCATAAACTGTTTCTGACTCACCACAAGATTATTTCTATTATGTTCAGCCATGATGAACATAGTTCAACGATGCCCTTGAACATTATTCTCTTTTCTCTTGAGAAAAGTTGATATTCAATCTTTTACAAAGTCATAGAACTTTTCCCCATCAAATCTGAAAGGAAATATAGTTAAGTGTTGTGTCTTTGAACATGTTTTCTAGAGCTCCTCTGCCAACATTCAAATCCTGATTGTGCCAAATATCAGATATGTAAGTGTTGGCAATTCACTTTCCTCTTATGTTTCTGTTTTCCTACTTACAAAATAGAAAGTAAAAATACTCTCTAACGTTTCTGCATGCATTCAGTTATTATTTAAAACAAGGTCTGATAGGAGATGGGTAATAAAACCTTTCCTAGAACCATGTGTTGGGGTTAGTGGTGTGGCTAGGTTGGTAGAACAATAGGTAAGAGTGAAACCATGAGGTACTGAGTTCAATTCCTGGTCGTGGAACAAACAGCAACAACAACAAAAGAACCTTGTGGCATTTTGTTACTGCCTCTTAGAAATTCAATGTAAAAAATTACTACAGGACTTCTTAATATAGGTAGTAAAAGACTATGTGGACTCTGTCTCTCTGACTCTGTTTCCTCTCTTTCAACCACTAGAGTAGTTCTAATCAACAGCCAAGGTTTATTCTCTATATAGGTGAGGGGGGTTTTAGACAACTTTACCCAAAGCCTTTGCTTAAGGTCCTACAGATCGTAGAGCACAGACAAGTCATAACTAAGTCACATTCCTGACCCACAAAATCCATGAGTGTAAAACATTATCTAATGACCCTTAGCTATAGGTAAGATTTTGTGTAGTCTTTACACTGGAATATTTGTTTCTTATAACTAGTAAGAAGACTCTCCATTAAAAATTTCTTTTTATAATGTTTTTAAAAATACATTTATTTATTGTACAGTTACTGTAAAAGAGGTTACAGTTACATGAGCAAGTTAATGATTACATTTCCTATCAAACATTGCTACCTCCTCCTTTGTTTATTGGAGATATGAAAGTTACAAAACTGAACTAAACTAAAGAAAGTGCTTTCAGAAGATAAAGAAAGTGCTTTCAGAAGATCTGAAATCCTTCTACTAGGATTGTTAGCAAAAAGTCAGAAAAATACATATTAAAAAAACCCTCTGGGCTGAGAAGGTGGCTCAGTGGTAGAGCGCTTGCATTGAGGCACTGGGTTCAATTCCTCAGCACCACATAAGTAGAATAAGATGGAATTGGCACTGTGGCTCAAATGTTGGAATGCTATCCTTGAGCTGAAGAGCTCAGGGACTGCACCTAAGCCCAGAGTTCAGGCCCCAAGACTGACAAAATTATTATCATAATAAGTGCAAAATTGCATACCTAAAATATTGCTATCCAAATCAGTTCATAAGAATAATGCGCATACAATTTCCCAAAATAAAGTTGATGTTTAAAAAAGAAAAACAAAACAAAAAAGTCAAAGGTGAAATCTTCATTTACTGGAAATGTATGGGATACATATATTCGAGTGGAATGTATAGATTACATATTGAATTTGCTTTTCTTCTTCACAAATTAGCTAATTTACATAATCAGAAAAATATATTAAAGATCACATTTTCTCCCTACTTTTCTGTTCTACAGTGGTATTTTAAGCTTAATCAATGTTCTAGACATCTTAAAGAGATAATAAACTCAAATATTCAAAACTTTTTGTGTTGATGACTGAGTTTATGAAAAATTCAATACAAAACTTACTGTCTTTTAAGGTCTGTCATTCAGGTTTTTTCCTTATTGATGTGAATCAAATAAATGAATAAAATTAAGTCTGATCTCAATAGCTCATGCCTACACTCCTAGCTATTCAGTAGGCTGAGACCTAAAAATTGGTGTTTGGAGCCACATGAGCAGACAAAGTTGAGAGATTTCTTATTTCAAAATAACTGGCATAAAATTAGAAGTAGAGTATGTCTCAAGTGGTAGGACAGGAGATTTGAGGAAAAAGCCAAGCAAAATGGTATGATCCTGAATTGAATCCCCTATAATGGTAGAAGTACATAAAAAAAATAGAATAAGAGTTCCAGAAGATGGCAGAAGAGAAGCTAGAGGCTAAACAAGCTCTCCCATAGAAAGCAGTTTTACATTTCCAATGAATAGTCCTAAGCCAGAGAATCACACCAAGTATGCCATCACAGGACAGAGAGTTAGGGCAGAGATGGAAAATCCAGGCAAGGAGACAGATCTGAGCTTTTGCCAGCAGTCACCACAGGCGTGGCGGCAGCAGTGGCGGTGATGGTCACAGCCATACCTAAATCCCAGAAAGTCCAGGATCAAAGAGCAAGATACAGTGGGCGAGTGGATTCTACTCAACACCAGCAAGAACCGACAAGGAGCGGACATCTTGATCCTGCAGTTCGCAGACCAGAGACAACCCAGGAACCAAGATTCGGCGTGAGTAGTAGCCTGACATCCTCACTCCTTCTCAGGGAACAGAGGAGGGAAGGCCACTCCTCCCACCCCCAGTACCGGAGATCTCCGTCTTGAATGCTGACTAAGCTCGGCGGAGCTACTAGGTCCAATTCAGGCCTTGGAATAAAACTAGAGTCATTTAGCAGGTCACAAGAGCTTAACCTGAACTGCCAGACTCAGCAACACCCAGGGAAAAGTCACGCAGCTATGGCGCCAGCCCCAGGAGTGGCTTTCTTCACTGGATAATCAGAGCCTTGACAATCAATTGAAATTCAGTACACAGAAATCCTGAGAATGGCTTCAGGCTAGGCTCTGTGAGTTTCTCATAAACTAGCCCAGGAAAAGCTACTGTTTGCTGAAAGGCCTCAACTCTACCCAGAATCTAGCCTCATCACAGCATCTCCAAACTTGAGGAAAAAGCCATCTCCCTCTTTTGTGATACTCAAAGCAGATCTCCCTCCCATTGAACTAACCTGGGAGGAGGATCGCAAAATCCTGGGTAAAGCAGAGCATTTTTCTGCCTGTTCGAACAAACTAACAAAAGAAACCAACCAAGCCACAGGACCACAAGCAGAGCAGAGACTCCAACAAGTGGCTGGTTACAGACACAAGGGAAAAACAGGATTTTTCCCACCGCTCCCAAAAAAATCAAATAACTTTTTCTTTTTGGTCTTCTTTTTTTTTTGTGGTACCTTTTATAATTTTTTTTTCTCTTTTCTAAAACTTTTTTTAAATTTTTAATTTTTACCTTTTTTTGAAAAAAATTGTTTTCTAGTAACTTTTTTTCCCTCTTATAATTTTATTTTAGGTGTGTGTGCGTTTTTCTTTCTTTTTAAATTTTTTTTTGTTTTTTGTTTAGCTCTACTGAACTTCTGATCTTTTTTTCTTCCTTTCTTATCCTTTTAACCTTTTCTTCTCTTTTGTTCTTCTTTATGTGACTTAATTGTTGTTCTGCACATCCTCAGATAAACCTGTAGTTGACTATTAGACCCTATCCCCAATTGTGTACACACTTAATCCACAAATTTATTACTCAACTCAAAACCTCTGAGACTTAAATTCCTCAATAGCAGTACTACATCTTTATACCTATATAATATTTTAAGTATTTTTATTTTTAAGTTTTTCACATCTCCTTTATATCCCTCCCCTTCTCTCATTATACTCATGTTCTTCTCTGAGTAGTTTGTTCTTGCCTTTGCAGAATATCATTAATTTTTACTTTTCTATTTTTTCTGGTCTCTTTTCTTTTCCTTTTCTCTTTCTTCTTTTTTCTCTCTCTCTCTACTATCATCCTATCCAACCTATATACTGCTTTGAGATTAGGACTTAGTTAAGTTAACTCTCCCTTTACCTTCCCACATCACTCTATTCCTTTTTTTTTTTACCCACATCTCTCCATAGCCCTAATAATTTCTGGTTTTCCAAATTCTTTGCGGTTCATAATCCATTAATATATAGTTGCTTGATGTTGAATAGATATACCTGTTGAACTAGATTGTATCTGCAGACTATTGACTGTGCAAATTCAGACTTTGGTTGATGCTTGCCTTAAGAGAGTGTACTAGCACAAAACTGGTGTTATTTTCATCCCAAATGGGCACAGTAAGGCCGAAAAACACAAGAAAAATGGCAAGTCCGGGAACCTCCACTCCCATTCATGATTATCAGGAGACAGAACAGATAATGAATAATCCACAGGAGAGTTCCCAAATAGCTGTACAAACACTGCTGGCAAACATGATATATGAAAATATTGAAAACATACAAAGGACCCTCTATGAGCATGCTAAGGAGAGAGAGGAGGCAAACAAAAGGTCAATGCAGGAAAAGACTGGAAACCTAAAAAGGACTGTAAGAACATGGTAGGGAGAGAGAGGAGTCAAACCAAAGGTTACAGGAGTATCATAAGCGTGACAAAGCTACTCAAAAACTGACACAGGACTTGGGTGAGCAGCTTGAGAACACTCAAAGAGAAAGGTGGGAGTGGTGTGAACAGGCTGAGATCACTCAAAGAGTACTACAGGAATGGCATGAAAGGGAGCTGGAGGAAGCTACTCAAAGAGTAATACAGGAATTGAGAGACCAGGTAGAGAATACACAAAGATCACTAAAGGCATTCATGGGATCCATTAATAAAGTGCAGAAGGAAGTCAGGGAGACCACAAAGGGAATGCTGAATGGAACCCAACGGAAGGAATGGGAGTCCAAGGGAAAAAAAAAACAAATCAACTAAGTGATTTGAGAATAAACACTGAACACCAAATTAAGGACGTAAAGCAATTCATACAAGATCAAAACCAAAGGTCCAACAAAGAATTTGAAGCAATGAAACCTGACCAATTAGAAGGAAAAGAGATAAAAAACAAAGTAGAAAGTCTTGACAGCAGGTTAGACCATGCAGAAGACCGAATCTCAGGGATTGAAGACAGCCTAAATATTACAGAGAAAGAACATACAACCATCCAAGACAAGTCCAAGAAATTTGACAGGTATATCCAACACTTGGAAGACAGCATCAGAAGGCCTAATCTAAGGATAATGGGTGTAGAGGAGCACCTAGAGTCAGAATTTAATGGTCTAGGAAATTTGTTTAACAGGATCATAGCAGTGAACTACCCAAAAATGCAAAAAGACAGGCCTATTCAGATACAAGAAGCTTTTAAAACTACAAAGAGAGCAGACCAAAATAGCACATCCCACCCTCACACAGGATCAACTTGGCCCAAGAAAACATCCTTAAAGCTGTGAAGGAGAAAAGACTAAATACCTATAAAGAGAAACCAATTAGAATCACCTCAGATTTCTCAGCAGAGACAATCAAAGCAAGAAGAGCCAGGAATGACGTATGCCATGCCCTAAAATCAAACAACTATCAAGCAAGAATACTGTACCCAGCTAAACTCTCCTTCATAACTGAAGGCCAAATAAAAACCTTCGATAGCCAAGAAAAATTGAAACAATACATCTCCACCAAATCAGCCCTACAAAAGATTCTTAAAGATGTCCTACACATAGAAAACCAACAAGACCACAATAAAGGCCAAGAACCTGCACAAAAACTGAGAATCCACGATCCATAAGAAGAACCCAGTTTTCGCAACCCCCAAGAAGGTGGATAGCATGGCAGGAACTCCCAAATACTCTCAGTCCTATCCCTTAACATTAACGGACTTAACTCTCCAATTAAGCAACATAGTCTGTCTAGTTGGATTAAAAAACAAGATCCTTCTATCTGCTGCCTTCAGGAATCACATCTTGCCAATAAAAACAAACACATTTTCAATGTGAAAGGATAGAACAAAATCAACCAAGCAAACGGACCCCATAAACAGGCGGGAGTTGCAAGCCTAATATCAGATAAAATAGACTTCAAATTCAAATTCGTGAGAAGAGATAAAGAAGGTCGATACATACTAATTAAGGGATCTCTCCTTCAGGAGGATATTACAATTCTAAATATCTATTCGTCAAACAATGGAGCACTCACATTTATCCAAGACACACTACTTTCCCTCAAATCCCACATAGATCCAAAGACATTAATTGTTGGGTATTTTAACACACCACTCTCCCCACTAGATAGATCAACTCGGCAAAAACTCAACAAAGAATTCGCAGATCTTAACAGCTGCATAGATCAACTACATTTAACAAACATCTACTGAATATTTCACCCAGCAGTCTCAGAATAGACGGTTTTCTCAGCAGCACATGGAACATTTTCTAAAATAGACCACATTTTAGGCTACAAAGCAAACTTGTTCAAATTCAGAAACATTGAAGTTTTACCTTGCATTCTCTCTGACCAGAAGGGAATAAAATTAAAACTCAACACCAAAAGCCACCAAAGAAAATCCAGTAGCACATGGAGGTTGAACAACAGACTGCTGAATGGAAGAGATTAGAAAGGAAATTCAAATGTTCATGCTATTCAATGAGTATTTGCACACAAATTTCCAGATCCTCTGGGACACAGCAAAGGAAGTAATCACAGGCAAATTTATAGCTCTGACCTCCTACATCAACAAATTGGAGAGATCTGAAACCAACAATTTAATGACACATCTAAACCTCCGTGAAAAAAAGCAGCAAGATAAACCACAATCCAGTAGACGGAAAGAAATAATTAAAATTAAATCAGAATTAAATGAATTAGAATCCAAAAAAAACAATAGAAATAATCAACAAAACAAAGATTTGGTTCCTCGAATAAATTAACAAAATTGACAGACCCTTAGCAAATCTTATCAGAAAAAGAAGAGAACACACCCAAATAAATAAAATCAAAAATAAGAATGGAAACATCACCAAGGAAAAAACCCAGATTCAGAACATTATAAGGGAATATGTCTCAAAACTTTATGCTAATAAATTTGAGAACGTGACAGAAATGGACCTTTTCCTAGCAAATATTGACATGTCAAAACTAAACCAAGATGATTTAAACCAGCTTAACAGGCCCATCTCAAGCATTGAAATAGAAACAGCAATAAGAGACATCCCAGCTAAGAAAAGTCCAGAACCAAATGGTTTTACAGCGGAATTCTACAAGGGCTTCAAAGCTGAGTTCAAACCAATACTCCTCAAACTCTTCAATGAAATTGAAAGACAAAGTTCTCTACCGAACACATTCCATGAAGCCATCATAATCCTGATCCCAAAACCAGGCAGGGACTCATCAAAGAAAGAGAACTATAGTCCCATTTCTTTGATGAGCATTGATGCAAAACATCCTAATAAAATTTTGGCCAATCGACTTCAACAATTCAGCGAAAAATCATACACCCAATCAAACAGGATACATTTCAGGGACGCAAAGCTGGTTCAACATATGAAAATCAATCAATATTATTCATCACATCAACAGGAGCAAGGATAAGAACCACATGGTTATCTCAATAGATGCAGAAAAAGCATTCGACAAGATCCAACACTCCTTTTTGATGAAGGTTTTGGAAAAATTAGGAATCCATGGAACATTCCTCAATAAAATAAAGACTGTATATGACAAACCTACAGCCATCATTATACTTAATGGGGAAAAACTAAAGCCATTTCCTCTTAACTCAGGAACAAGACAGGGATGTCCACTCTCTCTAATTTTCTTCAACCTAATATTAGAATGCCCAGCTACAGCAATAAGACAAGATCCAGACACAAAAGGACTACAATTAGGGAAAGAAGAAATAATACTCCCACTTTGCGGATGACATGAACTTGTACTTAAAGAATCCCATAGACTCCACTCCCAAATTACTCAAGCTGATTCAAAACTTTGGCAAAGTAGCAGGGTATAAAATTAACCACCCAAAATCAATGGCTTTTCTGTATGCCAACAATGAGAAAAGTGGGGCTGAAATTAGGAAAGCAATTCCATATGTATTAGCCCCACAAAAAATAAAATACCTCGGAATTAACCTCACCAAAGAAGTGAAGGACCTCTTTGCTGAAAAATTTAAAAACTTGAAAAAGGAAATAAGAACAGAACTTAGAAAAAGGCAAAAACTCCCAAGATTGCAAAAACTCCCTGGATTGCAAAGATTAACATCGTGAAAATGGCAATACTTCCCAAGGCTATCTACAAATTCAATGCGATACCTATCAAAATCCCAACCTCATTCTTCAAGGAAATAGAAGAGGCAATCCTAAAATTCATATGGAACAATAAAAGACCCCGATTGTAAAAACGCACCCAAACGGAAAGAACACTGCTGGAGGAATATCAATACCAGATTTCAAACTCTCCTATAAAACCATAGTAATAAAACAGCTTCTTACTGGCATAAGAACAGACCTCAGGACCAAAGGAATAATATTGAAAACCCAGAAATGAACTTACAAACCTATAGCCATGTAATCTTCGATAAGGGAGCTAAAACAATAGAATGGAAGAAAGACAGCCTCTTCAGTAAATGGTACTGGCAAAATTGGTTAATTACTATTAGAAAATTAAAGCTAGACCTTTATATATCACCCTGCACCAGAATCAACTCCAAATGGATCTGTACAGTATATTCACAAAAAATAAACATAAAAAAATAAAATAAAATTCAGCATTGTTCCCTGTAAGACTCATAACATTTTCTACCTTTTTGCTTATTTGATATGAAAAGGAACTTTGTCTTTTAAAAACTATGTTCTTCTCTATTCACAACATATAAGCATGCTGTTATTCACCTTTCAAATTTGTTATCTCCAAAACGAAACATTTAGATTGATTGTATTTGACTAACTTCATAGAATAATGTTTTTTCATTAAGATTCCACTCAGGATTTTGGAAAGAATGCAAGGAACGTCTACTTTCATGCTAGTGGCACATATGACATAATTTGATGTATGTCAGAGTTTAAATTCGATCACCATTATTAGGTCAAAATGGAAACATTAGACTAATTCAAGAGTTTAATATTACACTCATTTTGTTATTATACCTAGAAGTGTAATAAACAAATGTATTGTTATATATTTTCCCAGTTGCTCACAAATACTTATTCCAAGTCTTTTGGTAATAAGTACATCACAAAATCCATACATCCTTCAATCAATTGACTGTAGTCACAAATTATTTGTCCTTTCATTCGTTCATCCTCATTTTTTGTCATGTAGTTGTTTTTCATGCTTTCTTGTGGCTTTTCACTTCTCTCTTGCAGCTTTTCTCCTGGGGACTGTCCTATCATCAAACATTCAATACTATTTTTCAACTACTTAAAAAAAATCACCCTCATGTCAAATCCTACTTTTTGGAATATTCAAAGCTCACTTTTCAATTCTAATTTCAGAAAGAGTTGGCTATATTTACTTTCTACTTTCTCACCTCCTATTTCCTTTGGAACACACTTCCATTTCCACAAAATGACACTTTGTTGAGGTTTCCAGAAATGACTGTGTTTCCCCTTTGGCAAATTCTCAATGTTCAAAAAAGATGAGCCACAGATTTTATAGAGTGGATCACACCTTTTTTTGCTACACATATTATTTTCTTTTGATTTCTTTATTTTATTTTAGTTTTTATTGTGAAAATACTGTACAGAGGGGTTACAATTACATGGGCAAGATAATGAGTACATTTTTATCAAGCATTGTAGCCTCCTCCTTCGTTTCTCCTTCCCATCTCTTCCCATCCTCCCCCTGCCTCCCACTCACTACTCCCCGCTAAACCCCACCTCGCACAAAGATGTAAATTTCATTTTTCGACATAATGACATGTACATCTCATTGTTGCAATGGGTCCACCTTTATCCCTATTTAAACGATACCACTTTCTCCACAGACTTTACTTTTATATATGTCCATAGTTATATGTATGCATCAAGACACATTCAAGCAAAAGTATTTTATCTGAAAGTAAAACACTCTAAACCAATATTTTTCTTTGCATTTTCTTTCAGTGATTTCACTGTTGAGAACTCCTTGGTTGATTATGAACTTAATTTGCTTTTTTTACTCAAGGCTAGACCTTACTGCTTTGAGCCACCGTGCTATTTCTGGTTTTCTGGTAGTTAATTGAAGATGAGTCTCATGCACTTTCCTGCCTGGACAGACTTTGAACCATGATTCTTAGATCTCAGTGTCCTGAGTAGGTAGGATTACACTTGTGAGCTACCATGGCTAGTAGGAATGCAAAATGTAAATCATTCATAGGGGTACACAAATATAAACTCATTTTGAAATTCCAGCTACTTGGAAAGCTGACGTAGAATGGTTAGTGGACAGCTAGAGAATAGTGCCACTCCCTATCTTAAAAAGCAAAAGCAAACTAAAGAGCAACATCTTTTCTCCTTTTGCTCCCTAACCAAAACAAAAAAAAAAAAAAACAAGCAAAGTGAAACTAGTTCATCTATGAATATTTACAATTGGAAAACTGTTAAAATTTTAGAGCCTTTATTCTCTATTATTTTGAAACTTTCTTCCTCATTGTAAAATGCAAAACTCAGCAGGCGCAGGTAATTCTTTAATCTCTCATTTTTACCATTTTTCTAATTTGTAAATTTATCAAAATGTATTTACTTCTGGAAAATTGAATTAGGACAGCTAGAAGACATAGCAAATATGAGCCAAGACTCAGTTACTCACACATGGTAGTTAACATGCACAGGAGGAAGATACCAGATTATCATGGTTTGAAGCCAACCCAATCATAATATTTTTGTTTGCTTGTTCATTTTAAGCACTGCTTACTGAAGCTTGAAATATGATCTCATATTCATGTTTAGTTCATGTGTTCAAGGCTGTCATTCTACCTCTTGAGCCACAACACCATTCCTGGCATTTGGCTGTCTAATTGAAGGTAAGATTCTCTCCCATATTTAAGCCTAGACTGGATACAGATATCCTTAGATCTCAGGTACCTGAGTATCCAGATTATAGGCTTGGGCCACCAGTGACCAATTTATATACAGTTTTAATATACTTCTTTTACTAGAGCATTTTTAATGTGTTTTTTTTTGTTAATGAATTTTACAAAGGGATTTAATTCCACAAGCCAGCTTATGAATACAATGGATCTGAATCAATGTCACCTTTTCTATATTTCTCCCTTATAGAACATTCTTCATATTTGTAGAAAGCTTGGAAAGCTAACACAAATAGTTCCACTCTCTTCACCCAGTTCTTCCATTTGTAAATTATATAAATGATGTGAATGTCTTATAATTAATGAATTTATGTTCATGCATTATGATTAATTAAAGTGCATTAATGAGAAGTTTTAAATAACATTTTTCCTGGGCCTCAAATGGAGGCTCAAGCTGTATTCCATGCTATTTAGTAACAGTTGAGTTCAGGGAGCTCTGGCTACCTTACCTGTCCAGAAAAACTGCATTGTAATCCCAACTCATGTTAGATGTATGGCCATTGGCAGGTTTCCTAACACTTCTGACCCTTAATCTTGCGTTTGTGAAAACAGACTAAAGAAACTGTCAGTTTGAACTATTGAGAATTATTAATTAATTGGGAATTAATAATTGATTAATTAATTAATCTAATTGATAAGTACATTCACAAAACTCAAGTTCTGTTCTGTGAAGTAATCATTAGTATTAAGCAATTTGGAGTCCATGGTAAATGTACAGAATATAGTTCAAACAAATGATAAGAATCCACTTTCATGTGCACATGTGCCCATTCGGCAAGCTTACCAAGATGGCAGCAGTAATTATGTGAATGAGAAAATAGTAATGCAATTTTCAGTGAAATTTCACCAGGACAAGAAAATGCTAAGTTCTTCCAATCCTAGTTATAAATACGTAGCAGTTTGTTATAACTCTTCTGGAGGAAAGAGTTCTAATTTTGCCCTAGTGAGTAGCAAATTAAACGGTTGTGTAATATTTTACTTTATTCCTTTTGTGTGCTTGGGGAAAACGAACACACAAATAATGTCAATATGACCTGGGTGTTGGTGGTTCATGCTTATAACCCTAGCTACTCAGGAGACTGAGCTCTGAGGATCAAAGTTTGAAGCCTCATTTCCAATTAACCACCAAGAAGTCAGAAGTGGATCCAGGGCTCAAGTGGTAGGGAACCAGTCTTGAATGTGTGGGGGGGGGAAGGGTCACAAGGGAGAGAGTGAGGTCCTGAGTTCAAGCCCATGTATAGGCATCCATCCATCTATCCATTCATCTATCCATCCATCCATCAAGCAATCAATCAATAACATCAGCAAGTGAGTGTTTACTTAAAAAAATTAAAAAGTGAAAGAAGTAAATCAAATACCTGTTTTGGAAGCTAGAAATCTGAGAGGCAAGAACAAACAAAAGCTTGCCACAAATTAGGTAAATTCATGTGTAATATGTCAAAAGCATATGTAGTAGGGAGGCCAAGTTTGGTGGAGCAGAGAGGGTTAGGACCTGAGTAGGTCATAAAATGAGAAAAGTGATACACATAGTCAGGACCCCATCTTTTAGGCCTTATTAATAGCTATATCTGTTTATCCTTCTGACCCTAGATATAATTAAAAACAATGAAATCTACTGGAATATAAATCTTTTTCCAACATAATTATTCTTAAATTTAGGTATTATTAAGGACTTCAAAATATTGATTAATTGTTTCCTTCTTCTCTTGTCATTTCTGTATCTGTTGTTTTGGGGTATTAACAGTACAGTTTATGATGTTTTATTTACAGCTCTGTAATTTTCCTTTTAGCATTTCCTATTATGGCTTAACTTGATCCTCTTGGGTCAATTTATTCAGTTGTACTATCATTCTTCATTCTAGAATGGATATTTTCCTACAAATATGAGTTCGTTTCCTGCTGCTACCTCTTGGATTCTAGTCATTGTAATTAGCATAAATTAAAGTGTTTTTTTTCTAACTACCAATAAATAGTTTATTCTTTTGGGATTAAGAGTTTAAATCAGATATTATAACACAAAGAAAATGGCACAAACAGGCAATACTGGTACAAGTTATGCTTAATTACCTTTCATGGCTAGACATATTATATGTAAATGTCAATTTTGTTTCACTATGCTGATAAGTATAAATTAACGTATTACAAAAAGCTTATGAACAAATATCAAAGTTCTAAATTCAGCACATACAGAGTATCTCTCATACTAAGAAATATTAACTAAAGTCATCATTAAGTTAGAGTTTATTTTTTGAAATAAAACAAGATGAATTAGCCAATATGTAACATTGCTATTATCTAACTAGGTAAAATAGCAATAGGCTGTCAATGTACAATTTTTTAGGAGACTAGCTTTCAAGTAGTATTTTACATTAACTTCTAACAGTAGTGTAATAATTTTAATGATAACATATTAATTAACAAAATAATGAGACCTACTCCAATAATATTAGTCCACATTTCTGATTTAGGCAATGTGAAGTTTAGGAATCAACTAGCCTTACTTAAAACTCCCCAAGTGAATTCATGTGATTGCATAAACATTGTTAAGAAATAATTGTTAGAGAACACTTTTTGGATATGATATGAACACAACATTGCACAGTTCCCATACATTAGATATTACTTTACAATTAAAATAATAAAGGCAAGAAACCTGGAAATATATGACAATTTTAGTAATGACTTAAAAGTTTATTTTAGCCCATCATTGTGGATATCTCTAAGAATGTTTGTAAAGGATGATTAATATTGGATATATATTTGTCAATTCCCACCAGATAAAATCACCTTCTAATTTTCACATAAGCAATGTTACCTATTGAATATAACTATGAGCTTGCGATTGATTTAAATTACTTCTCTAAATACACTTTCTAAGTCCTCTAGCATTCCTCTTAGCTTCTGTGGCTTCTGAGGAAATATTTTACCTCTTTTTTCTCTATTGCTTGTTAAGAAGGAAAAGACAGTTATTAAATGTGTGTTTAACAGGATGAAGAAGTTGGTATTAGGGAGTAAGAATAATTGAAATGTATAACATTGAAGCATAATGAAAAATCACTCTGGAAGCCTGTTAGCTCTCCAGTGTTGGATTCAGTATAGCCTTCAATTGCTTCCTGCAATTCGTGCATGGGATAGCCATTCACCCCCTGTCTTATAGCCTCCTGGGGAGCATTTGTGATGTCAGAAGTACTGCTCAAGGTTACAGGACTGTGAGACTTCAGAGCTCTTCCAGGCTTGTCAAGCACTGTACTCGAAGTCTTGAGTCAAAGTCTCGACTTACTCGAAGTCTCTCACCTCTCTTGCTCATGAAACTTAATCATACACACAGTGTCAATTTATAACATGAACAGTTCTAGAATAAAATGTGTGTCAATGTGCTAGCAGAAGGAACCTGCAGAGGTGTTTGACATAGTAAAAGTGAGGTACAGTAATCCTTGCAGATTGTTCTAGGAACTTATTTTAAAGGTACTAAGATAATGAGGTTTCCTACATAAATGATTACAACTCAGGAAGAAAAACGACAGAATGAACATGTTAAGGTGCAACACAGTTATTCAGTGTTAAAGAAATCTTTTGGTGTGTAATTTTAAAGTATTCATTTATTTTCTGAGACCATTCATGCCAAAATTAATAGTATGATTACTCATTTGATGTCATAAGTAGCTCTAAATGAAATTGTCACTGACAAATGCAATTTATTCAATAAAGTGAATTAGTATTAATATATAAAACTAGTTAAAAATTAGTATTTCAAACTAGTTGAATACTAGTTAAAATTAGTAGTTTACTTTATTGACCCAATTAGGAAAATTAATACACACTTACATTTTAAGCATTTTAAAATTAATATTAGTATATACTTTGAATATGCCTATAGTAAGAATATAAAAATTCAAGAGGTAGTCTTACCTTCTGATTTACAAAAGAAATGAATGGTCTCAGATGCTTTTTTCTTTATAAATTTTCTTATATTTCTACCACCAAAAAACCTTATAGTTTGGACTTTATTGAAATAATTCACATGAAAGGTATAGAAAAAACATAAGAAAATAATATATACTAAAATATTTAAGAAAATATTCTTACATATTTATTTTTTCGTTTTAGTGAAAATAATACATATAACAAAAAGGTCATAATATAATATTTGAAGTTGAAAATAATAATAAGTATATAAATTGCTTCCCAAACAAGGAAACAGGATGACCCATTGCAACAATGATACCCACAAGACAGTATATTGGAAATGAACTTTACAACTTCAGTGGGGGGAGGAGTAAGAATGGTTGGGGAGGGAATAGATAGTGGGAGAACCACAAGGGAAGGGGTAACAATGCTCGACAAGAAATATACTCATCGACTTACTTATGTAACTGTAACCCCTCTGTACAGCATCTTTACAATAAAATAAAATTTAAAGAATTTGAAAAGTTAAGGCAAATACTGGGAGTAAATACTTGTAAAATATTTACGTGCTAAGTGTATGGAATTAGCATAGTTATAAAAACATTGAAAATAGGGGTACTGGGAAGTTGGCTAAGTGGTAGAGTGCTTGCCTCTCATGCAGGAGGCCCAGGGTTCGATTCCTCAGCACTGCATAAGCAGAAAAAAGCTGGAAATAGCGCTGAGCTCAAGTAGTAGGGCACTATCTTTTAGCTGAAGAACTGAGGGACAAAGCCCAAGCCCAGAGTTCAGCCTCCACGACAGACCAAACAAACAAAAAAGAGAACAAAAACAAAGAAAATAGGCACAGAGTAAATTAACATGGAAACTGAAGAGCTACTATAAAGCTGATAGTGATCAATACAGTAAGTTTCTGGTCAGCCATTCTGATAGCAGTATGTGGAATAA
This sequence comes from Dipodomys merriami, assembly GCF_024711535.1. Lineage (NCBI taxonomy): Eukaryota > Metazoa > Chordata > Mammalia > Rodentia > Heteromyidae > Dipodomys > Dipodomys merriami. Next base: position 1,226,939 of record NW_027203804.1, read on the forward strand.
GTAGAAATGAACAATGGAATAGAGGGAACTGTTTTTCATTTTTTGGATATAAACTTTCAGACAAGGTGCGATGCCTAGAAATATAAGACTAGAGGATTGGTATCAGAGATGTTATAATCTCCTGCTTAGCTTAATGCAAATACAGAATGGATATATAAGTTCATAGATACTCCTTAGTATGCAGCAATATACCTCCTTATTCTGTCAGCTGAGAGAATTGCAAGGAGACGACATCAAAGAACTAAACACAATCAGATAAAAGATGATTTTGTCAATATTAAATAAAGAGGGAAATTCAAAAATTCCTAGAATCCAACAACAACAACAAAAAACAAACAAACACAACCTCCTAGCCAGGCAGCAGAGGCTCACTCCTCTTATCCTAGCTACTCAAGGGCCTGATATCTGAAGCCAGTCTAGTCAGACAAATACCAGGAAAGCCTTATCTCCAATTAATAGGTAAAATTATCTAAATGTAGCTGTGGCACAAGTAGTAGAGGTCCAACTTGCAGCAAAAATAGTGAAAGGAGAGAATGAGGATCTAAGTACATACCCAGGACTAACACACACATTCTACACATGTACAAACACACATGCATGCATACACACACACACACACACACACACACACACACACACACACAAACAGAAATTAAAAACCATATGTTAGAATCGTTGTGATTCAGTGAAGACAATATTAAGAGGAACATTTATAAATATGAATCATAACTCTGTCTTGAAAAACTATGGATACAATCTAGCACTGATTATAATTCAAAACTTGTGTTTACTATTAGTTAATGAATTCTTTCCTAGGGGTCTTTTGAAAGAGGTACTAATTTCTACGGGATTTATAAGGGCACCGAACAAGTTTGTAAGTGTTCTCCATCCTTGATTATGAGAAGTCACAACTTACTGCACATATCTATTAAAATTAACTGATATTTTTATATGTAATTCATCATAATACATAGTTTTAGTAGAAAAACTGCAATACTACAATAACCATGCAATAAAATAATTACCATAACTTGTTTAATAAAGCATCCGAAGCATCTATAACTAATCTCATAGAGTTGACAAAAAAACATCCTGCTCTTAGTGGTTTTGAAGTTATTTCAAATGAATGTGTTAAAAGTATGTCTTCATTTACTAAAAAATTAAGACTTTTAGAATATAATTAAGCCTATGAAATGAGCAATTGTCTATCATCATAGTTTATGTATACATGCCCATTATTAATTCATCTTTCTATAGTGTCTAGGATTCAATATCAATATTATAAATCTATTTATATTTGTTTAATATAGTTTCTCCATAATATGTTTTATCATAAAAATATTATGAATAATGTTATAACAAATAAGGTAACATACTTTTATAACAAATATATTTTTCGTCACTCATCAATATGGTTGATGTATTCTATAAACAAATAATTTTTGAAAATAATTAAATCACTTATAAAAGATATGACTTTCATAAAACTGGTTAGGTCCTAGATGTATCCACATAAAAAAATCATAAAAAATATAATATGTCCTACATTCCAATGTTTAAATTTGTATGCATTCTATTTTGTCTTCCCTTTGGGAAAAACTGATATATATATATATATATATATATATATATATATATGTATCATCCAATGCACAGTGATTATTCTATATACTTATTGTTTGAGTGGAAGTGTACATTGAAATCCCTCACTGGTATCAGCATTCTATGACTTTAAATCTAACTCTTGGATAAAAGAGAAACAATATGCTACGTGGTTCATCATACTTTAAGAAGCACCCAAGAATTTATGTGCAAGCCTAGACCTTCTAAATTATTGCAAGAAACGGCCCGTCATAAATCCTATAAATGTTTCCTCTGATTTTCAGTCTTTGCTAGTGGCTGCCATAATCCTAAATTCCAGTGGCTTCATTTTTTATTTTCTCTAATCCAAATCTCAAAAGTGTTATGTTGCTGTAGTTTAGCAACAAATGGTACCCTATATCCTTCTTTTTACCCATAATCTCTTCATGAGTGGTAATTACTATGAGAAACATTTAACATAACCCATTATTTTTCTGTCCTTAGGACTGTAAAAGGTATCTAGCTAAATATCAAATGTATAACTCTTCCAAAAGGATATATGGAAAAAGTACTGCATTTAATCAGAAAATTAATATGACCAGGTTTTCTTTCCTTTCTATTTGAATTAGGAGGGGACATTTTTGTTGGATAATGATAAAAATATGTGGTTAGTTTCGGCAAACATTTTCCTAAATAATTTACAATGATGAGTAATTGTTATGATTTAATTTCATAAAACATGTACATATGTTTGACTGGGAGAATTTATAGGACTACTTCATAATTTTCTATGATACAATAAAAGAAAATGGAATCATTACTGCAGAGTTAATTGTTGCACAAGGCATGACTAAAGGTCCAAGAGACGAAAGACATAGAAGTTTATAGAAAACCTTTTTATTGTCTGAATATGAAATGAGAAAGGAAAAAAAATAAAAAAAAACTAGATGCTACTGCCAAGTCACTGTAGGTTTAGATACAAGGAGGCTGAGATCTGAAAATCCCGGAGTTCTCAGTTTGCAGCCAGCGCCAGTGGATCAGATGATAATGATAAAGTACCAATATTAAGCTAAAAAGCCCAGCAAAAGTACAAGGCCCTGACTTCAAGCCAAAGTAGCAGCACTAACAATTTTTAGTAAGAATTCATTCATAATAATAATGATATATAACAAATATTATATTATCATTTTATATGATGTATATTATATACATTATATAATGTATATATTATGTAATGTTAATATGATGTATGTAAGATATTATGTTTGTATATAATATTGTATATTGCATATACTCTAATATAATATATTATAATATATACTATAACAGTATATGTTAATATTAGCTATTGTATATAATGTATGATATATAATAGATATCATATGTTATACATTATATTATATGATGTATAGTTATATATAATGTGTTATATATTATATACAATATGTAATGTTATATTATATAATGTGCAATATATAATATGCATTATATTATATATTATAATAATAGTTATACTATATTATAATTCTATTATTATATATCATATGGTATATTATATCATATTATATATGTGTTGCGATTATTATAACTGTATTATAATAATTATTATTATACTGAAGAAGCTGAGTGCTGGTGACCCGCATATGCAATTGTAGCTATTCAGGAGTCTAAGATTTTAGGATCACTGTTTGAAAACAGCCGAGGCAAGAAAAGTTATGAGACTCTTATATCTGCAGTTAACTACCAAAAAAACTCAAGGACAATGTCACTTCCTGAGTCCAACCCCCAGTATTGAGACACAAGAGAGAGACAGAGACAGAGACTTAAATAGATACAGAGAGACAGAGAGGAGAAAAAAGTATAGTTTTCTTAAGAGTAGTGACATATGAAAATTACTGACTTGACAACTGTTTGATAGAATCAACTGTTTCTATACTCTATTGTTACCATAACAATAAGACAATAACAGGAAATAACCCATGTACCTAAATGGATATTTATCTCAATTTCTCTCCAGAACATGATTTTTAAAGCCAGACCAATGATCTAAAAATCACGGCCTTAGTCCACAATGCTTTCAACAACAAGATAAATGATACAACTTTACATATTCATTGAGTAGTTGAAATTAGAATACAATGTGTAGTGGTATTTCTGAATATCTAGTAACAATATTCTTTATTCCATTAGAATAGAAAGAGGTAACAAAAATCTCATTACTATTTTAGGCACATTCATATAGTATTCTAGATGGCATCATAACTTAATATGTATATTTCTATACCATTCACTACATAGAAAATAGATCCTTTACAATCTCTCTTTCAAAACTGATTGTTAATTGATAGCCTCATCACACACACTGGAGAAGAAAGCCATTTATACCATGTTAATCGACTTTCCAAAAAGATTTTTACATGATATCTTTGATAGGGGAATTTTCTCAAAGCAATTTGTCAAGTTGAATATGACCCTCCAGCATAAGTGAAAATATCTAGTTGTTATTCATGAGAAGAAGCATATCAGTTTAACAAGGTTGGCTTATTATAGTAGAATGGTAATTCTAGATTTCATTGTATTACTTTCATATACATGTGTATATTGACATTTTCCCTGAGAATATTTTATTCATGAATGAGCTAAATTTTGAATTAATGAAACTATCTGACAATTAAGTTGCACTACTCATGGTTGCAATGCATACTTAAAGTAATTACTTTTCTAAAGAATAATGCAACAGGCTATAGATGCTGTTGGTAGTAAATGGAGTAAATAGGCTTTGTGTAATAATTTTATACTAGAATGCTATTATGACAAATTTTAAGATTCAGATACACTGGTTCTTGCATTTATAAATGTATGTGTACACATGTATATCTATGTTTATAATGTCTATGAGTATTTCTAACATTGTTTTGCAGATGATAAAAATAACTTTGGAAGAATTTAAACACTTGCGTAAGATTCCTTTTTTTTCTTTTTCTATTTTTTATTGTGGAAATACATTACAGAGGGGTTGCAATTACATGGGCAAGATAATGAATGCATTTCTTATCAAGCATTGTAGCCTCCTCCTTTGTTTCCCCTACCCATCCCTTCCCATCCTTCCTCCCCACCCTCCCACACAATCCCCCCCATCAACGTTGTAAAGGTCATTTTCGACATAACGACTTGTACATCTCATTGTAGCAATGGGTCCACCTGTATCCCTATTTAAATGATTTGTTTTTCCCCTTCCCTTCCACAAAGTATACCGACATCAAATGGAGTGAAAGCAGGGATTATATTGTGGGGGAGGTGACATTGCCCCATTTGTTAGTAAATGGAAAGGCTTGGCAAAAATTATATTAAGTGAAGTAATCCAGGTCCAAGGAAACATAAGTCCCATGGTTTCTCTTATTTTCAATATCTAGTACATGTCTGAGTCAAGCAGAAAAGGTCAGATAAGTTGATGTTAGGGAAATGAACCCTAAGATATGTATTAAAATGTATTTTTTTTCTTTCATGTGATTATTTGTCTAAGATCCTTAAAGAGAAGTATTATTGTCTATACAAAAGAGGAAAAAATGGGTGGTGCTCTGGTTGCTGATATCTATAATCCTAACTACTTGTGAAATTCAGATATGCAGATTAAGGACCAAGCCATTACAAGTAGCAAAACCCACGAGATTCTTACCTCTAAGCAAGCACTAGAAAGCCAAAAGTTGAGTTGAAGCTCATAGAGTTAATGTCTTTAGCAAAAATGTCTTTTTTCTCAAGTCTTAGGCGAAATGCTCTGGGATAGTGCCTAGGCCCTCAATTTAAGCCCAGAACTGGCACATATATACATATATATGCGCGCACACACACAAACACACACACACACACACACACACACAGAGGCAGGAAGAAACATCTCACTCTTTAGAGCATTCTGATTCTACCATACCACAAACATTTTTCCATCTCTGCCATTTAAAGAGCTTAAATTATGATCTAACATCCATGATGGTGATACTTAAGAGTACTTTCTATTTCCCTGGCATTGTTCTAAATTATGTTCCATCTATCAATGGACAATCTTAGTAACAACCCTGTTACAAAGATTCTGTGATTACTTTCAGTAAAAACTAAGAAAAATATAAATGACTAAATTTAGAAAAGTACTGAAGTTATCACAGCAGATAACTGGTTTCAGGATGCAGTTTTAGAGAATTACTCGATTTTATCCAAGTGTCTTGCTTGTATGATCTAGATCGTATCAATATTGTCCCTCAGAATGTCCTAGATTAAGTTGGTGACTTAAGATTCCTCTTAACCAACTACCTGGCACTGCCCAGTTGAGAACTTGGACTTCCTCATGTTAAACCATTCAAAGTTGCAATGATTCCATATATGTGGCCCTTTATCTCATAGCCAAGTTTCCATGGTCCAATGATCAAAGGAAGTAGCATTGTTCATGGTTAATCATAGCTAACTCCAGTAATAATATTTTTATTTCCTGTGTTGCCTCTTTAAGCTCTGCTTTTATTCTATTTCCAAAGTTACGAGTGCTTCACAGGGGGACACAAATACTATTCAACCAGAAATCAAACCTTTCTCTGTGTAATGTGAACACCTCCTACCTCTACAGCTGGTGAAGTAAAAAGTTATGATACTGGTTTTGGTTATCCTGGATACTGAAAAAAATTGGACCATTGCTACATAAAAGTGACAATGAATATCGAGTATGGTATTGCTTAATACCACAGTGTCTTGTAATTAGAGGCAGTGGAAAAATTATGACTACATAATCAAAGACATGACAAGATAATTATGGGCACTACTATAAACCCGGATGTGTCAGTATTGAAGATCATCCCCAAAACAAAGAAAACGTGACTAACTTTCACATTTCGGATTTTAAAAGTGAATAGAAGGCTGATGTATTAAAACATGGTCTCCAGTTTTTGATGCTATTGCCAGTTGTAAGGATCTTAGAGAAATCTGACCTACTGGGAAGTTCTCAGTCATTGGGATTTTGTCTTGTCCATTCCTTGCTCTCTTTTGCTTCTTAATATTCAGAGAAGTGTGCTTGCTCTGTCATGTACTGCTTTCACAATGTACAAGAAATGTTACAAGTTAGCCAAAACTCTGTGCTAAAAAACCTTTTCATCTTAATTTAATCATATTAGTTAGGAAATTTTATTACATTAGTAGAAAAAATCTAGTACAACATCAGAAGTTCTTGTGAGGACAAGGTGCATATGAAATGATTAGAAGAATAAGGAAGTAATTCTAAATAGTAATTAAAGCCAGGTGGCTAGTTGTGAGTTTTGATGAATACATATCTGGAAATGTTATAGTGATTTTTCTTAATATATTTAGATTATGTACATATTTATGAGAGAGAAAATCTGATATTTTATTTTATTTCCATTCTTAACACTTTATAACCAAAAATGGTATTAGAATAGATTATTTTGTTCCATGTGATTTCAGTTATGGAACTATCAAGAAATATGACTTTCATAAAAGACATGAAGAAAAGAGTTAAGAAGTTTGCAGTTATAGGTATGACAGGCATATGTTGGGTGGAAGTAAGACTTTCCTATTATCTTTATTTGGATAATATGGTGGGAAGTCTTAATTTTCAAATTTATTGGATTGAGGAAAACCTAGGAGATTGATAAATAATTCTGGGTGGTTTGGGGTAGACACGTTCAGAGACAATTACATGACAAAGGCTCTCACCTAAGGACTGCTTTGATGGTTTTGTAGCCTGATGAAACTGTTGGGAAGCCGTGCTGAGTTGGATGTTGGACCATTAGAAGTGGCTCACTATTGCATGTTCTCAGGGCTATGTACATCTTGCCCTGGCTCCATCTTATGTTCTTTTTCTGTGCTTCCAGGCCTACATCATGAAAGCTGCTCTCTTCTTCCTCATTCTTCCTTCAATGATGAACTGAAGCTTGTGAAAACATAAGAAAAATAAATCTACCTGAATTAATTTGATTATGTCCAAAACAAGCAGGCAGGGCGCTAAAACAGATCACATTGATATGTATGGGTGATATATGTATAGGTGTCAAGTTGGTAAGAAAAGAACAGTGGCATGAGTTTTATGTGTCCATTTGCATAAGCAATATTACCTTACTGTCCAATTAAGCACTACTAATCTTGGTGCTGATGTGAAGGCATTTTTTTAAAGATGTGGATAGCACATACAATCAATTGTCTTTAAGTAAAGTAGATTACCATCCTTAAACCTGACCTCATCCATTTAGTTGATAGGTCTTAATTATAAAACTGAAATTTCCCTAGGGAATTATGGTCAAGAATGAAACATCAGTGCCTGGCCAGCAATTTCTGCCTTGAAAAAGCTTGCACTACAGATTGAAGACTGGCCAAACTGCAAAATTTACATCAGCTGATTATGTACATTCATAGATAGGCCTGTATGAACTAAAAAAAAGTAGATACACACTCACACACTAGTCATAGAATTAGTCCTCTTTTCTATAAGTTCTACATCTATGGATTCAACTGAGAGCAGATAGAATATAATTATAAAATAAATTATTTCTTTACTAAGCATGATTATTATCAGTAATCTCTAAGTAATAGAGAATAACAATGAATACAATTTGCACTTTATTAGATATTATAAATAACATGGAGATTATTTACAGTATGCAGGGCTGTGTTCACAAGTAATAAGTGAATACATCACTGTGTTGTATAATGCAATGGATTTTAATATTCAAAGGGTTTCCTGGAACCAATGTCCCCTGGATATCAAGGACCATCTATGTATAGATAATCTCCTACTAGCTGTTGTTAGCTAGAGAACCTTAACTGATACATACTTGAAGAAACAATGATAAACATAATATCCATCCATTAACTAAGATTTGTAGCCTAAAATGGGCAAGGAAATGTGATATGAATTTCTTAACTTCCGTTTATCCACCCCTGGTCTCTGCAGGATACAATCATGCTTCACATGGTTTTGCTCAGTGGGTAACATCTCTCTCCTGAATGAAAGTATTGCTATATTCATTCTAACTTCCTCTATGTGCTATTTGTAGAAAAGACTGACATGTAGAATTTGGGATCAAAAACCATTATCTCACTAGGAAAAAAAAATGTTCATCGTAAGGATCTCTTCAGAGACTCCGTCTTAGATCTGCTCTCTCTGCGTGTGTCCCTCTTCTGGTTATTCTAAATGAACTGTTCTGTATGGTGCATCTCTCCTATAGTTCTTACGTGATGAATTATTTTCCACTGATTCAGTTAGTCCAAGTTTTTTTTTTATTTTAATTTTAATTTTTTGTGAACATACTGTACAGAAGTGTTACAATTACATGGGCAAGATATTGAGTACATTTCTTATCAAGCATTGCAGCCTCCTCCTTTGTTTACCCTTCACATACCTTCCCAGCCTCCCCAATTCCCCGCTCCTCTACCCAATTCCCCCCTCCCATCCCCACCAAAGTTGTAAAGTTCGTTTTCAACATGACAACTTGTACTTCGAATTGTTGCAACGGGTCCACCTGTATCCTTGACGACTTGTTTGTCCCCATCTCCTCCACATGTTATACTGACATCAAATATAGTGAAAGCAGGGGTTACACTGTGGGGGAGGGACATACAAAGCAACAAAGAAATAATCTTATAAATGAGTTAGAAACAAATGCATGAAAGAAAAAAACATTTAAATACATATCTAAGGGTTCATTTTCCTAACATCACATTATGTGACCTTTTCCGCTTTACTCATACATATACTAGATATTGCAAATAAGGGAAACCATGGGACCTATGTTTCTTTGGGCTTGGCTTACTTCACTTAATATAATTTTTTCCAAGTCTTTCCATTGCCTAACAAATGGGGCAATGTCATTCTTTCTGATGGAGGCATAGAATTCCATTGTGTATATATACACCACATTTTCTTGGTCCATTCATCTATTGAGGGGCCTCTGGGTTGGATCCATATCTAGGCTATGGTAAATAATGCTGCAATAAACATAGTTGTGCTGGTAGCTTTAGTGAGGTCTTGTTTGAAAAAATTTGGGTAAATGCCCAGAAGTGGGATTGCTGGGTCATAGCGGAGCTCTATGTGAAGTCTTTTGAGGAACCTCCATACTGCTTTCCAAAGTGGTTGAACAAAATTACACTCCCACCAACAATAAAGTAAGGTTCCCTTCTATCCACATCCCCTCCAGCATCTGTTGTTGTTAGAATTCTTGATTACAGCCATTCTAACTGGGGTGAGGTGTTATCTCAATGTTGTTTTGACTTGCATTTCTTTTATGGCTAGGGAGGTTGAGCATTTCTTCATGAGTCTATTGGCCATCCTTCTTTCCTCTTCAGAGAAGTTTCTCTTCAAGTCTTTAGCCCACTTATTTATTGGTCAGTTGTTTTTTGAGGATTTGTTGGTGGGGGATTCAACTTTTTGAGTTCCAAGTATATTTTAAATATGAGACCATTGTCCATTGTATGGCTGGTGAAGATCTTCTCCCAATCTGTGGGCTTTCTATTGATCTTGCTAGCTATGTTCTTTGCCATGCAGAAGCTCTGCAACTTCATGCAATCCCATTTATCCAACCTTTCTTTGATTGGTTGTGTTTCCGTCTCTCTATTCAGAGAGAGTCAAGGAGACCTAGGGTTTCTCCTATTCCATCCTGTAATGTTTTCAGAATGTCTGCTTTGACTCCAAGTTCTTTCATCCATTTGGAGTTGATTCTGGTGCAGGGTGATACATAAGGATCTAGATTTAGTTTTCTACAAGTAGTTAAGCAATTTTGCTTTTTTTTACTGAAGAGGCTGTCTTTCTTCCATTCTACTATTTTAGCTCCCTTATCGAAGATTAGTTGACATTAGGTCTGTAGGTTCATTTCTGGGTTTTCAATTCTATTCCATTGGTCCTGAGGTATGTTCTTATGGGAGTACCAAGCAAATTCCAACCTCATTCTTCAAGGAAATGGAAGAGGCAATCCAAAAATTCATATGGAACAATAAAAGACCCCGAATAACAAAAACGCTCCTTAACAGAAAGAACACTGCTGGTGGAATATCAATACCAAATTTGAAACTCTACTATTAAGACTTACTCCACGTTTTGAGTTGTTGACCCAACTAAGCCTATTATTTTAAGTAATAGAATCTTCCTTCAATTGCTTACAGAATACTAGTTCCTTATAGAATACTAATTGCTGTATCATTCTATATCAAAGCTAAGTGTATTTTATGCTATTTTTCTTAGTGAGTGAGCCATGTAATCATGTCTAGGAATTTTTAAAACATGACACTCTCCTTACTTCTTTAAGTATTGACTTTCCAATAAATCAAAAGCTTTCTCTTACAAGCTGTAATTCTGTTTTCTTTTCTTATTTATTGTGAGAATTCCGTACAGAGGAGATACAATTACATGGGAAAGATAATGAGTACATTTCATATCAAGCATTGTTGCCTCCTCTTTGTTTCCCCTTCCCATCCCTTCCCATACTCCCCTCCCACCTCCACCTGATCCTCCCCTCATCCTCCATCAAAGTTGTAAAGTTTGTTTTTTCACATAACGACGTGTATATCTAATTTTTGTAATGGGTCTACCTATATCCCTAGTTAAGCGATTTGTTTTTTTTCTTTCCCCTCCACAAATTATACCAACATCAAATACAGTGAAAGCATGGATTATAACGGGGGGAGCGATATACAAAATAACATAGAAATCATCTTATAAATATGTTAGAAACAACTGCATGAAAGAAAAAAAAATCATTTGAATCTTATCTTGGGGTTCATTTCCCTAACATCAACTTATCTGACCTTTTCTGCTTGACTCAAACATATTCTAGTTATTGCAAATAAGGGAAACCATGGGACCTATGTTTCTTTGGGCCTGGCTTACTTCACTTAATATAATTTTTTCCAAGTCTTTCCATTTCCTAAGAAATTAGGAGAACATATTCACTAGCCATACAACCGACAAGGGTCTCAGATCTACAATATACCTGGAACTTAAAACCCCCCAAAACAAATCTTCAAAGAAACAACTGCCCAATAAAAAAGTGGTCTAAAGAGTTAAAGAGAAACTTCTCTGAAGAGGAAATACAGGTAGCCAATAGACACACGAAGAAATGTTCAACCTCTCTAGACATAAAAGTAATGCAAATCAAAACAACATTGAGATACCACCTCATTCCATGTAGGATGGCTATAATCAAGAACTCTAATAACAACAGATGCTATAGGGGATGTGGACAGAAGGGAACCTTACTTCATTGTTGGTGGTCGTGTAAACTTGTTCAACCACTTCAGAAAGCAGTATGGGGGTTCCTCAATAGAATCCACATAGAGCTCCCCTATGACCCAGCAATCCCACTTTTGGGCATTTACCCAAATGATCACAAATAAGATCACACTAAAGTTCCCAGCATGACTATGTTTATTGCAGCTTTATTTACCATAGCTAAGATATGGAACCAACCCCGATGCCCTTCAGTGGATGAATGGATCAAGAAAATGTGGTTTATATTCATAATGGAATTCTATTTTCTTTTCTCTCTTATACTTGCAATGTCAATGTCCTTATTTTCATGTTGTAACAGTCCTATTTCTTCAAATATTTCAGTTTATATAGTAGTCATGTTATTTAAAGCATACATTAAAAGTGCTTCCCATATAAGAGACACTAGGAAATAATTTATTTGAGTAACTACTACAAAGAGAAATTATTTAAAAAAGCAAGCTGAGCTATGAAGCATTACATGAAAAAATATCTAATTAATCAGTTTGAAGCATAGCCCATTGGAACTACAGTCAGTAAATATTTAAGACAATTATCATTAAAATAGAAAAATTTTCTACTACTTCAAAAATATTGTATGAATAGAGCTTTTGTTGGTAGTAAGCTAATCATTTAAATCTATATAGGTAGACTAATTAAGGATATCCGAACATAATATGCTCATATCAATGTGGAAGACTAGGACAGACATGTACTGAGTTGTCAGAAGACAATTACGTAAAATTCAAATGACTAATTAGATTTTCCTGTCCCACAGAAAAAAATAGAGCTAGAACAAACATCAGTCAACTATAGAGACATTTTTTACAAACATTCCAAAAAATAAAACAATAATAGATTTTTAGCTTTATTATTCTTCTCTTAACTAAGAACAAATTGTCCCTGAGAGAAATGTATTGACTAAACATGCTCTACCCTTTCATAAATTAATACTCCTAGGATATCAGTTTGTCAGAATGAGAAAATAAACATGCATGTATGTGTAAAGGATTATTAAGGATAATGACCATGATGGAATCATAATTACACTTACAAGGAGACTTCACCTAATCCTTCCTCTTGGAAAAACAAAGGTGTTCTAATGATAATAAAGTTTATATACTTAATTTGAAAAGGAGACATGGATGATGGTGAACAGAAGGTTGACATGTAAATAACTTAGAAAGATGCCACATTTACAAATACTCAAATTCAGTGTTTCACAAGAGACTCTAAGGACAATGTTCTTATTTTTAACACACAACAGCATGCCAAATGTCATAGAATTGATGTCTGTACTTAATAAATCTTCCATTGCATATACACATCCTTCTAATAATAGATGCAGTTCTGAAAATTAGCATTCTAAAGACTTGCTGGGTAACAGTTTGCATGATGGACTTATTGATAGTAATAACTGGATCGGTGCCAATTCATTACCGGATTATATTTAATTCAGTATAATAATATTAAATTGTACGTGTGAAGAAATGATTTGCTATAAAAAGAAAAAGAATTGTGATTAAACATGTAAAGCTTTGAGGTAAGGTTAACGAGTTTAATCCTTATGTTTATTTTCAGTCCAAATATCGCAAGACCTAAGAACATCATGGTAAAAGCCACCTATATTTGTCACCCTCCTAAGGTCACAATTTTGAGAGAGATATACAGACCCGGACACAAAGAGACTCAGGACACTTAGAAAGGTACAGCAAATCAGGTCCAGTTGCAATATGCTTTTATGGTTAAGAGTGCCAATTTGAAGCCTGAACTTTTGTTTTATTTTTTATTTATTTTATTTTATTTTATCTTTTTATTGTGAAAATACTGTACAGAGGGGTTACTATTACATGGTCAAGATAATGAGTATATTTCTTATCAATCGTTGTAGCCTACTCCTTTGGTTCCCTTTCCCATCCCTTCCCAACCTCCCCCCCGACCCCCCCCCGTCCAATCCTCCCCACTACCCGCTAATCGCACCAAAGTTGTAAAGTTCATTTTTTGATATAACGACATGTACATTGCATTGTTGCATTGAGTACACCTGTATCCCTATTTAAATGATTTGTTTTTCCCCTTCCCCTTCGCAAATCATAACAAAATCAAGTACAGTGAAAGCAGGGGTTATACTGTGGGGGAGGAACATGCAAAGCAACAAAGAAATAATCTTGTAAATGTGTTAGAAACAATCGCATGAAAGAAAAAAAAATTTGAATACATATCTAAGGGCTCATTTCCCTAACATCACCTTATCTGAACTTTTCTGCTTGACTGAGACATACACTAGATATTGGAAATAATGGAAACCATCGGACCTATGTTTCTTTGGGCCTGGCTTACTTCAGTTAATATAATTTTTTCCAAGTCTTTCCATTTCTTAACAAATGAGGCAATGTCATTCTTTCTGATGGAGGCATAGAATTCCATTGTGTATATATAGCACATTTTCTTGATCCATTCATTTACTGAGGGGCATCTGGGTTGGTTCCATATCTTATCTATAGTAAATAGTGCTGCAGTAAACATAGTCGTTCTGGTAGCTTTAGTGTGGTCTTGTTTGTAAACATTTGGGTTAATGGTCAAAAGTGGGATTGCTGGGTCATAGGGGAGCTCTATGTGGAGTCTTTTGAGGAACCTCCATACTACTTTGCAAAGTGGTTGAACAAGTTTACATTCCCACCTACAATGCAGGAAGATTCTCTTCTGTCCACATCCCCTCCAGCTTCTGTTGTTTTTAGAGTTCTTGATTTTAGCCATTCTAACTGGAGTTAGGTGGTATCTCAATGTCGTTATGAATTGCATTTCTTTTATGGCTAGGGAGGTTGAGCATTCTTCATGTGTGTATTGGCCATCCTTCTTTCCTCTTCACAGAAGTTTCTCTTTAAGTCTTTTGTGTGTGTGTGTGTGTGTGTGTGTTTTGTGTGTGTGTATATACTGTACAGAGGGGTTACAATTACATGGGCAGGATAATGCGTATATTTCTTACCAAGCATTGCAACCTCCTCCTTTGTTGACCCTTCACATCCCTTCCCAGCCTCCTCCCTCCCCCACCCAGTCCCAATCCTTCTCCCCCTCCCCCGCCCACCCCGCACCAATGTTGTAAAGCTCGTTTTGGACATGACAACTTGTACTTCTCATTGTTGCAACAGGTCCACCTGTATTGTTAAACGACTTGTTTTTCCCCATCTCCTCCACAAGTTATACTGACATCAAATATAGTGAAAGCAGGGGTTATACTCTGGGGGAGGGACAAACAAAGCAAAAAAGAAATAATCTTATAAATGCGTTAGAAACACATGCATAAAAGAAAAAAACATTAAAATACATATCTAAGGGTTCATTTTCTTAACATCACATTATCTGATCTTTTCCGCTTGACTCATACATATACTAGATATTGCAAATAAGGGAAACCATGGGGCCTATGTTTCTTTGGGCCTGGCTTACTTCACTTAATATTATTTTTTCCAAGGCTTTCCATTTCCTAACAAATGGGGCAATGTCATTCTTTCTGATGGAGGCATAGAATTCCATTGTGTATATATACCACATTTTCTTGATCCATTCATCTACTCAGGGGCATCTGGGTGAAAGACTTAAAGAGAAATTTCTCTGAAGAAGAAAGAAGGATGGCCAATAGACACATGAAGAAATGCTCAACTTCCCTAGCCATAAAAGAAATGCAAGTCAAAACAACATTGAGATACCACCTCACTCCAATTAGAATGGCAAAAATCAAGAACTCTAACAACAACAGATGCTGGAGGGGATGTGGACAGAAGGGAACCTTACTTCATTGTTGGTGAGAATGTAAACTTGTTCAACCACTTTGGAAAGCAGTATGGAGGTCTCTTTTAGTCTTTAGCCCACTTATTTATTGCTTTTTCTGTATGCGAACAATGAGAAAATTGTGGCTGAAATTAGGAGAGCAAGTCCATTCATAATAGCCCCACAAAAAACTAGGAATTTACTTATCCCAAAAAATGAAGGTCCTCTATTATAAAAACTTTAAAAACTTGAAAAATGAAATCAATCTGAACTTAGAATGTGGCAAAAACTCCCATGCCCCTGGATTGGAAAGACCAAAATCATGAAAATGGCAATGCTTCCCAAGGCTATGTATAAATTCAATGCTATACCGATCAAATTCCAATCTCATTCTTCAAGGAAATAATAGAGGCAATTCAAAAATTCATATGGAACAATTAAAGACCCCAAATAGCAAAAACGATCCTCAACAGAAAGAACACTGCTGGAGGACTATTAATACCAAATTTCAAACTCTACTACAAAGCCATAGTAAAACAAAACAGCTTGGTACTGGCATAAGAACAGACCTCAGGACCAATGGAATAGAATTGAAAGCCCATAAATGAACCTACAGACCTATAGCCATCTAATCTTCGATAAGGGAGCTAAAAACATACAATGGAAGAAAGACAGCCTCTTCAGTAAATGGTGCTGGCAAAATTGGCTAACTACTTGCAGAAAACTAAAACTAGATCCTTATATATCACCCTGCACCAGAATCAACTCCAAATGGACCAAAGACCTCGGAGTCAAAGCAGACACTCTGAAAACATTACAGGATGGATTAGGAGAAACCATAGGTCTCCTTGGCACAGGCTGAAATTTTCTTAATAGAGACCCGGAAACACAACAAATGGGTTGTTGTACAAATGGGATTGCATGAAGTTGCAGAGCTTCTGCATGGCAAAGGACATAGCTAGCAAGATCAATAGAAAGCCCACGGAATGGTAGAAGATCTTTACTAGCCATACAATGGACAAGGGTTTCATATCTAAAATATACCTGGAACTCAAAAAATTTAATCCCCCAACAACACATCTTCAATGATCTTTTGTTTTTAATTTGTTAGTTTGTGAACTGACCAGGCTGCATTGTATACGAACTATTATTTCTTTTTAAGAATTTGAGGATCAAATTTAGCCCAGGGTAACAGAATGCAGCCCAGAATACTACCTTACCTAGAGGAATGACTGAAGGAAATCTGCCATCAGCAAATTCCCCACACATTCCCAAACAGTGGGAAGAGTCTAGAAATGTATTTGAAACACCCTACATTTGCTCCAGTGGATAGATTACAAAACTGGAGATCACTTCGTTTTACCGTTTTCTCCTTAACAAATGCTTTAGTTTTCTTATCATTTAACTTCTGTTAAAAACTCTACATGAACTGAATACCAGATACTCACTAGGCTGAAGTCTGTGGATCATAGTTAGAAGCCAGCCTAGGCAAGAAATAAATCACATACACAGAAAACAAAACAAAACAAAACAAATAAACCCGGAACTGGAGCTGCGGTTTAAGTGCTAGAGCATTGGCCTTGAGCAAAAATATTTTGGTAGGTGCTGGGAATGTGGCTTAGTGGTAGAATGCTTGCCTACCATGCATGAAGACCTGGTTTCGATTCCTCAGTACAACATAAACAGAAAAGGCTGCAAGTGATGCTCTGACTCAAGTGCTAGAGGGCTAGCCTTGAGAAAAAGAAGCTAAGGGATTGTGCCCAAGCCCTGAGTTCAAGTCCCAAACTGTCAAAAAAAATGCTTTCAGACAGCACCTAGTCTCTGAGTTCAAGCCCAAAGACCACCATGAAAAAAAGACAAAAACGTCATTTCTACATAAACAAGATATCTATGTCCTAGGGTGCAAAATAGTATTGCAGCAACTCACAACTATCTAACATTATTATTAACAGGTTTTGTGAATTATTTTTCCTTCTTTAATAGAGTCAGGCTTCCAGTCATTTTCCCTCTCTCCATTGTCAAGAAATTGGGGAAAGGTTGAGCTACAGAGACTAAATTCTAGACAATTGTAGATGAAAGTTGAGGACTCTTTTTCTTCTACACAATCACACCTTTCAGGGAAAATGTGGTAGAATTGGAAAAAAAATAATAACAACCAAATGAAAAGCTAAGTTCTTACATTCTCTTACTTCAGATCAATTATAATGTAGATTTTCTACACTGAGAAAGGTATGAAAAAAGAGGCAATCATCTCTGTGACATCACTTAAACCAGCATTGTCATTTCTAAGATAAATAGTCCATCTATTCTCCATTGCAAGCACCATAGAAGAAATAGAGATTTTTTACATAGAGATGGAGGGCAAACCATAAGGATAGGGAACAACAGAGCTCATAGAACATGTTTACATAACATGGTTCTCATTGTGATTACTTTGGCATCTGAATTATATATAACTACATCTTTAAGAAATTAAGTCATAGTTACACCTATTTTAAATGATTGTTGGTAAAAGATTTGATCACTAATTCTCCAGTTGATCAACTGGCCAAATTTTAACTGCATCAATTATAGGTAAAATTTGCAGCAGAGCAAACAAAATATTGCTATTATTTCATCATTTGAGCATAGCTTGTTCTTCATATTAACCAATGTTGATCAAGTATACAATTTTTCAATAAAATAAAATTTATTCTTAACCACACCCCCTCCTAACTACATCAAGCATTGGCTGCTACTCTATAACGACACAAAAATATGGCATACACCACCCAAATTAATGAACCTATTCTGTAACAAAACATAACTTTTCTTTTTTTTATTGTGAAAATACTGTACAGAGGGGTTACAATTACCTGGGCAAGAAAATGAGTACATTATTTATCAAGCATTGTAGCCTCCTCCTTTGTTTCCCCTTCCCATCCCGTCCCATCCTCCCCCTGCCCCCCAAACCTCCCCACTCCTCCCGCCCCCTCCCACCAGAGTTGTAAAGTTCGCTTTCGACAAATCTCATTGTTGCAGTGGGTCCACCTGTATCCCTATTTAAACGATTTGACAAAACAGAATTTTTAATTTGCATTCTATATTCCAATAGTTCAGGATAATTATGAGAGGAGAAGAGAGAGATTTCTTTTTCACATTACAAGCTGTAGCCATTGAGATTTGGGGATATTTAAAAATACTGAAACTTTGGAAGAATCTTTTAATATTTTTAGTACTATTTTGAAGTTTTCTCCAGGCACCAGTACCAAAAGATAAAGAATAAAATCTTAGTTCAATAAAAGGCACATCACAAATCTTTGTAAAACCCATGAAAAATACATTGCAAAAGAAAGAGAAGCTCCAGTCATCCCATAAGTATATACTAGAGGCTTCTGTTTTTTTGTGGTTTCCTCAAGTGAGAAAGTTAAGAGAAATATAGGAATTGAAGTTATGAAAGCAGCTCAAAATATAATTCGGATGACTTCATGAAGGAAAATGGCATCAGAATCATATAGTTCATCCAATACAGTTGCACTACAGATATCAGATAATAGAAATACAACTTTTAAATAATGACAGATATTTTCTCTTTTTTATCTTGCTTTCTTCCTAATAAGGAATTAGTATAGATTTTTGTAATTTTTACACACACAAATTAAATTATTCAATGAAAAACTTAGCTTAAATAACTCCAAGTGCTCACATAATACATAAATTAGTGTTTAGTAGGTGATATCATCCAACACAAAGACAATTTTATAATAAATTATTGAATACCTCCTGTCACTTTTTGCACACTTATATAAAAAACATACCTGCAACACAGCATCCTGAAGTCAGCTGTTTATGTTGGGATTACAGGGCTGCATGTGGTTGAGGATCAGCACAGCTGCCCAATTTGTAACAGAGAGTAATCTACCATATGTGTCTAGTCAGAAACATATCAAAATTCAACAACTGAAGTAAAATTACTCCTCAAGGTGTGCCCCTTTCAAACTTTTGTAAACTTCAACAATACAATGTGCACCATTATAAGACAGGAAGCACGTATATTTAATAGTATACAATGTGTATCAGTATTATTTATAAACATATAGTTCAAATGTGTTTCTATCAATACACAATAGATAAAATACACACAAATATATATGTTAATAATATATTCATTTATATTATATATAACTGTGTGTATATTATGTATTTATATACTGGTAAACTTTATTATCAAGTAAATTGCAAGACTCTAGGTATTCACATACAAACAAGAAGTGGAAACATGGGTTATTGTTTTTGTTGTTGTTGGTTGCGATTGTTTTTCTTTTTATTGGGGCCAATGGGAGGGTGCAGAAATCGGGAAAAGAAACGTGAACAAATGCAACCACTCTTCAGTATACACTATGTGGAAAATACATTATGTAAATTCTCTGCAGGGATAGGAGGGAGAAACTTAGAAAATCAAAGGAAGGGGTGACATTTCCAAAAAAGTAATGTACTCATTACCTGACTAATAATGGCAATGAAATTATATTTTAAAATACCTAACTTAAAAGCACATAAATTATCAGAGACCTCGAAAGAGAATGTCTTCAAATTACATAATCACACAAGAAAAATATGTTTCCAAGAAGTACAGAGCATACTCTTCATGAAAATTTTTTCATAAGAATATTTTCTATTTTGCATTTGGGTGGTGTAATCAATTAACTTGTTGAATCTGCATTGACATATCATTGTTAATCAAAATCTATAGTTTAAATATAATTTTACTTGATTCTTTATTTTGCCTAATCAAGACATGAACATACCAAGATATTAATACTGAGAGATGGTATATATGTGTCTACAATCCCACTCAATACCTCTCTAAAACTACACTGAAACCAGTATAATTTGTGATTTCATAAGTAAATAAGCAGATCACTGAGGCTGCCAGCAAATCAAGATATCTTGGAATATTATGGGGTTATTATACCCAATCTATGAGTCTATGAACACATGCTGAGATAATGATACACCTAAGGCATTGATTACATAGAATCAGTTCTAGGCAAAACTAATGTCAGTGATAGTTTAGTTTTCCTTCGTTCTTTCTTTCTTGGTGGCTAAGGGCTTCCCCGAAATCTGCTCTCATTTAGAAATAATCCAGACCATTTTATAGTTTATAATAATATTTATTAATCAGAACCAACATCATAATGACATCAGCAAAATGAGTCTGAAAAATAATGTGTTAATATGTATTAATGTCTTGCAGTTTTGTTCTTCTATATAATATAGCTTGCTTTTGAGATGATTTTCTATATTTCAATTTTAAGTGTACAGAATGAATATGGCAGCAGCAATTTCATGCGAAGCTTAAATGAATGAGTTTCTCAGTAATCTAAGCCTCTTAGCACTTCTTCTAATCGTATACTTTGGAAAGGACTAAGAAATACACTTCCATTTTTGGGAAGCTAAAATGTTGACCTTTTAGTTACATCTAAAACTTTGAGACTACACCAGGTATGTATTCTGAGTTGTATCAGTATTCACCAGTGATTCAAACATCTAAAACAATACAATTAAGAGTTCTCTTTCTGAGCTATTTATACGAGGTAGAAGAATCTTTGAAATGTATATGTTGGTTTGTGTATATGTATACATTCATGAATTCATATATTATCTTTAAGTTCTACAATGAAAATTCATAGCACACTAAAATGATACAATTGAGGTAAAAATATGTATTATATACTTCAGATATATCCTAATTTATCCTTGGGATAGTAATAAAACAACTAAACTCTAGTAAACAAAGTAAATATATTGATTAATGTTAGATTTTTCTCCTTTTCATTAACCTGGTGTTGAGTTTGTTTCTACTTTTTTAATTATGGAAATGGTTAATTTTCTTTCCAAGTCTTCTATTATTTAGTTTAAGTCACGTACTTTTATTCATAAATCAAACACAGATGTCATTATTTTAGATGTCATCATGGTTATTTCTCTTTTTTATCAGTTTCTTTAACTCCACTGTACAATTAAAAGATTTAGAGATGTCTAGTGCTTCTTCTGCTGGTTCATGAGGCAAAACACACCCATGACAGTGTTTCTGACTCTGGTCTCCGTGATGATTTCATTAGAGATCAGTGCACTAGGCCTCTCCAGCTCTGTTTTCTGCACTGGCTTCCTGACAAAGCAACTGCTCATTGGCGGTCTTCTATCCCCAAGTTTCTGATTTGTGCCTCAATTTCAAATGGATCCTTTTCAAATAACAGGAAGATAATGATGGCTCTTGCATCACACAAATGCCGTAGAAGGAACATCTAGGTCCTGACACTGTACGTATTCTGTGATTCCTGTTACAAGTGCCATTCTTTTCTCAGGGCTTCTTGCTTCTTTGGCTATAGGAATAGCTTCAGTGTTCTCTCTCTCTCTCTCTCTCTCTCTCTCTCTCTCTCTCTCTCTCTCTCTCTCTCTCTCTCTCTCTCTCTCTCTCTCTCTCTCTCTCTCTCTCTGTATCTTTTTTTCTCTGTATATCTCCCTCCCTCCCTCTCTCCCTCCCTCCCTTCCTCCCTCCTTCCTTCCTTCCTTCCTTCCTTCCTTCCTTCCTTCCTTCCTTCCTTCCTTCCTTCCTCTCCTTTTTTTCTTCTTTCTTCCCTTGCCTGTATTTGTATCTGGGCTTAAACTCAGGGCCTGTGCTCACACATGGCCTTCCTTGCTTTTGGATGATGTTCTACCAATTTATTCCCTTTTTAAATTATTTCTAAATGAAGACTTATAGACTTTCCTGTGTGGCTCGTTTTGAATTACCATTCTCCCAATCTCAGCCTCCTGAGTAGTGAGGATTATAGATGTGATCCACCAATGCAGGGCTCTCATCTTTGGATTAAGTAGAGAAGATAGTACAAGTACAAATGCAATAGTATAATGAATTTCAGATTCAGTCTAAAAATCCATAAAAATATATGCACATATGCTTTCATATATACTTAAGAACCTTAAGATATTAACAGAAAAAAGGCCTGTATGTGAGGATCATGGAAACATGAAACATATTTTCCTTACCTTTAGTCAGTAATTTTTCAAGGTTTCTAAATAGATAACATACTACAAATATTTCAACATTTCACTATCATAACTAAACCTCTTCATCTTAGCTCGTGTATATTACCATAATTAAAACATATGTGGGCTATTTATGAGCAATATAGGTGTATTTTTTATGATTATATAGGTTCGAATAGCTCAGTTGCTATCAAATGCTTATCTGGCCTCTGGGGGCAGGTTCCTTGTTTCTTTCTTAGACGATGCCTCTTCATTCATCCTCATGTGGGAAATGGGTCAATGCTGTATCTTCCTTCCCATGTAAAAAGAGTTACACCACCTCCTTTCTTTATTTAAAGCATAAACTCCATTCATGAAGCTGGAATCCTCATAATTTAATCACTTTTCCCCAAATTCAGCCTCCTTTTACTTTCACAATGAGGGTTTGTTTTCACCCTATGTTTTGGAGGTAAACATTCACACTATTCTATACATTTTTAGAGAGCAATGCATATGATAAATATAAATAGATGAAACAAAGATTGATAAAGACCTAAGCAGTCAAAATCTCTTCAAGCTATCAGGAGCCACATGGTATTAATATAGAATTTAATAGCAATTTGTATAACCACTGGGGTTACAGCTTGCTAGGATAAAAAGCCATAAGAGCATGAAAAATTACAACATGCAAGCCAAAGGATCTGGAAGCTCATTTCTGAAAACCTAGCTACTCAAGAAGCTGAGATCTTAGGTTGCAGTTGGTAGCCAGCCTGGTCAGGAAAAATCAGGGGACTGTCTCCTATAAACTACCACAAAAGCCATAAATAAAGCTGTGGCTCATGTAGAATGCTAGAAGCTCAAGGACAGCATCCAAACAGGATGTTCAAGCCCCAGGAGTGGGAAAAAAATGTAACATGCAGCACAAAGGTAGAAGGTTGTAAGCAACTCTGTAAATTTACTGCAACTTAAAAGGTTCTCTAAGTCACTCTCAGTTTCCTGATTGGATCCACAAAAGTGAGTATTCATGTGATGTTCACATTTTTTTATCCTTAGTCATTTGTTTCAATTTCCAAATTTGATTAGACTAGATTTTATTGAAAAACCAGAATTAGAAAAAATTAAAGTCATAGAAAATGTGGACAGACACACAAAGAAAGTAATGCAAAGAACTGTCCATATTTCCAAGCAATTAAGGATCTTGCAACATCCCCAACATCCCCAGCCAAACAAAGAAGAATGATGACAGTGTAGGAATGGTAACACTGTACCTGTGCTCTCTTAGGATGCCCCGTAGGGCTTAATTAAACTGACAAAGTTGATAGATTAGTAGGACAAATGCAAACAAATTTAAATGCTATGTGACCTGGATAAAAAAAATGAAGTAACAGAGCACACATGCTTTCATATGAAGTGAAGAGAAGAAGTTATATAAAATGAAAATAAATGAATGATATGGACAGTAAAGAGAAGATAGTAGTTTTGTTTGTTGTTGTTGTTGTTGTTGTTGCCAGTCCTGGGGTTGAAGTCAGGGACTGAGCACTATCACTGGAGCTCCTTTTGCTTAAGGCTAGCACTTAAGCCAAAGCACCACCTCTGGCTTTTTCTGTTGATGTGGTACTGAGAAATCGAACCCAGGGCTTCATACATGCTAGACAAGCCTCTACCACTAAGCCACCTTCTCATCCCCAAAAGTAGTTTTAACAAATTCCCCCCACCCCAGAATTTTCATTTCCGTCACTCCAGGTCTAAGAGTTTGCTTTTAATTATTTTATTTTATTTTTCTGTTCTGGGATTGCAATTTTTTCATGGGAGTTTTTAATCTCCTGGCTTTGGAAGAAGGGTGTTGGGTGTTTATCTGCTATTGCATGTAGCTTTTCTGACAACAATCCTAAAACCCACCAAAGCAGCATATTTGGGGGAAGGGGGTGTGTTCTTCTTCCTTCCATCAACATCTATGAAGATACTCCAACTTCTTTCCTCCCAAGGAGTCATAACAATTATGATTGTTATCAGAGAATTTCAACACATTTCTTTATTTTTTTATCTTTGAAATAAGACTTCTTTTTTTAATACATTTTTTTATTGTGAAAATACCATACAGAGGGGTTACAATTACATGGGCAAGGTAATGAGTACTTTTTTTATCAAGCATTGTTGCTTCTTCCTTTGTTTCAGCTTCCCATCCCTTCCCATCTCCCCTCCCCCAACCCACCCCTGTTCCCCGCTACCCCCTCCCCTCCCCAGCCAAAGTTGTAAAGTTTGTTTTTCGACATAACATCTTTTACATCTCTTTGTTGCAATGGGTCTACCTGTACCCCTATTTAAACAATTTGTTTTTTTCCCTTCCCCTCCACAAAGTATACCAACATCAAATACAGTGAAAACAGGGGTTATATCATGAGGGAGGGACATACAGTTTCTCTTCAGTACATATAAATCTTTGGCCTTTTCATACATTTTTTATTGTAAAAAAAAATGTACAGAGGGGTTACAGTTACATGAGCAAGGTAATTAGTACATTTCCTAACAAGCATTGTTACTTCTTTATTTGGGGGCAATACTGGAATTGGAACACAGCACCACACACTTGCTGGGCAGGTTCTCTGCCACTTGAACGATACTTTGTTTCCTTTTGTCATAATTTTTGTCGTTTTTTAGAGTGTCATGTGCTTTTTACCTGAGCAGACATCTGATGATTAGCCTCCTACTGACACCTCTAAGGTAGCTGGGGTTGCACCAGCAAGCTGTTGTCCCAAGCCACAGAATTTATACAACCATTAAACATACTTTGGATTTTCCTAATTTGATCATAACATAATGGAAATTGTAAGGTATGTTTTGTGAAATCCAGCTACCTTTCCTAAACAACTGCTTTGAGATTCATTTATGTTACATAGATTTATTTCTGGTCTATCATAATAGATTTGTATGTCTTTTTATGAAATTATATTGGCTTGGTTATAGTAGCTTTTAATATATATCTTAAATCAGAAATGTGGCCGTTATTCTGATACAAAAAGTTTAGCTTAAATATGACTCCTTTTGAAGAATTTACTCCATCCAATTACACTCCTGCATAAAAAATTCTTCAGTCAGCTTGATTCTGTACATATACATATACCCCCTTGTATGTGTTTATATGGGAATTTGTATTATGCATTCACAAACACACAAAAATCCACATGTGATGGACTGGGAAAAGGGCTCAGCGGTAGAGTGCTTGCCTTGCATGCATGGGGACCTGGGTTCAATTCCTCAGCACCACATAAGCAAAAAGAAAAAAGCCAGAAGTGGTGCTGTGGCTCAATTGGTAGAGCACTAGCCTTGAGCTAAAGAGCTGATGGACAGCGCCCAGGACCAGAGTTCAGGCCCCACGACTCGACCCCCCCAAAAAAAATTCACATGTGGGAGAAAATATGCTTGGGCCTGAATTATTTCACTCAAATCCACATGTGAGAGAAAATATGCTTGGGCCTGAATTATTTCACTCGGTATATTTTCCAGATATCTTTTCACTGCAAAAGACATAATTATGTTCTTACCTAATGGTTGCAGAAAATTCCAGTGTGTGTGTGTGTGTGTGTGTGTGTGTGTGTGTGTGTGTGTGTGTGTGTGTGTGTGTGTGTGTGACATTTGGTGTTTAGGTGAGGGGTTTGTGGAGGGAGAGATGGATTAATAATAAAGGAAACAGAGGACAAATACAGTCAGAATACTCAATGTACATATGCAGTAAAGCAAATGGGAAATGGGAAATGAGTGGTTACATGTGGGATTGTCGAGAATGGTAGCAGAGGTAAGTGATCAGGAAGGACTGGAGAGGGCTGGGATGTAGCTCAGAGGCAAAGCACTTGCTCAGCAAGTGCAACATCCTGGTTCAAATAATTTCAAAATATTAAAAATTGTCGGGCGCTGGTGGTTCACGCCTGTACTCTTAGCTATTCAGGACGCTGAGATCTGAAAATCACTGTTAAAAGCCAGCCTGGGCAGGAAAGTCCTTGAGACTCTTCTCTCCAATAAACCACTAGAAAACTGGAAGTGGTGCTGTGACTTAAGCAGTATAGTGCTTGCCTTGAGCTGAAGAGTGAAAGGACAGTTCCCAAGGCCAGATATATATCAAACTAATGCTCCCTGGCTTGGAATTCGTGCCCTTTTTTTCTGCCAGGCCTGGGAATTGAACTCAGAGACTGGGTAACTCTTATGCACTGTGGGGGACAAGGAAACTCACCCTCTTTGAAGACAAGTTATTCAGGCCTGTTTCCTATGCCTGAATTCAATCCCTAGCTCTGTTAAAGTAATATTCATCCACATTTGATATAATTAATATCTACATACTTATGTTTATTGAAATTGCTTTGAGTGTATTTATTTTATTTTTTATTGATTCATTATTTTTGTTGACTATTATTACACTTATGTATTAAATTGATTATATCTTATGAGAACTATACAGATTTACATATGTATTATGTATCTTAATTCAGACCCAGGACATTCACCGAAATTGTACAGTATATCATCCCATGCTTAGAAAAACAGAAAGAATACACCAACCAAAGTCTAATTTATCCCTAGGCACCCCAGTGGCTCACATCTGTAATCCCAGCTACTGAGGAGGTGAGAAGTAGAAGATGAAGTTTCAAAGCCAATCCAGGCAGCAGCGCCTGAGAGATATCATCTCTAATTAACTGGCAAAAAGCCAGGCTACAAGTATGGCTGAAGTGTTAGAAAATCAGCTATGAACAACCAAGCCAAGAAAGAGCAAGCTGAGTTCAATTGCGGGGAGAGGGGGGTAGGGGGATAAAGGGGAGAGAAATCCTCCAAAAACAGAGAACTAAACAACACACAAATCCCACCTAATTTATGGTACCAACAAACTGAAAAAAATATCAAGCTTGTGCAGTTGTATAAATTTACATGAGCACATATGCTCTTAGGTACACTTCAAAGCCATGTTTTTAATAATATATGTATATATAAAAATTAATAATGTATATATATGAATAAACTAAGAAACCAGCCAATGAACAAATACTTCTGAATTAGGGCCTTTATATTTATATTAGTGGCACTATAAATTATTTGTACTAAAAGTATATTCCAAGTTTCTTTCTGCAGAATCAATCTTAAAATGTTTCTTCATGCACCAGGCGTCAGTGGCTTATGCCTATAATAATAGCTACTCAGGAGGCTGAGATCTGAGGATGGCAGTTCAAGGCCAGCCCCTGCAGGAAAATCCGTGAGACTCTTATCTCCAATAAACCACTAGAAAACTGGAAGTGGCGCTGTGGCTCAAGCTGTAGAGTGCTCGAATAGAGCTATAGAGTGCAGGGATAATGCCCAATCAGAGTTCAAGCCCCACCACAGACAAAAAAAATAATACAGAAGTTTGTTCATACAAAATTCTAACATTCTGAGCTTTAGGAAACTTTTCTTCCAGGGTCTTATGCTCTTCAGGCAATTACTCCACTACTGAGCTACATCTCAATACCAATGTTTTGTTTTTCATTTTACAATCCAGTTTATTCCCAAAATGCTTACAAGTACTACGGTCCTCACAGAAGTGAGTTTATATTCAGAAACCCAACCTTTTGTGGTATGAAGACTCCCCTAGTGTATTTCGTGGTAGGCACTGAGGAAAACTCACACGACACAATTGCACACATTTTATAATTATAGAAATAATTCTAAATAGAAATAACATAAACTATTGGGCACGGGTGGTTCATGCCTGTAATCCTAGCTACTCAGGAGGCTGAGATCTGAGGTCTTTGAGACTCTTATCTCCAATAAACCAATAGAAGCCTGGAAGTGGTTCTGTGGCTCAAGCGGGTGAGCGCTTGTCTTGAGCTGAAGATCACAGGGAAAGTGCCCAAGCCTGGAGTTCCAGTCCCATGACCGACGAAGAGAAGACGAAGAAAAAGAAGAAAGAAGAAGAAGAAGAAGAAGAAGAAGAAGAAGAAGAAGAAGAAGAAGAAGAAGAAGAAGAAGAAGAAGAAGAAGAAGAAGAAGAAGAAGAAGAAGAAATAACATCAACTGTCCCAAACTTCTAGGGAGAAATTATATCCTAATTTTCATTCTCACTCTTCATGGCAGATGGTCAAAATAGAAAAACCAATGTGCTATGCTGAAATGTAAAAGTTTAAACCCCTTTTTTAAAAAAACTCTCATGTTATAAAATCAAAATGTTTCAAATAAAGGCAAAGTGAGCTTAAAACAATATTAAAAATGCTAATGAAACTCCTTGGCTTGGAATGTGCCATTTTTTCTCTTCAAGGCCTGGGATTAGAACTCAGGGTCTGGGTAACTCTGTTGCACTGTGGGGGAAGGGGAAGCTCACTGTGCTTGAAGACCAGAAAGTCAGGCCTGTTCCCTGGGCCTGAATTCATGCCCCAGTCATACACCTTATATACATTTTAAAGATAGGATTGAACTTCCATACAGTTGTTCAGTCTATATCATGTTTGGTGTGGTTATTCATTGTATTTTTTGTTTTAATCATTTATTTACCGTTTGTTTTATTGACTTTGATGACACCTAACCATGTATTACATTGTTTACATCCTATCCCATAGCATCTAGATTTGTAGACTTGTTCTCCATCATGCCTGACACCCAGCACTCTCCCAGAAAAGGAAAACAAGTGTCACACTTGGCTTCTTACTCCAGGTTGAAATTTTTGGCAGGCGCTGAGATCAAGCCCCAGAGGTGTCCAAAATAGCTATACATGGATAGGCAGTCGGTAGTATACCAATAAACGCATATTAGTACAGAGTGTCAGAGCCGTGTATCTAGCATTCAATGACATCTACTAGGTTCCTAACCAGTCTTAGGTATTTATTATGCCTCCATTGAAGTAATATTATTCTTTTCATGCCTAATTAACCATTAATTAAATGTAGTCTGTGTCTTAGGATTATTGTGTGTAATTTGATACTCGACCGCTACACAGACTACTCATTTAATCAGAACTTTTATGCATGGGCAGGAGTCTCTTGTGATCTCTTGCCATTGGTAGGTGTCAGGACTGGAATTTGAACTCAGGGACTCTGTTGCGGGGTTGAACTATGGCTTTTCTGACAGTTCGCCAGCCCTCAGCAATGACAAGTCACCTGTGCGTGGCAACCATGTCATTCAGACACAGGATAGTCACCGTGCAAGGAACCACAGCCAAGAAACCAATTACCATGTGCAGCTTGCAGCTTTTTTTTTTGGTGACATTTTCATTTTGGTTTCCTGTCAGAACTAGGGTCTTAGGATTCCAGGATCGGCTTTGGTTCCTGAGGCTGCACCCCAGCTTAGTGTGATGGAAGCTGAGACAGAGCTGGGACGATTGAGTTCAAGCCATGTGCATGGCCAAAAAAAAAAAAAAAAAGAAAAGAAAAAAATACAAAATTTAAAAATTAAGACAATTAAAAATATAATAAAACGATTACTTATCTCCCTGGTTTGCAATTCGTGCCATTTTTTTCTGCCAAGCCTGGGATTTGAACTCCAGGTCTGGGTAAATAGGCAGCACTGTGGGGAAAGGGGAATCTCACTATGCTTGAAGACAAGAAAGTTTGGCCTGTTCCCTAGGCCTGAATTCAAGCCTCAGTCCTGGAAAACATACTCCTTATATACATTTTAAAAATAGGACTTATACTTCCATTCAGATATACAGTCCATGTCATGTTTGGTGTGGTTATTCATTTTATTTCTTGTTTTATTCATTTATTTACCATTTATTTTATTGAATCTGATGACACTTATACCATTTATTACATTGTTTATATACTATCACATAGCATCTAGATTTGTAGATGTGTTCTCTATCATGCCTGACATCCAGGACTCTCCCAGAAAAGGAAAACATGTGTCACACTCGGCTTCTTATTCCAAGATTAAATTATTGGCAGTGCTGGGATCTGAACTCAGGGCCTAGCAGGCCCAATTCATGAATGGGTGAGTGTGAGAACAGCAGCCTCTAGCCAGTGAAGCTGTCAGATGGTTCCCATGCACTGAGATCGAGCCCCAGGTTTGTACAAAACAGCGATACATGGGGAGGCAGACGGTGGTATCCAAAAAATATATATTGGTAAAAAGTGCCAGTCTGTCTATGACTGAATGGCATCTACTATGTTCTGACCAACTCTTAGGTATTTATTATACCACCATTGAAGGAATATTATTCTTTTCATGCTTAATAAACTATTAATTAAGATCAAGTAACATTCTAGGAATATTGCATACAATTTTAGACTCGACTGATGCACAAACTACTCTTTCAATTGTATCTCTACTGATCTCCTGACATTGGTAGGTGTCAGGACTAGGATTTGATCCCGGGGCCTATGTTGTCAGGTTGGCTGTAGCTTCCCTGATAGCCCTCCAGACTTCAGCAATGTCAGGTCAGGTCCACTTTGCAGCCCTGTCATTCAGACCCGGGATGGTAACCGTCCAAAGAAAAAATGTAAAACCCCCAGCCCTCTGCAGTTCACCACATTTTGTGCTTTCCCACTTTTTTTTTCTTCTTACAAACCCTCTGGGCCTAAGATCCCAAGATTGGCTATGGGTACGGAGGCTGCACCCAGACTAGATGATTGAGGCTGAGGTAGAGCTGCCACGACCTGAGTTCAAGCCCCGTGGTTGGGGAAAAAAAAGAATAAATAAAAAATCTAAGTAAGTAAGTAAGTAAATATAAAAAAAAATCTCCCTGGTTTGGCATATCTGCCAGTTTTCTTTCTAGCCTGGGATTTGAACTCAGGCTCTTGGTAAATCAGTAGCCATGTGAGGGAAGGTGCAGAGTTGCCACTACTTGAGTTGAAACCCCATGCCAAGCCAAAAATTAAAAAATAATTAAGTCACTGACCTTGGCAGGGTGAGAAGTTGTGGAGATGGGAGGGAAGGTATGGTAGGGGGAAACAAAGAAGGAGGCAACAATGCTCAATAAGAAATGTACTCTTTACCTTGTTCATGTAATTGTAACCCTCTGTACATCATTTTTACAATAAAAAGTATACAAAAAAAGAAACAACGTAATGCTCAGAGAAGCATTTTGGGAGTAAGGGAAGGATGTCTGAATAGCTGTGCAAAATTCTACACTGCTTTGTTTTTTAATATTCACTATAGAACTGAATAAACATAAGTGCTTTTATTAAAAAAAATTAGGTCACTGTCTTGGAACTGGGACCAGTATTTCTGCCATTACTGGGATCTGATCTCACCGTCCAGGTAACTTTTTTGAACCATGGGTGAAAGCAAGGCTCACTGTCCTTGAGGAAAAGAAATTCAGGCTAGAGTTCCCAGGGACTGAATGCAGGCCCTGCAATAGAAAAAATATTTCTAGGGGCTTTGAAGTTGGCTCAGTGGTAGAGCACTTGCCTTGCATGCCTGAGGCCCTGGGTTCGATTCCTCAGCACCACATAAGCAAAAAGAAAAAAGCCAGAAGTGGTGCTGTGGCACAAGTGGTAAAGTGCTAGCCTTGAGCTGAAGAGCTGAGGGACAGCGCCCAGGCCCAGAGATCAGGCCCCATGACTGGACCCAAAAAATAAAAAGAAAAAAACAAAAAAGAAAAGAAAAAGAAAAAATATTTCTACATATGTGTAATATATGATATAAACTTACATATGTCTGCTAACTACATATTATGATTTTTATTATTGATTTTGTATTTATTTATTATTTGATTCATTTATTGTTTATTGTATTTACTGTTATTATACACATATTTATTTTAAAATTATACAAAATAATTTAAGACATTGACTCATTTTTCCTTAATACTATATTAAGTGTTGAAACATGATACATAATTAAATGGAGGCATTTGTCACAGTCTTCACATGGTTAGAGTCTCTCTCAAGTATGAGATTTGACTTCTTTATCTATGGACATCTTCCTGTAGGGATTTTTTAGATGATTTATACTCAGAAGCCTTTTCATGAGGATAGGCAAGTTGAGGGATAAAATTGCAAGGGTGGGGTTAGAAATGTGGCTGAGTGGTAAAGAGCTTGCTCAGCATGCATAAATGCCAAGGTTTGAATCCTCAGTGCCACATACTCAGAAAAAGCCAGAAGCTGTGGAGTGGCTCAAGTGGCACAGTGCTAGGCTTGATAAAAAGGAGCTCAGAGACAGTACCAAGGCCCTAAAATCAAGCCCCAGGACTGGCAAAAACAAATGGCCAGATTCCAGTGGCTCACACCTGGAACCCTAGCTTCTCAGGAGGCTGAGATCTAAAGACCACAGTTCAAAGACAGCCTAGGAAAGGAAAGACAGTTAGACTCTTTTCTCCAAGGAACCACCAAAAGACCCCACATGGTGCTGTGGCTCAAGTGGTAGTGTTCACCTTGAGCTGAAGGGCTCAGGGAGAGTGCCCAGGCTTGAGTTCGAGAAACAAAACAGGAAAAAGTGGGGGATAATCAAAGTACTTTTCTTATTTGCTAATTATGAGAACATTATCTGGAAAATAAACGCTCATGTACACCAGAATTGGTGTCTGAGTTCATTGTTCAAGTGTAGCAGATCCATATGCTGAGGCTCTCTGTCTCTAGCATTATAACCTTGTGTCCTAGAGGGTTCTGAAAGGTTCAATGTTGAAAGGCTTAATATGCTCCCCAAGCCCTTTGTGATAAGCAGTTGACTTGTATTGTCAATGTCATTACAGTTCTGAACCTAGCAAAGCACCAGTAGCTCATGCCCATCACCCTAGCTCAGGAGGCTGAGTTCTGAGCATCACAGGTGAAGCCAGCCAGGGCAGGAATGTCTATGACACTTTGACTTCCACTTCTGCAAGATCAGATATTCAACAGCTTCTTAGATTTCCTTTGGTAATGAGAAGTTATTTGCCCCTAAATGTTCTTAGATTTCTCGAGCTATAGAAGCAGGATAAAATACATCATTGACCCATCCTGGGTTTAAATGAAGTTCTCAGGATCCAACCTGTAGCCCTGTTAGCATGATGACCTCCAGTGTAACACTGTATTTGAGGAACAGAAAACAGTTTCAAAAGGCAGGCTAGGTGAAGAAACCTACTCCTGCTGGACTGGGAGGCAGAATGAACACACTCAACAGGGAAGTAAGCTGCAAAACCACTTCATTCATTCCTGGCACAGCCAGCAATGGGTAGAAACCTGAAACATTTGTTAGAGTTACACCAGGATCAGGCTTTTATCAGCCTCTTCAAACAAAGACTAATTAACCTTCCTCCCTCAGGTGAAGGGAGCCTCAGGTTATCTTTAGTTTAACAATCAAGAGCCAGTTTAGAGGGGGATAAGGGAGGAACAGAGTAGAAAACCTTGCTCACTGGTTTTAGGGAGTGGGTTTTTGACTCTCCATCTGTCAGATTTAAAGGCCCTTCTTTTACCTCTGCCAGTGCTTTTTCCTTCCTTCATTTTCCACATCATTAATGCAAATCCCCAGTCCAAGGAGAGAGGTAGGGCTGTTTCTTTTATGTCGCTGAACACCTGAGTTAGAACCTGGCTCTGCCTTCTTGGCTTTGGAGCCCTCGGCTTCCTGAGAAGTGGGACAGACACAGTCTTCCTGCTCTGTGGTTGTGTGAAGGCAATGCTGGTGGCATGGCACACTGCAGAAGTCCTCATCACTGGAAAGTATTCCCTTCATTACTCCTGACATCCAAGAGCAGGTTCATCTATCTATCTATCTATCTATCTATCTATCTATCTATCTATCTATCTATCTATCTATCTATCTATCTATCTATCTATCTATCTATCTATCTATCTATCTATCTATCTATCTATCTATCTATCTATCCATCCATCCATCCATCTATCTACTTAGGTATCTACATACCTACCTAGCTATCTCTTTGCCAGTTCTTGGGTTGAACTCAAGGCCTGGGCACTGTCTCTAGCATTCTATTACTTGAGCCACAACATGCTACTGAGGAATCAAACCCAGGGATTCTTGCATCTTAGGCAAGCACTCTCTCAGTAATCCACATTCCCAGGCCCCTATCTTTTTCTTAGTGGTAATTTTTACATAATTATGCTACCAGCCGACATCTCCAAGTTTAATTTTCTGAATACAGGTTATTTCTACAAAACATAACCTTCTCTTCCCATACCTGATTTTGGACTCTACTGGCCTTCACCTCATAATAAAATGTAAATAAAGGCTACTGTGAGCTTAGGTGGGCATCATATAAGGTCACATGCCTGGAACCCTGGAAGAGAAAAGCCATGGGCCAGAAATGAAGAGAATGATGCAGTATGCACAAGAGCATATCTGAAAAATAAATCTGTAAATAAAAGCAGAAGCATTTCATACGGTCTGTTTGCACTCAGGAGGTAATATACACACATTAGTAGTTAGGGCTCTCATTTTTTTGGCCTTCTCTTTTTGAAATTTTTTGTGGTCATTCCAGGGTTTATACTCAAGGCCGGATGCATTCAGCAGTTTTGCTCAAGGCTGAGGCTCTACCACTGCCACAACTCCACTTACAGCAATCTGGTCGTTAATTGGACATAAGCGCCTCCCAGGCTTTCCTGCCTGGTCTGGACTGTATCTACTACTTGGCTTTATCAAAGTTGTAGCTCTACCCTCTGGGCCACTGCTCCACTTCTATTTTTCTGGTGGCTTATTGGAGATAAGCCTCTCACAGTCTCTCCTGCTCAGGCTGGCTTTGGATTGTGATCTCTTGAGGAGGCTTCAAGCGTCTTTCCTCAGGGATTCACCAAGAGCAGATTCACAGAAACCCTTAGTCTAAATCTCGAGAGCAACTAGAGTAAAACAGACACATGAAGATGCTTCTAGTGTGTTCTAGATAATTAAAGTGGGAGACAAAAAACACTCACACTAATTAGATCATTTTATAGGCAAAAGGAGCAATGCAGACAGCATGAAGATTGCTCCAGCTTTCGGTCCTCTCATCCTGAGACAATAAATTCACTGCAGCTCAATGCTAAGTTACAGAACTGGTATGTCTTGTGGACATTTGCCCCCAAATCCTGTGACACTCATTTCTCACTTTTGGCTTCCAACCTCTGACCAGAGGAGAAGATGACAAGAGAGATTCCTTCTCAGAGAAAGCATCTATAAAGAACTTTTGGTAGTTTACTTATAAATTCAAACCATTGGAATGACCTTGTGAAGAAGTCAGATTATCCAGATTAAAAAAGGAAGAAGAAAAGGAAGGCAGGTGCCAGTGGCTGCTGGCTGTAATTCCAGCTCCTAAGGAGGCTGAGATGTAGAGAATCTTAGTTTGAATCCAGCCAGCATAGGAAAGTCTATGACACTGTTATTTCTAAAAGATCAAATTAAAACACAGAAGTGAGGCAGTGACTCAAGGTTAATGCACGACCCTTGAACAAAGGAGCTCAGGGACAACCCCTGAAATATGACCCTTAGGGTCATATTTCAACCGCAGGACCTGCCCCCCCCCAAAAAGAGCTGGTACATCATGTCTTTTGTATATATGGATGTATTCCTATAGGTGAAGCTCCAGAGTATCTATGATGATTGGCACCAAGCTAGGAAATTTGTATTCAATACAATTATTTCATAACACAGAGACTGCTTTCATGACAGTACATATTTCAGGCTTCCCTTCACTGTTCCCAGTGTAGGCTGAGGGTTTCTCTGCCTCCAAGGCCTGCTGGAAGAAGTCTCTCTCATTGTCTGCATATACAGACAAAAGGCCTCACTCCTGTACAGCTGTGTAACAAACAATTCCATCAGGGCCACTTAGTGAGGAGGAGTGTGGGAGGACTCTGACGGTCAGGAGAAAAAGGTCTCTTTGTACCCAAAGTTATCTCTCTCCCCAGTGCTCCATGTTGACAGGAAGCCTTCATTTGTGCTACCTCCTGTGGCAGGCCAAGTTCTGTTCACTTATCCTGCCTTCATGAGACAATATAACTGGTGTTCAGATACAGTGCTCAATATAATTCAGTAGTCCTTCTGGCAGACAACTCGGGCAAGGGGCCTTATGAGATGTTTCACTGATGGCGATGATGGGCCTATGACATCTCTTCTAGGTCTGCAGAAGCTTGAGAAATCCAAGTGTATGTCATATGGGGTTGGTGAAGGTCATCAGGTTTTGAAATCTTTGACATCTCCTACTTGGGCCCTGGGTGGCTAGGTTTTGGGTTGAACACAGGGCCTGGTTGCTGAGCATGAGCTCAGTGCAGAATCCCAGTGCTTTACCATTTTGTGTCATAGCTTCACTTCTGGTCTGCTTGTGTGTGTGTGTGTCCATGTGTGTGCACACTTACACCAGTCCTGGAGCTTGAACTCAACACCTGAGTACTGTACCTAGTTTCTCTTGTACAAGGATAGCCCTCTCCCACTTGAGCCACAGAGATACTTCAGGCTTTTTTTTTCTAGTGATGTGGTCCTGAGAAATCATGCCCATTGTTTCATATATGAAAAGCACTCAGGCACATTCCCAGCCCTCTACGTCAGGTTTGTTAGTTAGTTTCTTTCTTTTTTGTTGTTATCGGTTGCAGGAGTTGAAGTCTAGGCCGGGTGGTGTCCCTGAGCTCTTCAGCTCAAGTCTTGTGCTTTACCACTTGAGCCACAGAGCCACTTCAAGTTTTCTGGTGGTTCATTGGAGCTAAGTGTCACAATGACTTTCCTGCCCAGGCTAGCTTTGAACCATGATCCTCAGATCTCATCCTCCTGAGTAGCTAGGATGACCAACATGAGCCTCTAGCACCCAGCTTCCACTTCAGGTTTCTTAGTGATGAATTGGAGATATAATCTCATGGGACCTTTTGTGTCAGGGATAGTTTGGAACCCAGATCCTCAGATTTCAGTTTCCTGAGTAGGCAGGATGACATACATTGGCTATAGAACCCTAGGCCATGGCATTCTGCTGCAAGGGGCTCCTTGGCTCCACATGGTGGGGTCCTAGCCATGAGCCCAAGAGGTAAGGGTCAGTGCCTAGGCCCTGAGTTCAAGATTCATGACTGAGGAAAAACAAAACAAAAAAATTGTCTGCAGGAGACAACTCACCCACTCTTTAGTAATACATAATTTCGTCCCTGCCATCGGGACATATCTGAGCCTCAATATTCTTGTCTGCATAATCATCTCATTTCAAAGAGACTCACTTACTTCCTGTTATGGCTGGGTTTTATAGCCCCCGAGCAGCTTGGATGATGCGTGTAAGCCAGCAGCCTCTGGTTCCATGTAGCTGGGTTGCAGCGGCTTACATCTGGCTAAGTCAGGTTAAGTGGCAGTTGTCAGCGCCAGACTCCTAGCTTGCTTTGTGATGAGTTGTTTGAAGTCCTGCCCTTCTGTAGTTGCAGTTAGAACATTCGACCTTTTTTTGCGGCAGTCCTGGGCCTTGAGTAAGGGCTTAGACACTGTCCTTAAGCGTTTGTGCTCCAGGATAATGCTCAATTGATTGAAAGACAGCAGAACTTCTGGGTTTTCTGTTTATATGGCAGTGAGGAATCTAACCCAGGGCTTCATGCTTACTAGGTGAGCACTCAACCACCGAGCCCCAGGAGGTATAGAAATTGCATATGAAGAGAGATGTCTGTATATTATTAATTTATAGATAATTACTACCATTTAATACGTATTAAGTTATGTCTCCTTAATGATTTGCCTCTGTAGAACAACTAATAAAACATTAATTAATAATTAATTAATATCCTGTTATTGTTTATAATATATGTATATACATCCATACATATAATTACATATTTTATAGAATGAGACAGATGTTTATATATAATTAAATTTTGCATCATGTGTTAAAACCAATTATTAGGTATTTAATTATGTCTGCATGTAATTTTTATTCTGTTAATACTTAATAAAATAGTAATTTTACTTAATTCACATTCTATAACTATTGTGTCTAATTTTATCCCAGAATGATTCACTACTAATTCAATGTGTTTTTCATTTATTGTAGTGACAATCCTTCCGCCTATGACATTTCTTACCTTTATGACATTCTCTTACATAGCATATAGATGTGCATCCAAATTATACATCCTACCTGACACTGAGCACTTTAAAAGAAAAGTAAAACATGTGTCACGCTCGGCTTCTTACTCCAAGATTACATTTTTGGCAGTGCTGGGATCTAAACTCGGGGCCTAGAAGGCTCAATTCATGAATTAGTGACTGCCAGCACAGCAGCCTCTAGCCATATTGCACTTAGTGTACTTATTCATTTTATTTTTATTCATTTATTTACCATTATTTTATTGAGTGTTATTACACATGGAATATTTACTACAATTATTGTATAGGATATAAATTTGCCTATGTATGAAACTTCACACCTGACACCCAGGCTTTTCACAGAAAAGGAAAACATGTCACCCTAGTCTTCTTACTCCACGATTCAATTTTTGTGAGTGCTGGCATTTGAACTCACGGCATACATGGATCAATTCATGAGTAGGTGAGTGTCAGCACTCCAGCATGGGGCATATGGAGCTGACAAGCAGGTCCCAGCATCTGAGATCCAGCCCCAGGTGTTGACAAAACAAGAACAGATTCACATGCTGATGGTAGTACACAAATAAATATATATCCTTAAAATGTGGCAGAGATGTCTACACATTATTCAGTTATATAGGCTACATTACTACCAATTCTTGGGTATTTATTATGCCTCCATGTAATTATTGTTGTTTTCATCCTTAGTGAATTATTAATTAAATCAACCGCGGTCTCGAAACTATTGCATCCATGTAATTAATAGTACTCGTTGAATGTGTCAAAAAGTATTCATTAAAATCCATTGGCCTCCTAATATCACTCTCTAATTTTATACTAGTATCATTCAACCTTGATATTCATAACCTTCCTTCCGTATTCCTATGAATAGGAATGAGACTCTTAGGACCTCCCTCCATTGGTAGGGGTCAGGACCGGGCTTCAAACACAGGTCCTATGTTGCTGTGTTGGTCTATGGCTTCCCTGGCAGCCTGCCAGCCTTCAGCAATGCCAGGTAACAAACAGTTTTCAGCCATGTCATTCAGACCCAGTATGGACAACTTGAAAAAAAAATGTAAAACTGGCAGCCATCTTCAAGTTGCTGGGATTTTTTCTGTGTCATTTTATTTATTTATTTATTTCCTGTCAGCCTTTTGAGGCTCAGGAAACCAGGTTTGGCTGTGGATCCCATGGCTTCAACACAGCCTAGAGTGATGAAAGGTGAGGCAGCGTTGCCATGCCCTGAGTTGAAGCCCTGTGCTTGACAAAATAAAAATACATACATACAAACATACATACATACATACATACATACACACATACACATACATACATACATACATACATACATGCATGCATGTATGCATGCATACATACATACATGCATGCATGCATGCATACATGCATACATGCATACATGCATGCATATAAACATACATTTAAAATATTTAAAAAATTATTTGGCTCCTTGGCTTGGAATTCATGCCATTTTCTTCTGCCGGACTTGGGGTTTGAACTCAGGGTTTGAGTAAATCTGCAGCACTGTTGGCAAAGGGAAAGCTCACCATGCTAAAAGACAAGAAAGTCAGGCTTGTTCCCAGGGGCTGAATTCAAGCCCTAGCACCCGAAAAAATAATATTCATATACATTTTAAATACATGATTTATATTTACATACACATGTTTACTACATATTACAATTAGTGTAGTTATTCATTTTATTTTGTGTTTTATTTATTTCTTATGTATTTTAAAGAGTATGATTAAATGTATAACATTTTTTACATTCTATTACATAGGACATAGATTTGAGTATGTATTATACATCATCCTCAGACCAAGGACTTTCAGTGATAAGGAAAACAAGTGGGACAATTGGTTTCTACCACAAGGATTAAGTTTTTGGTAGTTCTGTGATTTGAACTCTGGGCCTCGAAGGCCCACTTCATGAATGGGTCAATGTTAACACACCAGTCTGATGCAAGTAAAGTTGGCAGGCAAATTTGATGACCTGAGATCAAGCCCTAGAAGTGGCTAATATATAAACAAATAGATGTGTAGATTGCAGTGTGTGTGTGTGTGTGTGTGTGTGTGTGTGTGTGTATTTACGTATGTATATACATGTATAAATAAATGTATACAGAGACAGATGAACATTTAAGTAGATTCTAGTGTATAACTCTATATGAAGTGATGTTTTATATGTTCTATTACTATAAATTATTTGGTCTAAAATTATGCCTCCATCAATTAATCACGGTAGAAAACTTACAAAGAATTAATTAAATTAATCATTGACCCATATTTATTGCATACAATCTTATTTTAGAATTATTAGCTAATTAGTAATTCAATTAGTACATGTCAAACATACTATTAGTTCCTATAGAGAGGAAAGAGTTTTCTAGGATCTTCAGACATGTGTAGGTGGCAGTCCCAGGATCAAACTAAGGGCCTAGGTGTCTGGGTTGGGCTCAGGGTTCACCGACAGACTGGGAGCCTTCGGCCATGTAACTTCACATACAATTTTCGAGCCAAATCATTAAGACCCAGGATGGTCACATTGCAAACGAAACAAAGGTAAAATGCTTGTGCAAAACTTACTGATTTTTTCCTCCTCCATTTTTGTTGGTTTGATGCATTTTTGCCAGTGTTGGGAGTTGAACTCAGGTCCTAGGAAGCCTGGATCATATGTGGGTGTAAATGCTGCACCCCAGCCTAAGGTAATCATAAGTTAAGACACAATACAGTGATTCCTTGTGCAAAAGTAGCTCATGGACAGTGCCTAAGCTCACAGTTCAAGCCTCAGAACCTGCCACAAAAAAAGAGCCAGTAAATCCATGTGTCTGTATTTTTATCAGTGAACATCCAGAGTTGTTATGAAGAAAGGTTTGAATAGAATGATTTCATAGCACAAAGAGTGCTTTCAAGACAGTGTATGTTCCGGGACTCCCTTCACTTTTCCCAGTGTAGTCTGAGGGTTTCTGCACACCCAAGGCTGCTGGACGAAGTCTGCCTCATTGTTGTAACAAGCAGACAAAAGGCCTCACTCCTGTACAACAGTATAACAAACAATTCATCCAGGGCAATTAGTGAGGATGAGTGTGGGCAGATTCTGAAGGCCAGGAGAAAAAGGCCTCTTTGTACCCCAAGCTATCTCTCTCCCCAGTGCTCTCTTTTGACAGGAAGCCTTCATTTGTGCCACCTCCTGTGGCAGGTCAAGTTCCCTGGACTTATCCTGTCTTTGTTAGACTATGTTCCTGTGTTGAAACAAATTGCTACAATTAATTCAAGGGTCTTTCTGGCAGACAACAAGTTAGCTGAACCTAATGAAAAGATTCCTAATTGGCAAAGCTGCCTCCCTAGGTTTCCTGAAGTTTGTTAATTCTAAGCACTTGTGCAAAATCAAAACGCTTCCTGTCATCTATGGCTGGTGAAGCTCATCAGGTTTT
This sequence comes from Dipodomys merriami, assembly GCF_024711535.1. Lineage (NCBI taxonomy): Eukaryota > Metazoa > Chordata > Mammalia > Rodentia > Heteromyidae > Dipodomys > Dipodomys merriami. Next base: position 1,268,899 of record NW_027203804.1, read on the forward strand.
GAAACCTTTGACCTCTCCTAGTTGGGCCATGGGTGGCTAGGTTTTGTGGTTGAACACAGGGCCATTGTGCTGACCATGAGCTCAGAGCAGAAGCTATTCGCTTTACCACCATTTGGTGTCACAGTTCCACTTTTGGTATCTGTTTTGTGTTTGTGTGTGTGTGTGTGTCTGTGTGTGTGTGCGCGTGCGTGCACGTGTGCAAACACCAGCCCTGGAGCTTGAACTCAGTACCTGAGCACTGTACCTGAGTTTATCCTGTATAAAGATAGTGCACTACCACATGAGCCACAGAGCCACTTCAGGCTTTTTTTCTAGGAATGTGGTACTGAGGATTCAAACCAAGGGTTTCATACATGCAAAACACTCTATCCCTAAGACACATTACCAGCACTCCACTTCAGGTTTCTTTCTTTTCTTGTAAGTTGGAGGAATTGAAGACTGGGACTGGGTGCTCAAGTCTAGCACTCTACCACTTGAGCTACAGTGCATCCTCAGGCTTTCTGGTGGTTCACTGGAGAAAGCATCTCAAGTAATCTCCTGCCCAGGCTGGCTTTGAACTGTGATCCTCAGCTCTCAGGTTCCTGAGTAGCTAGGATGACAGGCATGAGTCACCAGTGCCCAGCTTCCACTTCAAGTTTCTAAGTGGTGAATAGAAGATAATAGTCTCATGGGACTTTTGTGTCTGGGATAGTTTGGAACCCAGATCATCAGATTCCTGACCAGGCAGGATGACGCCTCAGCTAAAGACACCTAAACTGTGACACTTTGCTGCAAGGGGGTGCTTGGCTCCACGTGGTAGAGCACTAGCCATGAGCACAAGAGGAAAGTCAGCGCCTAGGCTCTTAGTTGAAGGTTCATGATGGAGAAAATTAAACCAAAATAATTGTCTATAGGAGACGAGTCACTAGAGTTCAGTACATACATAAATTTGGCTCTTCTTTTGGGGACATATCTGAACCTCAACTTTCTCACCAGCACAATCATCTTACTTGTTGAGCTGTAACAAGGAACAGATGAAAGAAAACCCCCCTTGAAGGACTCAGCACATAGCACCCTGTGAAGGACTCCGCACACAGCATCCCAGGAAGGACTTGTAAACTTCAAATTGAGAAATTGTAATAAAGTGGATTGAAAACTACACGTAAATATTTTCTGAGTCTACACATATAAAAGCACACAAGAAGAAGGGTCTAGTGTGGGCTAGGATGAGATTAAATAGGTTTCCTGTCATAGTTCTACCTTACCTGAGTTGCCTTGTGTTTCCCTTTGTTTCTTACTATAATAAGTCCTGGGACATTGGTTTCGTAGTTTAGCACTGTTCCAATGTCTGCAGCATTGAGTGAGGCACTCACACCTCTCATGCCTGAGACCTGAGTCTCTTGAACTTTGAAAACAACACAGGAACATCTTTCTTGTTCCTGAGCCACAGGCCAAGTGAGCTGGCTTGAGCTGTCAGTTACAGTTCCTTGGCGCTCAGAATTGCATTATGAGGGAGGTAGTGTCATCTCTCAGAGCCCAATGTTCTAAGCTGCTTTCTCACATAAGACCATCCCAAAGACAAACTGGAGGCTGAAATCTCCCCTCCCACATCACTTTATACACATATGGACATTGTTAAATCCCAACATCCTCAGCTTGGACTAGATACAGGCATTGTCTCAGCCTCAAAGAGCCCTTCCTAGGTCAGATTCAGGCCTTATTTGTCACTATTCTTCACATCCTGCACAAATCATTTTGCTTCTCAGGGCCCTATCAGCCTGCCATGTGCTTCTTGCCTGTATTCCTAGGACATTGTTAGGTTTTTGTTTCCTAATCTTCTGTTTGCTCTTGAAGCACCTGTGTGCTGTCACTTGGAAAAAAAGATAAGTACTTAGATGTGGGAAAAATCAAAAAAGTATTGAAAACAAACATTACACATATAGTCAGACATTTTTACAGTTGTACAGTCTTATAAGACAAGAGTATTTTTGATACTTTTATCATATTTTATGACAGATGGGAAGGGGAGAAGGCAAGAGGTGCTGCATTCTAGTCTCATAATTCAATGACTATTATTTTAAAATACTATATTTGAAGGAATGTAATATTTAAAGATAAAAACTGTGCTCCTGTTCTTTTTATAAGCTAGTCGTTTATAAAGCATTCCTCACTAAAGTCTTGTCATCTGTGTCCCATGAACTATCCTCCTCCTTCAAAATAATCAAGGAAAACCCTTCACAAATATGTGGATTGTTGTCCAATCTCTGGATAAGAATTTAAGATACAACATTGCCTGTGATTTTGTGCGTGTACATGTGTACGGGAGTGTGTGTGTATGTAGGTGAAGGTGTGTCTGTGCATATGGGTGTTTTTTTTTTTTTTATTTTTTATTTTTTTTTGGGTCCGGTTGTGGGGCCTGAACTCTGGGCCTGGGCGCTGTCCCTCAGCTCTTCAGCTCAAGGCTAGCGCTCTACCACTTGAGCCACAGTGCCACTTCCGGCTTTTTTTTTTTGCTTATGTGGTGCTGAGGAATCGAACCCAGGGCCTCATGCATGCAAGGCAAGCACTCTACCACTGGGCCACCTTCCCAGCCCCGCATATGGGTGTTTTAGGACTTGAACAGGGACTATATGACAATCCTGAGCATCTTTACCTTGACTGTAGTGCTGTACCAATTGTGCCACAGTTCCAATGCAAGCTTTTCATAGTGAACAGGAGAGGAGAGACTCATAAAAATTCCTGATCAAGCTATCTGAACTAAATCTCACGTCTCAACCTCCTGATTAGGTAGAGTTATAATTATGAGTCTCCAGAACCTGGTGATAAAGCACTGTTACTGGAGAGAGTGGGATTACATGTTTCAGTCCAGCTTCACAACACTCTATATCATGAAACAACAACAGCAAAACCCTATATCAAAATACAATAATAAGATGTAATTAGAATACAATTTAGTGATATAGTCTGCTAGCATAACTTTCAGGAAAAGTTGGTCTTAATGATTTAGCAACACAAAACTAAGCAAAATGAGATAAATTCAGTAGATTCTATGAATTTTTTTAAATTCCATCTTAATAATTTCAAAACATTATAAGGAACAAGAAAACATTCATACTTCTAAGGAGAATGTTAAAAAGATAAAAGATGGAAGATTATGAAATGGAATATTCTACACTGCAGGAATATTATTGTCATGGTGAATATATGGTGGTATTGTTATGGTGAATATATGATAATGTTCTTCAGAGGAGCAATAGATAAATATATACTTACTGCACACAGTTTAACTTGTCTATCTCTATCAACTTCCAGTCTTCTAGTGCACATTATCAATGTATTCATGTTTATGGTGTATTCCAAAAAATAACTATCAGAGGCAGGAGTTACCAAAATACATTAGCTTCAATGTTTTAGGAGATAAACGTGCTAATCATATTGGCTATTTTATATAAATTAAACATGTAATGTGTTATCATTGTATCTCTAAGTATGTAAAACACTACTTCAAAGTGAAATGAAATACAACAAGGTTTTGAAGGCATATGCCTATAAAGCTAGCTATTTGGGACATCAGTTCATGACCAGTGTAGTTTTACCTGCAATGGTCCCCATCCCCTGGCTCTGTGTGATGGGATACATCTATCATCACAGGTCCATGGGGAGCTGAGAGCAGGAGGATTTGAATTTCATGCCATACTTGGCAAGAATTTCCACATGGCTCCATCTCAACCAAAGAAGGTTCAACACTCCCCCACCTAAGTGAAAATAAAAATTAGAGAATCATAGTATAAGAAACAAACAATATTAAAACATGTCAATACAAACCATCATGAACAACACACATCTAGTGTTTGTTTCTCATACCTGTAATCCTAACTATAGCTAGGATTATATATGTGAGCCAGAAGAACTAAGCAGTTTATTATTTTAAAAATGACTATTTGAGTGTCTGCTTTGACTCCGAGTTCTTTGATATATTTGGAGTTGATTCTGGTGCAGGGAGATATATAAGGATATAGTTTTAGTTTTATACAAGTGATTAACCAATTTTGCCAGCACCATTAACTGAAGAGCCTGTCTTTCTTCCATTGTATTTTTTACCTCCCTTATCGAAGATTAATGACTGTGTCTATAATTTCATTTCTGGGATATTAATTCTATTCCATTAGTCCTAAAATCTGTTCTTGTGCCAGAACCAAGCTCTTTTGATTACTATGGCTTTGTAGTAGAGATTGAAATTTGGTATTGATATTCCTCCAGCACCATTCTTTCTATTAAGGATCATTTCTGCTATTCGAGGTCTTTTATTGTTCCATATGAATTTTTGGACTGCTTGTTCTATTTTCTTGAAGAATGAGGTTGGAATATGGATATCCCATTGAAATTGTAGATACCCTTGGGAAATATTGACATTTTCGTGATGTTGATCCTTACAATACAGGAGCACGGGAGGTTTTTCCACTTTCTAAGTTCTGTGTTGATTTCCTTTTTCAGTTGTAAAACTTTCATCCTAGACGTCCTTCACTTCTTTGGTTAAGTAAATTCCTAGGTATTTTAATTTTGTGGGGCTATTACAAATGGAGTTGCTTTAATGATTTCAGCCACACTTTTCTCATTGTTGGCATACAGAAAAGCCATTGCTTTTTGAGGGTTAATTTTATACCCTGCCACTTTGCCAAAGATTTGAATCAGCTGAGTAATTTGTGAGTGGAGTCCGTGAATAGGAGAAACCTAGGTCTCCTTGGCACAAGCAGAAATTTTCTTAATAGAAACTCAGAAACACAACCATTCAAAGAAAGGTTGGACAAATGGGATTGCATGAAATTGCAGAGATTCTGCATGGCAAAGGGCATATGTAGCAAGATCAATAGAAAGCCCACTACTGGGAGATCTTCACTAGCCATACAACGGACAATGGTCTCATATCTAAAATATACTTGGAACTCAAAAAATTAAATCCCCCAACAAGTTCTCAAAGAAACAACTTCCCAATAAATAAGTAGGCTAAGACTTAAAGATAAACTTCTCTGAAGAGGAAAAAAGGATGGCCAATAGACACATGAAGAAATGCTCAACCTCCCTAGCCATCAAAGAAATTCAAATCAAAACAACACTGATACATCCTCCTCACCCCAGTTAGAATGGTTATAATCAAGAGCTCTAATAACAACAGATGCTGGAGTGGATGTGGACAGAAGGGAACCTTACTGCACTGTTGGTGGGAGTGTAAACTTATTCAACCACTTTGGAAAGTAATATGGAGGTTCCTCAAAAGACTCCACATAGAGCTCCCCTATGACTCAACAATCCCACTTATGGGCATTTATCCAAATTTTTACAAGCAAGACCACACTAAAACTACCAGCACAGCTATGTTTATTGCAGTATTATTTACTATAGCTAAGATATAGAACCAACCCAGATGCCCCTTAAAAGATGAATGGATCCAGAGAATGTTGTATATATACACAATGGAATTCTATGCCTCCATCAGAAAGAATGACATTGCCCCATTTTTTAGGAAATATAAAGACTTGGAAAAAATCATATTAAGTGAAGTAAGCCAAGCTAAAGAAACATAGGTCCCAGGGTTTCCCTTATTTGCAATATCTAGTATATGTATGAGTCAAGCAGAAAAGGTCAGATAAGGTGATGCTAGGAAAATGAGCCCTAAGTTATGTATTCAAATGTTTTTTTTTTCCTTTCATGCATTCGTTTGTAACACATTTATAAGATTATTTCTTTATTGCTTTGTATGTCCCTCCCCCACAGTATAACCCCTGCTTTCACTATATTTGATGTCGGTATAATTTGTGGAGGGGAAGAGGAAAAACAAGTCGTTTAAATAAGAAAATCTATTCCCTATTTTAAAACATATATCAATTTAGTGGATGTTAGTGTTATCAGTATAAATTATGCATGCATAATATATGTAATGCATTATATTACATAACATATAAATGATATATTTATAATGTATGTATAATTACTGATATTCTATAAATACTATATTTTTAAAACTGGTTTTAGTATTATATTGTGAAGGATACAAAGAATGACAACTTTATTTGAATAAATATATTTGTATGCTTTAGTCACATTATTTTTTTCTGTGTCAGTACTGAGGCTTGAACTATGGTCTGGGTGTTGTCCCTGAGCCATTTAACTCAAACTGGCTTCATATAGCTATATGTAGATTTCAGCCCCTAAGAAGCTGGGATTACAATCATGAGTCATATTATGTTTTTTTTTTAATTCCATCCTTGGCATGTTCTTACATAATTATTTTTGAATGTTCAATTATATTATGATATTTCATTTCTAAACCAATTCAGAATAAATAACTACTTATTGGGTAAAACTATTTGTTGCAATAGAAATTGTTAGGACCCTACTTTACTATCAATTTTCAAAGATATTGCTAGTTTAATACCTGGACAGACGAGTAGAAAAATTAAATTAAGTGTTCATAATAAATGTACTATATTATATTACATAACATGTAAATGATATATTTATAATATATGCATAATTAAGGATATTCTATAATTACTATAAACATATATGTATAATACTGGTTTTAATATTATACTGTGAAGGATACAAGGAAAGAAAACATCTCTATCTTAACTGTCTCATTTTCAACGGTAGACAAACTATGATATAAAAATATATCTTCAAGAAAGCACACCTCTGAAATCACGTGTTCATCTTCATCGCTATGAACATCTTCTAAGATTGGCTACACTTATCCACTAGCGTCCGTTTACAATCACAAACACTTTGTGATACTTTCTGGATAAAGTTGCTTGTCCTCATTCTCATGAACCTTTCAGTAACTTCAGTGCAGAACATTTTCTCCTGCTTAGCCTGTAGATGATATCATCCTTTGTTATTTCCCATCAAAGAAATTGTGGCTAGCAGGCTTGAGTATTGGTATATTCAGAAGTTCTTTGGTTGTGCATTTTTCCTTTCCTTTCTTGGCAAGTGAGCTGGAATAATGAAAAACATTTAAGGCAATGTGTTTTACTGTAAATTAAAACATACTGATTTGAAAATACTACAAATATTCATTCTTTAAATTTATTTTTAATTCAAACATAATAGGGATGGTTTTAGTGTTGCATGCCTTTAAATCTAGCTATTTAGATGGCTGAAAACAGAGGATCATAGTTTCAAGCTAGAATAGGTTAATAGACCATGAGTCACTTATCTTCAACTAAGAACCAAAAAGCTAAAAGTGGAGCTGTGGTTCAAATAGAAGACTGCAAGCCTGAACAAAAAGAAGAGAAAAAGAACCTAGGCCCTAAATTTAAGTCATAGTACTAGCACACATATACCATATAGATATATGGTTCCTAATATATTTGAAACCCGGTCATAGATTAAATATGAAGTGTGAAAAAGTATGTAAGTCTGAAATGACTCCGAGGTATTTTCACAAGACAACTGGAATAGTTATCACTTAATCAAATAGTAATGAGGGATTAGTTTGTAGATAAAGATCAAAGCTCACTTTGGAAACTGTTGAGTTTGTTAAAATCAGTAGCTAGGAGTTGTCAGTAAACAGGATGCTATTAAGCACTGTAATTAAAGAAAGAACAAAGCTGGAGAAAAAACAGAAATAACTACATGTACTCAGTGGTAACAACCATGATAAGGAATATTATAGAACTAAGATAGAAGTAATCCCTGTGATACAATATGTAAAACATGACAAATGAAGAAAAACAGTAATAAGTATGCAATGCAGACTTATATGGTAGGTATTTTTAATGTTTAAGGCCTATGAAGTGATTGTGTGATGACCTAAAATTTAAGAAATTGGTAAGGTCAACTATCCCTTGTGCCAACCATAGCTGATAGTTTAAGTAAAACAGGGCCACAATAGTGTGTCTTGATTTACCAAAGTGAAAACAGGCCAATATTTGGAAAACCAATTTTTGGATATGTGGTTGGAGTGACAATTACTGCAGTTTGTTCAAGTATCAGTAGAAGGGTACAGTTTCAGCACAATGATAGAAATCTTTCAGGGATCTGGTAGATTTCCCTCGGTCTTCAATTTTCCTTTTTTTTCTGAGTACCAAAATATCATTACTGGAAGCCAGTCCCAAATTTTGCCTTTGGCAATTTATCAGATATTCAGTCTATCACATGTCCAAATAATAGAGAATGGGAACAGGTCTACATTGAGCACTCACAGGAGACAGACTCTGGAAGTTCTCAGGAAGAGCCTTCTGCAATCATGGGTTGGATAGAGCTGATTATATACAAAATAGACATCATAGATTGAAAGTATTCTGCTAAATTGACACTTGAGATATTGGATGTTTTAACTGCATTGTATTGATTTTTATGAATCAATTAATTAGATACTTTATACCATGTGATATTTACTAGACAATGAATTGCATGCTTATTGCATTTCCTTTGTATAACATATACTATGTTTTGAAATTTGGTAAAAAAAAAAAAAAGATTAGTCTTTTTATTTTTTTTAATAAGGATTACTCCTAGTTCTCAAGAATGGGGAAATGCCCTGGAACATTGTAACTTCAAGTCTTATGATGCCATGTGTCATATCCTATTTTCCTTGTACAGACTTGGTAATAAATTATATGTAATTTAATTTTTCTTTTTATTTATTTTCTATTGCAGCACCTTGATATGTGTAATTAAAACCGTAGTTTTCTTCAAGTATTTCATCTTACACTCAAGTTTTTTTCTTCGAAACTTTCTAATAAATATGTAATCTATTCAATTTTGAAAAGTACTGCTGTACCTCCCACTTATTTGTGGCATTTCTGAAACCCTGTGTGTCAGGGTGGATACCTTTGCCTGTAACAAGTATTGTTGAATACATAACATTTGGCTACTTAGAGAACAAAGGATGTGAAGCTACACTAGCCAGATAAAGATCTTCCAGGACAATTCAAGGGCAACTCATGTACTCTCTATGTAGGTGAATAGGGAGCATAGAAAAGAAATTCTTACACTTGAAAATGATTGAGTGTGTGTGCACATAGGTGTTCACTTATTTATCTGTTGCTAGAGTTTTACACTTTCACAGTTTCCAAAATCCAGAGAACCACATCCATGGGCATTGCTTTCCTATGTTGCTCTTTGGGTAATAAGAATGAACCGTGGTATTGTCCTGTGGTAGAGAAATTACTCAGAGATTCAAGTTTTTTTCTTTCAATATGTTGCTTGTTCCTACCTCTAAAATTAGGAAGTCTGTTAATACATAATATATTTTAAATTATTACATATTTAATACATAACACAATATATAATATATTATATATAATATTCTGACAGTATTATATATTCATAAGGTTAAATATGGCAAACGTATCATTGTCCATACTTTCCTAGCCATGATTAGGTTCTGTAGAGTTAGGTGCATTACATCTCCACAGGGAAAGTCTACTGAAGTTATGATGACCTTGACCTAGATAAGGAGAATTCCTGTAAAAGGAGCCTCTCCTCAATTATGAGAAAAGATAAGTTTGGAAGTTTTTTTTTTTTTTTGTTTGTTTGTTTTTATTTTGGCCGGTCAAAAGGCCTGAACTTTGGGCCTCGGTACTGCCTTTCACCTCATCAGCTCAAGGCTAGTGCTCTACCACTCAATCCATAGTACCACTTCTGGCTTTTTCTACTTATGTGGCACTGAAGAATTGAACCCAGGGCCTCATGCATACAAGGCAAGCACTCTACCACTGAGCCACCTTCCCAGCCCAAGTATGGAAGTTTTTGAGAAGAGGGATTTGGCATTTGCTTTGCATCCTTGATTATTAATGAATAGGTATTATTTTACTCCAAATTTCATCTCCTTTTACGTTCGATAAACAGTTACACATGATCATCATTCCATCGCATATCTTTTTTTTTTTTTTTTTTTGTCGGTCTTGGAGCTTGAAATCTGGGCCTAGGCGCTGTCCCTCAGCTCTTCAGCTCAAGGCGAGCGCTCTACCACTTGAGCTACTGTGCCACTTCCGTTTTTCTGGTGGTTTAAGGGAGATAGGAGTCTCACGGTCTCTCCTGCCCGGGCTGGCTTTGAACCGCGATCCTCATATCTCAGCCTCCTTAGTAGCTAGGATTACAGGCGTGAGCCACCAGCGGCCGGCTCCATCACATATCTTTAAGTCCTTCTTTCATTTCTTTTATCATTATTATTTTGTTTTTGTAGTTTTGCTGATCCTGAAGCTTGAACTCAGGTCCTAGGCACTGTCCCTGAGCTCAAGGCTAGTACTCTGCTACTTGAGCCACAGCACAACTTTTGGGTTTTTCAGCCTTGGCTTGCTTTGAAGCATAATACTCAGATCTCAGCCTCCTGGGTAGCTAGGATTACAGGTGTGAGCCACCAGTGCACAGCAAGTCCCTCTCTTTTAGATATTATTCTAAAAGCCTCCTGTCCAAGGTCACTCCTAAGAGAGTAAATGGATCTATACCAATAGTTCCTTCAAACTCTTATCTCTTGTTATGTCTATGGTGTGTCTTTTGCCTCGTATCCTAGACCTAATTCACTGTTCTCTTTCCAATCCATGATTCTTGGTGTGTTACTAATAATTACCTAAATTTTGTGTCTATAAACCCTAAATCACTCAACTATTAATTTCATTTAAATTTTTTTCAATATGATTGTTCTTCAGTACAAATCTGAGCTTATACTCACCTCTTCCATCTACCTCTTGGCATGAGCAGAGCCTGGTCCTATTCTACCTCAAATGCAAGAGGTTATCCAAAGACTAGCCTACAGTAATCCTGCCTAGGAGTCCGGACAAGTAGTTGAGTGCCTGAAAGAAGCAATGCATTCCTGGCATGGGAAGGGGTGAGAGAGACAACAGCCTAGAGAGCAAACTGACAGTCACAACATTTAACAACTTCTCTTTTGGAGAAACTTACCTCCTGCAAATTGGCAGTGAGAAAACTCACCTAGCGAATTTTTGTATATGAAGGAAGTTGTCATGTTTCACTACACAACTCACTTGTATTCAAAGAGAGGGTCATTCTTTTGTGTCCTCCTTAGGCCCAGTCTCATTTTATCTCCATCTTAGACTTTGCTCATAGTCTGTTCCTTCCAGAAGGTCCTTGATGAAGAAAGTGTGATCTTTTGGCTTCTGACTGGCCCTGTGGGAACTGAGGCCACTTTTAGTTTTGAACCTGTTCTTTCTGACATTGGGAAAGCTCATTCTCTGAATTTTGCCTGAGGGAGTGAGTTTCTCCAATTACAAAGAGGTCAATAAATATCTGATTCCAAGACCCAAGTCGAAGTCCTTCACCAGATCCTCCAAGCTGGAGTGGATGTTAGCTCAGACTCCAGGACATCCTCATATTTCTCCAGCTCTTTCTCATGAACCAAAAGGTTACAGGAGTTCAGTTCAGAAACAAAGATAAATGAGAATAGCAGAAGAATCATTGGCAGGGGGAGGAATTAAAAACATTGGGGGAAACAAGGGCTCAGAAAATCTAGGATCACTCACATCATTTGGGAATGACATCATAAGATTAGGAAATAAAAGTAATATATTACTACCTAAATTAGTAACTCGTCTATTGTACATCACAACTGTTCTTTCAAAAGGTAGCTGTCCTAGTATTTTGATGAGGGAAATGGAGCACATTCTTTCCTAACTGAGTTCTACCTAGTATCTTCATCCATACCCCAGGTTGTTCTCACTCTCTACTTCTCTGTTACTTTCCTTTGCTGGATTCAATCAATGACACTTGAAAGTGTTATCATCTTCAGACATGTAATTACATTTTCTTCTAATCCATTTGTTATCAAATACAACAAATTATGTGGAAATATATGTCTATGGTAAATTTTCTCCATGGCATATTTATTTGATGATATTAAGTATTATTTTTATAGTTTCAACTTTAAAACTTGAGGAAAATGTTTTGTTACTATTAGCACTAACTATTTGCAATTTTTTTGTATTTTTCCATGTCTGTGTATTTGGTATTAACCTTCTAACATTGTCTTTTTCCCCAACTGTTGCCTTCTTAAAATTTCAAGTTACAAGCTATATATGATGGTCCTGTATGTGTGCAGTGATATATTTAAATTTTGATCTGATATCCACATATTATAGGATATCATCAACCTATTGTAACTGCTCTGAAAATAAATAGGGAGGTCCTCAACTGCATGGATCAACTAGATTTAACAAACATTTACCAAATATTTTGGCCAGCACCATCAGAATACACGTTTTTCTCAGAAGCACATGGGATATTTTTCAATGTAGACCACATTTTAGGTCACAAAGGAAACTTCTCTAAATTCAGAAACATTGTACTTTTACCTTGTGTTCTCTCAGACAACAAGGGAATAAAATTAGAACTCAACACCAAAAGCCACCAAAGAAAGTCCTGTAACACATGGAGGCTGAACAACACACTGTTGAATCACCAGTGGGTCATGCAAGTGATTAGAAAGGAAATTCAAATATTCATGATATTCAACAAAAATTAACACACAATTACCAGCTCCTCTGGGAAACATCAAATATAGTACTCAGTGGCAGTTTAGAGCTCTGAGTTCCTACACCAACAAATTGGAGAGATCTGAAGCCAACAATTTAATGAGACATCTGAACGTCCTAGAAAAAGAGCAAAAAGATAAATCCCAGTCCAGGAGACAGAAAGAAATAATTAAAATTACATCAGAATTAAAGGAATGAGTTTTAAAAATGATAAAAATAATCAACAAAACAAAGAGTTGGTTCTTTGAAAAAACTAACAAAACTGACAGACCCTTAGCAAATCTTATCAGAAAAAGGAGAGAACACACCCCAGTAAATAAACTCAGAGATGAGAATGGAAACTTCACCACAGAAACAACCAAGATTCAGAACATTATAAGGGAATACTTCTCAAAACTTTACGTTAATAATTTTGAAAACGTGGCAGAAATGAACCTTTTCCTGGCAGATATCGACATGCCGAAAGTCAACCACAATGAGTTAAGCCAACTTAACAGGCTCATACCAAACATTGAAATAGAAACAGCAGTAAGAGACCTTTCATCTAAGAAAAGCCCAGGACTAGATGGATTTACAGTGGAATTCTACAAGGCCTTCAAAGCAGAGGCCACACCAATAGTTCCTCCAATTCTTCAATGAAATTAAAAGAGAATGTTACCTACCTAACTCATTCTATGAAGCCATGATAACCCTCATCCCCAAACCAGGCAGGGACTCATCAAAGAAAAAGAACTATAAGCCCATTTCTTTGATGAACATTGATGCAAAAGTTCTCAACAAAATTTTGGCCAATCGATTTCAACATTTCATCCAAAAAATCATAAACTGTGATCAAACAATACTCATTTCAGGGATGGAAAGCTGGTTCAATAGAGCAAATCAATTAATATGACTCGTCACATCAACAAACATCAAGGTTTAGAACCATATGATTATTTCAATAGATGCAGAAAAAGCATTTGACAAGATCCAACCAACCCTTTATGATGAAGTTTCTGGAAAAATTAGGAATTTATGGAACATTCCTCAACACAATAAAGGCTGTATATGACAAACCTACAGCAAGCATTACAATTAATGGTGAAAAACTAAAGCGATTTCCTCTTATCTCAGGAATGAGACAAGGATGTCCACTCTCCACTTCTGTTCAATTTAGCATTAGAATGCCTACCTACAGCAATAAGACAAGATGCAAACATCAAAGGGATCCATATTGGGAAAGATGAAGTAAAAGTCTCCCTCTTTGTAGATGACATGATTTGCTATTTAAAGTATCCCACGGACTCCACTACCAAATTACTGAAGCTGATTCAAAATTTGGCAAAGTAGCAGGGTATAAAATAAACCCTCAATAATCAATGGCTTTTCTGTATGACAACAATGTGAATATCATGGGTGAAATCAGGAAGGCAACTCCATTCATAATAGCCCCACAACAAATAAAAATCCTAGGAATTAACTTAACCAAAAAAGTGAAAGACCTCTATGATGAAAACTTTAAAAACCTTAAAAAGGAAATCAAAAGAGAACTTCGGAAGCAGAAAAACCTCCCATGCTCCTGGATTGGAAGGATCAACATCGTGAAAATGGCAATACTTCCCAAAGCTATCTACAAATTCAATGTGATACATATCAGTATTCCAACCTTATTCGTCAAGGAAATAGAAGAGGCAATCCAAAAATTCATATAGAACAATAAAAAACCCAAATAGCAAAAACAATCCTTAACAGAAAGAACAGTGCTGGAGGAATATCAAAACCAAATTTCAAACTACACTACAAAGCCATAGTAATCAAAACAGCCTGCTACTGGCACAAGAACAGACCTCAGGACCAATGGAATAGAATTGAAAACCCAGAAATGAACCCACACCTAATCTTCGATGAGGGAGCTAAAAAATAGAATGGAAGAAAGACAGCCTCTTCTGTAAAGGGTGCTGGTTAAATTGGTTGATCACTTGTAGAAAACTAAAGCTAGAGCCTTATATAGCATCCTGAACAAGAATCAACACCAAATGTATCAAAGAACTCAGAGTCAAAGCAGACACCCTGAAAACAGTACAGAATGGAATACAAGATACCCTAGGTCTCCATGGCACAGGCAGAAATTTTCTTAATAGAAACCCAGAAACACAACAAATCAAAGAAAGCTTGGACAAACGGGATTGCATGAAATCACAGAGCTTCTGCTGGCAAAGGACATAGCTATCCAGATCAATAGAAATCCCAAGGATTTGGAGAAGATCTTCACTAGCCATACAATGGACAAGGGTCTCACATCTAAAATATACCTGAAACTCAAATAATTAAAATGCCCAAATACAAACCCTCAAAGAAACAACTGCCCAATGAATAAGTGAGCTAAAGACTTAAAGAGAAACTTCTCTGAAGAGGAAAGAAGGGTGGCCAATAGACACATGAAGAAATGCACAACCTCCATAGCCTTAAAAGTAATGCAAATCAAAACACCATTGAGATACCACCTCATTCCATTTAGAATGTTTATATTCAAGAATTGTAATAAAAACAGATGCTGGAAGAGATGTGGACAAAAGGCAACCTTACTGCATTGTTGGTGGGAGTGTAAACTTGTTCAACCACTTTGGAAGGTAGTATGGAGGTTCCTCAAAAGACTCCACTTACAGCTCCCCTATGACCCGGCAATCCCACTTTTGTGCATTTACCCAAATGATCACAAACAAAGCTGTCAGCACAACTATGTTTATTGCAGCATTATTTACTACAGCTAAGATGTGGAACCAACCCAGATACCCCTCAGCAAATGAATGGATCAATAAAATGTGGTCTATATACACAATGGAATTCTATGCCTCCATCAGAAAAGATGGCATTGGCCCATTTGTTATGAAATGGAATGACTTGGAAAAAATTATATTAAGTGAAGTAAACCAGGCCCAAAGAAACGTAGGTCCCATGGTTTCCCTTATTTGCAATAACTAATATATGTCTGAGACAAGCAGAAACTGTCAGATAAGTTGATGTTAGGAGAAATTAACTCCAAGATAAGGACTCAAATGTATTTTTTTTTCTTGTGATTGTTTTTAACATATGTATAAGGTGATTTCTTTGTTTCTTTGTATGTCCTTCCCCCACGGTAAGGCCTTGATTTCACTGTATTTGATGTTTGTATAATTTCTGGAGGGGAGGGAAAAAACATATTGTTTAAATAGGGATACAGGTGGACCCATTCCAGCAATGAGATGTACAAGACTTTATGTCGAAAAACAAAATGTACAACTTTGGCTGGGAGGTGGTGTGGGGGAAGATGGGAAGGGATGGAAAGGGGAAACAAACGAGGAGGCAACAACACTTGATAAGAAATGAACTCATTACATTGCCCATGTAATTGTAACCCATCTGAAAGGTACGTTCACAATTTTTTAAAAAAGAGGCAAAAAATTACCTCTATGGTTTCTTGTGAAAAGACAGAAGAATACAATCAGTTTCT
Organism: Dipodomys merriami; assembly: GCF_024711535.1. Taxonomy (NCBI): domain Eukaryota; kingdom Metazoa; phylum Chordata; class Mammalia; order Rodentia; family Heteromyidae; genus Dipodomys; species Dipodomys merriami. Next base: position 1,284,838 of record NW_027203804.1, read on the forward strand.
CAAGGAAATTGACCCATAACTCTAGTATTGTCAGTTTCATAAATGATGTAAGAAGACAAGAACAAATTTCAACTCAAAGTGTATGATATAAAATTTACTTTGTCTCCTGTAAACAACCTTTCAATTCTATCTATGTCTTCTTCCCAAAGTGATTGGTATTTTATTCTAATCATAGTTTTAAATTAACTTTAAGTAGCTGTATAGAAATTGCTGTTTGACAAAGCAGTTTATGTATAGTATTTAGTGTGGTTTTTTTCTTTACTTTTTTCTTTCCTGGGGTTTGAAATCTGGGTCTGGGCGCTGTCCCTGAGCTCCTTTGGATGAACGCTAGAACTCTTTCACTTGAGGCACAGCAGCACTTTCAGATTTTTCTGAGATTTAATTGGAGATAAGAATCTCATGGACTTTCCTGCCAGGGCTGGCTTCAAAACTCATTCCTCAGCCTCCTGAGCATCTAGGATAACAGGCGTGAGCCTCTAGTGCCAGGCTTAATAAAATGCATCATGTTTATTTTTGGCTAGTCCTGGGAGTTGAACTCAGGGTCTTGGCAATGTTCTTGAGCTTCTTTTCCTCATGCTAGCACTCTATGACTTGTCATAGTGCCAATTACAGATTATTTTGTTTATGTAGTACTGAGGAATCAAACCCAGGGCTTCACACATGCAAGGCAAACATTGCATGATCTAGAAGTCAGAGAAAAAAAAATGTGTTACCAGGATGAAACAGGTTTGGGATGGGACAAAGAGAAGTAGTGGGTTTAATTATAAAAAGGAAGCATGAGACAGACTCATTTTTGGTAAAGAAATGTGTCTGTAAATATGGTATATTCATATAGAGTTGATAAAATTATGTTAGACTTAATATGTGTGCAAAATAATTAAAACTAATGAAGTCTGCATAAAGTACTTGTGAAATATTAATGTCCTACTTGTGATGTCATGCTATAAATATTTAAAGAAACCAGGAAAATTATTCCAGGGATATTTCTGTGTTCTTTTTATAACTTCATAAAGATCCATACTAACCTCAATAGAGTTTAATGATAACTAGAAAACAGAAGTCAATATGGAATGTTTACATTGAAAAATAGTCTGAGTCCAAGCTTGAGCTGAAATATACCCTGCTAATTAGAAGGAAGAGATTTAGAAGACATATCAGGGCCAGTTTTGACAAAAAATAGTGAGAAATTACAAAACCAAAGTAAGTTAGATATAGTGTAATTTCCCTGTTATCTCACGTTTGTGGAAGTCATAGGGAATAGATCATTGCTCACGAGAGGCTTGGCCAGAAAAATAATCTAATGTGGTTAAAGTCTTAGCAACTTCAAGCACCAGTAGTTCCAAAGGAAAAAAAGAAAAAGAAGAAAACAGAAAAGGAAAGGAAAGGACAGAAGAGGAAAATATTTCCATTTCATTCTTAGTTTTATGTCAATGGGTACAAGAATTGAAAATATTTTGTTTAGTTTTTGAGGATTCAGGCCTCTCTATTATGAAAGTATTTATTTCAAGTAACTATTGTATTACTACTACTTATGAAATTATTATTAGGCCTTCTTGGAGATTTAACCCATGGCTTTGTAGATATTAGTCTGTTTCTACAACTGAACTGTACCCCAGCTCTCTTGTAAAGTTTAGAAATTGTTTATGAATTTTTGAATAGTATTCTACTTTTCATCTTAACTTTTCTCTCCCACCTTTTCCACTGTGTATTTTAGTTTGTGTTGAAAACTTTCCTCAATTTTATCTTCTAAACTTAGAATGTTGCTGTTGAATTTATAAAGAAGTCGGTTGTTTCTATGACATCTTTTAAAATTATATGCAGATATATGTTCTTCACATGTATGATTGATTATTAAAGTTCATTGCAATAATCAACATTTTATATGGTCACATGCACATACATATTGAGCCATTGTGATCCACTCCTAAGAATAGCTTCCCATCTCCTTGCCATGTGAATGCTTAGAGTGCAGTTAGTTAATCACGTCCAAGAGGAATTATTTGTTGTATACTATCTATTGGATTAACTTGTAGATTTATGCACATAGTTTAGTTATTTCAAATGAGGAAAACTTTGCAGCATGTATTTAATTGGATCTGGCTTATTTCACTTAATATCGTTTTCCAGTCTTTCCATTTCCTTAGGAATGGGTAATGCCATCTTTCCAAAGGAAGCACAGAATTTCATCAATACAACAGAATTGAAGGCCCAGAAATGAAGCCACTCCTATAGGCACATAATCTTTGATAAGTAAGTCAGAAACCCAGGATGGAACAAAGACAGCCTCTTCAAAAAATTGTGCTGAGGGGCTGGGAATGTAGCTCAGTGGTAGAGCGCTTGCCTTGCATACCTGAGGCCCTGGGTTCGATTCTTCAGCACCACATAAGCAAAAAGAAAAAAGCCAGAAGTGGGGCTGTGGCTCAAGTGGTAGAGCGCTAGCCTTGATCTGAAGAGCTGAGGGATAGCGCCCAAGTCGAGAGTTCAGGCCCCACGACTAGACCCCCAAAAAAATTGTGCTGAAAGAATCGTCTGTACACAGAAAACTTTAGTTAGATCCTTATATATTCCCCTGCACCAGAATTGATCCCAAATGGATCGAAGACCTCAATGTAAGTCCGGATAACTTGAGAATATTACAGGAAAGGTTAGGGGAAACACGAGGGCCCCTTGTCACAGGTCAAAACTTGCAAAGTAATTTTGGATAAATGAGATTACATCAAACCAAATCAATCATTTGTCAGACTCAATAGCCATGAAGAAAAAAGAGATAGTGTAGCACAGATTTATTAGAAAGCAAACCTACAGATGAGAGCCTCAGCCAATGCTAAACCCTTACTCCCTTATCTACCTAGGTTATTTGTAATCTGTTTACATGAATATAAGTGTTTTCTTGTGGAGAATAGGAAGACAATGCTAAAATATTGATAGCATGTGAAATGAGCTGTAGCTGACAAAACGGAGGGATTTAGGCAGGGGGTCTAGTTCAAAGCCTTGGCTTGGTGCCAGCTAAGTAAGGTATAGCTGCACAAAGGAAGAGGGATAAAATAGGAGTGGTTATAAACAAAAGCACTGGTCTGAAGCCTCAAAATAAGGACCCCAGTCTGTGTGGACCAGTTGCTAACGAGGTTTTTTTAAAAAAAAATTAACAAGCACTATTTTACATTTTTGCAGAGTGGGATAGTGCATAGTCACAGGCAATGTCTGCACTGTCAGGTAGTCCAGTCTGCTCTTTCACATGTTACCCAATAGCCAAGTTTCAACACAAATGACTACAATGAGATTGTACAAATCATACTGTGACTTTTCCCTCTCATGAATCAAAATTCTGTCAAATGATTTCTGTCTGCAAGATGTTTGCACATTTCTCATGATCTTTCCTATTTTGTCTTCATTATTGATGCTCATACTACTTTTTTGTTGTTGTCTTGTGTGTACGTGCCATTTTTAGGGCTTGAACTCAATGTTTAATGGTCTCCTTCATATTTTTTGCTCATGGATGATGACACTCTATTCCTTGAGCCACATTCTCACATTCTGCTTCTTGTTGGATAATTGGACATATTTTTTTCACATTTTTGTCTGTTTGCACTGACATTGAACTAAAATATTCAGGTCTTTACCTGCTGAGTTTCTAGGATTCTACACACGAACAGCTAACACCAAGCTTTGCTATATTGTTATTTTAATTATGTGTTAGAAGAAAGTGGAAGTATATTTGTGTTAAGTGTGCAATTTTCAAATACAAGTTTGAATCAACTTGATATAATGTAACTTATCAATTTTAACAGTGAAATATATGAATGTTACACATCCTCAAAGAAATATAATTGTAAACAAAAGGCATAATTGTTTTCTTAGAACAAGTAATGGAACCATGAATTTCATTCATATTATAATTCATGTTTTATATAACTTTAATTAGCACCCTTCCATGACTAGGTTCAATTCCTCTGTACCACAGAAAAAGAAAAAGCCAAAAGAGACACTGTGACTTAAGTGATAGAGTGCTAGCCTTGAGCAAAAGAAGCTCAGGAACATGCCCAGAACTTGAGTTCAAGCCCCAAGATTGGCAAAAAAAAAAAAAAAAAAAAAAAGTGAGCCTGATGAGACGTATTCTTCTGGGAATCAGAGGAGGGCCGAGTTTATAGGTAAGAGGTAGGGTAGAGGGTAGGTGATGGTGGTTAACCTCTGTAAGCTACTCAGGAGGCTGAGATCTGAGGATCCCAATTGCAAGCAGGAAAGTCTATATGAGACACTTTTCTCTAATTAAACACACAAAAAGCCAGAAGTAGAGCTGTGGTTTAAGTACTAGAGTGCTAGCCTTGAGCACAAAAGCTCAGGGATCAAGCACTGGGAAGGTGGCTCAGTGGTAGAGCGCTTGCCTTGCATGCCTGAGGCCCTGGGTTCGATTCCTCAGCACCACATAAGAAAAAAGAAAAAAAGCCGGAAGTGGCGCTGTGACTCAAATGGTAGAGTGCTAGCCATGAGCTGAAGAGCTGAGGGACAGCACCCAGGCCTAGAGTTCAGGCCCCACAACTGGACCCCCCCCCAAAAAAAAAAGCTCAGGGATCAGATACCATCCAGGCCATGAAATCAAACCCCACAAGCATGCACATGCACACACACACACACACACACACACACACACACACACACACACACACACACACACACACACACACACACACACACACACACACACAAGATAGAGCATTTGCCAGTCAGCCTGCACAAGTTCCATCTCTAGCAACTCAATACTAAAAATAAAAAGAGGGAGAAGGGAAGAAAAGACTTGCTCCAGGAGGTGATATAAGCAGTGCCATAATTCCACAGGAGTTCTAATGTGTGGATTCAGGACAGAGGGCCTCAGGAAGAAGGTACAGCATGGGCAAAGGTCCTGAGGTGTGGTGTAGAGCAGATGGTATGGGTGGAATGAAGGTTCTATGGCTTCAGGCAAGTATGGCAGGACATTCAAGGCTGAGTCACAGGTAGGGCAGAGGGTGGGGTCCCAGAATGGGGCCCAGAGTGAAGATTAGCTCAGATTTTAACAGGGACCCCATCCATTTCCTGTGGCTGGGAGCTTATTTTTAACAGCTCCTGACACTCAGACCTCCTTTGCACCTTGGATTCAGGGCAAATGCAGGGAATAATGCTTGCTTAAGAAAAGCTTCTAGACCAATGCCACCAGTGGCTCAACCCCTGTAAATCTTAGCTACTCAGGAGACTGAAATAGATATCTTGTGTCAAGCCAGCTCAGGGGAGGAAAGTTAGTGAGACTCTTCTTGCCGATGAACTACCAAAAGCCAGAAATGGAGCTGTGGCTCAAGTGGTAAAGTGCTAACCTTGAGTGAAAAAGTTAAGAGACCAGTGCCCAGACCCTGTGTTCAAGCCCCAGTACTGGCACAGAAAAATAAAGAAAAGCTTTCAGGAGCTCCTAGCCCACTTTGGTGAAAGGCCATATCAGCTGGACACTGGTGGCTCACACCTGTCCTCCTAGTCCTCAGAATTCTGAGATGTGAGGACCACGGTTCAAAGCCAGCCCAAGCAGGAAAGTCCGGGAGACTCTGATCTCCAAGGAACCTCCATAAAACCGGAAGTGGCTCTGTAGCTCAAGTGGTAAGCTGAAGAGTTTGGGGACAGTGCCCAGGCCCAGAGTTCAAGCCCCATGACCAACCCCTGGCCTGCTTGTACCTCTCTCTGTGGCTCTAGGCCCACTTTCCAGTGGGCCCCTAAGGGTCTCCCAATTCTAGGTGCCCTACAAGTCTTGAGAGCAGCCTGTTTGGAGGCCATTCCCTACAGAGCAAGACACAGTACCAGAGAAGGGTGGAGCCTTGGGACATGGAGATAATCAGAATGGCATCTGTCATGGATGTAATGTGGATCTGAACAGTAAATTGAAGTCTCAGACCACAGTTCTGAGCCAGGAGGGGCATAAGCTGCAAGATGTAACACCAGGTAATGCCCACTCATGCGGGTATCACAAGAGTGTGAATTTGTCAGGCACACCTTGGGCAGGTGTTGAGTTGGGCTCATGAAAGACTTGTAGTCTCAGGAATCCACAGCCGGCTGGCTGATGCTTGTAGCAGTCGCTGTCCCTGGAGTCCCAGGGCTCAGAGGCCTCCTTTCCTCACCAGTGCTCAGGGGCACATGAAAGTCTGCAATCGTGGGCCGACTACAAATGAGCATCCATTTGGTCCTGTGGCCCAGTGCACAGATGGAGGGACAGGTTCCATGGAACTTACTGCTATGGCCCAGACCCCTCAGCCCAAGAAGGATTTAGGGAGAAACCATTTGATATGCCTGTAGAGTTTACTGTGACAATGCCTCAGGACTGCCCCCAGTTCTAGCTCAGCTCATCATTACCACCTTCCTGTGTATGTGTTGTGTGTGTGTGTGTGTGTGTGTGTGTGTTTGTGTGTGTGTGTGTGTGTGAATGTGTGTCTGCGTGTCTGTGTGTCTGTGTGTGTCTGTGTGTGCACACATAAGCACCTTGGTACTAGGGTTTGACCTCAGGGCCTGGGCTCTGTCCCTCACTTTTTTCATTCAGGACTAGCACTCTACCACTTAAGCCACAAATTTTCTTCCAGGTTTTGGGTGGTTATTTGCAGAAGAGAGTCTCACAGACTTTTCTATCTAGGCTGCCTCTGAATGGCACTCCTCAGGTCTCAGACTCCTGAAGAGCTAGGAGTATGAGAGCATGAGCTATTAGTATCTGGGCACACTTCCTTTCTTGGCTAAAACTACCTCTCTCCCAGCTGAGCACCCATCTACAGCTACCCCTCTTACCCCAGGCTTCAGATGAAACATAACCTCCTCCCCTGAGGAAAAAGAATGGGATTAGGTTTGAGTTATATGTTCTTCACACAGTCAGAGGCTGGTGGAAGCTGATGTGGAGGTCAGAGATCTAGGCCAGGACAAGTAGACAGCTGTTAGAACAGAAGAGATTGGGAAAAGACATCCATGCAGCTGGATGCCAGTGTCTCATGCCTATAATCCTAGCTACTCAAGGCTGAGACCTATGGATCAATCAAGATTCAAAGCTAGCCTGGGCAAACTCTTATCTCCAAAGAATCATGAAAAAGATGGGAAGTGGAGCTACTGTAGTTCATGTAGTAGAGCACCAACCTTGTGCAAACAAGTTAAAGATACCTAGGATACCACCTAAGCTCTGAGTTTAAGCCCTGGTAAACATACATAGACACACACACACAGACACACACACACACACACACACACACACACACACACACACACACACACACACACACACACACACACATCCTTAGAAGTTGCCAGTTGCTCATACCAGAAATCCTAACTACTCAAGTGGTTGAGCTCTTAGGGCAGCAACTTGAAGCCAGCCAAGGCAGGAAAGTATGTGAGACTCTTCTGCCTACTCAGCTACTAAAATAGATGAAAGGTGAGCTGTGGTTCAAGTGTTAGAGTGTTAGCTTTGAACAAAGGAAGCACAGGGACAGTGCCAAGCTCTGAGTTCCAGCTGTAAGATTTTTTAAAGACACCCTACACCCCATTCAGGCAATAAATCCCGATTTTGGTCATCCTAGATCTCACCTCTGCTCCTACCACTTCCACAGCACAAGTGGCCGGTGTGTGGCTAGCACTGGGTTAAGAACTTACACAAGGGGGACATAGCCAGTTCAAGGATAATGCCCCAGAACATTGAGGCACTGGCCATACCAGTCTCTCATCCCCTAGTTCTCTGGCCCTGGAGCTCAAAGTCTGTGCCTCTGTATTCTGACATTTGGAATTGTCTAGAGGCCCTGCTAGGGTTGGAAGATAGACTTACCTGTGAAAAGATATGTTGACATTTCCTAGACATCGACCAATACTTCCAAGCCACCTTGGCCTCACCTCCCATGTAAACCCTGATCATCCTTTCTGGGTTAGCCTTCAGTCAGCTATCAAGCTCGAGTTGGTCAGAGCCACTGGCAACCACCCTTCCCCCACTCCACTGCCAGACTGCTGAGAGTGGGACGTACAGGCAGAGGCTCAGCTGAGGAAAATGACAGGACATCGCATGACTGACCCTGCCCCCCCAGAGGCAGGGGAGAACATATGCCAGCTGGCCCTGCTGACCCAGAATCCTCTGGAGGTGTACAAAGATATGGACATCCGAATTTGGGCTCCAAAGGAAAAGTGGAATTTTCAGGTCTCTGACAATTTAAGACTCATTACAGATCCTGATCGAGGCTAAAGGCAAGTACGCAATGGAAAAGGGGCACTATCCGAGATTAGGAATAGGCAGACAGGCACTCACAAAGTGGACAAGGGAAAATGAGGGAAACACACACACACACACACACACACACACACACACACACACACACACACACACACACACACACACCAACGGGTAGCCCAAGGCCTCAGGGAGTCCTTGAGCACATGAATATTCCAACCACCGAGAAGATGGCACTATTGTTATCAGAACAACTGTAGACAAAACTCAGAGCCTCTACACATCTGGAATGGCTCCTAACACAGCAGGTCATTTCCTACTGTACACACAGCTTTTTCCAGAATTTATATTTTATTTCAGTTTTCTCAAGGCTAGCATTTTATTGCTTGTAACACAGCTCCATTTCTAGTTTTTGCTGGTTACTTTCAAATCAGAATCTAATGAACTTTTTTTTCTTGGTCTGCTTTCAAACACAATACTCAGATTTCATCTTTCTGATTAACTCGTATTAATGACATGAGCCACTAGTGTGGCTTCTACTTTTTTCTCTATAACTATCTAATGCACATACTTAGATAGTAATGTAAAACTGAGAGTATAGAAGCAAGATGTACAGTGATGATACTGTCCTGTCAGAAATTCATGTTAGTTATGTAAATTTAAGACCATAAACAAAAAATACCATGATACAGTGTAAGAGAACTCACTATTGAACATATGAGCTTTAAGAGCCTTCTAATAGATCCATTATTTATTGTTACCCAACATTATAAAAACTGTATGAGGCATTGGTAAAATAGCAGTCCTATGCATGACTACATAAATTCTTTGTTTTTTAAAAGACACTTGTTTTCATCTAAAAAAGTAGGCCTGTCTATTTTCTTCATATGATTTTGATGAATGAAGGTGCTTAGTGAGAAGGTCAAAATGTATTAGTAGTCCTAAACTATCAATTATCATTTTTTCTTCTTGGAGAATATAATGATCAAAGCAATAGTTCAGAATCAGCAAGCAATAGTTCAGAATCATGCTTCCAGTGCAAGTGGATCACCAGTGAGAAATCCTCAATACCATTTTCCACAAAGTTTTGTCACAGATAAAATCTTCCTGCCTTCTCTAGCTGCTTTACTAGCTTGGACCTATTTCTTCATTGTGCAGGAAAAGTGTGATTCAACTGATTTCAGTCAAATTTTTCTAGAATTACCAAGGATTTACTAAATTACCAAGGATTTCGATTCTTGTCTGTAATTTGGTCAAAGCTATGTCTCTTTATGTAGGCTAGTAAAATGTATTTACTAATTCCAAGTAAATATATAAATTCTATTTCCATCTTTTTTAAAAAATACAATTTTGTTTGCTCTATCAATTGATCAGAGGCATTAATTTAGTGGCTAGCTAGGTCATTGCACATCTGTATCTCTCTTCCTTTCTCTATTTCATGGTTCTCATAGATAATATGATTGCTCCATAATTATCCTAATTTATTTTGCTTTTATATTTTTGGTTGCATCATTTCACTTTTTGCTCTGCCATTTCCCAAACCATTTATATAGAGGGCATTATTTCATATTTTCTCATTCCTAGAATAAGCTGCACTTGAAGATATCACTGGTCCTCATTTTCAGTCTGTACCTTTGAATACGGAGGAACATCTTTCCTCTGTTCTCCATCAATTCCCTACTCTCCAGTTAGAATAATTTCGAATAGTAAAATTGGAAAAAGGATATAAATCAGATATGCAGAAAATTCACTAGATTTTTCTGACCAATTCAACCTATGTGAACTATTAGGGAAAAGGGAAATACATGGAAACTTCATTCCCACTGGCACTCAAAGTCTCTGGTTAGGCAATTCTTAGGAAGATGAGGAACAAGATGAAAAAATAAGGAATGGTAACAATTGCAAGACAAAAATTGGAGAAGGATCCAAGTAAATTTCTTCATTGGGCTGCTGAAAATATTCAGCTTACTACAATGCGGAGACTACTTTCCAAAAAGGCCACTCATGTGAATACTAGGGATGATGATGAGTATACCCCTCTTCATCAGGAAGCCTGCAGTGGACACTTAGACATTGTCCGTGAGTTGGTGGCTCAAGTGGCAAATGCAATAACTGTAGATGGCTGTACAACCCTGCACAGTGTATATATGCAGAATAATACCAGAGTGGCTTCTTTCTTACTTCATCATGATACAGATACCAATGCCCAAACTAAAGGCCTCTTGCTGCTGAGAATTGAGATAACAAAGATACAATGGACCTCTGCCGCTGACTGGCTCTGTTGGGACGATGGAGGACACCTAGTGGAGGAACTGGAACAGGTGGGGAGATGGCAAACAGACAACTCACACAGAAGAGGAGTGAATGCTGAGTGTGATTTATTGCAGAGGATAACACGCTTTTATAGCAAAAGTCTCCATGAGAAAGGGCAAAAAGTTACACAATCTTGCTGCAAGGCTTCATTTTTGGGTGTTCACCAGCTGGTCGCCTGATCTTGTTTTTTGGATGACGAGCTATGACAATAGGCACTTGTTTTCGGCTTTACCTCTATTTTTAAGAAATACAATTGGTATTGATGTTTATCACCTATTAACCATTAACCAGAGCACATGGGCAAGGTGCTAGACAGAAAGGCATGAAGTCTAGTACTTTATAGTTACTTTTGTTTAGTTTTGTACTTTATATGTTTCAAATCTTTTTTAAGCAATTGTACTTCTTTGCCATTCTTTAGAGGGTCCCCAATTTGTGGCCAAAATCATATTTAGTATACTTGGTTAAATCTGGCCATATATCAAATTTAAGCTCATAGTGTCTTTTCTGTAACCCTTTCACATAATCGTTTACTCTTCTCCATAGAGGCCTTAACTGTCTCATAAGATCTTTCTTGTTCCTTCTTTGATAGTAAGTACCAAGGAGAGAGACCTAGATCTAGCAAGTCTCTCAGTAAATGAAAGAGAGTAATAGGAAGTTCTTTCTTCGAAGTAGTTTTCCCAACGGTTGCCATCCTTATCATACACACCTGTAAAAGGCTATGGATCTGGGGGAAGTCTTTGGGGTCCTCTAGATAATGGAGGATCCCACCATTTTCCTCTGATAAGCCATTGCCACCTTCCATCTACCAACTTTTTAAGAATCTTATTTAGCTTTTGGTCTAAATATCCCTCTACATCTTTCTTATCTACAGGATATCTATATGAGTCTATTGTATATGCTTTAGGATTAAAGGGAAGTCTCCAGTAGCCATACACTCTTTCTGCTCTAGCCATGCCTACAGCTTCCTGTAAATCTCTTACAAACAATTCCTTCTGCTGAAGTGATGTCATGAAACCCCCAATACTTTTATATTTACTTATGACTTGTCTGATAGCTTCCATAAGAGGGGCTTTTACGGTAGCACTTAACTCTGGTGAGTTATGATCTCAGGACACTCATCAGATGTTGGAGTCATCAACACTTTTAAGAAAGAGCCTTGAATAAGGGAACATTGAGCATAAGTAAGTAGAACAAGCAGCAGGAACAGTAAAAGATTAATAGGCACTCCTATACAGTGAAGAAAAGAAAACAGGAACAGAAACACATCTTTCCCAGGGGCTTGCCAGCCTTTCCAGGAGGTAGGCCTCTTTGAAGCCCCATTCTCTGAGGTAGAATTCAGTGAAGTCCCATTCTCAGAGATAGGCCTCTTTGAAGCCCCATTCTCTGAGGTAGATTTCGGTGAAGTCCCATTCTCAGAGATAGGCCTCTTTGAAGCCCCATTCTCTGAGGTAGATTTCGGTGAAGTCCCATTCTCAGAGATAGGCCTCTTTGAAGCCCCATTCTCTGAGGTAGACTTCGGTGAAGTCACATTCTCAGAGATAGGCTTCTGTGAAGCCCCATTCTCAGGTCTGAATGCAGGTGTTCCATGCTAAGCAGACTCCACCGGAGTAGGCATGACATTTGACCCTTTTTTATGTATTAGATGTGCCAGAGAAATTTCTTCTCATATAGAGAAGATGGAGCAGAAGACTAGTTTGAAGAGAACTGGAAAGACAACAAGAATACATATAACAATTAGTATTATGACTCCAAATGTAACCAAGTAGTGCCACCAATCTAAAGGATTAAGACTTTTTAACACTCTCTGTAAGTCTGCTGCCAAAGAATTTATCCCCACGCTTTCCAAATGAGCTTGACTAAGGGCTGAGATGTCTTCCTGTAGCTGTCCTATCTCATGAATTAAGCTATTGTCCTTCCAGATTGTTTGTAAATGCACTTTGGTAACTTCCCAATCTAAGCTCTCATTATAAGGTAATGGGGTAACACAAATATATTTAAATGCCTGATGACATCTAGTTGTCAGCTGGGTTTTTAGATTATTGACTTCAGTCCCTAACTTTAAGACTACTTTTTCCAAAGCCTCTATTTTTTTTTTTTAATTTTGGATCAATAATTTGTTGCTCTGTTAATGTTAGAGAAACATCCTTATTTAACTCATTAACAAAATGTGCCGGGCCTTTTCAACCAGCTTCTAGATCTTTCCCCATATAGGTGGTGTTGCGGTTTTTGTTGAATTAGCCTGTGGTGGTGATAGAGAGAGAGTCTTTATCTTCTGCTCCAGTTTTCTCTCCTGATGTATTTTCATTTTCTTCCTGTCTCTTTTTTGGGCCCAAGAAAGGCCTGATGAGTCTGTTTGGGACCCAAATGGGGGATTCCGCATTCTGTGGGAAAACATAAGCATAGCCTCGCCCGGATGTTAACAGGATGTCTAGCCCACGCCAGGTTCCAGTAAGTAGATCCTTCCATTTTAGTAAAGGAAAAGTTGTAGTTTTTTCCATGCCCCAATGTCTCATCATTGGGGTTATTCCTTGCTCATCAGCATTGAAATGATTAAGAACCAGTAAAGCATGGTTAAAAGTGTAATGGGGGAAGTATTGCTTCTCTCCTCCCTGTCTAATTCTTGACAATTGACTTTTTAAGGACTGATGAGCTCGTTTTATGTTTGCTTGGCCTTGTGGATTATACGGAATCCCTGTTTTGTGCACGATTTTCCATTGTGCACAAAATTTAGCAAAAGCATTGGAGGTGTATGCTGGTCCATTGTCAATTTTTATTTCCTTAGGAATTCCTAGGTCTACAAAGGCTTTAACCAAATGTTGAAGAACATCTTTCACAGCCTCTCCAGAATGGGTTATAGCAACCATAGCATGAGAATAAGTATTTATAGTAACATGGACAAAGGAGAGTTTCCCAAATTTTGTTACATGGGTAACATCCATTTGCCACAGAACTCTAGCCTTTAAGCCTCTAGGATTAACTCCCATTTTTTGTGGATGAAAAACTTCCGGGCATGCCTCATATTCCCTTACAATTTGTCTTGCCTGTTCTCAGGACACTTGAAACATCTTTCTTAAGGCATTAGCATTCTGATGGTGTAGTCTATGACATTCCTGAGCTTCTTCTAAAGCTGACATTACATGACTTTCCTTAGTTAATAAGTCTGCTAACTTGTTCCCTTGAGACAAAGGTACAGGGAGATTACTATGCCCCCTTATGTGTCCCACAAATGCCTTTGTCCTTCTTTGTTGTAATAGCTGTTGTAATTTTATTAATTACACTGTTACTTTAGAATGACCAGTAACTAGGGCTGTTTCAATGGCAGGAAACAAGGAAACCACATAGCGGGAATCTGTGTAAAGGTTAAACTCCTCTGAATAATTTTGAAAGGCTAGCAGAACTGCAATAATCTGTTGGGCAGATACAGTTGGGTCAGAAGATATTAATGGTGGTTTTGTACTGCAATAAACCACAGACTTTCCGCTAGAAGATCCATCTGTAAAAATAGATAATGCCCTGCCCAAAGGTTCTGTAACCAAAACCTTTGGAAATATCACAGGGGTTTCAGTATAAAAATGTAACAAAGGATGTTGGGGCATATGAAAGCTTATTTTACTTGTGTAAGTTAATACAGCAATTTTCCAATCATCATCAAATCGTATCAAATGATCTAACTGTTTCTTATTATAAGGGATAATAATGTTAGGTATTTCTTGGCCAAATAAATCTCTAACTCTTAATCTAGCCTTTAAATTCAAAATTGCACATAAAAAGGGATATGAAGCAACTATTTTTCCCGGGTTATGGGAATAATGGATCCATTCTAGTATCCCATCCTGCCAAAAACATCCTGTGGGAGTATAGCTTGTAGCCAGAATTATAAAGGACCATGATTGTGCAATATTAATTTGCTGTATTTTAGCTGTATTCAATGCTTTTTCTACCAATTTTATACAGGATAAGGCAGCAGGAGTTATTTTCCTGGTAGATTTAGGATTAGGGTCTCCGTCCAACATTTTCATCAAAGGATCTAATTGTCCTGAAGTTATTTTTAAACTAGGCCGAATCCAATTAATATTCCCTAATAATTTTTGGAAATCATTTAATGTTTTTTAGTTTATCTATTCTAATTTGTGTCTTTTGAGACATAATATAATCATGTCCAATCACTTTTCCCAGATAATTTAAAGGTCATTCATGTTGAACTTTATCAGGAGCTATTATCAAACCGAATTTTGTTAATTGTTCTACCATATCCTGTAATATTTTTTCTGTCTTTTCTCTAGTTTCATCGGCCATAAGTATATCATCCATATAATGAATAATATATGCCCCTGGATATTTTTTTCTAATTTGATCTATAGCCCTTTTCACATATTGTTGACATAAGGTAGGGCTGTTTTTCATGCCCTGAGGTAGCACTTTCCATTGGTACCTATTATAATGTTGTTTAAAATTAGCCTAAGGGACACTGAAAGCAAATCTCTTGGAATCTTCTGGTTGTAATTTTATTGTATAAAAGCAATCCTGTAAGTATATTATTATTATGTATCTACCATGTGGGACTGCAACAGGAGAGGGTAGACATGGTTGAAGGGCTCCCATGTCATGCATGGCCTCATTAATTGCCCTTAGATCTTGTAATAATCTCCATTTTCCTGACTTCTTTTTTAATTACAAAAAATGGAGTATTCCATGAACTGGTAGTCTTTTCTATTCTTCCCTTGACTCAATTGTTCTTGAACTAAGTCCTGTATGGCTTGAATCTTTTCTTGAGTTAGGGGCCACTGATTAATCCATACAGGATCATCACTTTTCCATATTATTTTGTCAGCATAAAGCTGTTCATCAGTGGCCCCTATGAAAAATTTTGCTCGTTTGATGAGGAGTCTATTTGTCCTATTTTATTTTCATGTCTTGCATGATGTCTCTGCCCCATAAAGAAAAGAGCAAGCTGGGGATAACATAAGGTTTGAAGTGGCCTTGCTGCCCTTCACATACCCATTTGAGTCTCTGAGCTGACTAAGCTACATTAGAAGCCCTCCCTAATCCAATTAAGGAAGAAGTCTCTTGCACTGGCCAGGCCATAGGACAATCTTTTCCAGCTATACAGGATCTGTCAGCTCCTGTGTCTAAGTGTCCTGTCATTTGTTTTCCATTGATTTAACGGCCTTGTAAGGCCTTTTATCTGTAATTTCCTGAACCCAGGCTACAGTATCTGTGGTGCCAAACCCTCCTTTTCTGTTTTGAGTCAGTGTGGGATTAGGCAAGTTTAGATATGAGAGTAAAAGTATTTGGGCAATCCTCTGACCTTTATTAACTTGAATAGTCTCTTTAGAGACCTTTTCATGACCTTTATAGTGGTAGGACTGTCTGAGTCTATTACACCTGGTAATACCTCAAAATTCTTTTTATAGTTTGAGCCACCAGCGTCTGGCAACACCAATTCTTACTGTAAAAATTCATGAATTCCGTGGAATTCTTCCAATTGAATTGCCTGCATTGGATATCAAAATGTATTCAAGAGTTTTTGTATACATGTATAATGATTTCTGCAGAGTTTGTGAAATTTTATTCAGAAATAATTTTAACTTATCTGTTTAAATGAATAGTACAGATACTAAAGTATTTCTGGTGATTGTCTGAAAAAGAATATTTTAAAGTATTCTATGTTTGTATAATGTGTCCTTTCAGATTGTATTCCTTATAGAAAGTTTTAGATTCCTTTTTTTCCTAGGTCCTAATATTATTTTTCTTTGGGATAAAATGACAATGTTGTTTAATTTCAAAAGTTTTGTAAAGTTTATGTTATGTAAACGCCTTTCTGAGGTGAAGATTTAATACATTGATGTGAAACTAAATTTAATTATATTAATTACGTGTGTTGTTACACTTGTTATTTTGTAATCAACTTTTTAATAACTGTTTTTCATTTCTTGCATCTGAAGAATGAAAAATACAGAATATTTCACAAATTTTCATATCATCCTTGTGCAATTGTCATGTTAATCTCTGTATTGTAATTTGGGAATACATGCTGCTGAAGCATGTAGTATCTTCTAAATTTAAGTAGTTAATGATGCAATCTTTATACAGACTTATATCCACGGTTGCCTACTTGTAATAAGGAAACTATATTGTTCCTGACAATGCTACTGATCTTATTTTCCTAAAATTCTGTGAATAGAGGAAAAAAATATATTGTTCATCTTAATGCTCACATTTGCAAATTTTTTGTCAATGACAATTTTAAGTCTTTTTCATTTGGAATTTGATCATACTTTCAATAATTTATTGCTAGGTTCAAAGGTGATGGCTTTTTCATTTACTAATTGATCCAACTGAATTAGCTTTGTGGAGCTAATGGATTCAAAGTAAGCCTTGCTTAAGAGCTACTTCTAACCTTCTGCAGTTGACATTTTCCCAAGTGAGGTCTTACTGGCACAAATGGCTACCTGACCCTTTATTCTTCTTTCATGTAGGAAGAGACCAATCAGAATATCTTACCCTGACAGCATAGATTGTTTTACTTGAACAACACTAATCTTAGTTACCAGGGATCATAGAGAGATGAACAGTTCAGTCATAACTGTTCAGACTAGAAGGGATTTTATCAAAATATAATTGTTTATTATATCTAACATTTCAAAAGTAACTAAAGCCAAGAAGGTGAAAAAATTGATCATATTCATCATTACTTAGTATCCTGGCCTGTCTACCATCCTACCAGGCAGGAAGTTACACTACTGAATTTCTATCACCAAATATTTTCATAGTTGCAGGAGAAGTCCAGATGTTTCTTCTCATTATTAGGCCTTAAATTGGTAATGTTTTAATCACAGTGTTTTCTCTTCCCTACAGGCTGTAAATCTACAAATAGTAAAGCTTTAGGTCCAACTCTATCAAACACTGAGGTAGAGATAATGTAATAATACTTTAAAACAGAGTTGCCTTTGATACTGTAACCACAACAGAACAATGCAAAACATGTGTCTTTTTTCTTATATTATATATAGTTATATATTTTATACTTATATGTGCTGATTTTATATTTCACACAATGAAACTTACTAGAATTAGTTGATAATTTCACAAATAAATTAAAATTTATTTATTCCAATAAATAGAATTGGAATATAAATAATTAGGTTTAAAATATATATTAGAATATAAAAAATATCAACGCAGTGTCTTTGGTATAAACTTGTGATACATTCTAACTGTTCTTGGTCTTCTGAATTCGCATGGTAAAAAAACAATTTTGTTTTCCCCTAATCTAAGGGATTTTACTCTGCTTCTCTGTTTATTGTTTTAATTCACTGATCCAAAACTCTTTTTCTCCATATTTCTGAAGCATTCCTACTGATTATGCCCAAATTTTTCTGATAAGATGTCTAACAAATATTATTCTTCTGCACGACCCAATGATTCCTAGGATCCCAGGTACCAGTTACCTGCATCATCAGATAACAACGGCAAGACTTCTCACATAGGCCCATGCAACATGCAACAAAGTAATTGAAGACCCATTTCAATTTCTCATTTCCTATATTTCAGGGCCCCAATTCCTTGAGATGCAGGATTTAGCATTAAGCAATTGTGAAATGCAAGGCAACTTAAAATGAAAGATGAGATCACAAAATTTGAGAGTATGTACTATGATTCAAACATTCAACTTACAGATGGCCAGCCCATATCAGTGAACAAGTTCACAAGGTGTCATAAGATTATTTTTAATACCCCTCCCCTATGATTAATAAAAGATTTTAGTCCAGCATAAGTGGGCCAAAAAATAGTTCCTGGAAGGATAGATCCATAATTTGTCTACCAAGGCCCAGAAAAATTTACTTAGAGTTCAAATATAATTCAGGAAAACATTGAGAAGATCCTTAGTGCTGCAAAACACTGGGACTTCAGTACAACATGGTTCAGTGGTATAAAATGTCACTCTCAAACCAATGATAATCTACATTTAATCTCCTGAAAGTTATTCCTTTACAAATTAACTTTTTAAAATCACATTCGCCAAAATAACATTTGAGAAGTAGATGATACTTAGTGACATTACAAGTTTTTCAAGTGTAGGGAGCAAGTTACAATAGAGTTGAATTATTTACCCAGCACAAATGCCAAACACGTTCAACCATTCATTAAAGTCTAGAAATAGTACCAACCATAATTTGTGTTTTTCAGTAGGAGCCTTCCAGAAATGTGTTAAATAGATCAGCCTGCCAAATTTCAAACCAAAACGTTTGCTAATAAAGTAAATGTCATCATTTAATAAGGTACATTTTAAAACGTCACAAATAGTTGTCCTATCATATGCAATATTATGTTTTCCCTGTCTGTGTAACATAGGGAGAAATATGACTTTAAGTCTTGAATATGGGTACTCATCAGAGATATGACAAACATAAAATCTGTCTTCTATTTCTATCACATTCCTATATAGGAATAAATTTTAGTTTTCTTCTTTTTCCAAAACTTATAGGTAGTAAAAAATAATATACCATGTAAAATAAAACAATCACACCACTGTACAAAGCTATTTATAAAAATTTGTAGCTAGGAGTACATTCTATGCATTTTTAACTTTCTTTTTGACTGAGATTAATCTTCCAAATGGATGAGAATAAAATCATGTTTAGATGCTTCACGTCTCCAGTCTTGCAAATTGTTACTGCAGATGAATGAATTATGGAAATATAAGCTGACATCAGTTCAAGCATATGCAGAATGTAAACTCCATGAAATGTATATAAACCTTTCAATATATTAATAGACAGTTTAACAGGATGACTATCAGGAAGTTGAAAACAGAAAGAAATTATAGTAAAGACATAGAATGAATGAAAAATGAACAAGGGGCAAGTACAGCTAGAATACTCAATGTACACATATGATAAAGGAAGTGGTAAATCTGAAATAAATATTGGAGAAGCATTTGGTTGAGAATGATGGAAAGAGTGACTCTGATCCAAGAGAAATGGGCAATTAGATGGATATATTTAATTGTAACATACTTGCACAACCTTTTGAAATTCAGTTTAAAAACACAACAAAAAACAAAAACACACAACAATCACAACCAACCAGAAATCTCTAGAGAGTATGAATATTTCCTCCCAAAATTTTAAGCAGTTAATGAAGGGTAGTCTTGGGAAAAGCAAAGAACGGTGTCCAAAGAGAGAAGTTTGGGATAGGAGAGAATTTTGAACAGATTTAAATAGATTGTCTAAGGTTATAAATCACCTACATCTGCTGCAAATAGTATCTTTCTTCTAGGAGTTCTCTGTCTGAACTGGATAATCCAGTCGTGAGACACACTTGATAGCTTGTGAAGATAGAATAGAAGAAACAAGATCAAGAACGCATTACTCCACTGGAGAGAAAACAATCCTCCATATTTTCTCTAATCTTTCTTCACTACTCTTTCTTCATACTTTTAAGTCAATTGATTTTGAATTATATTTTTCCTTCTTTCTTCTGGCAAAGTAATTGGTCAAAGTAATTCATTAAATATTATTTGCCATTTTCTTCTTTCATGCTGATTAATTGGCCAGGCGAGTCTATTAAACTTCCTTCTTGCATTTGGTTGCCATGAAACAACATCTATGTCAATGAGAAGAAATCTAATGTAAAACTTTGTCTCCAGAAAACAGTCCAAGAAGCTGTAATCACCAACATTTGGCTGTATTTTTTCATTTTTCTTTTACCTTGAAAGTCTTCTTGTGTCTAAAATGCCCACAAACATAAGTACTCCATCACTTTTTGGTCCAATCAATTCTAACCTAAAAGATATATTTTGCTAAGAAGATGGTTAGAGGAAACTGAAAAATACTGCACTTTTATCTTCTATCGTAAGACTCTCCTTAGATACCATATCAGGAACAATGAAGTTATTCTATGCAAAATTATTTCAATAGATTATTTTTCTCTTGGTCTTGCATTTGTTCACCAAGATGTATGGAGGAGAGTAGAGTTAAATCACCTATACCTAGAAAGACAGTGTCTGTTACAAAAGGTAAATGCTTCTATGTCCTCCTCTTAGCTCTTGCCTGATTTACAATTAATCACAGCATCTTAGCTTCAAGTCTAGTGAAGCTGAAGGATTATATGGGCTCCACCGCTGTTACATCTTCATGATTTGTCTTTGAAAACTCTTTAAGTTGCCTCATTTGGATGTGGAATGTATTTTCATGTCTCCATTCAATCTGTTCGGCATTGTAGTGAGCCAAATAGGCTCTGTAAAATCACTTTAGTTAGTATAAATATTAACACAAGTTAGGGCTGGGAAGTTGGCTCTTTGGTAGAGTGCTTGCCTTGAATGCCTGAGACCCTGGGTTTGATTCCTCAGCACCACATAAGCAAAAAGAAAAAAAGCCGAAAGTGGTGCTGTGGCTCAAGTGGTAGAGTGCTAGCCTTGACCTGAAGACCTGAGGGACCCAGGCCCAGAGTTCAGGCCCCACGACCGGACCCTCCAAAAACTATTAATACAATTTGTATAAAAAGTTTGGATTCCCTTCACTGCTAAAGCCAATATGCTTAGCTAGGGCTTCTAAGAACTATGTTTTCTTACCTTTTCCATTTGTTCAATTCTATTCTGAACCCAAAACATTTTGGCTTATGTAATAAGAGAAGTCTTCACTATCTCATGTTATTAAAGATATTATTTTTTGTGAGCCACTTAGAAATGTGAAATCATTGGTTTGAATTATATAATCAGATTTTTTTCTGTTTCACTGCTTCAAATGCAAAGACATTGTAGAAATTGTTACAAACAGAAATGTGTAAACCCAACACCTTCTTGCATTTTGGAGGGCACTTTCTCCCTGAATATTTTGACTCAAATTATCTTTTTTAGAGAATTACTGTTTTGTAATTAAAGGTAAATTCACAAATTTTGATGTCTTATTTTTTAAGAACTTGAATTTAAATTCCAATACAACCTTGTTTCACACAGTAAGAATATATTTCCTGGGTAAGGATAATTCCAAGGGAACCAACCGGATTTACAGCAACGTTTCTGAGGTTTGTTTAGTGTGAAAAAGAGCGATCTTCACCCACATTGCTTCTTCTCTACTAAGTGTCCATGGATTTCTTTGCATGGAAGCCTATTGTCCCAGGAAATTTTAAATTTTCTTAATAGGCTAAGTTGTTAAAAATTTTGAACAATTCAAATTTATCTGTCACAACTTTAAAACTCTTCAAATCCCTTTATCAGAACCGCGAATTCACCAATCCTAATTCCACCTTTACCATCCAAAAGTTCACATGCTCTTTTCATGATATAGTGTCCATGCAACTATTATTTTCCAGTAGCTTTGTACTGCATATATATAGCCATATAAGCTAATGCTAAGCAAAATGAATTCCAAGATAGGGAACCAGATTTTTTCATTTGTGGTTGTCGTTTTTGATGAACTATGTGATTTGTTTTCTTTGAGTTTTTCCCCTATAGTTCATTCCTGCTGTATTTGATTTTGTATTGTGTATGCATTCACCTTAAATAGGTAAGGGAAGAGGAAAAACAAAATGTTGAGACAAAAGACAAAGGGAAAACCAATGCAATAGCAGCACTCACAAGACAATATGTTGGAAATGTACCTTATAACTTGTGAGGGGTGAAGGGGTGAAGGAAAACTGTGAGAAAAATGAAGGAGGGGTAACAAGTTTGAAATGTTTTTTATTCACTACCTTACAATTACTGTAACCTCACTGTATATCAATTTGATAATAATATTGAAAAAATAAGCTGCGTAAAATGTAATTTTACTGTATTGGCACAGTAAATATTATTCTTTATGTATCAATATTTTAAAAATCAATTCTATTTGACATCTAATTAAAATTGATTACCTCTTTTTTATCAGAGGGTCATCAACGTGATTGTTATGCAACTAGAAAATATTTTCATAATATATTTGCCGAATTTTTCAAAAAAGAATGAATTTATTAGTTTCTCATTCTAAAACATCAAAACACTTTAATGCTATGTAAACCCATAACTTTTAAAATTAAATAATTTGTTAAGAAGACAGAGTATATATTTTCTTCAAAATTCATATGACAAATAACTACTCATAATTACTCATTTTTAAATTCTCAACATTCCATATGTTAGAGATTCAAAATAGTACTTTTTTGCATGTTATAAAATTCTGCAATAGATGCAGTTTCCAATGGAGTGTACAGATTG
The DNA here is from genome assembly GCF_024711535.1 of Dipodomys merriami. Classification (NCBI taxonomy): domain Eukaryota; kingdom Metazoa; phylum Chordata; class Mammalia; order Rodentia; family Heteromyidae; genus Dipodomys; species Dipodomys merriami. Next base: position 1,307,547 of record NW_027203804.1, read on the forward strand.
AGAAGTCAATAGAAAAATAGCCACATTCTGGTAGAGAATAAAACTATAAAGCATCTGTAATAATTCGTCAAGAGTAAGCATTATTTTTTATCAGAGTAAGCTGTTATTTCTATGACTATCGATCCCAAGATTTATGCCATGAAGTCGTTCTAGCCCAACAGTTTCCAACTTGTAAGGGGCACCCTAAAATTCCTTAATTCATATCATGAATAGCTTATCTCTATTGTGAAAAATACTACACCTCTGCTAATGTGATGCCCTCCGTGTTCTGGAAAGAACATCACAATAACCTGAGATGCATAATTTTTTCTCCACTGGTATTCTTGAGATCAGATCACTTGCAATTATTATTTATATTTATACTTTTTAAATTTTCATAGATATTCAGGAAGCTAAGATTGGAAAATTATGGTTCAAAGCCCACCCTAGCAGGAAGGTTTCATAGAATCTTATCTCCAATATACTTTTCCACAAAAGCCAGACACAAGTGGCACTGAGGTTGAAGTGGTAGGGCATGAGCCTTGAGCATAAACAGACTCAGAGACACTGCCCAGGCCAAGAGTTCAAGCTCTAGGCAAACCAATAAAACAAAAACAAAGTTGAGTACAAACCCCAAACCTAGCATTTTTCTCAATGTATACAGAGGCATGTAAATAAGGAAATGGCTTCCTGTGTTACTTAGAGGTTGAAAAAAGAAGATGTCACACAACAACTCTCTTCATACCATTTTAAACCAAACCCTCAAAAATTGCTGTTTTTCTTTCTTTTTTTGCAGGTAAGGGGTAGGTTTATTCAGTAGGCCTGCTGGGACCAGGCAAGGTTGGCACTCCACGTGGCTGGGAATGAGAGAGAGCTGGTAAAGAGAGGAAAGAGCTAGAGCAGAGAGAGCTAGAAAAGAACAGAGAGAGAGAGGTAAAAACAGAGAGAGAGAGCTAGAATAGAACAGAGAAAGAGAGAGCTAGAAATGAACAGAGAGAGCAGAGAGCTAGAAACGAACAGAGAGAGCGCCTGGGCCTGTGCTAGGCCTTATCTAGGATATGGGCGAGGAAAGGTGTGGCCACATCAAATTCAGATGTGACTTCTTCCAGGTGTCACAGTTGCCTATGTAACGCAGGTACAGGGTGGAGACTTTGCTGTGAGGAGGGTGGATTCTGCTAGCCATCCAGGTGCGGACCTTACATTCCAGCCTTTTAATAATCTTGAAATAGGGCTACGATTCTCTCTGGCTACTTCCTGCTGATAAGGGGCGTGGACAATAGGGGTAAAAGGCTGGAATTTGGTCCCCTCCCAAAAGGCAGTGAGCAGTAGCTGTCCTTTGGTGGATTGAGTCCTTGGGTGAAGACTGGAGAAGTCTTATGAGCATTGAGCGGCTGGAAAAATAAATACTAAACAGCAAATAAATGGCAAGAGGAAGGACTTGGGGCTGAAAATGTTGGTAGAAATGTCCCTAGCTACTTCTGATATCTGGCGACTAAGTAGAGAAGTCAGGTGACAAAGGCAAGAATATAAATTCCTGTTCAGTTAATAGGTAGACAGGTATAACCATTGGCTGGGTAAGCTTCTTACTTCCACTGACCTCCTGGCTCTGGTTAATTTTAAAAGGGCAGGCACAAAGTAGCTGATGTGATATTATCTCCTCTTAGTCCTCTCCATGTTTCCTTGTTCCCCAGACTGGCTGAGTCTAGGTGCTCGTTGCTGGGATGGCTTCTCCCAGTTGGTATTCAAGACTTGAACTCCATGCCTGGGCACAGTCCCTGAGCACTTCTTCTCAAGGCTAGCACTGAACCATTTGAGTTATAGTATCACTTGCAGAGTTTAGCTGGGAGATGGAGTCTTAGGGATTTTTCAGCCCGAGCTGGCTTTGAACTGAAATCTTTGCCACAAAAGCCCTTTATTATTTCCAATTAAAGCAACAAGGAGATCAAGTAGAATAAGTAGAGCTTACCTGCTCCTATCAAGAACTGACCAACAAATATTCTGCAATGACAAAACTCATTAGATGTGATGAGAATTTTAGCATAGATATGCCCAGTATTTTAGAACCATGTAGTCAGTAGTAGAATACACAACACAAAACAAAAAAGGCAAAACTCAAAACCTAAAATTTTGACAACATTTAGACATCTTTGCTAACAAAGCACATCAGATGGTTGGGGCTCAGTTACCAGGGCCAGAGTAGAGAAGTGGTGTGGACATGGATGTGAAGGCCAGCAATGGTATCGATGCGCTGTTTCCACCACAAACAGACTGGTTCGCAAAAGGCCGTCAGAACTGTGGGTATTCCTCAGAGCTAAAAGGGAAAAAACAAACAAAAAAAAGAAAAAAGAGGGAAAAAAACAGAGAGAAATCACAGCTATCCTGATTTTAAGCTCTTTATCCGAGTCACGGCACCATTTATGTTAGGTTTTTTAAAAAGAGGTAGCCGAGTAAGAACAGCACCAGCACGCATGTGGTATTCAGGTAAGGGGTAGGTTTATTCAGTAGGCCTGCTGGGACCAGGCAAGGTTGGCACTCCACGTGGCTGGGAATGAGAGAGAGCTGGAAAAGAGAGGAAAGAGCTAGAGCAGAGAGAGCTAGAAAAGAACAGAGAGAGAGAGGTAAGAACAGAGAGAGAGAGCTAGAATAGAACAGAGAGAGAGCTAGAAATGAACAGAGAGAGCAGAGAGCTAGAAATGAACAGAGAGGAAATTGCTGTTTTTCTAAATTTATAAATTAATATCATCCATTTGTTAGCAACTCTGTCTAGATTATTCACATTAACATGGTATACATCAACTGTGGGAATTATCTATTAACTATGTTCTAATTATAACTCTCTTGAAAGAATATTCTAGGAAAATAGAATGCAAGAATCATTTGTGAATTTGTCCATTAATCCCTCTACTTAAAAAGAATTTTGTAGTATCCTATAGAATATAAAATTACAAACAAAACAAAAATGCATACTTTAAATCTAAATTCTAATTTAACAAAGTCTACAAAGTACTACATTAGATGAACTTTGCTATTTCTCCAGACTTAAGCTTTTGTAATCCTTCAACATTTCTTTGGCAGCCAACAGAATAGTGCTTACTTAGTTTTGCAAATTTTTGGATGGAAATAATGAGCCATTCTGCATCTAGAGCATTTAAAACACAAATGAGGATATATATAAGTTGCATTTCAATAGGAAACTTGACTTCTCAAAACATAATGAGAAAATTAGCCCAAAATTCCAACGGTGTATTCCTTTTTTGTTGTTTGGTTTGTTTTATTGAGACAATGATGTTCTACCTGGTCCAGGGAAGGTATCGCAATATAATTGCATTCTCTAATCTCCTCACGAAGTGCTAGAATTCCAGGCTTGTGTCACATTGTCCTGCCATAGTTTATTTACTCTAGAAACAGACTCGCAATTCTGAACTTCTCCTATGATCTTATCCACTAGACTGACTGCTCAGATTGTTTATGTACTATTTTCAAAGATGTTCTAACAATTCACACAAGATATGAACATTTTTATATGCACCTACAGGGTTCCCTGATTAATTCCTCCATGGATCCTATCCCATTAATAATGTTGCTTGACTCTCTTACTATCACTGATTCCTAGCTATGTAATATTCTCAACTTTTTTGGGGAAAGTTCACTGGAGGGCTTTCTAATATTAAAAATTATCACTTGATTCTAGTCTTACTCAGGACATATTTTCTATTGTTTTCTAACTTTTCTACATATTCTGAGAGTTGTTTCATTTATCTATTTTTGTGTGCACATATAAGTCCCGTTGTGTGTATGTGTATGTTTGTATGTATGTATGCAAAAACCTCATGCTCTTATTCAGCAATCTTGATCATGACTAGTATTCCAGCATTTGGCTGTTTAATTATAGGTAGTGTCTCAAAGCCTGTTCTACCCAGGCTGGATGCAAATTGAACTTCTCAGACTCCTTTACCTTTTTAGGTTTTATTTTTCCAGGAGTATCAACTTTTAAACTACAAACACTTTTGTGAGTGTTAAGTCTAACCTGTAGCCCAGATTTTTAACTCAAGAATTAATATAAAGATAGATGAATATACACAATACATATGCTGAATGTACACTGTTAGAAATGTGATCCTAAGCTGGGTGTGGTGAGATCTGAGGATTGGGGTTTAAAGCCAGCCCAGGTAGGAAAGTCCTGGAGACTCTTTTCTCCAATAACTACCAGAAAACTGGGAGTGGCACTGTGGCTCAAGTGGAAGAGCACTAGCCTTGAGCTGTGTTCCAGAAGGACAGTGCCCAGTCCCAGATTTCAAGTACCACGACCAACAACTACAAAAAAGAATATAAGAAAAGAAAAAAAAAAGAAATGTGATCTTAGCCACCAGATTCATTGCTAGTATAATTCCTATTTTTTCCAGTTAAGTCTATTCTCTCATACGTGACTTGCATTGGAAACAATCATTCTTCCATTCTCCTTTTTACAAAATTACGTGTTTATAAAGCGTGATTTAGAAAGGATGTGGCTTCATCTTCCACATAGAAGTAATGCTTCTCTATATCACTCCCATAAATCTACATACTGGACTTGGTTTTATTATTTCAATGTTGTCTTATTTGTAGAGTGTTCTATATTTTACTGAAGCCTTTTATATAAACACAGAACTTCTCTTTCCTATTATTGCTATTGTTTCTCTTACTGTTCACTCGTGTACACTTGTGAAGTTAATGCACAGCACATACACTCACAAAAAGTTATCTGAGAACCTTCTCCCATTTAAAATTCACCATAATTTAAAGAGCACTTAAGAACTTTGAACAAAATGTACTCATGAAAAAAGTATTCATAAGCAATTTAAATTTCATATTTTCTCCTTACTAAGTTGTCTCTGAAACACGTGTTACCTCATGTCCAAAAGTGTCCTTGTGCTATTTCAATGAAGCCAGAAAACATTCATTTTTTTTCTAGAGCAGCACCATAGATTGTTACTGGAAGTAAGCGGAAGTAACTGTTACTAAATGTGGAAATTGATCTCAGGAGATGAATTGAGCATAGAGGAATGACAAAGTTCAAGTTAACTTTTGCTTTCCTTTTTACTGTACAAGAAAAGAATTCAAGGCTTGAAGGAAACTTTCTTCCTGACAATTTTGTGTTCTTTATTCATATAAAACTTGTCTGTAAAGTTGTAGTTGAGAGTATTACAAAAGGAAACAATATGCCATTTGAAGGCCAGCATAACAAAAGGAAATAACTTTGTTTTAAAAATGTTCTACTGCAAATAAACAAAGATATGGAGGTTTTGAAGTGTCTTATGGATGGATGTTTCACTCCTGAGATGATTCTCTTGTTGCAGGAGTCAGTTATCAATTCCTCTAGTCTGGTCCTGAGTTTCCATAGCAATAAAGATTTCAAAAAAGCAGGATCCAGAGAGTATGATCAGCAAAACCAGCCTCTTATTGGACCACTACTCCTTTAAGGAGAGTCCCAAAGAAATACCCAGGGTTTGTGTTGTTTGCTTGTTTGTTTACTTTGTGCTAGTTCTGGGCCTTGAACTCAGAGGCTGGACCCTGTCCCTGAACAGTTGTCTTTCTTTCCGACCTGCCCCCAAAGCTTGTACACAACTGCTTGAGCCAAAACTCCATTTCTGGTTTTTTGGTGTTTAATTTCAGATAAGAGTATGACAGACTCTCCTGCCTCGTTGGCTTTGAACTAAGACAGTAAGAAAGCTAAGTGACAACAACTGTTTGGACTTCTCTTTTGAACCAAGAAATATTAGATGAAGTTTACGATAAAGCTAATATTTGACAATTTTTAAAGAAGAGAATATGTTCATCAAAGAAGCCATAACTTAAATAACAGCAAAAGTAGGTGCACTGAATCCTTTGGGAAGATTACTGTTGACTTAATCATTCCTTTTGGGGAAACTTAAAGCCATATTTGCACTTTTTTTTTTTGATTGTGGGGATTGAACACTGATCCTGGGCACTGTCTCTCAGCTCTTCAGCTCAACTTGAATGCTGTACCACTTTAGCTACAGCACCACTTCTGGGTTTCTGGTGGCTAATTGAAGATAAGTGTTTCATGGATTTTCTTGACCAGGCTGGATTTGAATCACAATCCTCTGGTTTTAGCTAGGATTACAGGCAAGAGCCACCAGCACCCGGCTCATATTTGCATTTATGTGCACTTAATGACACTATGTAGACAAAGAATGGAAATTTGAACCAAATGATAACATTGCAGCTTTTCAGAAAAATTGAGGTAGCAATAAATATCTTCTCCTTTCCATTTTGTTACATTAATGACTCATGAGCTATGGGACCCTTACATTAGCTTCCTGTGACATCTGTGTAGGTGTATTTAGTATTAGGAAATGTTCATATAGAAATATAGAAAGACAGATTTTCAGAAAGCAAAGGATATCAGGTATGAAAGAACAGCATAGAATTAGACACATTTATCTAACAAAGAGATTTAGAATGCTAAAACAATGAGGAATAAGCCTAGTTGATAAATAGTTCTTCAATAACCAAAAATGGTTCCCTAGAACTGTTTCTGCTATACCTTAGCTACTATCATTTTTTTCCTTCCATCTGGAGTTATTCCTTCTCTTCTGTCACGACTCTTAATTAGCCTCTGCCTTTTTGGTGCTATGATTGGCCAAAATGTTTTATAAATCTCACTTAAACTACCCTTCTCATTGTGATTAGCAGTGACCCCTCTCAAAATTCTGGAATATGTGAATTTCCAAAATTAATCTACACCTGACATCTAAGCACATTCCTGGCATTAATTGCCCTGACCTAATGAACAAAACTTTTTTTCAACACAGTATTCTAATATAGGTAAAGTACATGAATTAGGGACTATTGTCAAGTATCAGTATGGAAGGAACAATTATATATTCCAAGTTTGGGTTCTTTATTTTGCATTTACTAACTAAATGTTCATTGTTGTTGTTGTTGCACTTGTTGTTTTGGCAGTCCTGAGGCTGAAACTCAGCGCTTGGGAATTATTTCTCAGCTTTTTTTTTTTTTTTTTTTTTTTTTTTTTTTGCTCAATTCTAACCCTCTACCACTTGAGGCACAGGACCACTTCCAGTGTTTCTTTTTCTGTTTATGTGTTACTGAGGAATTGAACCCAGGGTTTCATGAATGCTAGGCAATCACTTTACCATGAAGCCACATTCCCAGAACACTACATGACTCTCTTAAGATGGCATTAAATTTTCATTCCATAAGTATGTATCATAATTTTAGCCAGAAATTTTTGCTAGAAAAGGGCTTTGATCACAGTACTGAATCCAGTAAGGCTTGATAGACAATGAATAACTGTCACGGTCTAGCCAGGGCACAGAGGGACTTACCTCATGGAGCTGGTACAACAGACTGAGTGAGACAGCTCCTGACCTACAGCCCACCTCCAGAATGAGAGGGCCACCTTGGTTCCAACCTCATTAGGGATGCTCGGCCAACTCCTCCAGCACCCATTCAATCAGTTCCTGAGAGAGAGAGAAACGAAAGAAAGTCAGAATTACACTTAAGCCAGGTACCTGTTGCTCAGGCCTCTAATCCTAAGTACAGTGGAGGCAGAGATATGAGGATTGTGGTTTATAGCCAGCCCTGGCAGGAACACCTGTGAGATTCTTATTTCCAAAGAACCACTAGAAAAGTGGTCCTGTGACTCAAGTGGTAGAGTGCTAGCTTTGAGCTGAGGAGCTCAGGGAGCTGCGCCAGGCCCAGAGTTCAAGCAAAACGACTGAAAAGAACCACCACAAGATGTAGACTGAATAACACCCATTGTCCTAGGGAGCATGGCAGAGAAGTCAGGTCGAGCTTCCTGTCAGCTGGGAGTCATAAGCAGGTCACCAGGCTTCTCTGTGCCTCAGTTTCCCCAGCTTCAAAACTGAACAAAGTGAAGGATCCCGTTCCTCATGGGGAATGGGTATTGAAGAAAGAGAGTCATGTTTGGTTTCATAATCCCATACCTGTCACAACATTAATAACACAAAACCATCTGAGATCTTTCCGGGTATATTCTGTCATATACTCACAGAACTGCTAAGAACCGTATCTGACGGCCACTCCCTCTGTGCCTGGCCCTGCTCTAGAGATCACTCTGTATTAATCCCTTGTTTTCTCAAAACTGTCCCAGGAGGAGATTGAAGTCCAATGGTTGAGGCCCAACCCAGAGACTCACCTCTGGTCAAAAATGGGCTGCTGTGGACTGAGTTTGTGACAATCCATCTAAACCAATGACTGAGCGTGGCACTACATGTCTACCTTCCCAACTACAGAGGACCGACCCTGGTGGCTCATGCCTGTCACATACAGGAGGACTGTGATCCACCCCAGCCTGAGCATATATTAAGTCTCCATCTCAGAAATGCCCAAGACAGAAAAGCTGGTAAAAGACCTGACTTGCAAGCCTAAAGCCTTGAGATCAAACCCTAATATACCAAAAAGAACCACAGTCACACTGCCAGAGGCTCATGCCAATAATCCTAGATACTCAGGAGGTTGAGATCTGAAGATCACAGCTTAAGATTTAAAATAGGGCTCGCCTCGCCCATCAGAGGTCATGATGAAAAGACCGAGAGTCTGACCTATGCTGTTCCACTCCATACTAGCAGGACTCATATCTTTACTAAGTGTTGGACATGCTCTCTGTCCTCCGGGGAAGCCATCCCCTGCAGCTGCACTCCTAGGTCCTCCCAAGCTCCCACTCCCACCAACCAGGCCCACAGTTCCAGGGCACACAGATCCCTTGTTCTTGTAATTCAACAGTGCTGTGTCCCGTTCAAGCATCTCACCCTTCCAGGCTCCCAGACCTCAGCTATGAAGCCCATGCATGCCCAAAAGATAGCAGGTAGAAGTTACCAAAGCATTCAGCCTCCTTGTTACCACTCACTTCTACACACACACACACACACACACACACACACACACACACACACACACACACACACACACACACACACAAACATCCAGACTGGTGACAGAAGACTCATCCATGCAGCACCTGCAATTTGCCAACTGATCACTCACCTGAGCACAGTCAGGCTGTACAAGGAGAAAGATGATCTCTCTCTCTCTGTCTCTCTGTCTCTCTGTCTTCAGGTGAAAAGATGATCAAGCACAGAAGACAAGGGTTCACACAAAAAGGGGGGTCTATCTTCTGCATCCAAAGCCTCCCATCCCCAGAAAAAGGAAAAAGACCCCAGAAGGCAGGTGTGGACATGCTGCTCCCCAGCAGGTTCCCACAAGGGAAAGGAAGGGTGCAGATGTGCGTCTGTGTGTCTCCCACTGCTCCAGGTCAGGGGCTCTGTGGCGTCTACTCCTCACCCAACCCTGCATCTCCCCATTTCCTGGGACACCAGACACTGGATATGGGGATGGGATCCTCGGGCCAACACCCACCCCCACTACTGGGGCACATTTATGGCAGGGCGTGGGCCAGAGAGGAGGCACGGGTCCTGGTCAAGACGGGGGGTGATATGGGGTCGCAGGGATCGGGCCTGTGTGGCCACCACTCACATGTTCTGCTGGCAAAATCTGTTGGCAGCTGCCTCAGGTGGGGCAAGCAGCAATGGCAGTGGTATGGTCGACATCAGGCCCAGAGCAGAGGACAAGGGTGCCAGGACCAGGTCAGGGCAACAAGCTAGCTAGAGGTGCACCATTGCAGACATTGTCTGAGGAATCCAAGAGGCAACATGGGTTTTAGCCAGCAGCACCAGGTTTGAAATGCTGTGCCACAGGGAAGGGGAGGAGGGGGCCGGAGCGCAGGTGGGCACATGGTGAGCCTGACAAAGGCCTCTCCTCCTAGGCCTCGAGTCTCTTGCTCATCACTCAGCTACCTCTACCTCAAATGCTGGTAGTGGTGTCAACCAACAAACAGAATCCCAGTGCTACTGGGTAGAATGGAATGTGGGCATGGCCACAATTCTTGTATCCCTTTGGTCAGAAAGAACCATGAAAGAATGAGGGTGTGGCTGGAATCCTGTGATGCAGGCAGAATGGGTGGATTCAAGATGATGGCAGCCCCTTTCCCAGGGAACTCTGTTCAATCCACTTGGGGACAAGAAGGTTACCTGCTTTAGCCGGATGGCTGGACAGATTGTGGTGTATGTCTGTTTGTTCCCAGTCCCAGACCTTGAACTCAGGATCTGGGCACAGTCTATGAGCTGCTTTTGATCAAGGCTAGCCCTCTACCAATGGAGCTACATGGCTTTACTTCTAGTTTTGTTGGCACAATTTGGACAGGAGTCTCAAGGACTTTCCTGCCTAGGGTGACTTTGACCATGATCCTCCTATCACAGCCTTGTAAGTATCAAGGAGGACTGCTGAGAGCATTTTTATATCATTAACATTTTGACAACTGAAATCTGTTAGGAACTTTAGCACTTTTGAAAAAAAATGGCCTTTGTGTCATCACAGTTCATTTGCGTATGTCATTGTGATTTCGTTCTCATATCCACACTATAAACTCATGGCAATTAAGATCTGACTTGCCACTGTGACATCACAAACCCTTTGTGACATCATCACCAATGTGACATCAGACTATCATAATGACACGTTCAGCTCATGGTGATATCACCAAGCTACACTGACATCATGGCATTATGACATTGCATTGCCATTTTGCTGTCATAGACACATTGTGAATGTATATCCTATTATTTCATTCTATTTTAAATGTGGCAGATCAGTTGATATCAGAAACATATTGTGACCTCATAACCATTTAACATTATAAACCCTGTGTGGCGTCATATCCAGTATGATATCACATTGTTGTTATGATATCTTTAGCTTATGGTGACATCACAAAATGACAATGACATTATAGCATTTGCCATTATGTCATTGTGACATCATAGTCACATTATGAATGTATTTGAAATGTGGCATGTGTGTGGATATCAGAAACTCATTGTGATGTCATAACCTTTGTGACATTAATATCCCTTTGTGACATCAATTTGGCAATGTGACATCACAATGGCAATGTGATGCTTCTAAGGCACCATGATATCACAATGGTGATGAACTCACAATGGTTTTCTGATATCAACCAACATGCCACATTAGATATAGAATCAAATAACATAAAGGGCAAACACAACGTGTCTATGATATCAGAATGACAATATAATGTTACAGTACTATGATGTCATTGTAGTTTTACATGTCAAAATGAGCTGATGTTGTCATAATGGCAACATGATGTCACAATTATGATAATGTCAGAAAGAATTTTTTTGTATTTTAATGGTATGTCTGATGTCAGTTGTCATTAGTTCCCCATGAGGATATGAATACAAAAAATGTCCTGTGATGTCATAGAGGCCATGTGTGTTTCCAAAGGTGGTAAGAGGTCATAATAGCTTTGGAAGGCACACTGTGATTCATAATATCACAATGGAAATGAGATGTCCCATTGGGTTTTTGATGAGGTCACAATGGTTTTGTGATGTCACAGTTTATAATATCAGAATGATATATCCAATTTCAATTACTCTTAATTCAATATGAGGATACCAGGTGATAGATGAAGCTTCATAGTATGAGGTCATACTATGTGAAAACCCAATGGGACACTGATTTCACAATGACAATGTGATATCTCAACATCATGTTATAATAATGTTTTGATGTCACAATTGGTGACACCATACTGATGAGGAGGTCACAATAGATTTGAGATGTCCCAAGGAGTTGGTGATGTCACAATGGCATGTGGGACCTCAGTTGTCATACACCATGAGTGTATGGGTTTGGGAAGGGATTCTGATGTCCCCAAAGTATATGTAGTCAAAAAGGTGAAGAACTAACAGTTCTGAGATGTCACAAAGTGACACAATTGTTATGATGTCCAGTGGTGTAATATCATGATGTTCCACTGGATTTTAGATATCTCATGTCATATCTGAAATATGAAGTCAAACAGATTTTCAACTCACAAAGGGCCTAAAATATCACAATGAAATGTCACAAATGTTGTGAGGACAGGAGAAGTATCTGATGTCACAGTGGGTTAGTGATATAACAAAGGTAATGTGGTATGACAAAGAGATTTTGATGTCACAAAGGAAGTGAGTTCACAATGTTTTCTTGATATCAACCCATATGGCACATTTGAAATAGATTGAAATGAAAAAATGGCATTCACAATGGGTCTATGACATCAAAGTGACAATGTGATGACAAGGCATCAATGTTTGATAAGATATGTACTCATTACCTTAGTCATGTAACTCTAATCCCTCTGTACAATATATTTACAAAAAATGTACAGAAGAAAAAAAAGAAAAAAATGGTATAGTGTCATTGGGGTTTGGTGTTATCACAATGAGATGATGGTGTCATGATGACAATGTGATTTCACAGCTGTAATTATTGCACAAAATATTTGTGTTGATACAATGCTATGTGTGATCAAAATTTTCACTATGAGAATATGGGTACACAAAGGGTCTGTGAGGCCACAGAGGTCATGTGTTTTTTTAAATGTGATAAGACTTCACAATTGCTTTGTGATGTCACAGTGTGATTGTGAAGGCACAACAATAATGTGATGTCACAATGAGTTTGTGATGTCACAGTGGTGATGAGATCACAATGAGTTTGTGATGTCACTATGAGTTTGTATTATTACAAAGACATGTCCAATTTCAATTTCTACTAGTTCACAATGAGGATCAATTTCAAAGATAGAATCTTAAGATCCAAAGACCATGAGTTTTTAGTCATAACTTGTGTGATATGCTGCCCTTAGGATATTTTAGGCCTTTAGTAAGCTTATATTGTTTTCAAACTCATAATAATTCAGGTATGACATATGATATCAGAAATTGACTCTGAAATTATGAATATTGTGACATCCCATTGATAGACATCCAGACCATGGTGTCACATTGTGAACTCACAAATCTGTTAGGATTTCATTACATTTGTCTCAACACATGACTTTGGTGACTACACAGTCCCATTGTGAACTCATATCCTCATTATGAATTAATGATATTTGAGAATCGACATGCCATTGTGACATTTCCAACCAATTGTGACAGCACAAACCTATTAGAGTAGAAACACATTGTGATCTATTAGCCATTGTGGTAGAACAATACCTTTGTGACCCTACGTTTCCATAGTAATATCACTAATCCACTGTGAAATTCCAATCCTCTCATACCCAATCCAGTTATGAAATGTGATACCCGAAACCAGTGTGACATTTAGATCATAGTGACATCACACTGATAGATAATATGAGCATTTGTCACATTCTGATAACACGCACATTAGGATTTCATCACTTTTGAGACAACGCATGCCTTTGGAGACATCACAGTCCCTTTGTGAGCACATATACTCATTGTGAGTTGAAAATTGAGATCACATGTGTCATTTTGATGTCACCAACCCATTGTGACATCACCTCTTATAAACTCATTACTAGTGTGGCATCACCAATTGTGGTATCAAAACATTTTTAAGTCATCATATTGCAACATCACATTGCCATAGTGATATCACTGTTCAATTGTGTTTTCAATAACCTAGTATGTCTTCATAGCATTTTAGAAAATTCAGGGCCTTTTATATTTGTCTTCTTCTGTGAACTCTTATCCTCATTGTGAAATAGTAGCAACTGAAATTGGGCATGTGATTATGAGATGTGACTTCACAAAACTTTGATTTCATCACCAGTGTGACATCACAAACCCATTGTGAGCTTTTATAGATATTTGGCATCACTATCACATTGTAAAATCCCAAACTTATTAGGACCTCTTAGCACCTTTGAAAAGCACATGGCCTTTGTGACATCACAGTCCCTTTGTGTAACTATACCCTCATTATGAACTGACAATTGATATCAGACATGCCATTTTAACATCATGAACAATTTGTGACAGCACCAGTGTGACATAACATTCTAATTATAACAGCATCAACTACTATTGACATCAGAAAAATATAACAAGATAGTATTATGAGATCACATTGTCATTGTGATGTTATAAACAGATTGTGAATGCCTGTTTTTATTCTTTTTTGTTGTGGTAGTTGATCATGGGACTTGAACTCTGGGCATGGGTGCTGTCCCTACTCTACAGCTCTAGGCGAGCACTCTATCACTCGAGCCACAGCACCACTTCTGGTTTTCTAGTGGTTTTTATTGAAGATAAGAGGCACATGGACTTTCTAGCCTGAGGTGACTTTGAACTGCAATCCTCAGATCTCAGCCTCCTGAGTAGCTGGGATTGCAGGCATGAGCCACCCTTGCCAGGCTTTGTCATTCTATTTAAAATTTGATATGTGTGTTGATATCAGAAACATAATGTGACCTCATAACCGTTGTAACATCATAAATCAGCAGTGACATCAAATTGTCATTATGACACCATCAGCTCATTGTGACATCACCAAATGACAATGGCATCATAGCATGATAAATCACAGTGACATCGTTATGTTATAGACATAACAGTGTGAAGGTTTATTCTGTGAATTCATTCTATTTCAGAAAGCCATTTGACCATATAACCATTGTGATATCACAATCCTTTGTGACATCACATTGCCATTGTGACATCATTAACCTGCTGTGCCATCACAAACCAGTCCTGTCCTTATAAGTTTTGTGACATTGTCATATGTTAGACCCATTGTGAGATCATAATCTGTTTTCAATCTCATATTTCTGATATGACATGTGATATCAGAAATCCCCTGTGACATCATACTGGCAGACATCATGACCATTGTGTCACATTGTGACATTACAAACCTGTGAGAACGGCATCATATTTGTGACAACACATGCCTTTGGAGGCATTACAGTCCCTTCTTGAACTTATATATTCATTTCCAATTAATGACCATTGAAATCTGCCATCTGACATCATGAACCCATTGTGACATCACAAATTTATTGTGACCTCATCACGAGAATGGCATCAAGAAATAATTCTAGTATCAAAGCATTATTTTGACATGATATTGTGGTATTGCCGTTGTGATATCACTGTCCCATTGTGTTTTTACAAACCTATATGGCCACATCACATCTTAGAAAATTCGTGGCCTTTGAGACTTCAAGCTCTTTCTGTGAACTCATGTACTTATAACCTCTAAGACAAGGAGACAAACCATGTAGTCACATTTAATATAATAAAACAATTTACAATAGCAAGAGGACTGAGATTACCTTATGCTGGCCTGGATTGCCAGGTCCAAAAGCAGCCTTGAACACCAAACCTGAGACCTCCAATGGGCAGCCCAATCCTTTCTTAATTGGTCTGCAAACCACCGGCCAAAAAATTATGATCTCCGAATCTCCAACCTCAATGGGCAAGGCTTTTTTACTTTTTCATTCCTCCCTCCTTCACTACAGACCTGTCCTTCCTTCCTGGTCATTCCCTTTTTCCCTTCCACCATTTCCTTATTCTCTTCAGGTGTCTCCAATCTCCACAGGCCTGCTCTACTCTGACCCAGTGACCACTTGCCAAACTTCTGCTCTCCTTCATCTTCCTCTCTTTTCAGGTTTTTTCCTTCCTGTTGTCTCATCACTTTCTACCATCCAGGTAGCTCCCATTTTTATCCCCACTTCCAATGCTCTGAAAATGCAACCTATATATAGGTTGTACCCCTCCTCTAACGGCTCTCCTGCCTAACAATTTTTAATCGTCTCTTCCTAATCTGCCCAATGCTCAATCACTTCTTGACAGCTCACCATGTGAGGCCTGACACCTCCAACTTTGGCGGCATTCCCCACATTCTCCTGTGGGCCAGGCCAAGAATTTACAATGATTATATGCTCCCACAGATAATTCTGGCAACACTGGTTATTACAGTATCCTAATAATGAATTAGAAGAAATTGAAGTTGTATATATCATTGTTATATTAAAACTTGATGAGATATCACTAATGCATTGTGACCTCATCACAGCGGTGACATCACAAACTCATTGTGATATCACATTGCCATTGTGCCACCATGATCATATTGTGACATCCCAATCCTATTATGACCTCAGAAGCTTTGAAAGCATGGCTTTTGTGTCATCACAGGCCCTTTGTGTACCCATATCCTCATTTTGAGCTGAGATCAGACATGCCATTTTAACATCGCAAAACTTTTGTGACATCATCACCAGTGTAACATTACATTGTTATTATGACACCATCAGACCATTGTGACATCATAAAACAACAATGACTTCATAGCATTATGACATCACATACCCATTGTGATGTCACAGATACATTGGAATGCCTATATTTAATTCTATTTCAAATGTGGCAGGTGGGTTGATATCAGAAATAGATCGTGACAACCTAACCATTATGACATCACAATACCTTGATGACACCACATTGCCATTATGATATCACTAACCCACTGTGACATCACAAAATGTCCTATCCTCATAAATGTTTTGACATGCTGCCAGTGTGATCTCTGGCCTCCCTGAGCTAATAATTGTTTAATTCATAATACATCAGGTATGACATGTGATATCAGAAATCCAGTGTGACATCACAACTACTGTGACAACACATTGCCAGATGATATGAACATTGAGTCACATTGTGACATCACAAACCTGTTGAGACTCATTATACTTGTGCCAACATATGCCTTCGGATACATTATCCCTTGTGAACTTATATATTCATTGTCAATTAGAGACCTAGCATGAGATTGTAACATCACTATCCCATTGTGAAATCACAAATCTATATGACCTCATCACCTATATGGCATTACCAACTATTTGTGACTTCAAAATAATACTATCTAATGTAATGGTAACTTTATATTGCCAATGGGATATCTCTGTCGCATCGCATTTCCACCAATCTCCTATGTACTCATAATATTTTACAAAATTCATGGCCTTTCTGACTTCTAGCTCCTTATGTGAACAACTATCTTCATTGTGATCTAGTAATATCACCATGTAATGGTGATATTACAAATTCATAGTGACATCACTATCGAAGTGTGACCTTATCCCCACTGTGACATCACAAACCCATTGTGACATCATAGTTCCACAGTGATATCACAATCACCTTGTGATATACCAAACCTGTTGTGATCTCTTAGCACCTTTGAAAAAGCACATAGTGTTTGTGACATCACAGTCCCTTTGGGTAATTATATCCTCATTGTGAGCAAAGGACAACTGATATCAGACAGGCCGTTTTACCATTACAAATGCTTTGTGACATCATCTCCAGAGTGAGATCACATTGTTTTTAAGATAACATCAGCCCATTGTGACATCCCAAAATGACAATGACATCATAGCATTATGACATCACATTTTCATTGTGAGGTCATAGAGACAATGTGATTGCCTATTCTGTGATTTCATTCTATCTCAAATGTGGCATATAGTTTGATTTCAGAAACCCATTGCGACCACATCACCATTGTGACAATACAATCCCTTTGTGACCTCATATGGACATTGTGATATCATTAATGCAATGTAACATCACAAACCTGCCTTGTCCTCATAAATTTTGTAACAAGCGACTACCTTGACTTGGGCTGGATGCCCAGAGCTAAATTCAGCCACAACCATGAACCCTCAGAACTCCAAACAGAAGCCCAGCCATTTGTTAACTAGTCTGCAAACAACCATCCCCCAAAATAATGATCTCCAAAACTCCACACTTCAAAGGACAAGGCTTTTGCCATGCTCTTCATCCTCCTTCTCTCCAGACTTGTCCTACATTTCAGGTCTTTTCATTTTTTCCTTCCACCATTCCCTTCTTCTCTTCAGGCTGGTCTACGATTGACAGTCCTGCCCTGCCATATCCAGGTGGCCAGCTGCCATCCTTCACCTCCTGCTCTCCCTCAATTTCCTCTCCTCGCAGGTCTTTACCTTCCTACAGGCTCATCACTTCTTTCCTTCCAGGCCTTTCCCCTTTTTCTCTCCCTTTCTGTTGCTCTGAAAATGCAGCCTATATATAGGCTGGGCCCTTCCACCACTGCGATGTTTTCTGCATAACAGTTTTCAATCATTACTTCCCAAATGTTCGTGCCCAATGACTTCTTGGTAGCTCACCATGTGGCGCTTGACATCCTATCTCCTTTAGCAGCATGCCCTGCCCCCTCCAGTGGCATTCAGCCACCCTCTCTGGTGGTCGAGAACAAGAGGCCATGATGAATGTCTGTTCCCGTGGATTATAAGGGAACTGCTGGTTTTTACCGTGTCCTCATGGTGGTCTAGTAGCAATTGAAATTGGACAAATTATTGTGATATTAAAAGTCGTGGCATAACTAATCCATTATGATCTCATCACCAGTGTGACATCACAAACACATTGTGACATCACATTGCTGGTTTGACACCAGGATCACATTGTGTCATCTCAAATCTATTATGACCTCTTATATCCTTTGATAAAATACATAGCTTTGTGAAATCACATTCCCTTTGTGTACTCAAATCCCCACTGAAATATTGACAATTGAGAATCAGACAAGACATTTTAACATCAAAAACAGTTTGTGAGTTCATCACAATTGTGACATAACTTTGTCATTTTGACAACATCTGCTCATTGGGAAATCACAAAACTAAAATGATATGATAGATTTAGATCTTCACATTGTCCTTGTGACATCATAGACACATTATGAATGCCTTTTCTGTGATTTCATTCTATTTAAAATACGGCCTGTAAGTTGATATCATAAAGAAATAGTGAACTCATAACCATTGTTACATTACAATCCCTTTTTACATCAGGTTGCCACTGTAATATAACAATAACCACATATCACAATATCACATAACACCCCGTGACATCACAAACCTATCCAGTCATCATAAATTTTGTGATATGCTGCAATTGTAATTCTAAGGCCTTTTTGTCCTCATAATCTCTTGTTGACCTCATTAAATTTCACATATGACATTTTTAAAAATTAATTTTAATTTTTATTTTTTGTGAACATATTGTACAGAGGGGTAAGATACATGGGCAAGATAATGAGTACATTTTGTATCAAGCATTGCAGCCTCCTCCTTCATTTACCCTTCACATCCCAGCCTCTCCCTACACCCCACCCAACCCGGCCTCCCCCCCAGCACCCGCACAAAAGTTGTAAAGTTCTTTTATGACATGACAACTTGTAATTCTAATAGTTGCATCAGGCCCACCTAAATACTTAACCAACTTGTTTTTCCCCATCTCCTCCACAAATTATACCGACATCAAAAATAGTGAAAGCAGGGGTTGTACTGTGGTGGAGGGACACACTAAGCTACCAGGAAATAATCTTATGAATGAGTTAGAAACAAATGCATGAAAGAAAAAAAAATTTAAATACTTATCTAAGGGTTCATTTTCCTAACATCACATTATCTGACCATTTCTGCTTGACTGGGCTGGGAAGTTGGCTCAGTGGTAGAGCTCTTGCCTTGAATGCTTGAGGCCCTGAGTTCGATTCCTCAGCACCACATAAGCAAAAAGGAAAAAGCCGGAAATGGCACTGTGGCTCAAGTGGTAGAGCGTTAGCCTTGAGCTGAAGAGCTGAGGGACAGCGCCCAGGCCGAGTTCAGGCCCCACAACCGGACCGCCCCCCCAAAAAATAAATAAGGGAAATATTGCAAATAAGGGAAACCATGGACCTTTGTTTCTTTAGGCTTAGCTTACTTCATTCAATATAATTTTTTCCAAGCCTTTCCATTTCCTAACAAATGGGGAAATATCATTCTTTTTGATGGAGGCATAGAATTCCATTGTGTATATATACCACATTTTCTTGATCCATTCATATAATGAGGGGCATCAGGGTTGGTTCCATATCTTAGCTATGGTAAATAATGCTGCAATAAACATAGTTGTGCTGGTAGCTTTAGTGTGGTCTTGTTTGAAAACATTTGGGTAAATGCCCAAAAGTGGGATTGCTGGGTCATAGGGGAGCTCTATGTGAAGTTTTTTCAGGAAACTCCATACTGCTTTCCAAAGTGGTTGAACAAGTTTACACGCCCACCAACAATGAAGTAAGGTTCCCTTCTGTCCACATCACCTCCAGCATCTGTTGTTAGAGTTCTTGATTATAGACATTCTAGCTAGGGTGAGGTGGTACCTCAATGTTGTTTTGATTTGTATTTCTTTTATGGCTAGCGAGGTTGAGCAATTCTTCATGTGTCTGTTGGATATCCTTCTTTCTTCTTCACAGAAGTTTCTCTTCAAGTCTTTAGCCCACTTATTTATTGGGCAGTTGTTTCTTTGAGGATTTGTTGTTGGGGGATTTAATTTTTTGAGCTCCAAGTATATTTTAGATATGAGACCCTTGTCCATTGTATGGCAGGTGAAGATATTTTCCCAATCTGTGGGCTTTCTCTTGATCTTGCTAGCTATGTCCTTTGCCATGCGGAAGCTCTGCAACTTCATGCAATCCCATGTGTCCAACCTTTCTTTGATTGGCTGTGTTTCTGTGACTTTAATGAGCATCATTATTCCACAATACTATGAATTTCTGGAAATTAAGTAATCACTTAATCACGATCAAAAAAAAAAAAAAAAAAAAAGAACCTTGGGGAAGGGAGGGAGGGAGGGGATGGTAGGGGGAAAACAATGGAGGGGGTAACAATGTTCAAGAGGAAGTGGAAGTGTACTCATTACCTCACTCAAAAAAAAAAAAATAAAAATAAATAAAAATAAATAAAAAAAAAAAATTTCATCCTCAGCAAACGAGGCCTAGGGTTTCTCCTATTCCATCCTGTAAAGTTTTCAGAGTGTCTGCTTTGACTTCAAGGTCTTTGATCCTTTTGGAATTAATTCTGGTGCTGGGTGATATATAAGGATCTAGTTTTAGTATTCTACAAATAGTTAAGCAATTTAGCCAGCACCATTTACTGAAAAGGCTGTCTTTCTTCCATTCTATTATTTTCGCTACCTTATCGAAGATTAGTTGGCTATATGTCTGTAGGTTCATTTCTGGGTTTTCAATTCTATTCCATTGGTCCTGAGGTCTGTTCTTATGCCAGTACCAAGCTGTTTTGATTACTATGGCTTTATAGTAGAGTTTGAAATTTGGTATTGATATTCCTCCAGCAGTGTTCTTTCCGTTGAGGAGCCTTTTTGCTATCCGGGGTCTTTTATTGTTCCATATGATTTTTAGGATTGCCTCTTCTATTTCCTTGAAGAATGAGGGTGGAATTTTGATAGGTCTCACGTTGAATTTGTAGATAGCCTTGGGAAGTATTGCCATTTTCACAATGTTAATCTTTCCAATCCAGGTGCATGGGAGGTTTTGCCATTTTCTAAGTTCTGTTTTGATTTCCTTTTTCAAGATTTTAAAGTTTTCATCATAGAGATTCCTCACTTCTTTGGTTAAGTTAATTCCTAGGTATTTTATTTTTTGTGGGGCTATTACAAATGGAGTTGTTTCCTAATTTCAGCCCCACTTTTCTCATTGTTGGCATACAGAAAAGCCATTGATTTTTGAGGGTTAATTTTATACCCTACTACTTTGACAAAGTTTTGAATCAGCTTGAGTATTTTGGCAATGGAATCCATGGGATTTTTAAATACAAGATCATTTCATCCGCAAAGAGAGAGAGCTTTATTTCTTCTTTCCCTATTTGGATCCCCTTTAAGTTTGCATCTTGTCTTATTGCTGTAGCACGGCATTCTAATTCTAGATTGAAGAGAAGTGGAGAGTGTGGACATCCTTGTTTTGTTCCTGAGATTAGAAGATATGGCTTTAGTTTTTCCCCATTAAGTATAATGCTGGCTGTAGGTTTGTCATATACAGCCTTTATTGTATTGAGAAATGTTCCATGGATTCCTAATTTTTCCAAAACCTTCATCATAAAGGTGTGTTGGATCTTGTCGAGTGCTTTTTCTGCATCTATTGAGATAACCATGTGGTTCTTATTCTTGCTCCCCTTGATGTGATGAATAATATTAATTTATTCACATATATTGGACCAGCTTTGCATCCCAGATATGAATCCTGTTGATTGTGGTGTATGATTTTTTGGATGAATTGTTGAAGTGGATTGGCCAAAATATTGTTAAGAATTTTTGCATCAGTGTTCATCAAAGAAATGGGTGTATAGTTCTCTTTCTTTGATGAGTCCCTGCCTCGTTTTGGGATGAGGGTTATGATGTCATCATAGAATGTGTTCGGTAGTGAACTTTCTCTTTCAATTGCATTGAAGAGTTAGAGGAGTATTGCTGTGAGCTCTGCTTTGATGGCCTTGTAAAATTCCGGTGTAAAACCATCTGGTCTTGGACTTTTCTTAGCAGGGAGGCCTCTTATTGCTTTTTCTATTTCAATGCTTGATATGGGCCTGTTAAGATGGTATAACTTATCTTGGTTTAGTTTTGGCATGTCAATATTTGCTAGGAAAAGGTCCATTTCTGTCAAGTTCTCAAACTTATTAGCATAAAGTTTTGAGAAGTATCCCTTATAATGTTCTGAATCTTGGTTGTTTCCTTGGTGATGTTTCCATTCTCATCTCTGAGTTTAGTTATTTGGATGTGTTCTCTTCTTTTTCTGGTAAGATTTGCTAGGGGTCTGTCAATTTTGTTAATTTTTTCAAAGAACCAACTCTTTTTTTTTGTTGATTCTTTGTATAGGTTTTTTGGATTCTAATTCATTTAATTCTGATTTAATTTTAATTATTTCTTTCCATCTACTGGATTGGGGTTTATCTTACTGCTCTTTTTCAAGGAGGTTTAGATGTGTCATTAAATTGTTGGTTTCAGATCTCTCCGATTTGTTGATGTAGGAGCTCAGAGGTATAAACTTGCCTCGGAGTACTGCCTTTACTATGTCCCAGAAGAGCTGGTAATTTGTGTGTTCATTTTTGTTGAATAGTATGAGCATTTGAATTTCCTTTCTAATATCTTCCATGACCCTCTCGTGATTCAGCAGTGTGTTGTTCAGCCTCCATATGTTACCAGACTTTCTTTGATGGCTTTTGGTGTTGAGTTCTAATTTTATTCCCTTGTGTTCAGAGAGAATTCAAGGTATAACTTCAATGTTTCTGAATTAGACAAGTTTCCTTTGTGGCCTAAAATGTGGTCAATTTTTAGAAAATGTTCCATGTGCTGCTGGGAAAAACGTGTATTCTGATGCTGCTGGGTGAAATGTTCGGTAGATGTCTGTTAAATCTAGTTGATCTATGCAGCTGCTTAGATCTGCGGTTTCTCTATTGAGTTTTTGCCGAGTTCATGTATCTAGTGGGGAGAGTGGTGTGTCAAAATCCCGAACAATTAATGTCTTTGGATCTATGTGGACATTGAGAGAAAGTAGTGTTTCTTGGATAAATTTGAGTTCTCCATTGTTTGGCGAATAGATATTTAGAATTGTAATATCGTCCTGAAGGAGAGATCCATTAATTAGTATGTAGCGACCATCCTTATCTCTTCTCACGAATTTTAATTTGAAGTCTATTTTATGTGATATTAGGATTGCAACTCCCTCCTGTTTATGGGGGCTGTTTGCTTGGTAGATTTTGCTCCAGCCTTTAACATTGAAAATGTGTTTGTTTTTATGGGCAAGATGTGATTCCTGATAGCAGCAGATTGAAGGAACTTCTTTTTTAAACCAACTACACAGTCTATGTCCCTTAATTGGAAAGTTATGTCCGTTAACGTTAATAGATAGGACTGAGAGGTATTAGGGAGTTCCTGCCATGTTATCCACCTTCTTGGGGGTTGCGAAAACTGTGTTCTTCCTATGGTTCTTGGATTCTCAGTTTGGGTGCAGGTTCTTGGCCTTTATTGTGGTCTTGTTGGCTTTCTATGTGTAGGACATCTTTAAGAATCTTTTGTAGGGCTGATTTGGTGGAGATGTATTGTTTCAATTTTTCTTTGCTATCGAAGGTTTTTATTTGGCCTTCCAGTTATGAAGGAGAGTTTAGCTGGGTACAGTATTCTTGGTTGATAATTGTTTGTTTTTAGGGCATGGCATACATCATTACAGGCTCTTCTTGCTTTGATTGTCTCTGCTGAGAAATCTGAGGTGATTCTAATTGATTTCCCTTTATTGGTGATTAATCTTTTCTCCTTGACAGCTTTAAGGATCCTTTCCTTGGTCTGAGTTGATCTTGTGTGGATTATAATGTGACCGTGGAATGTCCTATTCTGGTCTGGTCTATTTGGGAATATAAAAGCTTCTTGTATATGAATAGGCCTATCTTTTTGTATGTTTGGGAAGTTCTCTGCTAGGATCCTGTTAAACAAATTTCCTAGACCATTAACTTCATTTTCTAGGTGCTCCTCTACACCCATTATCCTTAGATTAGGTCTTCTGATGGTTTCTTCAAGTGTTGGATAGATCTATCATATTTCTTGGACTTGTCTTGGATGGTTGTATGTTCTTTCTCTGTAATATCTAGGCTGTCTTCAATCCCTGAGATTCGGTCTTCTGCATGGTCTAACCTGCTGTCAAGACTTTCTACTTTGTTTTTTATCTCTTTTCCTTCTAATTGGTCAGGTTTCATTGCTTCAAATTCTTTGTTAAAGCTTTGTTTTAGATCTTGCATGAACTTCTTTACTTCCTTAATTTGGTGTTCAGTGTTTATTCTCAAATCACTTAGTTGTTTGGTTATGGTTTCCTTGGACTCCAATTCTTTCTGTTGGTTTCCATTCAGCATTCCCTTTGTGGTCTCCCTGTCTTCCTTCAGCTCTTTGATAATGGATTCCATGAATGCCTTTAGTGATGTTTTTTTATTCTTTTCCTGCTCTCTCAATTCCTGTATTACTCTTTGATTAGCTTCCTCCCGTTCATGGGATTCCTGTAGTTCTCTTTGAGTGTTTTCAGCCTGCTCACGCCATTCCTCCCTTTCTGTTTGAGTATTCTCAAGCTGCTCACGCAAATCCTGTATCAGTTTTTGAGTAGCTTCCTCACACTTATGATATTCCTGTATAAACTTTTCGATTGCCTCCTCTCTCTCCTTATCATGCTCATACAGAGTCCTTTGTAAGTTTTCAATCTTTTCATTTATCATGTTTGCCAACAGTGTTTGTAGAGCTATTTGGGAACTCTCCTCTGGATTATTCATTATCTGTTCTGTCCCATGATTATCAAGATTGAGAATTGAGATACCCGGACTTGCCATTTTTCTTGCGTTTTTCCAGCTTACTCTGCCCATTTGAGATGAAAATAGCACCAGTTTTGTGCTAGAACAATATCCTAAGGCAAGAATCCACCAAAGTCTGAATTTGCACAGTCAATAGTCTACAGATACAATCTAGTTCAACAGATACATCTATTCAATATCAAACAACTATATGTTAATGGGCTACGAACCGCAAAGAAGAATTTGGAAAACCAGAAATTATTAGGGTTAGGGAGCAATGTGTGTAAAAAATAGGAATAGATTGATGTGGGAAGTCACAGGGAGTGTTAACTAAGTCCTAATCTCAAAGCAGGAAATAGGTTGGGTAGGATGAAAGTAGAAAGAGAGAGAAAAAATGAAGAAACGGAAATGGAAAAGAAAAGAGACCAGAAAAAATAGAAAAATAAAAATTAATAATATTATGCCAGAATTCGACAAGAATCTATTTAGAGAAGAATGTGAATATAATGAGAGAAGGGGAGGGATATAAAGGAGATGAGAAAACTTAAAAATAAAATGCTTAAAATATTATGTAGCTATAATGAAGTGTTACTGCTATTAAGGAATTTAAGTCTCAGAGGTATTGAATTGAGTAATAAATTTGTGGATTAAGTGTGTACACAATGGAAGATATTGTCTAATAGTCATCTACAGGTTTATCTGAGGATGTGCAGGACAAGAATTAAGTCATATAAAGAAGAACAAAAGAGAGGAAAAGGTGAAAAGGATAAGAAATGAAGAAAAAAAGATCAGAAGTTCAGTAGAGCTAAACAAAAACCAAAAAGATAATTAAAAAAGAAAAAAAAAGAGAAAGAAATCAAAAAAGAAGAAAAAATGCACACATGTATCCCTAAAATAAAAATTGTAAGAGGGAAAAAAATATTGTGGAAAACATTTTTTTTTCAATCAAGGCAAAAATTAATGATTAAAAAAAGTTTTAGAAATGAAATTTTTTTAATATAAGGTACCAAAAAAAAAAAGAAAGAAGAAAAAAAAAGTTCTATTGATTTTTGGGGGAGGGGTGGGAAAAATCCTGTATCTCCCTTGTGTCCATAACCAGCCTCTTGTTGGAGTCTTTTGTCTGCTTTTGGTCCTTTGGCTTGGTTGGTTACTTAAGTCAGTTTATTCGAACAGGCAGAAAAATGCTCTGGTTTACCCAGGATTTTGTGATCCTCCTCCCAGGCTAGTTCAATGGGAGTCAGATCTGCTTTGAGTATCACAAAAGAGGGAGATGCAATGATGAGGCTAGGTTCTGGGTAGAGTTGAGGCCTTTCAACAAACAGTAGATTTTCCTGGTGGCTAGTTTGTGAAAGATTCACAGAGCCCAGCCTGGAGCCATTCTCAGGGTTTCTGTTTACTGGATTTCAATTGATTGTCGAGGCTGCTAAAGGGAGTGGCAGCCTCTGGCTCTGATTACCCAGTGAAGAATGCCATTACTAGGGCTGGCACCCAAGCTGGGTGACTTTTCCCTGGGTGGAGCTGAGTCTGGCAGGTCACGCCGCCGTTAAGTTCTTGTGACCTGCTAAATGATTCATTTTATTCCAAGGCTTGAGTTGGAGCTCATTGTCAGTATCCAAGATGGAGGTCTCCAGTACGGGAGGGGGGAGGGGTGGCATTCCTTCCTCTGTTCCCTGAGAAGGAGTGAGGACATCAGGCTTCTACTCATGCCGAGTCTTGGTTCCTGGGTTGTCTCTGGTCTGTGAACTGCAGGATGAATATGTCTGCTCCTTGTCGGTTCTTGCTGGTTTTGAGTAGAATCCGCTCACCCGCTGCGTCTGGCTCCTTCGTCCCAGAATCTCTGTTGCTCGGGTATGGCGCCTGTGGTTGCAGCTGCCACCGCTGCCGCCGCTGCGGTGGCTGCTGGCAAGAGCTCAGATCTGTCTCCTTGCCTGGATTTTCCCGCTCTGGCCTGACTCTCTGTCCTGTGATGGCACACTTGGTGTGATTCTCTGGCTTAGGACTGTTCACTGGAACTGTAAAACTTCTTTCTATGGGAGAGCTTGTTTAGACTCCAGCTTCTCCGCCATCTTCCCAGGTCTGACTTTCTTATCTTCAAGTACAGTGATCTTCTCCTTCATCAACATTGCTGCAGATTTACCCAGATCCTGAATTCAAATTTAAAGCCTGGAAGATTAAACATCACGAATTGCAAGCCAGGGAGCTAATTTTTTTTTTTACTTTTCTCAGTATGTGCTTGAAGTCAGATTGTGGCAACTCTGCCTCAAATTGGATCACCCTATGCTGGGGCACAGCCACTAGACCTACAACTGCTTCTGGGATCCTAGACCCTCAGGTCTTGCAGGGAAAGCAATGCACAGAAAAACTGTGGCATTTTTATGTTTTCTTCCTTTGCACGGTGACCCTCATGGGTCTGAATGACACTGTTGCAAAGGGTACTTCACCTTGCATTGCTGAAAGCTTCCCAAGTGGCAACATAGGCCCTGATTTCAAATCCCCCTCCTAACACCAACCAATGGCAGGAGATACTAAGAAAATTGTTCCCAACCATAGGAAGAACAATGGAATTTTATCAATGTCAAAGTTCAATGAGTTGATCATGAATGATGCTACTATAAATTTAGGCAGCATAATTTCAAGAGGCTAATTGATTTTTATTTAATATTTATGAAGCATAAAAAGAATATTATTACTTACAGGAATGCAATAATTTCAGGACACTGATTGATTTCATTAATAGTATAAGGATGAAAACAATAATATTAATTACATGGACGCATGATTAATACCCAGGAATTGGTAGGAATGTAGTCTATATAACTGAATAATATATAGACATCTTTAACACTCTATATAAATACATATTTATTAGCATACTTCCATCTGCAGGTCAATCTGTTCTTATTTTGCTAACACCTGGGGCTTGATCTCAGGTCCTAGGAATAGCCTTTCAGCTCAATTTGCCCCAGGATGGCGTGCTGACACTCACCCATTCATGAATTGGGCCTTGTAGGCTTGTAGGCCATGAGTTCAGTTGCCAGCACTCCCCAAAAAGGAATTGTGGAGTAAGAAGTCCTGAGTGTCAGGTATGAAGTGGAACACATATGCAGACCTATATCTTATGTAATCAATGTTTTATGTGCCATAATAGTCAAAATAAATGGTCAATACATGAATAAAACAAACAAATAAAATAACTGCACTGAATGCAATATGGAGTCAACATATGTATGTAAATATGAATCATATATGTAAATTGTACATGAATAGGATGTTTTCTAGTGGTGGGGATCTATTTCAGGCCTAAAGAACCGACTTGAATTTCTTGACTTCAAGGAGGCCAGCTTCCCCTTCCCACACAGTGCAACAGAGTTACCAAGATCATAGGTTCCAATCCCGACAGTCCTGACAGAAAAATGTCACCTTTATATTATGTAATAGTATCGTAATTCTTAGGTATTTCATGATTCCTCCATTTTATGAATGTGATTGTTTAAATGCTTCATAAAGCATTAACTAACATCGATCAGTTTCCTATAAAATAATTCTTTATAATTTTATCCTAGAATCATTCAAGAACTGCTCTTTCAATCATGACATACATCATATTCTATTGGTAATCATATGGACAGGAATAAGTTTCTTAGGATCTCTTTCCATTTTGAGGTGGCTGGACCAGGATTCCAACTGTGGGCTATAGCTCCCACCACTTAAACCCGAGGATAGGGAACTCATCAGTCTGTCCAAGAACACCAGTAAGACAAATGATTAGGCAGGCACCAGTGGTCCTCAACAGTCTTACTTGATATTTACAAGGCTGTGATGAGAGGATCATGGTCGAAGTCACCCTAGGCAGGAAAGTCCAACTTCAGTGCCAACAAAGCCAGAATCCCTGTGGCTCCAGTGTGGAAGGCCAGCCTTGAGCAAAAGCAGCTCACAGACTGTGCCCATATCCTCAGTTCATGGTCTGGGACTGGGAACAAACAGCCATACACAATGATCTGTGCAGCCATGCGGCTAAAGCAGGTCACCCTCTTGTCTCCAACTGAATTGGACATTGTTCCCTGGGAAAAGGGCTGGGGGAGCTGCTATCATCTTGACTCTGCCCATGCTGTTTGCATCACAGGATTCTGGCCACACCCCCATTCTTTCATTGTTCTTTCTGACCAATGAGATACAAGAATGGTGGCCATGCCCACATTGAATGCTGCCTGGTAGCACCAGGATTCCCTCTGTTAGTTTACACCACTACCAGCAGTTGAGGAAGGTATAGATGGCTGAGTGGTGAGAAGAGACATTAGGCGACTGGAATATAGAAGGAAATTGAGATGCCTGCCTAGTCCCCAGCCCCCTCCCGCCTTCCCAAGGTTCAGAAATTCAAACCAGGCAATGGCACCCTGCCAGGCTGTGTAAAGCCCCAAATTGGTCAATGGCCTTGGTTCTCTGAGGCCATGTGTCTGCAATGCCACTGCCATTCCCGCTCGCCCCACTTGGAGCAGCCTCAAGCAACTTCTCCCAGGAGCACATGTGAGTGGCTGCCCCAAAACCACCCCTACCCTGGGTCAGACACCCCTCTGAGGGCACCAAGACCCGCTACTTGTTTCCTCTCCCTGGCTCTGAGGAGCCACCTTTCTGTTTTGGGCATTTCTGAAACAGAGCCTCTATATGCTCTGGCTGGGCTGGATTGATGTCCTCCTATCTGTGACAGGTATGCTCCACCGGGCCTGGTCATCTGTAGTTGGGGTGGTAGACATGTAGCAACATGCACAGTCATCAATTTAGATGGATTATCTCAAAAATTTAGTCCACAGCAGCCTATTCTTTTTTTTTTTAATTGTGAAAATACTGTCCAGAGGGGTTAAAATTACATGGGCAAGATATGAGTACATATCTTATCAAGCATTATAGCCTCCTCTTTTGTTTCCCCTTGCCATCCCATCCTCCCCCCCCACTCGACCCTCCCCATCCCCCTACCAGAGTTGTCAAGTTCATTTTCGACATACCACTTCTACGTCTCATTGTTGTAATGGGTCCAAATTTAATCCCTATTTCAACGATTTGTTTTTTCCCTTCCCCTCCATAAATTATAACAACATCAAATACAGTCAAAGAAGGGATTATACCGTGGGGGAGGGATATAAAAAGCAACAAATAAATAATCTTATGAATGTAGTAGAAACAATCGTATGAAAGAAAAATAATTGAATAGATATCTTAGGGTTC
Organism: Dipodomys merriami; assembly: GCF_024711535.1. Classification (NCBI taxonomy): domain Eukaryota; kingdom Metazoa; phylum Chordata; class Mammalia; order Rodentia; family Heteromyidae; genus Dipodomys; species Dipodomys merriami. The sequence continues at coordinate 1,337,815 of NW_027203804.1, forward strand.
TTTTCACTAACATGAATTTATCTGAACTTTTATGCTTGACTCAGATATATACTAGTTATTGCAGATAAGGGAAAACATGGGACCTATGTTTCGTTGGTTCTGGCTTACTTCACTTAATATAATTTTTTCCAAGTCTTTCCATTTCCTAACAAATAGAGCAATGTCATTCATTCTGATGCAGGCATAGAATTCAATTGTGTATATATAACCCATTTTTTTTGATCCATTCATCTACCGAAGGGCATCTGGGTTGCTTCCATATCTTAGCTATGGTAAAAAAGGCTGCAATAAACATAGTTGTGCTGGTAGCTTTAGTGTGGTCTTCTTTGTAAACATTTGGGTAAGTGCCCAAAAGTGCGATTGTTGGATCAAAGGGGAGCTCTATGTTGAGTGCTTTGAGGAACCTCCATAAAGCTTTCAAAAGTGGTTGAACAAATTTACACTCCCACCAACAATGAAGTAAAGTTCCCTTCTGTCCACATCCCCTCCAGAATCTGTTATCAGAGTTCTTCAGTATAGCCATTCTAACTGGGGTGAGGTGGTATCTCAATGTTGTTTTGATTTGCATTTCTTTTATGGCTAGAGAGGTTGAGCATGTCTTCATTCGTCTATTGGCCATCCTTCTTTCTTCTTCAGTGAAGTTTCTCTTTAAGGCTTTAGCCTTATTTATTGGGCAGTTTCTTTGAGGATTTGTTGTTGGGGGATTTAATTTTTTGTTTTCCAAGTATATTTTAGATATGAGACCCTTGTCTCTAGTATGGCTTGTGAAGATTTTCTCCCAATCCGTGGGCTTTCTAATGATCTTGCTAGCTATGTCCTTTGCCATGCAGAAGCTCTGCAACTTCGTGGAATCCCATTTGTCCAAACTTTCTTTGATTTCTTGTGTTTCTGGGTCTCTATTAAAAAAAATTCAACCTGTGCCAAGGAGACCAAGGGTTTCTCCTATTCCATCCTGTAATGTTTTCAGAGTGTCTGCTTTGACTCCGAGGTCTTTGATCCATTTGGAGTTGATTCTGGTGCAGGGTGATATATAAGGATCTAGCTTTAGTTTTCTACAAGTAGTTAAGCAATTTTGCCAGCACCATTTACTGAAGAGGCTGTCTTTCTTCCATTCTATTATTTTAGCTCCCTTATCGAAGAGTAGTTGGCTATATGTCTGTAGGTTCATTTCTGGGTTTTCAATTCTATTCCATTGGTCCTGAAGTCTATTCTTATGCCAGTACTAAGCTGTTTTGATTACAATTGCTTTGTAGTAGAGTTTGAAATTTGGTATGATATTCCTCCAGCACAGTTTTTTTCTGTTGAGGATCCTTTTGCTATTCGGAGTCTTTTATTGTCCTCTATGAATTATTGGTTTGCCTCTTCTATTTCCTTGAAAAATGAGGTTGGAATATTGATAGGTATCGCACTGAATTTGTAGAGAGCCTTGTGAAGGATTGCAATTTTCACGATGTTGATCTTTCCAATCCATGAGCATGGGAGTTTTTGGCACTTTCTAAGATCTCTTTTGATTTCCTTTTTCAGGTTTTTAAATTTTTCATCATAGAGTTCCTTCACTTCTTTGGTTAAGTTATTTCCTAGGTATTTTATTTTTTGTGGGGCTATTACGAATGGAGATGCTTTCCTAATTTCAGCCACACTTTTCTCATTGTTGAGGGGTTAATTTTATACCCTACTACTTTGACAAAGTTTTGAATCAGCTTGAGTAATTTGGGAGTGGAGTCTATTGGATTCCTTAAATACAAGATCATGACATCTGCAAAGACGTAGAGTTTTACTTCTTCTTTCCCTATTTGGATCCCCTTTACGTTTGCATCTTGTCTTATTCCTGTAGCTAGGCATTCTAATACTAAATTGAAGAGAAGTGGAGAGAGTGGACCTTCTTGTTTCGTTCCTGAGTTAAGAGGAAATGGCTTTACTTTTTCACCATTAAGTATAATGCTGGCTGTAGGTTTGTCATATATAGTCTTTATTGTATTGAGCAAAGTTCCATGGATTCCTAATTTTTCCAGAACCATCATCATAAAGGGGCATTGGATCTTGTCAAATGCTTTTTCTGCATCTATTGAGATAACCAGGTGTTTCTTATCTTTGCTCCTGTTGATGTGATGAATTATATTAATTGATTTGCGTATATTGACCCAGCTTTGCATCCCTGAAATGAATCCTGTTTGATCATGGTGTAGAATTTTTTGGATGAATTGTTCAATTTGATTGGCCAACATTTTGTTGAGAAGTTTTGCATCAATGTTCATCAAATAAATGGGTCTATAGTTATTTTTCTGTGATGTGTCCCTGCCTGGTTTGGGCATGAGGGTTATTAAGGCTTCATAGAATGAGTTCAGTAGTGAACTTTCTCTTTCAATTTCATTGAAGATTTGGAGGAGTATTGGTGTGAGCTGTGTTTTTAAGGGCTTATAGAATTATGCTGTAAAACCATCTGGTCCTGGGCTTTTCTTAGATGGGAGGTGTGTTATTGATGTTTCTATTTCAATGCTTGATATGGGCCTGTTAAGATGGTATAACTCATCTTGGTTTAGTTTTGGCATGTCAATATTTGCTAGGAAAAGGTCCATTTTTGCCAACTTCTCAAACTTATTAGCATAAAGTTTTGAGAAGTATTCCCTTATAATGTTCTGAATCTTGGTTGTTTCTGTGGTGATGTTTCCATTCTCATCTCTGAGTTTATTTATTTGGGTGTGTTCTTTTCTTTTTCTTATAAGATTTGCTAAGAGTCTGTCAATTTTGTTAATATTTTGGAAGTAACAAATCTTTATTTTGTTGATTCTTTCTATGATTTTTTTTGGATTCTAATTCATTTAATTATGATTTAATTTTAATTATTTCTTACCATCTACTGGATTGCGGATCATCTTGCTGCTCTTTTTCAAGGAGACTCAGATGTCTCATTAAATGGTTGGTTTCAGATTTCTCCAATTTGTTGATGTATGAACTCAGAGCTGTAAACTTTCCTGTGAGTACTGCCTTTGCTGTGTCCCAAAGGAGCTGGTAATTTGTGTGTTCATCAACATTTGAATTTCTTTTCTAATCTTTTCTATGACCCACTCGTGATTCAGCAGTGTGTTGTTCCAGTGTGTTACAGGATTTTCTCTGGTGGCTTTTCCTGTTGAGTTTTAATTTTTTACCCTTGTGGCCTGAGAGAATGCAAGGTATTACTTCAATGTTTCTGAAAAGAGATAAATAAGTACCCACACATATACCCCTAAAATAAAAATTATGAGAGGAAGAAAAAAATTAAAGTAAAAAATTAAAAATTAAAAAACAACTTTTAGAAAAAAATTATAAAAGGTACAAAAAAAGAGTTCTTTGATTTTTTTGTGGGGGATGGGAAGATCCTGTATCTTCCTTGTGTTCTTAACCTGTCTCTTGTTGGAGACTCTAGACTACTTGTGTTTGATTTTCCTGTGGCATGAATGGTTTCTTAAGTCAGTTTGAGCAGGCAGAAAAATCACAGGAGACGATTCTTGACCACAGGTGAAGCTCTGGGTAGGTTCGTAACAATCAGACCTCATTCTCCTCACAGGACAATTGTGAGGAAACAAGGGGTTTATACAGAGGGATCTCTGGAGCATGGCTAGGAACAGAGGGAGTAGTCTTCAGATAAGGTTCTCGGCAATTCTGTGAGGAAATGACAGGAAGATAGCCGGAAAGGGCTCAGGCGGGGCCTGTTATTAATTGTGCAACAGATGTGGGATTATGAAACAAACATGGCTCTCTCTCATCATTACCCTAACCCCATGAGGAAGCGGATCCTTCACTGTGTTGAGTTTTGCAGCTGGAGATTCCAAGGCAGAGAGAAGCCAGGTGACCTACTTATGACTTCAACTTCAAAGGAAGCTCTGCCTGACTTTGCTACCATGCTCTGTAGGACAATGGGTGCTATTCAGTCTGCTTCTTGTGGTAGGAAGTCCACTTCTTGTCAGTCGTGGAGCTAGAACTCTAGGCATGGGCGATGTTCCCAAAAGCCTCAGCAAAAGGCTAGTGTTCTACCACTTGAACCCACAACACTACTTTTGATTTTCTGGTGGTTCTTTGGAGATAAGATTCTCACAGACGTTCCTGCCTGGGCTGGTTATGAACCATGATCCTCATATCTCAGGTTCCTGTGTAGTTAGGATTAGAATTCTGAGCCACTGGCACCAGACTTAATTGTAATTCTGACTTTTTCTCTCTCTCTCTCTTTCACAAGAACTGGTCACATGGGTGCTGGAGGAGGGGGCCCAGCATCCCCATGTGGCTGGAACCCAAGGTTGGTCCTCTCATTCTGGAGGTTGGCTGTGGGTCAGGAGCTGTCGCATCAGCTTGTTGAAACAGCTCCATGAGATAAGCCCTTCTGTTATCTGGCTAGACCGTAACAGTTATTCATTGTCCATCCAGCCTTACTAGACTTATTGTATTGTATTGCTTTCTACATCATTTTCTAGCACCTGGCCAAAATTATGATACGTAGTTACAGAATGAAAATGTAATGCAATCTTAAGAAAGTTATTTAGGGATCTGTTAATGTGGCTTCATGGTACGGTGATTTCCTAGCATCCATGAAACCCTGGGTTCAATTCCTTAGTTACACACACACACACACACACAAAACCACTGGAAGTGGTGTTGTGCCTCAAATGATAGAGAGCTAGCATTGAGCAAGAAAAAAAAAGCTAAGGAATATTCCCTACCCCTGAGTTTATGCCCCTCGACTGGCAAAAAGAACAAAAACAAATCAAATCAAAACAAAACAAAAACATTCAGTTAGTAAATGCAAAATAAATAACCCACACTTGGAATATATAATTGCTCCTTCCATACTGACACCTGACAACAGTTCCTAATTCATGTACTTTACTTATATTAGGACACTGTGTTGAAAAAAGTCTTGTTCATTAAGTCACAGCAATTAATGCCAGGGATGTGCTTAGATGTCAGGTAACGTTTAATTCTGGAAATTCAACCATTCCTGGATTTGTGTCGTCACTGCTAATCACAAAGAGAATGGTAGGCTATGTGTGATTTTGAAATCTTTTTGGTCAATTATGGCACCAAAAATGCAGAGGCTAATTAATAGTTGTGAAAGAAAATAAGGAGTATATAACTCCAGATAGAAGGAATAAATGATAGTAATTAAGGTATACCAGAAACTGTTCTTGAGAACCATTTTTGGTTATTGTAGAACTAGTTGTCAGCTAGGCTGTTCCTCATTGCCTTTAGCATTCTAAATCTCTTAGGCTAGCTCTTAATCTCTGTGTGATAAATGTATCTCCTTCTATGCTATTCTTTTATACCTTATCTCCTTTGCTTTCTAAAAATCTTATTCTTTCTATATTTCTCTATGAACATTTCCTGATACTAAATACACCTATACAGATGGCAGAGGATGCTAATGAAAGGGTCCCAAAAATCATCAGTCATTAACGTAACAAAATGGAAAAGAGGACATATTTATTGCTACTTCAATTTTTCTGAAATGCTGCAATATCATTTGGTTAAAATTTCCATTCTTTGTCTACACAGTGTCATTCAGTACACATAAATGCAAATATGAGCAGGAGTTGGTTTACTCCTGTAATCCTAGCTACTCAGGAGGTTGAGACCAGAAGATTGTGGTTCAAAGCCAGCCTGGACAGGAAAGTCCACGAGACCCTAACCTTCAATTAACCACCAGAAACCCGGAGGTGGTGCTCTAGCTTAGCACCCAGGATCCGAGTTCAAGCCCCACAACCAACAAAAAAGGTGAAATATAACTTTAAGTTTCCCCAAAAGGAATGACAAGTTCAATAATCTTCCCAAACAAAAAAATTCCAAAATGATTCAGTGCACCTACTTTTGCTGAGTTATGTTATGGATTCTTTTCTGGACATATGCTCTAAAATCAAATCATTTAACTAGGGATACAGGTGGACCCATTTCAACAATGAGATGTACAAATCGTTATGTTGAAAAACGAACTTTACAACGTTGGTGGGCGGGAGGATCGGGTATGGGGAGGGGGGAATATGGGAAGGGATGGGAAGGGGAAACAAAGAGGAGGCAACAATGATTGATAAGAAATGTACTCGTTATCTTGCCCATGTAATTGTAACTCCTCTGTATGGTATGCTCACAATAATAAAGAAAAAAATTGTAAAATATTAGCTTTACAATAAACTTCATCTAATATTTCTCATTTGAAAAGAGAAGTCTATACAGTTGATGTCACTTGGCTTTCTTACTATCTTAGTTTAAAGCCAAACCAGGTAGGAGATTCTGCCAAACTCTTATTTGTAATTACACAGCAAAAAAGCCAGAAGTGGAATTTTGGTTCAAGCAGTAGAGTACTAGCTTTGGGGGTAGGTGAGCAGAAAAGAAAACTGTTCAGGGACAGGGTTCAGCCTCTAGGTTCAAGCCCCAGAACCAACACAAGCTAAACACAAAAGCAAACAAAAAACCAGATATTTCATTGGGACCCTCCTTAAAGGAGTATTGGTCTGAGAAGTGGCTCCTTTTGCTGATCATATACACTGGATGCTTTTTTGGAATCCTTACTGCTCTGGAGAACTCAGGACCAAACTAAAGTAATTCATAACTGACTTCTGCAACAAAAGAATCATCTCAGGGGTGAAATATCCATGCAAAAAACACTATAGCAGTAGAATTTTTTGGGGGGTCCAGTCTTGGGCCTGAACTCTGGGCCTGGGCGCTTTACCTCAGCTCTTCAACTCAAGGCTAGCGCTCTACCACTTGAGCCACAGCACCACTTCTGGCTTATTTTTGCTTATGTGGTGCTGAGGAACCTAACCCAGGGCCTCAGGCATGCAAGGCAAGTGCTCTACCACAGAGCCAACTTCCCAGCCCCAGCAGAAGAACATATTTAAAACAACGTTATTTCTTTTTGTTCTATGCTGGCCATCAAATGGCACATTTTATCTTTTTGTAATACTCTCAACTACAAGTTTACAGAAAAATTATATATAAGTAAAAACACACTAGAAAAAGTCAGGGACAGAGTTTCCTTCAAGCCTTCGGATTCTCTTCTTTTACAGTAAAAAGGAAAGCACAATTTAACTTGAACTTTGTCAATCCTCTATGTTCCATTCCTCTACTGGGATCAGTTTCCATATCCAGTAACAGTTACTTCCAGGAACAATCTATGGTGCTGCTTGAGGTATAATGAATGATTTCTGGCTTCACCGAAATAACACAAGAACACATTTGGACCTGATGTAACACGTATTTCAGAGACAACTTAGTAAAGAGAAAATATAAAATTTATATTTTTTATAAATACATTATGCATGAGTATATTGAATTCAAACTTTGTAAATTCTCTGTAAATTGAGGCGAATTTTAAAGAGGAAGAAGGTTCCTAGATCATTTTTTTGTGAGTATATGTGCTGCACATTATTTCCCAAGTGTACATGAATTTGTTAACTCGTGTTAACTATAGCAATAATAAGAGAAAGAGAAATTCTGTGTTTAAGTATAAGGGTTCAATACACTATAGAAGACTCTACAAATAAGACCACATTGAAACAATAAAGCCAAGTCCAGTATGTAGATTTATGAAAGTGATATAGAGAAAGCATTACTCCTATGTGGAACACGAAGTATGAGGCCACTCCCTTCCTAATCACGCTTGCTAATGACACAACTTTGTAGAAATTAGAATGGAAGAATAATTCTGTTTCCAATGCAAGTCAGATATAAGAGCCTGGATTTAATAAGGAAAAAATTCCATCTTGAGAGAGTAGGGATTATACTAGCCATCAACTGGTGGATAAGATCACATTTTTTTCTTTCCTTTACTTATATATTTTTTTGTTGGTGGTGGTCTTGGCACTTGAATTCTGGGCCTGGGCACTGTCCCTCTGCTATTCCGCTCAAGGCTAATGCTCTACCACTTTAGCCACAGTGAGGCTTCCAGTTTTCTTGCAGTAAATTGGAGAAAAGAGTCTCCTGGACTTTCCTACCTGGGCTGGATTTGAACCCCAATACTCAGATCTCACCACCACCCAGCTTAGGATCACATTTCTAACAGTGTACATTCAGCATATGTATTGTGTATATTCATCTATCTTTATATGAATTCTTGAGTTAAAAATCTGGGCTACAGCTTAGACTTTACACTCACAAAAATGTTTGTAGTTTAAAAGCTGTTTCTACTGGATAAATGAAACCTAAGTATGTAAAGGAGTCTGGGAAGTTCAGATTGCATCCAGCCTGGGCAGAACAGTGTTTGAGACACTATCTATAATTAACCAGCCAAAAGCTAGATTGGAAGAATGGCTCAGGTGATGGAATAACAGTCATGAGCAAGAATGATGAATAAGAGCTTGAGGCTTTTGCATACATACATATAAACATACACATACACACAAAGGCACTTATATGTGCACACACATATACACAAATGAAGCAACTATCAGAATACGTAGAAAAGTTAGAAAACAATAGAAAGTATGTCCTGAGTGAGACTAGAATCAAGTGATAATTTTTAAAATTAGAAAATCCTAAAGTGAACTTTCTTCAAAAAAGTTTGAGAATATTACATAAGTAGGGACCAGAGATAGTAAGAGAGTCAAGTAATCAATATTAAAGGGATAGGATCCATGGAGGAATGAATCAGAGACCCGGCAGGTGCATTTGAAAATGTTCATACCCTGTGTCAAATGTTAGAATATCTTTGAAAATAGTGCATGAACAGTCTGAAAAGTCTAGTGGATAATATCACTGGTGAAGTTCAGAATTGATAGTCTGTATCTAGATTAAATAAACCAAGAAGGGGCTGGGAAGGTGGCTCAGTGGTAGAGTGCTTGCCTCGCATGCATGAAGCCCTGGGTTTGATTCCTCAGCACCACATAAGCAAAAAGAAAAAAGCCGAAAGTGGCTCTGTGGCTCAAGTGGTAGAGCACTAGCCTTGAGCTGAAGAGCTGAGGGACAGCATCAAGGCCCAAATTTCAGGCCCCATTACCGGACCCAAAAATAAATAAACAAACAGATAAATAAATAAACCAAGAAACTATGGTGGGGCAATGTGATACAAGCCTTGAATTCTAGCACTCAAACTGACAGGAGATTAGAGACTGGAATTACTACTGATACCTTCCCTGGACCAGGTAGTATAATTTTGTCTTAATAAAACAAACCAAACAAGAATGGAATACACAGTTGGAAATTTGGACTAATTTTTTCATTATGTTTTGAAAAGCCAAGTTTTCTATTGAAATACAACTGGTATAGAATCCCCAATTGTGTTTTATTTTATTTTTTTATTTTTTTAACTCTTTTTTAAAATTTTTTTTTTTGGTTCCGGTTGTGGGGCCTGAACTCTGGGCCTGGGCACTGTGCCTCATCTCTTCAGCTCAAGTCTAGCGCTCTACCACTTGAGCAACAGCGCCACATCCAGCATTTTTTCTTTTTGCTTATGTTGTGCTGAGGAATTGAACCCAGGGCCTCATGCATTCGAGGTAAGTGCTCTACCACTAAGCCACCTTCCCAGCCCCTCCTCAGTTGTGTTTTAAATACGCTCTTCATTACAGAACATTCCTAGATGCAAATTGGTTCATGATTCCCATCCAAAATTTGCAAAAGTAAGTAATCATCATTCTGTTAGATTCCAAGGAAAGGATGAAGGATTACAAAAGCTTAAGCCTGGAGCAATAGCAAAGATCACCTAATGTAGGTCTTTATAGATCTTGCTAAATTGGAGTTTAGACTTCAAAAAATATTTTGGTTTCGTTTGTAATTTCATATTCTATAGGATACTACAAAATTCTTTTGAGGTAGAGGGTTTAATTGACAAATTTACAGATGTTTCTTTCATTCTATTTACCTAGCATATTGTTTCAAGTGAGTTATAAGGAGAAGTCAGTTAATAAATAATTCTAACTGTTCCTGTAGAAAATGATAATGTGAATAATTTAGACCGAGTTGCCAAGAAATTGATGATATTAATTTATAAATTTAGAAAAAGCAATTTTTGAGGCTTTAATATAACATAGTATGAAGAGAATAATTGTGTGACATCTTTTTTCTTCTACCTGTATGTAACACAGGAAGCAATTTCCTTAATTACGTGCCTCTGTATACAGTGAGAAAAATGCTAGGATTTGGGTTTGTTTTTATTTTTTTTGTTTTATTGCTTTGTCATAGGGCTTGAACTCTGGACCTGGACACTGTCTCTGAGCCTGTTAAGCTCAAGGCTTGTGCCTTACCACTTCAACCTCAGTACCACTTGTGTCTGGCTTTTGCTGAGAAGTTTATTGGAGATAAGAATCTAGGGATCCTTCCTGCCTGGGTGGGCTTTGAACTGTAATCTTCCAATCTTAGCATCCTGAATATCTATGATAGTAAAAAAGTATAAATATAAATAATATTTGCAAGAATACCAGTGGAGGAAAAATGATGCAACCCAGTATGTTGTGGTGTTCTTTCCAGAACACGGAGGGCATCACATTAGCAAGGTGTAATATTTTCCCCAATAAAGATAAGCTATTTGTGATGTGAATTAAGGGAATTTTGAGGTTCACCCTACAAGTTGGAAACTGTTGGTCTAGGATGACTTTATGGCATAAATTTTGGGATTGATGGTCATAGAAATAATAGCTTAATCTGATAAATTGCTTACTCTTGAAGAATTAATTATAACCAATGCTTTATAGTTTTATCCTATACCAGAATGTGGCTATTTTTCTGTTCACTTCTCAATCTGTAACACCCCATTGGAAAATGCATCTATTGCAGAATTACATAACATGCAAACAGGTACTATTTTGAATCTCTCAGGTATGGAATGTTGAGAATTTGAAAGTGAGTAGTTATTAGTCATAGGAATTTTGAAGAACACACATATTTTGTCCTCTTAACAACTAATTTACTTTTAAAAGTTATGGGTTTCTATAGAATTAAATGGTTTTCGGTTTTAGTATGAGAAAGTACTAATTTATTCTTTTTTGAAAATATTGGCAAGTATATTGTGAAAAAATTATCTAGTTGGTTAACATTCAAGTTGATGGCCCTCTGATAAAGAAGGGGTAATTAATTCAAATTATATGCCAAATAGTACTGAATTTTTAAAAAGTTACTACATAAAGAATAATATTTACTATACCAATACAATGAAATTTTATTTCATACAGCTTATTTTTTAAATTTAATTTTAATGTGAAAGTGATGTGCAGTGGGTTAGCAATTGTAAGGCAGTGAATGCATAACTTTTCAAACTTGTTATGCCCTCTCTCATTTTTTCTCACATTTTTCCTTCACACCCAAACCCCTCACAAGTTGTAATGTACATTTCCAACATATTGTCTTCTGAGTATTTCTAATGCATTGGTTTGCTTTTTGTCCTTTATCTTGCCATTTTGTTGTTTCTCTTCCCTTCCCTAATTAAGGTAAATGTATACACAAAATGTACCAAAATCAAACACAGTAGGAGTTATACCATAGTGGAAAAACCCAAGGAAAATAGAAATCACATAGTACATTAAAAACAACAACTGCAAATAAATATGTCTTTCCATATCTTGGAGTTCATTTTGCTCAGCATCAGCTTATATGTTCATATATATGCATAACAAAGCCACTGGAAAATAATGGTTTGATGGATACTATATCTTGAAAACAACATGTTAACTGTTTTTGATGGTAAACGTGGAATTAGGATTGGTAAATTTTCGATTCTGATAAAAGAATTTCAAAAGTGTTTTAAAATTAAGACAGGTAAATTTTAATTTTTCTAACTTTTAACTTAGCCTATTAAGAAATTTTAAAATTGCCTGGAAAAATAGGCTTTCATGCAAAGAAATCCATGGAGACTTAGCTGAGAGGGAGCAATGTGGGTAAGGTGGCTCATTTTCACAGTAAACAAACAAACCTCACAAACCTTGCTGTAAATCCTGTAGGTTCCCATGAGAATTGTCCTTACCCAGGAAATATACACTTACTGTGTGAAACAAGGTTGTAGTGGAATTTAAATTCAAAGTTTTTTTTTTTTTTTAAAATAAGACATCAAAATTTGTGAATTGACCTTTAATTACTAAACAGTAACTCTTAAAAAGATTATTTGGGTCAAAATATTTAGGGAGAAAGTGTCCTCCACAATGAAAGAACGTATTGAGTTTACACTTCTCTGTTTTAATACTTTCCACAATGTCTGCATGTGAAGCACTGAAACACAGAAAAAAATCTGATTGGATACTTCAATGATTTCACATTTCTAAGTAGCTCAAAAATATAATATCCTTATTAACATGAGATAGTGAATACTTCTTTTATTACATAAGCCAAAAAGGTTGGGGATCAGAAAAGAATTGAGCAAATAGAAAAGGTAAGAAATCACGTTATTAGAAGCCCTAGCTAAGCGTTTTGGTTTCAGCAGTGGAGGGGGCCAAAACTTTTTTATATAGTGATATAGATTGTGTTAATGTTTTTGCTACCTAACGTGATTTTACTGAGCTTATTTGGCTGAGTATAATGCAGAACAAATTGAATGAAGACATGAAAATAAATTCCACCTCCAAATAAAAGAGTTTTCAAAGAGAAACCATGAAGATGTAGCATTGAGGAAGCATTATAGTGCTTCAGCTTCACTAGAATTGAAGACAGGAACCTGTGATTAATTGGAAATCAGGCAAGAGCTAAGAAGAGGACATAGAAGTAGGACATAGAAGTATTGTCCTTTGTAACAGACAATATCATCCAAGGAATTGGTGATTTAACTCTCTTCTTCTCCATACATCTTGTTGAGCAAATACAAGACCAAGAGGAAAATAACCTATTGAAATAATTTTGCAAAGAATAACTTCATTGTTCCTGATATTGTATCTAAGGAGATGCTTAAGAGAGAAGATAAAAGTTTTATGAGAGAAGATAAAAGTGGAGTATTCTTAGGTTTCCAAGCATCTTGTTAGCAAAATATCTTTGAGGTTACAAGTGATTGAACCAAAATGTGTTGGAATATTTATTTTTGTCGGCACTTTAGACACAAGAAGATTTCAAGGTAAAAGGAAAAAGAAAAAATTATAGCTAAATATTTGTGATTATAGGTTCTTTGACTGGATTTTTGGAGACAAAGTTTTGTATTAGCGTTGGTCCTCATTAACATAGTTGTTGGATTTTCGTGGCAACCAAATGAAAAGGGGAAGTTTAATGGACTCGCTTGAATAAGTAAACAGCATGATAGAAAATAGTGGCAAATAATATTTAATGAATTATTTTGAACAATTACTTTGTGAGAACAAAGAAGGAAAGATATAATTCAAAATCACTTGACGTTATTAAAAGTATGAAAATGGAGTAGTGAGGAGATTGAGAGAAAACAGAGAGGACTGTTTTCTCTCCAGTGGAGGAATAAGTTCTTGATCTTGTTTCTTCCATTCTGTCTTCACAAGCTATCAAGTGTGACTCAGGACTGGAGTATCCAGTTCAGACAAAGAGCACTCGCAGAAGAAAATATTTGCAGAAGATATAGGTGATTTATAACCTTAGACAATCTTTTTAAATCTAGTCAAAATCCTTCCCTACCCCAAACTGCCCTCTTTGAACAGTTTGTTTGCTTTTCCAAAGACTGCCCTTCATTAACTGCTTAAAATTTTGAGAGGTCATATTCATACTCTCTAGAGATTGCTGTTTGGTTGTCATTTTTGTGTGTTTTTGTTTGTTGTTTTTTTTTAACTGAATTTCAAAGGTTGTGCAAGTGTTTTACAATTAAATATGTCCATCAAATTGTGTAATGCTCCTGGATCAGAATCACTCCTTCTATCAATGTCAACCAACTCTTTCTCCAAGATTGAGTTCAGATTTAGCACTTCCTTCATTACATATGTACATTGAGTATACTAGCTGTACTTGCCCCTTGTTCCATTTTTCATTCATTCTATTTTTTTACTATTGTTCCTCTCTGGTTTCAATTTCCTGATAGTCATTCTGTTAAAGTGCCTGTTAATACTTTGAAAAGTTTATATACATTCCATGGAGTTTCACTCCCACATATACTTGAACTGATGTCAGCTTATATTTCCATAATTCATTCATCTGCAATAGCAATTTGCAGACTGGAGATGTGAAGCACTTAGACATGATTTTATTCGCGTTCATTTGGAAGATTAATCTTTAGTCAACAAGAAAATTTAAAAATGGCTTAGAATTTATTTCTAACTACCAGTTATTATAAATGGCTTTGTACAATGGTGTATGATTATTTTATTTTACATAGGATAATTTTTTCTACTACCTATAAGTTTTGGAAAAAGAAGAAAACTAAAATTTAAAACTTAGAGGAATATGACAGAAATAAAAGACAGATTTTATTTTTGTCACATCTCTCATCAGTACCCATATTCAAAACTTAAAGTCATATTTCTTACTATGTTAGACAGATAGGGAAAATATAAAACAACACATGATAAGGCAACTATTAGTCACTTTTTAAAATGTACTTTCTTATGTGATAAAAATTTACTTTATTAGCTAATATTTGGGTTTGAAATATGGGAGGCTGATCTATTTAACACATTTCTGGAAGGCACCTACTGAACAACACAAATGGTGGGGAGTACTATTTCTACATTTTGATGAATGGTTGAACTTGTTTGCTATTGGTGCTGGGTACGTAAATCAACTCTATTGTAAATAGCTCCCTACACTTGAAAACCTTGTAATGTCACTATCATCTACTTGTAAAGTGTTATTTTGGCAAATGTGATTTTAAATAGTTTATTTGAAAATGAATATACTTTCAGGAGATTAAATATAGGTTATCTTTGGTTTGAGAATGACAACATTTTTTTATACTACAGAACCTAGTTTTACTGAAGTACCAGTGTTTTGAAGCACTAAGGATATTATCAATTAATGTTTTTCTAAATTATATTTGACCTCTAAATCAAGTATTCCTAGCTTGGTAGGCCACTTATGGATCTAACATTACAGAAACTATTTTTTGGCTGCACTGAAATCTTTCATTAATCATTAGGAGAGGGGTATTAAAAATAATCTTGTTCATTTGTAATTTTGTTCACTCATATGGTCTGGTCATCTGTAAATTGAAAGTTTGAATTACAGTACTTTCTCTCTGATTTTGTGGTCTCATCTTTCATTTTAACTTGCCTTCCATTTCACAATTAAATTCTGCTACTTCTTGTAAGGAATTGGGGACCTGAAATATTATAGGAAATGAGAAATTGAGATGTCTTCAATTATTTTCTGTTGGCATGTTGCATGGGCCTATGTGAGAAGTCTTGCCCTTGTTTTCTGATGATACAGATAACTGGGAACTGGTATCCTCGGATCCGTGGGTCCTTCAAAAGAATAATAGCTTTTAGACATCATATCAGCAAAATTTGGGTATAATCAGTAAGAACGTTTCAGAAATATGGAGAAAAACACTTTGGGACCAGCGAGTTAAAACAATAAACAGAGCATCAGAGTAAAATCCGTTATAGATTAGCAGAAAACAATACTGTTATTTTACCATGTGAATTCAGAAGATCACGAACACTTAGAACGTATCACAAGTTTATACCGAAGATATTGCATTAATACTTTTTATATTCTAATATATATCCTAAATCTAATTATTTATATTCCATTCTATTTATTGGAATAAATGTCAATATATTTGTCAAATTATCAATTCTAGTAAGATTCACTGTGTGAAATTTAAAATCAGCACATATTTTATATTTATAAATATAAAATATATAAGTATATATAATATAAAAATTGTTTTGCATTGTTGTGTTGTGGTTAGGGAATCAAAGGCAACTCTGTTTTAAAGTATTATTCCATTATCTCTACCTCAGTGTTTGGTAGAGTTAGACTTCAAGCTTTACCATTTGTAGATTTACAGCCTAGAGGCAAGAGGAAACACTGTGATTAAAACATTACCAATTTAAGGCCTAATATCGAGGAGAAACTTATGGACTTTTCCAGGAGCTATGGAAATATTTGGTGATAGAGAGTCAGTAGTGTAAGTTCCTGCTTGGTTGGATGATAGACAGGCCAGGACAGTAGGTAATCATGCGTATGAAAATTTTTTCACCTTCTTGGCTTTAGCTACTTTTGAAATGATAGGTATAATAAACAATTATATTTTGATAAAATCCCTTCTAGTCTGAACAGTTATGACTGAACTGTTAATCTCTCTATGATCCCTTGTAACTAAGATTAGTTTTGTTCCAGTAAGACAATCTATGCTGTCAGGGTAAGATATTCTGGTTGGTCTGTTCCTACAAGGAAGAAGGGTAAAGGTTCAGGTAGACATTTGTCCCAGCAAGACCTCATTTGGGAAATTTTAAGCTGCGGAAGTTTAGAAGTAGCTCTCAAGCAAGGCTTACTTTGAACCCATTAGCTCTACAAAGCTAACTCAGTTGATAAATAAGTACTTGAAAAGCCATCACCTTTGGTCTTAGCTTTAAAGGCTTCAAAGTATGATCAAATTTAAAATGAAAACGACAAAATAGTCATTGACAAAAAAATTGTAAATATGAGCAATCGACCAAATGATATAAGCTTTTCCACTATACACAGAATTTTAGAGAAACAAGATCAATCGCATTTTAAGGAACAATAAGGGTTCCTTGTTACAAATAGGCAACCATGGATATATGCCTGTATAAAGATTGCATCATTAAGTACTTAAATTTAGAGGGTACTACATGCTTCAGCAGCAGGTCTACCCAAATTACAATACCAAAGAGATTAACATGGCACTTGCACAAGGATGATATGAAAATTTGTGAAGTATTCCATATTTTTCATTCTTCTGATGCAAGAAATATAAAAACAGTTATTAAAAAGTTGATTACAAAAATACAAGTGTAACAATACATGCAATTCATAGAATTAAAGGTTAGTTTGACATCAGTGTATTAAATCTTCACCTTAGAAAGGCCTTTACATAGCATAATCTTTACAAAACTTGAAATTAGATAACATTGTCATGTTATCCCAAAGAAATAAAATAATATAAGGACCTAGGAAAAAAAGGAATCTTAAACTTCTTCTATATGGAATGCAATCTGAAAGGACACATTTATTAATGAAACTATACATTATATAAAAATGTAGAATTCAAAGTATTATATATAGGAGCGAATGAAATAGATTATGGATATTGTACAAACATAGATATACTTTTTTCCTAAAAGCACCAGGAACATCTTTAGTTTCTATACTATTCATTTCAACAGATAAGTTAAAATTATTTCTGATTAAAAAATCACAAACTCTGCAGAAATCATTATAGATGTATACAAAAAATTCTTGAATATATTTTGACATCAGAGTCAGGCAATTCACTTGGAAGAATACCATGGAATCCATGAATTTTTAAAGTAAGATATTGCTGTTGCTTTGTATTGTGAAAAAAATGGTAGGGCCACAAAGGATGGACTGGCATTTTTGAAATTTAATAAACTTAACCAAAACATTACGACTTATGAAAACAATTTGTACAGCCTTCCACAACTTCAAAGAGGTAGTGATACATACTTATCCTTTTGGCAATATTAAATGCAGTTTCTTCCAAGCTGTTCTTCAAACTTGGTTTGATATAATGGTTCAACAGAGTACCTATTCGATTTCTATTCCCAGCAGCAACATGCAAGGCGGACAAGAGGCCTTTAGTTTGGGGATTGGTATCTTCCACTCTGGTATTATTCCACATATAAGCGCTGTGCAGGGGTGTCAGCCATTTAGAGTTATTGCATGAATATCTGCCTTGAGCTACCAACTCATGGACAATGTCTAAATGTCCACTCTAGGCTTCCATATGAAGAGGGGTATACTCATACTCATCCCTAGTATTCATTTGGGTGGCCTTTTTGGAAAGTAGTCTTCACACCATAGTAAGCGGATTAATTTTGGCATCCCAAAGAAGAAATTTGCTTGGATCCTACTCCATTTTTTTCTTGAAATTGATACAATTCCTCACTCTTTCATCTTGTTCCTTGTCTGAACATGAGGACCTTTGGTGTCTTCATGTGCAACTTATTCTAGGAATGAGAAAATAGGAAACAATGCCTTCTTTGTAAATGATTTGGGAAATATCATGTTATAGTGTAAGAGAACTCACTATTCAACATATGGGCTTTAAGAGTTTTCCAGTAGCTTTCTAATGTTGGTATCCAACATTAGAAAAAATGTATAATGCAGTAGTAAAATAGAAGTCCTTGGTATGACTACCTAAATTCTTGTTTTTTTAAAGACACTTGTTTTCATCTAAAAATAGTCCTGTCTATTGCCTTCAAGTGATTTTGATGATTGAAGATGCTTAATGAGAAGTCAAAATGTATTAGTAGTCCTTTACTATCAATGAAATTTCACTTTTTCTTCTTGGAAAATATAATGATCAAAGCAATAGTTCAGAATCAGCAAGCAATAGTTCAGAATCATGCTTCAAGTGCAAGTGAATCACCAGTAAGTAATCCTTGATTCCATTTTCCACAAAGTTTTGTCACAGATACAATCTCCCTGCCTTCTGTAGCTGCTTTCCTAGCCTGGACCTATTCCTTCATTGTACAGGAAAAGTGTGATTCAACTGATTTCAGTCAGATCTGTTAGTAGAATTATCAAGTATTTAGATCCTTTTTTAAAATTAGTTGTAGGGCCTGAACTCTGGGCCTGGGCACTGTCCTTTAGCTCTTCAAATCAAGGTAAGCGCTCTATAACTTGAGCCACAGAACAACTTCTGGATTTTTCTGTTTATGTGGTGCTGTTCTGGGAAATGGCAGAGCAGAAAGTGAAATGATGCAACTAAAAATATAGAAGCAAAATAAATTAGGATAATTATGGAGCAACCATATTGTCTATGAGAACCATGAAAGAGAAAGCGGAAAAGAGATACAGATGTGAAATGACATAGCTAGCCACAAAATCCATGCTTCTAATCAATTTACAGAGCAAACATTTTTTTTTATTTTTTAAAAGAGATGGAAATAGAATTTATGTGTTTACTTGAAAATAGTAAATACATTTTTAGTCGCCTACGTAAAGAGACACAGCTTTGACCAAATTACAGACAAGAATCTTAATCCTTGGGCTTTGAAGGTGGCTCAGTGGTAGAGTGCTTGTCTTGCAGCTTACTATAGTGTGGAGAGTACTTTCCTAAAAGGCCACTTATATGAATACTAGGGATGAGGATGAGTATACCCCTCTTCATCGCGAACCCTAGAGTGGACACCTAGACATTGCCCATAAGTTGATATCTCAAGGCAGATATTCATGCAATAACTGTGAATGGCTGGACACCGCTGCACAGTGCTTATATGTGGAACATATTGCAACAGCACACACACACACACACACCCCATGTACACACACAACATCAGATTTCTTCTTAAGTATTTTTTGTGTATGGTCTTTTAAGAAATTTACATTACTAACTTGAAATTCTGACAGGACAATATCATCACTGTACATCTTGCTTCTATGCTCTCAGTTTTAAATTACTATCTAAGTATGTGCATTACATATGTACAGGAAAAATTAAGAGCCACACGGGTGGCTCAGGTCTTTAATCCTACCTAATCAGAAAGACAAAATCTGATGACTGTTCTTTGAAACCAGACAAAAAAGTGCATTAGATTCTGGTTTGAAAGTAACTAGCAAAAGCTAGAAATGGAGCTGTAGTATGAGCAGTAAAATGCTAGAATTGAGAAAACTAAAACAAAAACATAACAAATTCTAGGACAGAGCCAGGCCATGAGTTCAACCTCCAGTATTGGCACCAAACTAATGAATGATGAATGAATGAATGAACTAAAAATAAATTAAGTGGTCACATGTGGAGAGACAATTAAAATATAACAACTGTGGTAATTGGATTATGTATTATTTTGTAATAAGTCAAATTATCTTTTTTCCTAATCACTAATATTTTAATTGAACTTTTATGTACAATAAACCCTGAATTTGGCATTCATGTATATGTGTGTGTACATGTGTGCACGTGTGTGTGTGTGTGTGTGTGTGTGTGTGTGTCTGCAGTTGCAATGTTGCTTGCCAATGTGGACAGAGTGAGGCTGAAAAGAGCTATGTTGCAATATTGTTATTTATCAGTGTTCCGGCCTGTCATTTCAGTGGAACCACCCTTCTGTACATTTTATTTGTAAAATAATAACATCATCATAATCAAAGCATTTACACCATTAAGTTAGATAAAAGAGATCACTTTCAGCTCTTAGTATATGCTAGTAAAGAAGATACACATATAATTAGGTAGTAAGTTATTGCTGTAACATGACTGTCAATACAAAATATGTATTTGACCTCTTAAATTGGATATACTTTAAAGATATACTCATAGAGTAATTTTGACCAACTTGACCAAACAGGTATTACTCTCCGGTTATTCCTGTGAAACTCAAGGTGGATAAACTCTTTCCGGATTTCTGTTGAAAATAACTTTCTTTGTAAGATTGTATCTATTCACACTAAGATAATAAACCGTATTTTTTAGGTTTGAATATCCCATCGTATTGACTGAAAATCAGTATTGTGGATATGTTTGTTAGATATACATTGCAAAAACAAACAAAAAGCATGTGTCACCTCCAGATTGTGGATGCATTTGAAGTTGTATTATACATACAAAGGTTTCTTCATTAATAGTACTTTTGTGGGAGTAACTATCACAACTTTAACAAATAAGGCTTTTTGAATATCCTTTCCAATATAAATAACATCCCAGAGCGAGTTTTGCAATTTCTGAAAACCCTTTGAATATTTTAGTGTTATTTCAGTTCATTGACTATACAGCTAAATACATTTCTGAAATAAACATTGTTAAAATCTGAAAATGTAAGTGGGTATATAGGCTTTTTATGCATCATTTTATGAAAAGCCAGTTTTTATGAAAATAAAAGATATAGAATAAAAGAATGGAAGTGAATTGGGTGAGCTAATTATTAGTATAAATTTATTTTCTATTAGCAAAGTCCTTTGAATATATATGATGAAGTTAAATTATGTCCTTCGTGACACTATGCTTCAGTTATTTTTAGAATCTTTGTAGTTATAAGAGTGAATTTGTAGTATAAATAAATGTCTTTGAAAATGATTAGGATTAATCTTGTTTTATGTTTCCTACTCCCAAGAAAATGAATTATTTTCAAGTGTTAACAGTTTACAATTGAATCTTCAGTATCATAAGAAATTTTGAACAAATATAGTAGTATTGATATCTTTTTTTCGGGGGTGGGGGGTCTGGTAGTGGGGCCTGAACTCTGGGCCTGGGCGCTGTGCCTCAGCTCTTCAGTTCAAGGCTAGCGGTCTTCCACTTGAGCCACAGCACCACTTGCGGTTTGTTTTCTTTTTGCTTATGTGGTGCTGAGGAATCGAACCCAGGGCTTCATGCATGCAAGGCAAGCGCTCTACCACTGAGCCACCTTCCCAGCCCTTAATGTCTTTTTAAACCAATTGTATTCACAAGTTGGAGAGGCTTTAATTCATGCTTAGGCCTTCTTGTCTATGATTTTTTATCCTCTCATTCCTAACATTAATAATAGGTCAGACTGCATTTTTGGTTACATGAAAGGTAAATTATTTATCTGGGGTCAAAGGTGATTTTTATATCAGTGTTGCTTTAATAGCATTTTAAAGTCGTACCTTTGTCTCAAAATGTTGGGTATAAATAGCAATCAAAATACTTCTAATGGTAAACAACTTTGTTGAGCTACAATGTGGAAATGATTGGTCCATAAGACCTGCAGTCTGTTTCCATCAGGAATTGGGGAGGTCATTCTTTCAGTAAGACAGTGTTAAACAGAGTTAGGGTCCCCAGGCAGTGCAGGGTTGAGTGAAGGGATAGAATATGATTTCTGCTATTTTGACCTAGAAATCAAGAATGTTATACTTTAGCAGTTCCTTTCACCAGGGAGGTTAGCATTGATTCTGAACTTCGAGTTTTCATATTACAGTTCCCTATTTTCTAACAAAGGTAAACTGAAATATTATGAGTGTACACAATAATTCTGGGAATTTTTCCTAGAATTTTAGTCACAAAATAGAATGAGGTTAATTGATACATTCGGGGATGGACCTCAGGCTAACACTTACCATGTGTGCAATGTTGTACTAGTAATTACAACTCTGAAGAATTAAAAATGTAAGTAGTTCCACTTTATGGAATTATTCTGAGGATTAAATTAGATACCATAGGTAAAGTACTTGGAAAAATAATCAATTAGCATTTGGTACATTCTACCTGTTATTTTATCATGTGGTGAATTCTAACATTTTTACTGTGATTTTTATTGTGTCTCTTTCTGATGTGCAATGTGATATATTGATATTCATTGCATTGATCATTTTTCTCTCACTATGAGGAAAATACCTGCAAAGAAAATTTCTGAGGAGGAAACTATTATATTGACTCATGGTTTAAGAGAACACAGTTTAAGATCAGATGTCTCCATTGTTTTTAATTATATTTTTATTATTTTAACTAGTTGTACAAGGGAATTTCCATTCAATAAATCATGATTTAAGTGTAATGGATCTTTATATAACTTTTCCCTACACTTTTTTTCTTTTTTATTTCTTTTTTATTTTATTTTATTTTTTGGTGAACATACTGTACCAAGAAGTTACAATTACATGGGAAAGATAATGAGTACATTTCTTATCAAGCATTGCAGCCTCCTCCTTTGTTTACCCTTCACATCCGTTCCCAGCCTCCCCCAGCCCCCTCATCCAATACTCCCCCCCTCCACAGTTGATTGAAATTAATAGCAATTATCCATTTTGTTAAAGTAGAGATGGTTTTCCCAATCTGATTCTCACAATTCATTGTCGAGAGCCCTGCAGGGAGTCTATCTGCATGATAGGCTTGACTATCACACTGGAACATCAGGAGGCTGTTCACAGAATCCGTTCTTTTCATCCTGCCCCATACAAATACCAGTAGCTGCTAACAACCTCCTTTTCACCCCCCAGTAGCTGCTAACAACCACCTTTTCACTGCCCTAAGCAAGCATCCTGCAGCTGCTACGCCCAATGAAAAAGCTTCCTTATTCTAAGCATATAAATACCCCTGTGTGAAAAATAAAATTTGGCAGCTTGATCAGAATCCTTGTCTTGCTGTCCTTCGTGTCTCTTGTCCCTTCATTCCTTCTCGCTTAGGTTGACCGCCCTTGTTGAAGTACTGCCGGTCGGGACAACTGGTGCCCAACGTGGGGCTCGAGCCTCTGACTAAGGAAGGAACGCCCTCCTCTGGGAAAACTTGGCCAAGTACAGTCCGAGATCATGAGATCGCCTTGACACACCCCACCTAGAGACAGATCCAGAAGGAGAGTGGGGACAGTGCATGGTAAGTGACCCACTATGGGACAAGCAATATAGTCACATGGTATATTTATGTCAGACCTCAAGGAGGCCTTCAAGACACAAGGAACGCGGGTTAAGAAAAAGGGTTTAGAATTATTTTTCTCATTCATAGAGGACTTGTGTCCTTGGTTCTCTTTTGAAGGAATCATAGATGCAAAAAGCTGGCAAAGAGTAGGAGATTGTTTAAAAGATTATTATGAAACCTTTGGTTCAGAAAAGGTTCCTGCTATGGCCTTTTCCTATTGGAATTTGATTAATGACTTTTTAAAATGTTCTCTGTTTGATAGTGGAATTTTAAAACTTGTGAAAACGGGAGAGGAGGTTCTCCAACATGCCTCTCGGCCCCCCGAGGCTTGCCCATCGGTTGTATTAGGTCTTGAAACTCCTTCTCAAAAGGTAGATGAACATTATTATCCTGTACCCCAGGCTGCCCATTCCCCTCAGAATAATTTAAATCCCGAGGAGGAGGCCACCCTGGAAGAGGAGGCGGCCCAATATCGTCAGCCTGATTGGCCCCCTTTACTCAGTCATCCCCTACCTCAGATTATACCCTCTACCTCAAATATTCTGCATTCCTCTTATGCACCCCCTCCCTTTTGTGACCCGGCCTTTCAAGGGCCCACTGCCCCTCCAGATCAAGATGTCCCCCCCCTTTACCTAACCTGGCACCTTTACGCGAGACTCTTCAACATAGGCGAGAACACCTTCAACTTTTAAAAGAACTGCGGTCCCTTGATTATGAACTCCGCATACTGGCCTTGACCAATACGCCAAAAACGCCTGATAAAATTAAGTTTAGATCAGGCTATCAATCAGTTCTCGCCTTTCCAGTAACTCGGAGCCAGATAGATAGGGCCTCAGAGGGTGAGGAGGATGAATCAGAAGAGGAGGAAAAGGAAGATGAAGAACAGGATACTGTGGATGAAGAGGAACAACCCACCCAGGGAAAAGGCCAACAAGAGTATAAGAGGCTTAGCCTCCGGTTTGTTGAAAAGCTTAAAAATGCATGTGCCCAATATGGCCCAACTGCCCCTTATACATTAGCCTGTTAGAAAACCAAAGTGCACGCTGGCTCACCCCTAATGATTGGAAGTTCCTGGCCCGCGCCACCCTTAGTGTGGGTGATTTTGTTTTATGGAATGCGGACTTTAAGGAACAATGTAGAGAGACCGTGCAAAAAAATTTGGCTAAAACATCTTCAAAAACCTGGACCTATAATAAACTTTTGGTTAATGCGCCCTTTGATACCAATGCTAAACAGGCGCACTTTCCTACCGGACTTTTGGCACAAATTCAAAACGCTGGCCTTTATGCTTGGAAGCGTCTCCCTCAAAAGGGATAGGCTACTACTTCCCTGGCAAAGGTTAGACAGGGGCCAGAGGAACCCTACAGTGACTTTGTCTTGCAGCTTAACTTGGCTGCAGAAAGGCTTCTTGGGCCTAGTGAAAGTGAACGTGCCTTTGTTAAACATCTTGCCTTTGAAAATGCTAATCCGGCATGTCAAGATGTCCTCCAACCACATAAAAACAAGGGTGATCTCTCTGAGTTCGTCAGGCTTTGTGCTGGAGTAGGAACCGCTCACACCATGGGGCTCGCCATAGGTGTTGCCTTTACCAAGGCATTTCAAGGTTCAGTCCCCAGCTCGCATACTTGCTTTAATTGTAAACAACCTGGTCACTTTGCACGTGAATGTCCCTTTGGCAAACAAAGCCAAGGGGCAGTGCCCTCCAAAGCTACAGGTAGACCACTCCCTGCCACTTTTTGTCCCAAATGTGGTAAGGGCCTTCTTTGGGCCAACGAATGTAGATCTAAAACAAATGCCCTTGGACAGTCCATTCTCTCTCATTTGGGAAACTTCCCTCGGGGCCAGCCCCTGGCCCCGACTATCCCCAAGACAAGCCCAGAGGCAATAGGGTTTGTCCCCTCCCAAACTCCCAGTCCTACACAAGCCCCCCACCTCTCTCAACAATTGCTTCCCTCCAGTGGGCAACCCCAGGCAGTGCAGGACTGGACCTCTGTGCCGCCACCAACACAGTACTAGACTCTGTACAAGGACCTCAAATAATAGCCACTGGGACCCTGGGACCCCCTCCGTCTCATATGTGTGCCCTTATTTTTGGAAGAACCTCTGCTACCTTACAAGGTGTCCAAGTTTTTCCTGGTATTATTGATAATGATTATACAGGAGAATTAAAAATTTTGGCCACGGCCATTAATGGTATTGCAGCTATTCCAGCTGGAACTAGGCTTGCACAATTGATACTGCTCCCATTAAATTCAGGGGGTTCTTCCACTGCTCAGACTACACTGCGAAGAACTGCTTCTTTGGGGTCTTCTGATGCATATTGGGTTCAGCCTATCACTCAAAAAAGACCCACCCTCACCCTGCGAATTGAAGGAAAGGAGTTTCAGGGAATTTTGGATACTGGTGGAGATGCCACAATTATTTCCCAAAAATATTGGCCACCAAGTTGGCCCCTTACCTCGTCCCTAACTGACCTAAAAGGCATAGGGCAGTCAAAAACCCTTTGGTAAGCTCCAGGGTTCTTAATTGGACTGACAAAGAGGGCAATAAGGTAACTGTTACTCCTTTTGTTGTTCCTGACCTCCCTGTTAACCTATGGGGCCGGGATATCTTGACCCAGATGAAAGTTATCCTTGCTAGTCCCAATTCTGTGGTTACACATCAAATGCTCCGTATGGAATTTGTCCCTGGTACGGGTCTTGGGAAATCAGGAGAAGGAATCGTTGAGCCCATCCAAGCTACCCAAAAAACAGATAAACATGGGCTTGGGTATTCGGATTTTTAGTATCGGCCCCTGACCCTCCTGTGCCCCATGCAGATAAAATCATTTGGGTGGATCAGTGGCCCTTTACCCAAGAAAAATTGGAGGCAGCCTCCATGTTAGTACAGGAACAGTTGGTGGCAGGCCATATAGAGCCATCTACTTCACCATGGAATACTCCTATTTTTGTTATAAAGAAAAAATCAGGCAAATGGCGCCTTTTACAAGATCTACGCGCCGTTAATAAAGCTATGCGCCCAATGGGAGCACTACAGCCAGGCATTCCCACACTGGTGGCTATTCCCAGGGACTATTACAAAATGGTTATTGATTTAAAAGATTGTTTTTTTTTAACCATTCCCCTACATCCTGAGGACATACCCTATTTTGCCTTTAGCCTTCCTCGCATTAACTTTCAAGGCCCCATGCAAAGATTTCAATGGAAGGTACTTCCCCAATAGCTCTAGCCTTTGTCAAAATATGTTGCCCAGGCAGTGGACCCTGTGAGAAAACGATGGCAGCGTGGCTATATATTACATTATATGGATGACATGTTGCTTGCTGCACCTGACACCCACGAACTTAGAAACTGCTATTTAGACTTTTATAAAGCCCTTACTGCCCTGGGACTACAGGTTGCCCCCGATAAAGTTCAAACACAGGATCCCTATACTTATTTGGGTCTAGAACTCCAAAATAATCAAATTCGGGTTCCTCAAATTCAACTTCGTTTAGACCATCTTCACACCCTTAATGATCTTCGAAATTGCTTGGAGATATTCAATGGCTTAGGCCATACCTAAGGTTGCCCACCAGCGTGCTTTTGCCTCTTAATGAGATTTTAAAAGGGGATTCTGACCCCTCCTCTCCTCTCAAGCTTACTCCCAATGCACGAAATGCCTTAAGCCAAGTTACTGAGGCCATCGCCCAGCATTTTGTTACACAGATTTCCTATAATCTTCCTCTGGTCTTAATTATTTTACATACCCCTCATACACCCACAGGATTGTTTTGGCAACAGATTCCCCACTCCAATAATAAGGGCAGCCCCCTGCTTTTGGTCCATTTACCCACCACATCCCCCAAGGTTATTGCTGTTTACCCTGCCCAGGTAGCCTCTATCATTATCAAAGTTCACTTGCTCTCTCGACAATATTTCGGCAAGGACCCTGATACAATTTTAATTCCATACACCAAAGACCAGAGTCAATTTTTACTTCAGACTGGGGATGAATGGGGCATCGCCCTGTCAGGATTTTTAGGACTAATTGACAATCATCTCCCCAATGATCCCCTTTTACACTTCGCCCAGCTATATCCATTTGTTTTTCCCAATGTTACTCAAAAGACTCCCATTCCTCAAGCCCTCACTGTCTTTACAGATGGCTCAAGCAATGGCCGTGCAGCCTTCATTGTTAACAACCATACCACCACCTTTGATGCCCCTTACCAATCAGCCTAGCTTGTGGAGTTATTCGCTATAACACAGGTTTTTATGACGTTTTTTGATAAGCCTATTAATATTTATACAGATAGTGCTTACATTGCTCATTCTGTTCTCTTGCTAGAAATTTTACCCGCTATTAAAGTTTCCTCCAATGCAGCATTTTTATTTACTCAGCTTCAACAGCTAATTCAGGCCAGGAGACATCCATTTTTTCTGGGACACATTAGGGCACATTCTGATCTCCCTGGCCCTCTTACACAGGGTAACGCTCAAGCTGATGCGGCCACTCATTCCATTTTTCCCGTTTTTGTTGAGCCTGTCCAAAAGGCTACAGAATTACATAATCTTCACCATCTAAATTCCCAGAGTCTTCGATTGCTTTGTAAAATTACTAGAGAGCAAGCACGGGAGATAGTAAAGTCATGCCCTGCCTGTGTTGTCTCCCTTCCTGTACAACATCTGGGTGTTAACCCCCGTGGACTGCTACCTAATCAAATCTGGCAAATGGATGTTACCCATTTTCCTGAATTTGGAAAAACAAGATATATACATGTCTCCATTGACACATTTAGCGGGTTTGTTTTTGCTTCACCACACTCAGGAGAAACTGCCAAAAATGTTCTCTCTCACCTTGTTTTAGCCTTTTCTGTAATGGGAAAACCAGCCCACATAAAGACAGACAATGGCCCTGCCTATACCAGTGCCAAGTTTAAACAGTTTTGTTCTATTTTTCAGATTTATCATACTACTGGGATTCACTATAACCCCCAAGGTCAGGGCATCGTAGAACGAGCCCACCACACCCTAACAACCTGGCTTACTCACCTCAAAGCCTCTGCCTTTTCATTTTCCACTCCTAGGGATCGCCTTAGTCACACATTGTTCTCCCTTAATTTTCTAACTCTGGACAATGAAGGCCACTTGGCAGCTGACAGGCATTGGCACCAATCTTCCAGTTCTGCCTGCCCGTCTGTCATGTGGCGAGACCCCCTTACAGGCAAATGGAAGGGCCCAGATCCTGTTCTTATCTGGGGGTGAGGTTCACCCTGTATTTTAGATCAAGAACAAGCAGCCCCAAGGTGGCTGCCAGAACGCTTGATAAAACAGGTTAATGGCTTACCACAACCCAGGGGAAACCTTCCCCCTGAGGATGATGCCTTTTCTCTTGCAGATGCAGCTAGAACTCCAGACATGGACCATCCTGTTTAAATTTATTAAATAATAGATTAATCTCTTGGTTTCTAAGCCCATACAGGTTCATCACCATCGCCTTGATATGGCAGACGCAGCATTGAGATCTAGAAATTAGTGTTTTTGCCATGAGCTTGTTCCAGTGGGAAACAGCCCCCCTTCTTTTTCTTATTTAGAAAACCCTTCTTATTCTTAACTCCTGACCATTCAACAGGCAAGGCCTATTGCCATAAATAGGCTCGCCCCTCCTCCTATAGGCCCCTCCACTTGGGGGAGGATGCACCTATGGGAGGAAGAAAAAATGCTCTAATCAAGGGTGCAGGTAAGACTGCAGGGGGATGGATCCGCAAGATCCCAAAACCCAAGACCCCTGAGTGGCAAGCTCTGGTGCATGACGGTTGGCATGCATACCCACAAGCCATCTCCTCAAAAAACATGCCAAGGCCTGTAAAATTCCCCTCCCCGAGTGAGGACGCTTGCTCAGAGCAGAGAAAAACCCTGGCCCCTTAGAGGAACAGAGCCTCTGTCACCCCCTCAAAAAGAGCACCAACAATTGATGGTCAATTTTCTAAATAAGAAAGGGGGAGATGTTGTGAGCCCTGCAGGGAGTCTATCTGCATGATAGGCTTGACTATCTCACTGGAACATCAGGAGGCTGTTCACAGAATCTGGTCTTTTCATCCTGCCCCATACAAATACCAGTAGCTGCTTACAACCACCTTTTCACCCCCCAGTAGCTGCTAACAACCACCTTTTCACTGCCCTAAGCAAGCATCCTGCAGCTGCTACACCCAATGAAAAAGCTTCCTTATTCTAAGCATATAAATACCCCTATGTGAAAAATAAAATTTGGCAGCTTGATCAGAATCCTTGTCTTGCTGTCCTTCGTGTCTCTTGTCCCTTCATTCCTTCTCCCTTAGGTTCACCGCCCTCGTTGAAGTCCTGCGGGACGGGACAATTCATCTTCCATTCAACAAGTAGTAATGTGTAACAATTCCCTTTGTTTTGCTCCTTATTAAATTTGTTTCCATTTTATTTCATAAGGAAGGATGATTTCATAAATCTATTGTAGATGCAAAAATATGTCAATATATTTCTAACTGTATGCAATGATTTATACATACACATATATTACACAGGTTACAATGATAATTTATAACTTCTGTTACTATACAATTTACTGAATTATTAAAAACGTCAACGGCTCATGCCTGGAATCCTGGTTACTCAGGAGGATAAGATCTGACGATCATGTTTTGAAGCCATCCTGGGCAGGAAAGTCCATGAGCCTCTTATCTCCAAACAACCAACAGAAAATCAGAATTGGAACTGTGGCTCAAAGTATTAGAGTGGTAACCTTGAGAGAAAAAGCTCAAGGACATCACCCAGGCTTTTAGTTCAAGAACTACAATCTACCCAAAAAAATCTAATTTACACCTTTGTAAGTAGAGTATTTCCATCACCCAAATGTACATCCATGCTCATTTGCAAGGTAACTCTGTTTTGTCTCAAGTACCACTAAATATTATCACTAAAGTAGCATTACAACGTGGGTTCATTCTATCTCTCTAATGGATTTTTCTCCACTCAAATACTCAAGTATTACAATTGTTCTAATTATTTAAATCATAGCTTTTTTTTACCCCTAATACAAGAGTTTGATTGAGTGTTTTGTGCCCCTTAAATGGATGTTCTTACCACTTTGTCATGCCGCCAGCCCTAAGTTATCCTGATTATTTTTCAGCTAGAAACTGGCTTCCTACTTGTGTATTAACTTGGTCTCAGTGCACTTGATGTTATTCTTCCTGGAATTTAGAATAACAGGTGCATGGCATTGTGTACAGAACTTTCTGTTCAGTCTGGGCTTTAGCCACTATCCTCCCAACAGTGCACTCCCATGTAGTCACAAATTTCATAAGCTTGTCATAGCTGATTTTTTTAAATCTTTCATTTCCTGCAGGTTCTTGAGTACTGAATTAATTTTTGTTTTCTTGGGTTGTTTTGTTTCATTTGAATCTATGTGTTGAGTTGTTCCTCACTTTTCCTTTTGTTTCTTTCCCTCAAGTTCTTACCTAAAGTGCTAAGAAACCAATTCTTCTTTTTTAAGATAGTCAGTGTGAACATTATTTATTCCATAGCAATTTCAGTATCTATGAATGGTATACACATGCTAAGCGCAGACTTTGGCATACACAGATAGATCATGAAATATATGAAGAAAATAAAACTACAGATGAATGCCAGGAGGAGAAAAAGCTATTATTAATTGTTTGACAGAGGTTTCTCTTCTAGTGAAAGAAATATATTGCTTGATGCAGGATTTCAAAAAATCATTTTGCTAGGAGGAACCTAAACAATCATCTAATACTATAGACTTGAGAGTGATGAATTGACTTCCTGAATAATTTACTTTTGGGACAAATAAAAGCAGGCTTCCAAAAAGAGAGTAGATTTTAGAGAAACATGATGAATTTTATGTAAATAGGTCCTTAGCTGATTTTGTTAATTTGTGAACTAATAGAGGGAAATAAAGTACAGCAAGGTAAAAAAAAATAAATAACTTCACATTGAAATATTCATTTGTGTTTGTATATGTGTGCATGCATGTACGAGTACGCACACGAACATGTGCATATGCTCATGCATGCATTCATCATTCTTGAGGCTTGATAGTCGCTGGGAACTATTCCTCAACTTCCGTGCCCAAGGATAGTGGTCTACTACTTCAGCCACTGCTACAATTCTGTTGTGTTTTTTTTTTTTATAGATAATCGCTTGTATTTTCATGATTGAACCGTGGTCTTCAGATCTCAGACTCCCGAGTAGCTAGCTAAGCTTATTCAGCCTCTGAGTAGCTAGTTAAAATTCTACCTATCCTCTGTGCTTCACTGCTCCTGAGGCATTCACAAGCCTAAGTCATATATATGTCTACTTGCTTTAAAAATATTCTTAGTGTTTGGCACCAGGGTATCACATGTGTACTCTTAACTACTTAGAAGACTTGAGGACAGAACCCAGGCCAAAATTTAGTGGACTTATTTCTCAATCTATAGCTGGGTGAATTGGATCATTTCCACCATCCTGCACTATCTAGAAACTAAGATTGGAAGGACTGAGGATCCAGGCCAGGCAAGGTAGCAAGCTAGAAAAGTTGGTGTGCAACTCTGATGCCATTGATGATGGGAAGGCTAAAAGGACAGATCAGGTGCATGTTCTTGTGGAAAGGGAACCACTATCCTAAAATTAACCACAGATATGATGCCGGCCTGCAAGAACAATATACCCCAAGTTGAAATCCCCACATTTTCCACAACCAAAATAAGTATATACATTAACATCCAAAAACTTAATAAATCTGTTCTTTGTTCTAATTTCAGCTTTGTCTGATTATCATATGATGTGACAGAATAATTTCTTCATTAAACTTATGACAATTTAAAAAGACCTAGAAAATTCTTTCTCACTTATTAAGTGCAAATGAATGGAAATTGCCTCATTTCTTACATATTTGATTACCACTATAAATTTGTCATATGATTATTATTAATAGTAATATATTCTTATTTATTACTTTACTTTGTAACAGTTTTTAAACTTTTTGCTTTTCTGCTGAAGTTGAAGCATTTAAATAGTATCATCAAAGTATATTCCTTGGATATTTAGGGGAGTTTTTTACAATATTTTTAACCAATGGCTTCTAAGAATTCTTAATTGGTATGTTATTTGGTTTATTTTTAATTTCAAATTAATTTTATTGTAATGATAATGTACACAGGGGTTACAGTTACATAAATGAGGTAATGAGTACATTTCTTCGGGAAGGAACATTGTTATATATTCCAACGATATTTTTGTACACTCAAAACAAGAACTATTGATGCTTTTGCTGTTGCTATTGATCAATGGGTACTTTTGCTTTTTTTGTTCAAGCATTTTTTATTATAAAATTGATATACAGAACGTTTACACTTAATTAAGTCAACTGAAGAGTATACTTCATTTTCTTTTCTTTTTTGGGTGGGGGGGTCCGGTTGTGGGGCCTGAAGTCTGGGCCTGAGCCCTGTCCCTCAGCTCTTCAGCTCAAGGCTAGCGCTTGAGCCACTTGAGCCAAAGCGCCACTTCCGGCTTTTTTTCTTTTTGCTTTTGTGGTGCTGAGGAATTGAACCCAGGGCCTCATGCTTGCAAGGCAAGTGCTCTATAACTGAGCTACCTTCCCAGCCCCTACTTCATTTTATTTTCTAAATTTCAAATTTTGAGCTTAAATGTTTCCTTTTGTGTCTTTTTTTTTTTTTTTTTTTTTTTTTTGTCAGGCATGGGGCTTGAACTCTGGGCCTGGGCGCTGTCCCTCAGCTCTTCAGCTCAAGGCCAGCGCTCTACCAGTTGAGCTACAGCGCCACTTCCGGTTTTCTGGTGGTTTATTGGAGATAGGAGTCTCACGGTCTCTCCTGCCTGGGCTGGATTTGAACCGCGATCCTCAGATCTCAGCTTCCTGAGTAGCTAGGATTACAGGCGTGAGCCACCAGCGCCTGGCTCCTTTTGTTTCTTTAGAGTAATTCTTTTTTCAAAGTTTAAGATCAGTTAATTTAATTTTGCATGATTTTTACACATGTAAATTATTCAGACACATATATTTTGCTTTTATAGTATTTAACATGTGGCTATTTAAAAATTAATTTCTTAATTTTATATGGTTAGTGAATCTAAATACATTTATTTTCTTATAGTATAAAAATATTTGTCCAGGTAACAAATACTTACAGTATTTTTAAGAAGCACATACTTTACTAAGAAAGGCTTCATTTCTTGGTCACTTTTTGGAAGTACTTTTACTTGAACTAAAAAAAGAACTTTGAGCTCGGCATGGTGATTTGTGACATCCATTTTCTAGCTATGGTGGGAAGTGTAAATAGAGTTTGTAATTCGGGAGAGACTGGGAAACTATGAGACCTTAGTGTAAAACTATTCAGAGTGAAATGATTATGGATATAGCCATCCCTATCGTTATATACAGTACCTCGCTATCATATTCTAAATCTTGAGTTCAAACACCAGTAATATCAATCATTTATTAACATAGAAAGACACATGTTTCAAAATGTTTATTATTTAAAACTTATTTGCGAAAGTTCTCATGTCTTCTATTAATTTTCAATTTACTTAATCTAT
Source organism: Dipodomys merriami (assembly GCF_024711535.1). Taxonomy (NCBI): domain Eukaryota; kingdom Metazoa; phylum Chordata; class Mammalia; order Rodentia; family Heteromyidae; genus Dipodomys; species Dipodomys merriami. The sequence continues at coordinate 1,371,721 of NW_027203804.1, forward strand.
TAAAATCCAAGTATATTGTGACTATTTTCTTTCTACTAAACTTTTAAATACTACGAGCAATATTATTATTTCATATATTAACATACTTTTACTGTTTGTGATAATTTCATCTGTTTAATATGATAATATCAATATTGCAAATGTGTGTATGTGGTGTGTGTGTGTGTGTGTGTGTGTGTTTATGTGGCTTTTGTGTGTGTGTGTGTGTGTGCTTTGTGTGTACTTTGTAATGCTTAGGAGTTCACACCATTGCTTCACATATGCAAAGCCAATGGTTTACCACTGAGCTATACTGTCTAGTTATAATCCAAATAATGTTTTAAACCATGACTTTCATTCCTATTATGCTTTTTCAAAATTATATATGATAACATGTGATCCATATTCTATCCACGCTAGCAATTTTTATTGTAATTTAGAATATTTCCACTTCCAAACTCTTGTGTTTGTTATTGATAAAGGTTTTACTTTGCTTCTTTTCTCTCTTCATTCCTTTTCCCTTTAGAGTTTAACTATTCTCTCTCTTATTTCTTTGAAAATTATCATATTCCTATTACAACATGTATATACAACGCTTTAATTTCTATTTTAATTTTTCCCATTTCCACTGATTTTAGTACCAGCTATTAGATGGATTAAAAAGAAACTTCTCTCAGGACACTTTATTTTTCTCCTTCTCTTCTCTGAAGTCTTTCTGGTTTTTGAAACATAATAGCAATCACCTATAGCTCCTATGTGGTCCATCATTCTTACTCCTCTCACTTTCCTCTGTTGTTTTTGTACAACTCAAGTTGTTATAATTCAGCTTTTTTATGCTACAGTGTTATCTAAATCTTACCTAATTCCTGAGGTAATTTTAGTTGTTTCAAGTATTCTCTGAAGACATTTTTCTATATATAATATCTGGGGTCTTGTGTTTTTTGAAGGTACAAAATATGAGTGACTATCAAACATCTAGATATCTCTGTAGAATATTGGTCCACCTGCTCAATAAACTCCTATGTAAATTCAAGGAATACAGGTCAGTCAGAACAATCTTGTAAAATGGTGTAGCTTTATCCTTCATACTAGCTTTGAATCTTTCTATCATGTTTAGTAGTGAAGACAACATAGTTCTACTACAAGAGCAGACACATAGAAGAATGTAACAGATTTGTTAAAAATAAATTCTCAGTTGTATGGTCAATAGATTTTGAAAACTATCCTATGACTTCATGAAATAAAAATAGAATCTTAAATGGGTGTATTGGCACTATTTTCTTTCGGGATTTACAGAATGATCTTAGACTACTACCTCAATCCATTTTTTTGTTTCTTTTGTTTTGTTTTTTTGTCACTCATGGGGCTGGAACTCTGGGCTCAGGCACTGTCCTTGTGCTCTTCAGCTCAATGTGAGCACCCTATCACTTGAGCCACTGCACCACTTCTGGATTTCTGTTGGTTTATTAGAGATAAAAGTCTCATGGACTTTCCTGCCCAGGCTGGCTTTAAACCGTGGTCCTTAGATCTCAGACTCCTGCCTAGCTAGGATTACAGGAGGGACCTACAGGCGCCTGGCCTACCTCAATCCTTATACAAAAATTTATAATAAAAAAGATTATCAAACTAAATGTGAGATGTAAAAACCTATAAGAGATAAACGTAAAAATTCATGACATTGTATGAGTAAAGATTTCTAATGGAAATCATTAGTGGCTAAAGAAAGGCAAGAATATACTGGATTATATCAAGTGATAGCATTTCATAATTCAAGGGACACTATACTCATAATTCAAAGGACACTATAACCGAAGTGAAACTTATCCAACAGATAGAGGGAACATATTTGCTAATGCTACAATGTGAATGCTACAATGATTCTGAATCTTAAGTATTTTTATATCTTCTAATTCCATATAATTTTTCCTGAATAGGATATTTCTTTAAAGAACATGTGTAAATTAATAGTCAATAGGAGGAGCATATGAAATAAGTTACTCTTTAGGATCTAAGAAAAAAGACAAAGAAAACTCACTAGTATGACCCTAACATAAAAAGATGACACAAAATAAAGTAATGCATTTGTGGAGAAATTGATAAACTTCTCATAATGATCGATTTTTATAATACTGCAATAATTTTAGCAAGCAAGTTTTCAAGTCGTAAAGGTCAAAAAGAATTGTATATTCATTACACTTCTATGCATTAAAGAGAAGTAAAAAACGTGTTTCGAAAGGGAATTGTAGTTCATTGACAGTGCACTTGAAAATATGTGTGAGACTCTGGAAAAAATCCCCCAAAATCAAATTTTGAAAGGACACACTATAGAGGATGTACGCTGGACAAATTCCTGTAAGTGAATTTTATATCTATTTTAATGTCTGTTCTAAAATTTATAGCATTTCTATTTGAAGAAATGCAAGTTCGTGAAAATTAGGCTTTGAATACCTATGAAGGTACAATTCACTTCCAAAGCACTAAAATGTATACAATAAAAGGAGATAATATATTGCAAGTTAATTACATGTGATCCTACGCAGGATGCCAGTGGCTCACACCTGTAATCCTAGCTAATCAGGAGGATGAGATCTGAGGATTGCAGTTCAAATCCAGCATGAGTAGGAAAGTTTCTGAGGCACTTATCTCTAAATAACCACCAGAAAACTTGAAGTGGTGCTGTGGCTCAAGAGGTACAGCACAAGCTTTGAGCTGAAGAGTAGAGGGACAGTACCCAGGCATGGAGTTCAAGCCCCACTACCATCAAAAGAAAAAGAAAAGAAAAAGAAAAAGAAATATGATCTTAGGCAACAGTTCATTGCTAGAATAATTTCTGCTCTCTCAACATGGCCTTTTTTTCCCCCAGTTTAGTCCATGGTCTTATATATGACTTGCTTGGAACCAGAATTATTCTTCCATTCTAGTTTTTACAAATTTGCATGATTAGCTACCATGATTTAGAGCTAGTAGAAGAAAGACAGTGGCCTCATCCTTCATGTTCCATTTAGGAGTAATGCTTTCTCTATGTCACTCACATAGGTCTTTATCAGTATTTATACTGGCCTTGGCTTTATTGTTTCAAAGTTGTCTTATTTGCAGAGTCTTCTATAGTTTATTGAACCATTATACTTAAACACAGAACTTCTCTTTCTCCTATTCCTATTGTTTCTCCTACTGTTAATTTATGTACACTTGGGTAATAATGCACAACACAAACACTGACAAAAAATGTTTCTGAGAACTTACTTCCCACTTAAAATTGGTCTTAATTTACAGAACATTTAGGAAATTTGAACTTAATGTACTCCAGGATAATTTTTTCATGTTTTTTTTAATTGTGAAAATGGTAGACAGAGGGATTAGAGTTACATAAGTAAGTTAGTGAGTACATTATCTAACGAACATTGTTACCTCCTCTTTTGTTTTTCCCTGCCATCCCTTTTCTCACCACCGCCCCAATTCTCACCTTTCATTCCCAACTAGTAAAGTTCATTTTCAACATAGTGTCTTGTTCATCTCATTGTAACAATGGGTCATACTGTGTACTTCTTTCAGCATTTTATTTCCCTTCCCCTCCCCATATTAGAAATTTGTATATGCAAGTTGGAGCTCACAGACCTCAAATACAGTGGAAATGGGTTATACCATGGAGGAAGAAAATAGAAGAGAAACAAAAAAATCACATAATATATGGTAGATTGGTAGTTGGGGTGGCTTTGCTAGGACATGTTAGCTTGGTGAGGAAAGGAAGAAGTCTCGAGTCCCACCCAAACAGAAAATGAAAAATGAGACAACCAATGGCTGAAGAATTTCAAGAACAAAGGCAGGGACTGATAGTTAACCTCTAGGGGCAGTGAGGGCAGCAAGGCTGGGCCTGTGGTTGTCATGCCTCTCTCGATGCCCTTGGAAGTGAGGGCCAGCTCTGCTGTGGGCTAGGCCTGGCTCTTGCCTTAAGCAGGCACCAGGCAGGAATTGTCAGCACAGCTTCAGGCTGCCCCAAGGAGGTGGCCTGTTGTGGGTGCTGTAGCCTGGGCAGGTGCTAGGAGGATATACTCAGCAGGGCAGAGGAAACAAGGCTGGTAGGCTCCGCTCCAGCCCAGCCAAGCTCAGGGCCACTTGGGAAGTTCCAGCTCTGGATCAGGACCAGGAACTGCTCCCCAGACAAGTAGGGCCTCTGGGGACCTGTGCAGTGGCCGCCACGTGTGGGTTGTGAACCTCCTTAGAATGGCCGAGGAGTCTCAATGGAGACATGCGTTTGCTTTTGTGCCTCTCCCATCTTCAGGATTCCTGCTCTCCTCCTGCCTCCTGCCATGTGCAACTACAGGAGTCAATTTCTCCAATCCACTGAGAGGCCATCCCGGAGATGTTCACAGGACTTTCCAGGCTGCTTCACCATGCATGCAGGGCTCACAGGGTGCCATCCTCCAGGCAAAGTTTACCACCATTTCAGCTTGGCCACCCCTGCCTAGAGGACCACAAACTGCATTGTTACACATAAATCCAGGGGTTCACAAGGCCGTCCTGCAGTCTAAGGCATCCTGTCCTTCCACCTGCACAGATGTGGAGCAGTTGTGGAGCCAACTGCAACATCATGATTGATTATCTGAAAAGAAGAGGAAAAAAGCTTCATTGTTCCAGATACAGCTGCCCCTGTGGTTCTCTGTGTACACTAGCCTTGTGCTTAGATAAGGATCCCCAAAGACCACCATGGAGCCAGTTCTTATGTGACCACATTAGAGTCATTTATTGCAAGGTCGAGCCTGGACTCACAACTGTCACCATTGCAGTGGGTCAGAGTTGAGATCCCCGACCCTTCTGTTAACTGGGTAATCTTATAACAATCTTATTGGCTAGCGAGTGCAGGCTAAGCAATAATCAATACTTTGTGGAGGAGAAGGGGAAAAAAGAACAAATCGTTTAAATAGGGATACAGGTGGACCCATTGCAACAATGAGATGTACAAGTTCTTATGGAGAAAAATGAACTTTACAACTTTGGTGAGGGGAAGGGGGGAGGAAGATTCGATGGGGGGTCGGGGGGACAATGGGAAGGGATGGGAGGGGGAAACAAAGGAGGAGGCAAAAATTGCTTGATAAGAAATGTACTCATTATCTTGCCCATGTAACTGTAGCTCCTCTGTACAGTATTTCCACAATAAAAAAGTAAAAAAAATTAAAAAATTAAAAATAATCTGTAACTTTAGGTACTTCTTGTCATCCGCTGATGGCTATTGCTAGGGGAGTTATGGGCAGAACTTTATTGTGACATTTCACGGTTTTTCCAGGAACCTGAGTTTTAACTTTCAGTAAATGACTAATTTCAATGGGTACTTTCAGTAAAGGCCTTCACAATGGATAGTTCCTGAGTATTCAGTGTCTAAGTCCAGAATGCCTGTGCTTTGGCAAAGATCTCTTACTAGCGGTGTGTGTGTGTGTGTGTGTGTGTGTGTGTGTGTGTGTGTGTGTGTGTGTGTGTGTGTGTGTGTCTGTGTCTGTGTCTGTGTCTGTGTGTGTGTGTCTGTGTGTGTGTGTGTCTGTGTGTGTGTGTGTCTTTGGGTGTTGTGTGAGAGAGTCAGACACAGCTGAGGTTTGGGGTAAAATTCTCCTTCCCTTCAGCATTGAGTTTTGGTATCTATTGTTTGTCCCACCTCCCCAATTTTGAGTTCTAAAGTTGTCCTTCTAAATACTTTTATCCTTTGATCTTCTTGATATTCAGATTCCTAAGTTCTGCTTGTGAACTTCAACATTTGCTTCATTAAGGTGATGCCTTTCTTCCATCTTTTATGAAGCGCTTTGCTCTCTTTAAATGCAGTTTATACTGTGTTAGTGGTTTTACTTAGCCCAGACTGTGGTGGCCCAGGCTCTGACTGTTAATTCTGAGATTAGTTTAGGCCAATATGAGATACTATATTTCAGTATATCAATGAAAGAAGTTCAGCATCTTTATTGAAACAATTTCCTGGCTGTAAATACAAACAAAAACATCCAGTGATATAAATGTACAATCTGTTGTTTTTAGTTAATTGTGCACCACTGTAATGAAAAAAAAAACTTTTTACTAACTGAAATGTGTATTTGTAATGGGAAAAAATCAAATGTTATAAATCTTAAAAATTGATCAAATACCAAAGAAAAAGAAAGACACTAATCAGGAATGAAGTACAAATGTAAGTGTTTAATAAATAAATGAAATTTTTGAGATTCATATCTACATAACAAATACGAAGGAAAATAAAGAGGAAAGTCACTGAGATCCTATCTTACACACCAGAATAGTTACCACCACTCAAATAAATAAACTGCTGGAGAGGTAAATAAATCAGGAAGTATATTTGGTTTTGTGGCATTGTAAACTAGTGCAACCCATAGGGATATCTTAATGGAAGTTTACACAATACCAAAAAGACAGATATGTTGATGACCTTTACTGCAATTGGATACATATTGAAGGAATATGAATCAACATGAACATACATGTTCATGGTATTAATATTCTATAGCAACCAAGCTGTGTAATCAACCTAGATGCACCAGAAAGAGGGAATGAAGAAAATGTGCTATTCATAGCTATAAACATGTTCTGGTATATGAGAAGTGAATGTTTCTACTGTATCATTGCTAAATATTTTTAATATATACCTAATCCTAATTTCACTAATTTTTGTGGCATTGTGTTTTTGCTTTAATGAGGAACATCCATATTGATTTTCAGAACAATTACAATAGGTTGAAGATTTCCTATAATATGTAGATATTAGATCAAAATTTAAATATATCAATGAACACATAGAGGACCATCATATATAGTTTATAATTTGAAGCAATTTTAAGAAGGCAACAGTTGGGGGAAAAGATGATGTTAGAAACTTAAAATATACACAGACATGGGAAAATACCAAAAAATGTGCAACTAATTACTGCTAATAGTAAAATATTTTTCTCAAGTATTAACAATGAAACTATTAAAATAATACTTAATAACATCAAATAAATATGCCATAGAAGAAAATGTACCATAGATACATGTTTCCCCATAATTTGTTTTACTTTATAACAAATGGATTAGAAGATGCTAACACATTCAAGTGTCATTGATTGAATGCAGCAAAGGAAAGTAAGAGAGAAGTAGAGAGTAAGAACAACCTGGGGTATGGATAAAGATACTCAGTAGAACTTTGTAAGGAAAGAATGTGCTCTGTTTTCCTGATCAAAATAGAGCTAAGACAGCTAACTTTTGACAGAACACTTGTAATGTAGAGTAGTGGAGTTAGTAATTTAGGTAGTAATTTATTACATTTATTCCCTACTCTTATGATGTGATTCCCTAATGATGTGAGTGATACTAGATTTTCTTTTTTTGGGGGAGCGGTGTCCGGTCCTGGGGCCTGAACTCTGGCCTGGGCACTGTCCCTCAGCTCTTCAGCTCAAAGCTAGCGCTCTACCACTTGAGCCACAGCACCACTTCCAGCTTTATTCTTTTGGCTTATGTGGTGCTGAGGAATCGAACCCAGGGCCTCAGGCATGCAAGGCAAGCGCTCTACCACTGAGCAACCTTCCCAGCCCCCTGATTCTATATTTTCTGAGCCTTTTTTTCACCCAAAATCTCTAAATTCCTCACCCTGCCAATGGTTCTTCTGCTTCTCTCATTTCTCCTTGTTTCTGAACTAAACTCCTGTAACCTTTTGGTTCATGAGAAAAAGCTGGAGAAATATGAGGATGGCTTGGAGTCAGAGCTTGGAGGATCTGGTAAAGGACTTTCACCTGGGTCTCAGAATCAGATATTAATTGACCTCTTTGGAAATGGAGATACTCACTCACTCAGGCAGAATCTGTCATTCCTTGACTTTCTCTGAAGAAAGGGCACAATACTAGGGCACAATTCAGAGAATGAGCTTTCCCATTGTCAGAAGGAACAGGTTGAAAACTAAAAGTGGCTTCAGGTCCCGAAGGGCCAGTCAGAAGCCAAGAGATCACACTTTCCTCCTCATTAGGGACCTTCTGGTAGGAATAGAGACTGATCAAAGTCTGACATAAACTGAGACTGGGCCTAAGGTGGAAACAAAAGAATGACCCTCTCTTTGATTACAAGGGAGTTATATAGTGAGACATGACAACTTCCTTCATATAAGAAAATTAAAGTTATCTCACTGCCACTTTGCAGGAGATCAGTTTCCCCAAAGTAGAAGTTGTTAAATGTTGTGACTGCCAGTTTGCTCTGTAGGCTGTTGTCACTCTCACCCCTTCTCATGTCAGGAATGCATTGCTTCTTTCAGGCACTCTACTACCTGTACTGACTCCTAGGCAGGAATACTGTAGGCTGTTCTTTGGCTAACCTCTTGCATTTAAAGTAAATTAGGCACAGGCTCTGCTCATGCCAAGAGGTAGATGCAAGAGGTGAATAAAAGCTCAGATTTGTACAGAAACATGATCATATTGAAAAAAATTAAATTAAATTAATAGTTGAATAATTTAGGGTTTATAGCCACAAAATTTAGGTAATTATTAGTAATACATCTAGAATCATGGATTAGGAAGAGAACTGTGAAGTAGGTTCAGGATACAATGGAAAAGACACACCATAGCCATAACAGGAGATGAGAGTATGAAGGAACTATTGGCATAGGTCCATTTATTATCTTAGGAGTGACCTTGGATAAGAGGCTTTTAGAATAATATCTAAGAGGGACTTGCTGGGCACTGGTGGCTCACACCTGTAATCCTAGCTACCTTGGAGGCTGAGATCTGAGTATTATGATTCAAAGCAATCCCAGGCAGAAAAAGCCAGAAGTGGTGCTGTGGTTCAAGTGGTAGAGCACGAGCCTTGAGCTCAGGGACAATGCCTAGGGTTCGATTCTTCAGTGCCACATAAGCAAAAAAAAAAGCCAGAAGTGCTTTTATGGGTGAGTGGTAGGGAACTAGCCTTGAATTGAAGAGGTGAGGGACAGTGCTCAGGCCCAGAGTTCAGGCTCCTTGTCCACCTAAATAAAAACAAAAAAATAAAATAAAATAACTTCCAAACTTATTTTTTATCATAATTGAAGAGAGGCTCCTCTTACAGAAATTCTCCTTATCTAGCTCAAGGTCATCAAAACTTCAGTAGACTTTTCCTGTTCAGATGTAATGCACCTAACTCTAATGAACCTAATCATTGCTGGGAAAGTATGGTCATAGATACGTTTGTTGTATTTTTCCTTATGAATATATAATACTCAGTTATTATATATAATATATATTATAATATAGAATACATTATACATTGTATAAATAGATTAAATAGATTATAACATGTATTATGTATTAACAGACTTCCTCATTTTAGATGTAGGAACAGGCAACATATTGAAAGAAAAATGTTTGAATCTCTGAGTTATTTCTCTACCACAGGACAATACCAGGTTTCATTCTTATTACCCAAAGAGCAACATAGGAAAACGATGCCCATGGATGTGGTTCTCTGGATTTTGGATATATATATAATGAATAATATTGAATATGTAAAACTATAACAACAGATAAATAAGTGAATACCTATGTGCACACACTCCCAGTCACTTTCATGTATAAGACTTTCTTTTCTATGCTCTTATTCACCTACACAGAGAGTACATGAGTTGCCCTTGAATTGTCCTGGAAGTTCTTTATTGGGATACTGTAACTTCACATCCTTTGTTCCCTAAGTAGTCAGATGCTATGTATTCAATAACAAAACTGTTACAAGCAAAAGTATCCACGCTGACACACAGAGGAACTTGGATTTCAGAAATGCCACAAATAAGTGGGAGGTACAGCAGTACTTTTCAAAATTGAATAGACTACATATTTATTAGAAAGCTTATGAGAAAAAAACTTCAGCGTAGGATGATACACTTGAAGAAAACTACAGTTTAAATTACATATAGCCGGGGGCTGCAATAGACAATAAATAAGAATTTTTAAAAAAATAAATTACATATGACATCAAATTACAAAGTTCCAGGGCATTTCCCTACTCTTGAAAACTAGAGTAAAACATATTAAAAGTAAATAAATGAAAAGACAAATGTTTTATACCAAATTTCAAAACATACTATATGTTATACAAAGGAAATGTGATAAGCATGCATTTTACACTCTATTAAAATAATATGGCATGAAGAATCTGATTAACTGATTCATAAAAGTCAATACAATGCAGTTAAAACATCCGATATCTCAAGTGTTAACTTAGCAGAATACTTTCCATCTATGGTGTCTATTTTGCATATCATCCAGCCCTATCCATCCCACAATGGCAGAAGGCTTTTCCTGAGAAAGTCCAGAGACCCGTCTACTGTGAGTGCTCAATGTAAACCTGTTCCAATTCTCTTTTATTTGGACATGTGATAGACCGACTATCTGTTAACTTGCCAAAGGCACAATTTGGACAGGCTTCCAGTAGTGATATTTTAGCTCTCAGAAAAAAAGGGAAATTGAAGACAGAGGGAAAATCTACCAGATCCCTGAAAGATTTCTATCATTGTGCTAAACCTGTAGCTTTCTAATGACAGTTGAACAAACTGCAGTAATTGCCACTCCAACCACAGGTCCAAAAAGTGGCTTTCCAAATATTGGCCTATTTTCACTTTGGTAAATCAAGACACACTATTGTGGCCCCGTTTTACTTAAACTATCAGCTATGGTTGGCCCAAAGGATAGTTGAACTTAAGAATTTCTTAAATTTTAGGTCATCACACAATCACTTCATAGCCCTTAAACATTAAAAATACCTACCCATATAAGTCTGCATTACATACTTATTACTGTTTTTCTTCATTTGTCATGATTTACATATTTGTGTATCCCGGGGCTTAGCTCTGTAATATTCCTTCTCATGTTTTTTTACCACTGAGTACAGTAATTATTTCTGTATTTTTCTCCATCTCTGTTTACATTAATTCAAGTCCTTAATAGCATCCTGTCTACTGACAACTCCTAACTACTGATTTTAACAAACACAAAATGTCCCAAGTGAGCTTTGATCTCTATCTACAAACCAATACCTCATTACTATTTGATTAAGTGATAACTGTTCCAGCTGTCTTCTCAAAATACCTTGGAGTCATTTCAGACTTACAAACTTTTTCACACCTCATATTTATTCTATGACCAGGTTTCGACAAATTAACTCACTGTATATTTTAGGAAGAATATATATATATATATAAATATATATATATATATATATATATATATATGTATATACACACACACACACACACACACACACACACACACACACACACACATATATATATATGGTATATGAGTGCTAGTACAATGACTAAAATTTGCAGCCTAGGTTCTTTTATTTTTATTTTTTTGGGGGGTTCCGGTCGTGGGGCCTGCACTCTGGGCATGGGTGCTGTCCCTCAGCTCTTCAGCTCAAGGATAGTGCTCTACCACTTGAGCCACAGCACCACTTTCAACTTTTTTCTTTTTGCTTATGTGGTGCTGAGGAATTGATCCCAGGACTTCATGCATTCAAAGCAAGCGCTCTATCACTGAGCCACCTTCCCAGCCCCTTACTTTTCTTTTTGGTTCAGTCTTTATTTGGTATAAAGATCACCTACAATATCATTACCCACACCCTTTTAATTTAAAAATATGTATATTCTGTAGCAATGTTATTGCCATTATAACCATAATTAGGAAGATAATGTAGGTTCATCTGCTCCATACATCTTGAAAGGTAATGAGGGTGAAACTTACAGAATATCCTCAGATATGCCTGGTGGAAACCTGGATTTGAATTATGGTTGTACAGCTGATCCGTATTGGGTACTTGGGAAATTTGTTTGGCCTTGTTGCCTACTTCTGTTTTTAATAAAATACTTAATTCATTTCCTAACTGGAAGAACTATCTTGAGCGCTAAAATTACCCTAATGCAGGTGCAATGCTTGGAATGGTGTCTGCACATTGTGTAGTAGGTCCCAAAGAAGTCAGTTTCTATCAACATTGTCAGAGCATCCTTCCTGAAGGCCTTAAGAAATATATACCCAACTGATGTTAATATCTGTGAAAACTTATCTTTACAAAAAAGGTCTTGTCTTCATATGAAACAATTAAAGTAATGTTGGGGCTGTCCTGTGGCTTTTATTCTGAAGGAGGTTTGCCTAAATTTTATTCTTACTCTATTAGTAGTAGCAGTAGCATTCTTTAGTGCTACCCTTCATTTTTCTAGTTCTGTGTTCCATTTGGAATACTATTGTAACTTAGTTTATAATCTTTGTTATTAGAATAAATAAACTACAACTGCTGAAGTTTTAAATAAAGAGACAATTATAGGTGTGCATTACATTTTATGTGCTTAATACTTTCCTGAAATTATTCCTTTTAGGTTATATATCCCTAACAAACTATTTTTAAGATTTCTTATATGATTTATGGATTTATTTTATGATTCTTATATGATTTCTTAGAGATCCATAAATAAAACATCTCAGAACAGGACAAAAGAAGGTAAGAAGTTATAAAAATACTATTATGGGGGCTGGGAAGGTGGCTCAGTGGTAGAGTGCTTGCCTTGCATGCATGAGGCCCTCGGTTCGATTCCTCAGCACCACATAAGCAAAAAGAAAAAAGCCGGAAGGGGTGCTGTGGCTCAATGGTAGAGCGCTAGCCTTGAGCTGAAGAGCTGAGGGACAGCGCCCAGGCCCAGAGTTCAGGCCCCACGACCGGACCCAAAAAAATATACTATTATGGTGTCTTAATGGCTAAGTGTAAAGAACATGTAACAAAACAGTTGGAAGATTCATTTGCTCTTTTTTCTATTCTCTCACCCTTCATTGTAGAAACTTTCTCACTATGAAGTGCCAAGTCGTCTGGACATTTCAAGCCTTGTCTCAGTGACAGAAGTGATGGGATTAGGACATGTGCTCCTATGACTTGCTTTTAGGAAGTTCACAATAAAGCAATACCAGTACATATTAAGAAATTTTTCTGAGAGATGTGCATTGACTTCCTCAATTGCCAAAATTAAATTCATATATCAAAACATCAAATTACTTACATTATAATATATGCAGTTCAACTGGCATTACTAACACTTCCATAAATCAAATACAAACTAAAAGCTCTATATCAAAAACCAACATCTAAGGCAGTGTTGAAAATACAAGAAGAAATACAATAAATCTAATAGAGTGAGATCTTTAACACTGGCAAGAGCAATGATAGCTGAATTTTTAACCAAGCTTGGAAAGTTCAGGTGTCCACTAATTATGTGATTAGAGTTGCGGAGTTGACCTTGGTATTAAGATTAGAGGTAAAATTCAAAGACAGCTAAGGTTGCTGCAGTATTGTAGCTCTATACAGTGTGACCCTCCCTGATAATGGTAAAGCACAGAGTAGAAGCTAAGTCAATAAAATGTATAGGAAAGATTTTCCACTGAGAATAATTGCAGGTGGTGATCATCACACTTGCATTGAAAATGTACAGCCCATCATTCTACTTTAAACTCTAGAATATTTCTGATCTGAAGACAATTATAACACACCAATGTGCTGTGAGTGCTGAGCAGTTTAGGTGTGTATTACTGTAATATATGTAAAATCTTTAGAGGTATGGAGTGACCTGACCTTCAAACTTCATTCTGTGTTGTTAAGTTTCATGGAAAAATGTTCACAATTATGCAATTCACACTCATCTAAGTCTGAATCAGGCAACTGAGATAAGACATTTGAGTCAAGCGGAAAAGGTCAGATAATGTGATGTTAGGAAAATGAACCCTTAAATATCTATTTTAATGTTTTCGTTTCTTTCATGCATGTGTTTCTAACGCATTTATAAGATTATTTCTTTGTTGCTTTGTATGTCCCTCCCCCACAGTGTAACCCCCGCTTTCACTATATTTGATGTCAGTATAACATGTGGAGGAGATGGGGACAAACAAGTTGTTTAAGGATTCAGGTGGACCTGTTGCAACAATGAGAAGTACAAAATGTCATGTCAAAACCAACTTTACAATGTCGGTGTGGGGGGGAGGGGGGTATAATTGGGTGGGGGGAGGGAGGAGGCTGGGAAGGGAGGTGAAGGGTAAACAAAGGAGGAGGCTGCAATGCTTGGTAAGAAATGTATGCATTATCCTGCCCATGTAATTGTAGCCCCTCTGTACAGTATGTTCTCAAATAAAATAAAAATAAATTAAATTAAAAAAAATAACAAACAAAAAAAAAGACATTTGGGTCATCACTCCAGTGATGTGGTTTGTGACCTATGAAATAAATAACATTATTTCACAATGTATATGTGTTTCTGAAAATTTATGCAATACCAAATACCAAATGTACAAAAGGGACAATTGTCCATCTCTTATATATATCCGAAGTAAAGATACACTTGAACTATACTTTCTTGTTAGAGGATCACAGAATGACTGCTGATGTTTGGTTTCTTTCCAGGTGCTCCTATATATTTGTGAATCTTCTCTGAGGAAGTGTTTTCCATAGTTTGTTTTGAGGTGTTCCGAATATCAGTACTGTAACTAACCACAACCAAGAAACAGCAAAGATGATGGGATACCTGGCCAAAGAACTGAGAAATCACAGGAAGTTATAGGAAAGAAGACACCAGAGGACCCAAAGCCTCATTGCCAGCTTCTGGATCACCAAATCCTGTTTAAAATGCTTTATATTCATTCTACTACAGGGGTGGGGTAATGAGAGGCTACAGGTATGTCCACAAACTGAGGCATCAATCTAGTTTGTGGTTACAACCATTAACTGAGGTATTGTTTGTATACATAGTGATAATTGAATCCCTTATTTTTAAGGAGCAGAAGGAAGCAATAATCATTACAACCATAGCACAGACATCCATCTTGTTTCCAAAGTCTTAAACTTTTATTTTCCAACAGCTCTAACGTAAATACTTTTGAGGTAATAACCCATACCCCTGTCTTCCCTTAACTGTTTGACCTTTCCAGAGCACAAGCTCACAGCCTTTTGATTGCTGTTTGAGATGGCTTCCCAATATATCCCTTTCCAGGTATAACAGTTTGACTCTAGAATCCCTCACAAGTACTATTACAGATGGGTTATTTTGAAAGGGATATTTTTTTCTAGGATAGGTTCACTTTTTAAAATTTTATTTTATTTAAAGGTACTATACAGAGTGGTTACAGTTACATGAGTAAGGTACATTCCTTGATGAATATTGTTACACACTCCATTGTTGTTCTCTTATCCTTTCCCACCCTCAACCATACCCCCCACCCCAAAGTTGTAAAGTCCATTGCTGGTATATTGTCTTGTGAATATCATTGTTGTAATGGGTCACTTCTTTCATCATTATGTTATTTCCCTTTCCTTCTCCAAATCAGATAATGTATATACAAGATGGAAGGTACCAGAATCAAGACAGAGATGTCCAGAGATAAATCAAAGACAAATGAAATAAAATAAGATCTAGTTACACTTCTTTACCGACATCAAGGTTGATATCTGAAAAAAAAGTAATTGTTGTTTCCATGTCTTGGAGTCCATTTCAATTAGCATCATTTTGTATGGTCAAATGTACATAGCTCTAGAGCCAGCAATCCCATTCATGGGCATTTGTGGAAATTATCTCTAGATAGCTAATGGATGAAAAATGGAATTGAAAATAGCAAAGGAAAACAAATCAACATTCAGGTATTATGATTTTATAATTCTAATATGAAAGAACTGAAGCTTTTGTTTAATGAAGAAGAAAGTTTACCCTGTAATTTCAATGCAAGGTATCAGTTGTAATGAGTCTAAAGTCTTTTCCTCAAAGATATCCAAGAGTAATATACTCATCCTCTGAAGAGTAAATAAGTAATTATTTATTTAGCTTTGCTTAATATTAATTTACATGTACAAAATAAGTTAAAATATCTTCTCAGGCTGGGAAGATGGCTCAGTGGTAGTGTTTGCATGCAAGAGTCCCTGGGTTCAATTCTTCAGTACCACATAAGCAAAAGAAAAAACCCAGAAGTGACACTGTGGCTCAAGTGGTAGAGCGCTAAACTTGAGCTGAAGAGCTGAAGGACAACGTCCATGTCCATAGTTCAAGCCCCACGACCGGACTCCAAAAAATAAAACACTAAAACTACCAGCACAAGTATGTTTTTGGAAGCATTATTACCATATCTAAGATATGGAACCAGTCCAGATGCCCCTCAGTAGATGAATGGATCACGAAAATGTGGTATATATACACAATGGAGTTTCATGCTTCTATGAGAAAGAATTACATAGCCCCTTTCTTAAGAAAATGGAAAGACTTGGAAAAAAATCATTATGTGAAGAAAGCTAGACTCAAAAAACATAGGCTCTATGGTTTCCCTCATTTTTATTAATTAATATATGCTTAGGATAGTCCTAGCAGATAGTTTCATTTTTTACACTCTTAATATTCGCTGTTTGTGTGTGTGTGTGTGTGTGTGTGTGTGTGTGCGTGCGCGCGTGTGTGCAGTAATGAAACTGACTCAGAGCCTCAAAATCTTGCTTGTTTTTTTCACTCATGACTGACTGAATCTGTACTATTTTAACCAAGGTTTCAATACGTGTTTGATTGAACAATTGAACATAAATATCTCGTGGATTGCTACCCCAGCCATCTGTGAACCATGGTCTTACAATCTCAGCCTCATGAGATGAGATACTGGCATCTAGCTCTATTGCCAAGTGTCATTTTTCATTTTGTTTTCTTTTGTTTTTGTTGTTTTTGTGCATCCAAAATCTGTATGGGAAACAAATCATTTATAATCAGGACTATTCACATAAAATTGTGTGTTGTTTAAAGATTACCTTAATAATGTAGTCCTTTTGCATCCACATTATGTGATTTGATTTTTTGAACTCTATTGTTGCAGTCAAGTCAATTATATATAATTTGAATCTTCTTGTCTTGGTTTTAGAGGGTGTGAGGTGTTTAAAAACAGAATTTATCAAGGTTTAACTCTACACTACTGAAGCAGGACCTTTATTATTACTCAATGTCCTGTAAATCATAAGTTTATCACTACTTGAGGCACCATATGAGCACACATAGTTTCCTATAATACCTACAAATATTTTAGACCTCAATGTCATGCAATGCACACTTCTGTCAAATATGCAAGGGCATTCTTTGTGATTCTCCATGGATTTTCACTGTTCTTTTCTCTATTCTCCAGTGCTAAGTCATGTGATGGTCATGTTGATTTTCTCCCCTCTTATATTCATCATTGTATCTTGGGAACTACTGGTATGCATTACTGTACTTCTGTCCATTCTCCTTGTGCTTCGGCTTGTACCCCTCTGACCTCGAAGGGCTAAGAATTGGGGATATTTGCTTTACTCTTTATCTCAGACATCTATGTCTACTTTCTAGAAATACATTCATTGAATTCCTTCTGTAAAGTCTAATGTCTTGAAAATTATTACTGCATTTTCATGGCTTTGTCATTTGGCATTAGGGAAGAACATAGATCAGTACTGTAACTTAGGTAAAAGATTATTGCAATCATGCTTCAATAGATATTCTTCATTGGATAATGTGTATTTCAAGGTCTGCCTGCCTGCTTCTTTTTTTTGTTTATTTTTCAATGTAGTCTTTTCTTCTGGAAAATATTTATGTGCCTAGTGAAGATCAATTCTTACTGTAACTATTCATTAATTTTCTTCCAACCTCATTTCACAGATCCCTCTGAGTTTCTTCAGGGTCTGTATAGTGCTTCACATTTTTAAATATGTTTTAACATCTATGCATCCAATGATGAAGACACATTCCTTAAGTCACCATTTTGATGACTGAAAAGAAACCATGCTGCAATCTCACTATATGGCAATTTTCTGGTTTTAAATTCTTTTAGATTAAAATTGATGCTGGACAACAAATATTCTGTGTACAATTTTATATTTTCCTAATTATTTTAATATACTTCCAATATTATATAAAGTTAAAACATTATCACTTACTTAGTTTTAGGATTTCTAAAACGGTCAGAGTAAAAGTTCTATTCATTCACAATTTTAAGATAATAGAGTGTCCATTATGACCAAGTGAGATATTTAAAAAATTTTTTTGTAGTCCTTAAAGGTTGTGCTGGGGAATCCAGTCCAGTGCTTCATATTTCTTAGTCTACTGTAGGCCACTGAGCCTGATGTGACCTGTGGTTTTATTTTCACTCAACAGGAATTTTTAAAAATTCAATAGAAATTATTACTTGCTTACTTTCTCCAATATCTCTCGCATACATAAAAGTAATATAATTCTACACTGACTGAAAATGGTGTTCCTATTAGAGTAATTGTTTATTTTTTGTAGCCCCACTCTTTACTAAATCTTGTCCCTTTCCTATCTCCCCTTCCCATAAAACTTGACTGGATCCACTGGAAACCCTCTTCCAGTCAGCCTGGACCTTAAAAAGCCCAACCTTAAATAACCTACCCCCTGGTAGTCCTGCTATAAACTTTCAAAGGCCTGACTGCAACCAGAATCCTTCCTGAAAGTCCTCCCCTGCTACAGGGAAATCCTTCTTCCACTCCACCCCTTCCTGGAATCCCTGCTCTTCACCACCAGAAACCAAGCCACATCCATATCTCCTCCTAAGATCCACCTTGCTGCACCAAGAACCCCGCCTACATTGGGCTCCTCCCTCTAATCCTAACTTCATCCACCAGATACCCTGTAGCTAACTACTCTATTCCCTCAGAGTCCCATTGTTCCCATATTCTATTACTTCCAAGCTCCTCCCGTCCCTTTCATACCCCACTCCCAACCAAACTTCTCCCTCGACCCCTCCTGGTTTCATCAGAAACTGGATCCATAACTAATCTAAGTAGCCGAAATTTTCAAGCCCAGCCCTAAACCTACCTCTTCCCACAATTTCCTTCATGCTATACCAAAAACCCTCCACCTCTCTATAACTGCCCTTGTAGCCCCGTCTTAATTGACCAGAAGCTTCTCACACAGCCCATCTCCTGCTTGGAAAGCCAGCCCTGCTTCACCATAGGCCTCTCTACCTCTCATATCTACTCTCTCAATGGCTTCATTGTTCCCGTGATGAATCCTCCCCTTATTGGCTCCTCCCACAGAGCCACACCCTACTCAACCCTGCCCATAATTACTCTACACCTTTGTTGACCTTCCACTCCTTCTCAAAGTCCTTCTTCCAATTAACCCCATGGCTCCAAGCCCTGACCTGTTCTAGAAAACCCCCACCACACTATCCCATCTCTCTACACCCTCATTATTCCAATGCAAACTACTGCATCTGTTGGCCTCCCTCTGGAAGCCTCACCAGGCTCAACTGTAAATCCCTGTCCCTTTATAATCCCTTTTTGAAAGTTGCCTTGCCCCACTGGAAACCCTGTCCAAGTCTAATGTCCTGCCTTGCAACACTGAAATCCCCACCCAAACTTACTGCTCTTTTCGAAGTGGTAACTGGCTACACCAGAAACCCTGTCCTAACTAGTGTAGTCCACTGGATCCTATCTCTGCTCTCACAAAGCTCTGGTCCTAAAAAATTCCTCTATACATTGTTACTACATCCTGCTCTGCCCGAAACCCCACCTCCACCATAACACACTTCCCAAAGGCCCGCCCCTTACTAGCCCACTTCTTTCTAGCACCACTCTGCCCTCTCACAGAACTTGAAAAGCCTCTCCCTCATAGCTCTGCATTCCTGCACCAGAATCCCCACCTTTTGTCAGCCTCTTGCCTTCATTATCTTCCCTGCCTTATGGGAAACCTCACCCTACATATCCCACCAGGGCTCACAGTGCTACACCAAAACCCCTCCTCTAAGTAACCTCCTCCTCTGTAGCCTTGTTCTTCCTTTTCAAAGCTCTGCCCCAAACAGCCTCTTCCCCAGTGACCTTGCCTTCTTCCACTGAAAACCCATCCACCTGACAGTCTCCATCCTAAAGTCCCACCTACTCCACAAGAGACCCTGCTCCTAACAAGTCTACTCTTTCCTGTCCCCTCCCTGCTGTCTCAAAGCCTTACACAGACTGGCTTTCACCCTCAAAACCCTGCCCTGCTTTACCACAGAGGCTGTGCCAATACCAACTCCTCCCTTGAACCAGACAGGGCTCCACCAGAAACCCCACACCACCTCATCCTTGAAGTTCCCACCTAGGAACATTTATTACAAAAGTGATTTTATAATGGTCACAGAATTCATACTAGTCCATATGATAAGAAAGAAGTATTGACAAAAGACAACAAAAATTAGATAGCTATTAGATGCCTTAGTCTAGTTTGGGGTTCTGTTAACAGGCAGATTCACATTGTGTGAAAATGTGTGAAGATGATTCCTCTAACTGGAAAGCATTTTTTGAAGCATCAGTAAGGTTTCATGAGTGATCATTTTATTTCTAGAATTTTCGTCCACATTTGTGTCCATTAACTTATAAATATAAGTTATTTTAAATCCTCTGGTTTATTTGAGGAAAGAGTATTAAGATGTAAAAAGATGACTTTCAAATCATCTCTCTAATGAATAATTTTGGACTTACTTACTTTACTATGTACTAGAATTTTTAGTAACAGAAATTCTCTACCAGAAACCCCTTTGAATTTCCTACTTCCACTAAAGTGCCCTTTGGAAAAGATTGAAGTGAGATTATACAGGTAGAATGTCAGAAATAAAAACGTATTTGAGATCATAACAAAATCATGATAAAGACCCTACCCAATGTGGTTTAAATTTTCTATTGAAAGGAACGTAAGCATATTTAACTGCAGACTTTCTGAAGACTAGAAGACAAAAATATAAGAAATACCCTCCTATACCACGGTTCTGAAAACAAAACAAAACCAAGGAAAGACAACATAATGAAACAGAAGGGAATGAGAAACTTGTACATGTGATATAGAATGTAAAGATACACTGAATCAGGTAAAAATAATTTTGGACACAATACCTGGTTGTTCAATATATTTCATTGTATATATTGTTCCTGTTTAACCTGTGACATAATATAGGTCTCAGCAGGGATCTGTCAAGGTAATTGTGTAGTTAGTCAATTTCATCATTGCAAGATCATCAGGATGATAAACTCCCACACACCTTAACATACCTGCAATAGCTCTAGACATACATTCCTATTGGTCCAACAGTGTAGGGCAGACCTGTATTTAACCCAAGTTTTGTATGCGGTATGCTATATTTTTTTTCAGGCTTGATACAAAATGTCTCTGCCCAGAATTAAATGAAGGCATTTATAGCTAAAATGATTAGGGTCATTGTTAACATCTAAAGCATGCTGAGGTTTTTCTTTATACCTCTCCTTTTCCCTTTCTTTCTTCCTCCCTTTCTTTCTTCCTCCCTTTCTTTCTTACTCTCTATCTTTCTTTTCTTTTCTTTTCTTTCTTCCTCTCTTTCTTTTCTTTCTTCCTCTCTTTCTTTTCTTTTCTTTTCTTTTCTTTCCTTTCCTTTCTTTCTTTCTTTCTTTCTTTCTTTCTTTCTTTCTTTCTTTCTTTCTTTCTTTCTTTCTTTCTTTCTTTCTTTCTTTCTTTCTTCCCTTTTCTTTCCTCTTTTAGGAACTGAGTATGAATTTAAATATTTTGTTTGCTGAACAAGTATTCTACCATTAGAATAATCCTTTTTCGATTTATTTACTTTGTTCATAGGTTATCCATTTTGCTGAGGGCTGAACACAGGCTAAGTTCCTCACCTCTGTCTGCCAAGTAGCGGGGATCACAAATGCATTCCAACATGCGAACCTTTAGGATGATATGAGACTCTTATTACTTTCCTTGCACACTGGTTCTGATCTGTGATCCTCTCAAATTCTACCTCTTCAATTAGTGATGTGAGTTCCAGTAGCCTGCCCTCAGTTTAGATCGTCTAAATGAATTATTGAAGGCAATTTCACTTTAATCTCTTTTTTGCCAGTCCAGGGGCTGTTATAGTTTTATTTCTAGACAAATTTTGTGTATATACGCACATTAGCGTTAAAATATTACTTTGTCCCCCTCTTTTCCTTTTTAATTTTCTTGGTCAAGGGGCTTGAATTCTGGGTCTGGGCGCTGTCCCTGGCTGGTCAGATCAAGGCTAGCATGTTACCACTTGAGCCACAGTGCTACTTCTGGTTTTCTGGTGGTTAATTTGAAGTAAGAGTGTCATGGATTTCCTGCCAGGGCTAGCTTTGAATTACTATCCTCAGATCTCAGCTCCTGAGTAGCTAGGATTCCAGGCATGAGCCACTGGCACCCAGCTAAAAATGTTACTTATTTTAAGTTCTGTGTTTTAGTTGAGGGAGTAACCTAAGTGTGTAGAAATTTAACTTTCAAGTTACCTCTCTAAGTAATTTCAGAGTTTCATTTTCATATTCATTGCAGTTATTAATAACAAAAACTCCCAAAGTAACAGAATAATCCTTCATTTTCTCCTTCCCATAGGTACTATTGGAAGAGTATAAGTGAGATCTTAGACAATATGTACTTGAAATTATAAAAAAAAGTTATATTGATGATACATAAAGGGCCAGATAACACAACGTGCTTTGCATTTTCTAAAGAAAGGAATGTCATGAAAGTATACTTATTGGCAGGCTTTTCACTTGTAAAACAAAGAAAAAACAATTTCATATAAAAGTTCTAGGGGATCAGCAGCCATGTAAGTGTGATATAGCATTGGAGACTACGAAATGAACTGGTTCAGGTAAAGTAATACTTTGGAAAAGTTATCTGTTCACTAAATTTATTCATTATATTTTTTTATTTTTATTTACCTGTCACTTACTATATAAATGCATACATGTGTGTCCAATATATATATCAGCAGTATCTGTCCAGTGAAGTGTATGGTTATGTATGTTTAGGTAATTTCATCATGTTAAGTCCATCAAAAAGATGGACTTCCATAAACCTTAACAACCCTGCAACACCACTGCACATGCAAACTTAAGTGTTCACCATTGTAAGCTAGACCTGTGTTTTACCAAAGCTTTATATATATGGTGTTAATTTTTCATTTAGTCTTGACATAAAATGTGTGTGCTCCTAGAAATAAATGATGGCATTTATAACTACAATAATTTAGTGTAAATCTTTACAATGAACACATGCTCAGTATGAGTCGTTCTTTCTTTCCTTGTCTTATTTTATCTTTAGGAAGTTGATTTGAGTTTTGATGTTGTTTGCTATATAAGTATTCCACCACTGGAGTCACTCCACCACTCCTTTCTAGTTTAAGTTACTTTACGCATAGAGTAGCAATTTTTGCACCCAGTCCAAAAAGCAGGGATCAGGATTGCATTCCAATATCCCTACCTAGTAGGTTCATATGGCTGATACTTTCCTTCCTAGACCTATTCAGAACTGTGATCCACTCAAATTCTACCACTTTAGTTAATTTTGAGAGCTCCTGTTCTCCCTCCTTCTAGAAGATAGGACAGACATAAATAATTACAGGTAATTTGAGTGAATCATTGGCTAATATAAGTGATTTGATATTAAAGTGTAGGGTAAGTTTGAAAGTATAATCACAGTAGTCAGATATTTTGCTAAGTAATTTTGTTTCACATTAACAACACATCTTGACCAGAATTAAGGACTTACTTTTGCTGTCTGTCTAGTTGTATGTCATTTGGTAAAAAAAACTTCATGTCTTCCATGTGGGATAAAGAACTTTGAATGGTCTGATGTGCTGGTTCACATCTATAATCATGGTCAGCAATCAGAAATAAATAGATCACAATTTGAGCATAGCCTAACTAACCAAAAATTTAAGAAGTCCCAATCTCAATAAACTAGTGGATCATGTTGAATCATGCTGCCATTAATCTCAGCACCACAAGAAGCTAAGTCTCTGCCTTGTAACTGTTTCACTTGAGTAACTGGGACTCTTTTTTTTTTTTTTAATTTTATTTTTTATTGTGAAAATACTGTACAGAGGGGTTACAATTACATGGGCAAGATAATGAGTACATTTCTTTTTTTTTTTTTAATTGTATTTTATTTTATTTGAGAACATACTGTACAGAGGGGCTACAATTACATGGGCAGGATAATGCATACATTTCTTACCAAGCATTGCAGCCTCCTCCTTTGTTTACCCTTCACTTCCCTTCCCCGCCTCCCCCCTCCCCCCACCCAATTTTACCCCCCTCCCCCCACCCAATTATACCCCCCTCCCCCCCCACACCGACATTGTAAAGCTGGTTTTGACATGACATTTTGTTCTTCTCATTGTTGCAACAGGTCCACCTGAATCCTTGGAGGCAGTCACCTCTACGGATGCAGAACCTGGGCTGAGATTTAGCAAGAGGAGAGAGGAGTCTGCCCCACCTTCCCAGTGTGAACCTCACAGAATGAAGTGAGCATGCTTGCTTTCCTCCTCAAAACGGCTTGAGATGCCATGCTGCTGCGTGTTCATTATTTGATTCCAGTGACCTGTGGTAGAAGTAGAAGGAAACATTAAATAAATTTCACATATGCTAATTGAGCTGCTCTCCCAGCCTGTGAGTTCAACTCAGCAAGTGTTCATTATTTGAGAGTTGAGAATGCTGAGGCAGGGGAGAGAGGGAGGGTGAGTGAAAGAGAGGAGAGAGAGAGAGAGAAAGAGCTGGGTGCTGGTGGATCACACCTGTAATCCTAGCTACTCAGTACGCTGAGATCTGAAGATTGCAGTTCAAAGCCAGCCTGGGCAGGAAAGTCCGTGAAACCCTTATCTCCAATAAACCACTCAAAAAACAGAAGTGGTGCTGTGGCTCAAGCAGTAGAGTGCTTGACTTGAGCTCAAGAGCTGAGGGACAGTGCCCAAGCCCAGAGTTCAAACCCTACGACCAACCAATAAAACAAAAAAGAGAGAGTGGAGGGAGAAAAGAAAGAAAGGAAGGAAGGAAGGAAGGAAGGAAGGAAGGAAGGAGGGAAGGAAGGAAGGAAAGAAGAAAGGAAGAAAGAAAGAAATTAAGAACATGATTGAGAATGAATTGTTTGGAGTCAGGAGTCATATGTCAGAAGAACTACCTGTATTTGTTGTTAGGTCTGCCCCAGGTCATGCAGACCCTATGCAGCCACTTCTTGGCTAAGTTTCAACCCTTTATGTGTTGCCTAGTATCTGGCACACCTGGAGGCAGCCACCTCCCCATCCTGTTAAGTCACAACCTGGTCAGCCTCTGGTCCCACTTTCTATCTGACCAGAAGTGAGTCCCAGAACTTGAAGTCACATCCAGATCCAGTGTGGCCAGAGTTTCCCCCAAACGGCCACACCTCATCTGGTTCTTCACATAGATACATCCTTGCCAGAGGTTGGATCGCCCCATTTTTTTTACATGCATTTCCACCATGTATGGCATAGGCAGCAGTTCAGTAAATAAACTTCTTTACCTGACTGAAAACCCTGTGGTGTTCTCTTCATTGGCTACCTAATGAAACTCACCTAATTAATATACTTTACACTTCAGAGTTTCTAGTTATGAATCCATGGATATTTTTGTGACACATGTGAGATCAGTATCTACAAAACATATTTACTAACATCATTTAACAGTATAATTGTGCCTAGAATCTTTAATAGCAGCTTAATTAATGATAATGTCTATTTTGTTTGCTTTGCTTTGCTTTGTTTTTGCTTAAAGTAATAGAAGAGTTGGTGAGACAATCTGTGTGAAGACTCAGGGTCTGTGTTGGAGGGACAGAATGATGCTGGCTCCGGCCTCAGCATTATCTGAGGACTGTGTTTGTGTATGTGGAAAGCTCTTGGCATGCCGGCCTAGAGAGGGAACATGTTCTCTCTCCCTATCTCAAAGCTATCATGTCTCAAAGCTGAGGAAGTAGCTCTTCTGCTTACTTACGCAAAGACAAACAGCTAGTCAAGCATTTTCCAGAGTACAGGGAAATGGTTTGAGCTTGCTCTTAAATAGTTTAGATAAAAATATACAAAGACTTATCTCATAGTTTAAGCAAAATTGTATCTGTTGAAATTCTTTGTGTGAATGTCTCCTGAATAAATCTTGGCAAAGATAATACTTGCTTGTCTTTAAATACCCACTAACAATAAAGCACAGCATGCAGTGGCAATTGCTGTTTGCACTCTGCAACCCCTGTATCCGCGTGATTTTGCGACCCTTACCCAGGAACCCCAATGCCTGAGACGTTGACAACTGGCACACAAACAGGGACCCTGCAGTGTTGAATACAGGAAGGGATATTCAGGTAAGTACTTTTAATTACAGGGTGATGGAATAAGTTAAGTCTACTCCGTACTTACATATGCTAAAATATTTACTTGCTGCTTATGGTGTAACTATTTTTTCTTTTGACATAGAAATGTGTATTAATGTAGTTAGGGAATGGAATCCTTGGTTCCCCGTTGATGGGGCATTAGATGTTGATAAATGGAAAAGAGTAAAGTATTGTAGAAAGAGATGTTCGAGAAGGGGAAAGGATTCCTTTTAGATTTTGGTCCATTTGGGCTATTTTACATACCCTTTTTAAAGCTTTAAATGAGAAAAGATTAATAGCGGACTTAAAGAAAGAGGCAGCGCCTTCTATTGTAGGTTTACTATTGGACTCTGAGGTTAAGGACGCAGTAGATAAGGCTGCATCACAATTACGAGAAAAAACAAGAGAGAAATATGTATTTTAATGTTTTCGTTTCTTTCATGCATGTGTTTCTAACGCATTTATAAGATTATTTCTTTGTTGCTTTGTATGTCCCTCCCCCACAGTGTAACCCCCGCTTTCACTATATTTGATGTCAGTATAACATGTGGAGGAGATGGGGACAAACAAGTCGTTTAAGGATTCAGGTGGACCTGTTGCAACAATGAGAAGTACAAAATGTCATGTCAAAACCAGCTTTACAATGTCGGAGTGGGGGTGGGAGGGGGGTATAATTGGGTGGGGGGAGGGGGGTAAAATTGTGTGGGGGGAGGGGGGAGGCGGGGAAGGGAAGTGAAGGGTAAACAAAGGAGGAGGCTGCAATGCTTGGTAAGAAATGTATGCATTATCCTGCCCATGTAATTGTAGCCCCTCTGTACAGTATGTTCTCAAATAAAATAAAATACAATTAAAAAAAAAAAAGAAAGCTGAAAATGAACAAACTGAAAGCGTAAATAGAATGTCTGAGCAAATGGAATTGATTTTATCAAGATTACTACATATGGAGTTAGAAATTAGCAGAGTGAAAGGATAATCTGAGAAGGTGAAAGTAAAACAGCCTTCCTCTCCTCAGCTTGCGGAAGCAATTTTTACCGCATCACTCCTTCACAAAACAGAAGGCTCAGTGAGTTTGATGAAGAAATGCCTATTTTTCCTTATCCTGTAATTTGACCACCTCCTATGAATGGTATAGCTCAACCAACCAGATATGAGGGTGTTGCTGTCGATGATATTGGTAAACTTAACAATCAGTGACTTATGGTCCTCAGTCTCATTATGTTAAGGAATTACTTAATGGGTTTGCCCGATAATTTTGCTCCCGAGGATTGGAAAATGCTTTGTAGAGCCTTGCTTAAGGAACCTGAATACCTACAATGGCAAATGTAGTTTACTGAGTTATATACAGAAAGGACTAGATAAAATGCACAGAGCAATAATCCACGCCTGCAGATCATAACCTGTCCTATGTTGAGGGGAACAAATCCATATGCAGATGCTCATATGCAAGTGAACTCTCCTGAAGAGATCCATGAGCAGTTATGAGACATAGGTATTGAGGCAGGCATGGGGGAGGATTCGGCTGGTAGGAGAGCATTACGGCTCCTGGACTAAAGTAATTCAAAAACTTAATAAACCCTATGTTGAATTTTTATCACGATTGACACTGACCTTGGAACATACTGTTGTGTGAGAGGCTGCACTGCAACAACTACTAGGCATGTTGGCTTATTAGAATGCTAATGAGGTCTGTAAACGAGCCCTATTGCCTATTAAAGAATCTGGGGATGTAAATACATATTTAAGGGCGTGTAGAGACATTACATCCGAATCCCAGCATTTGCAGTTGTTTGCTGAAACTATGCCCACTACTGGCATGCTTTACAAACCATCTAATCTAAAATGTTTTGGATGTGGTCAAATGGGACATATAAAGAAGAACTGTAAAAAGGCTACTGATGTTAACAAGAGAGGACCAGAAATTTGCCCTAAATATGAAAAGGAAAGCACTGGGCAAGAGTGTGTAGATAAAAAAATTAGACAATAAAGGAATTCCTATAAAAATGCTTACCCTATTCAGGGAAACTCTCCATCTGGCCAGCCCCGGGACCCAGGATTAATAACCGAGGGTAGCCAACCATTTTTCTTCCTCGTCCCTGCCACAGCCCACAGCACCGCAATGGACATGCCAATTCATTCATATACTGAGAGGCATATTGGTTTAAAACATGCTTGCATGTAAGTATCAATTATGGTCAATCAAAAATGACAGATGTCACCTCCTCAGACATACTAAAATCATGATTTTTAAGTAGGATAGGATTTTATGGTGGTACAAGTGTTGAGATATATGGATGAGTCTAATGTGTATCTTGCACTGAATTAGGCAGGAAGATATCCAATATCATATGGGATAAAAAAATGGTAGTAAGAAGATATTCCCTTGAGAAAGATATAGGAGGCTGACAGAAGTATGGAGAAATTCAGATTATTTTGAAGGATTTAGAAATGCAAGCTCAAGTATGTCTCTTTAAGTGGAAGGGCAAAAGAAGGGGAAGAGAAGAAAATAACTGAAAGCAGATCATTGTCCCAACGTAGAGTATAAAAAAAAACATAACCGATAACTTCCAAGTTAAAGAGAGACCAATATAATTCGTCCCACTTAATTTAGATACATTCAAAATATTTACTTTGCTTTTTCCCACTTTAATGCTCCAAAATAAATGAAAACTTATAAGAAACGTTATGTGATTGTCGTTACTTCAACCTGAACACTAATTGTGATGAGCCCTCTTTTTCTCAGTATGCTCTTGGAAAATACTCCCTAAATTGATGATGTTGTGACTGATTAGAGAGTCAGTGTATCAGGTTTCAACTTGTATGATAATCCCAGAATAGTTTAATGCAGTTTTTTCTCAAGGTATACAAGTATATTGTCTGACGCTGTACTTTGAACACACCTTCACACCTGAGCACATTATTTGAAATTGTACATCAGCATTTCCTTGGCACATTCTATTTTGTGCCTTTGTTTTTTTGCATGTTCCTTTTGATTGCTCTATTTCCATTTCATCTGTACAAACTGCTAAGAACATTGTCCAGCTACCACTTCTTGTTTGCAAACACCGAGTCTATTTATGGAGGTACTTTGTCCATGTTAACCAATAGGGTAGTACTCACTCTCTGAGGATAAAAGTTCCACAGTGTAACTCTATGCCAACATTAGAAGATGTAGAATTTAAGGCATTTTGAGACAAACGGTGATATTTGAATTGAAAGGCTCCTTAGAGACATTTTCTTGGAGCTCATTAGTTCTTCTAAGGTCAGAATAAAAGCATTTGTTCCCAACATTTAAAATAAAAAGGATCTGTTGAATTAATGGATCTAGAATTTTATGGCTTCACATTCATATCTCAAAATTTCATCAATATGAATTACATCTCTACCAGTTCACCAAAACACTGTTCTTATTGAACTTGTCTATGTCCTTTTAGTTTTCAAATCCAAATAACATATTTCTTTCAATGTCTCTGTAACAGTTTTGACCTTTTCTTCCTGCAAATTCTTTCTTTTCTTTTCTTCTGTAAATCTATTTCTATTACCTTTTTGTTTCCTTATGTCTTTCTTCCAATCTTGTCCACACTGGTGCTCACATTGCTACACTTATGTCATAACTTTTCTTTTCTTCTTCCCTTTAATAATGCCCCCAATTTTTATCATTCTTTTTCATATTCATGGTCATGGATATTTTGATGATATCTAAACAGATCAATCTTTACATCTGTTTAATATAAACGTTAGAACTATCAGAGTTTTTTCCCCTAAATTGATCATTTTCACCTGTAATCCTTATCACCAAGAACATGACTAACACATTTGCCTGGCCATAGATGTAGAACCCTTTAGATTTCTTGTTACCCTTCTTCTCCCACCCATTATATAAGAGGAATGATCAAGGTTTTCTCATTTCTGTTGCTAATTTGATTTCTTTTTTTTGTTTTTGTTTTTGTTGGTCATGGTGCTGGAACTCTGGGCCTGTGTGCTGTCCCTGTGCTCTTCAGCTCAAGGCAAGCACTCTAACTCTTGAGCTACAGCACCACTTTTGGGTTTTCTAGTGGTTTTCTTTTTACTTTCCTAGCGAGTCCATTAAACTTCCCTCTTGAATTTGGTTGTCATGAATACCCAACTTCTATGTTAATGAGGACAAACTCTAATGTAAAACTTTGTCTCCAAAAACCAGTCCAAGAAGATGTGATCACAAATATTTGACTATACTTTTTTCTTTTTTTTTAACCTTGAAAGTCTTCTTGTGTCTCAATTGCCAACAAAAATAAGTATTCCACCACTTTTGGGTTCAATCGTTTCTAATATCAAAGACATATTTTGGTAACAAGATGCTTAGAGGAAACCAAAGTATACTCCACTTTTTGTCTTTTCTATTAAGTCTCTTCTTAGATATAATATCAGGAAAAGTGAAGTTATTCTTTGCAAAATTATTTCAATTGATTATTTTTCTCTTGGTCTTGCATTTGTTCAACAAGTTGTATCGAGGAGAATAGAGTTAAATCATCCATACCTTGGATGACAGTGTCTGTTACAAAGGACAATGCTTCTATGTCCTACTTCTATGTCCTCCTCTTAGCTCTTTCCTGATTTCCAAAGAATCACAGCTTCATGGTTTCAAGTTTAGTGAAGCTGAAGGAATATACGGCTCCCCCATTGCTCCATCTTCATTGTTTCTCATTTAAAACTCTTTTAAGTTGCCTCATTGGGATGTGTAATTTATTTTCATGTCTTCATTCAATCTGTTCTTTATCGTAGTGAGGCAAATAGGCTCTGTAAAATAACTTTAGGTAGCTAAAATATTAAGAGAATCTATATCAAAAAGTTTTGGTCTCTCTCCACTGTTGAAGCCAATATGCTTAGCTCGGGTTCTAAAAAGAGATTTCTTACATTTTTCATTTCCTCAATTCTTTTTAATCCCAAAAATTTTTGGCTTATGTAATAAGAGAAGTGTTCACTATCTCATCTTAATAAGGATATTATTTTTTGTGAGCCACTTAGAAATGTGAAATCATTGGTTTGAATTATCCTATCAGATGTTTTTTCTGTGTTTCAGTGCTTCATGTGCAAGACATTGTGGAAAGAATTACAAACAGAAACATGTAAACCCAATACATTCTTTCATTGTTCAGGACACTTTCTCTCTAAATATTTTGACTCAAAATATATTTTTCAGAGAATTACAGTTTGGTAATTAAAGGTCAATTCACAAATTTTGATGTCTTTTTTTTTTTTAAAGAGCTTTGAATTTAAATTCCACTACAACCTTGTTTCACAAACTGAAAATATATTTCCTGGGTAAGGACATTTTCAAGGGAACCTACATGATTTCCAGCAAGTTTTCTGAGGTTTATTGGTTTGTTTGTTTGTTTGTTTAATGAGCCATCTTCACCCACATTGCTCTCTCTCCACTAAGTCTCCATGGATTTCTTTGCATGAAAGCCTCTTTTCCCAGGCAATTTTAAATTTTCTTAATAGGCTAAGTTGTTAAAAATGCTGAAGAATTAAAATTTACCTGTCATAATTGTAAAACTCTTTTGAAATTCCTTTATCAGAATCGTGAATTCACCAATCCCAATTCCACCTTTACCATCAGAAACAGTTAACGTGGTTTTCATGACATAGTGTCCATGCAACGATTCTTTTCCAGTGGCTTTGTTATGCATATATATATTACCATATAAGCTGATGCAGAGCAAATTGAACTCCAAGATATGAAAACAGAGGCTTTTTTTCTTTTTGCGGTTGCTGTTTTTAAGGTAGTATATGATTTCTATTTTGTTTTGGGTTTTCTCCCTATGGTTTATCCCCCTGATTTTGGTACCCTGTATTTTGTGTATACATTTACCTTAATTAGGGAATGGAAGAGGAAAAACAAAATGGTGAGAAAAAAGACAAAAGGGCAAACCAATGGAATAGCAATGCTCACAAGACAATATATGAGAAATGTACATATCAACTTGTGAGAGGTTTTGAGGAGAAGGAAAACTGTGAGAAAAATGAGGGAGGAGGTAACAAGTATGAAAAGTTATGTATTAACTACTTTACAATTACTGACCGGATCATTGCAAGATAATGTTAAAGCATGCATAGATGCCTCACCAGCAGTCACTCAAGGAATGGCATATGCTTCAACAATGAAAGGAGAACCATTCAGTGCTTATGAACAAAAATTACATAAGACATGACCTCAGGCCAGAAATTGGGTCTGTTTCTCATATGGCCAGTCAGAACACATGAGTAAAGATTTTCAAGAAAAGCAAAATAAGCCTAGTAACAATAAAAAGGATAAAGTGCCTGGACTTTGTCCACGATGAAAGAAAGGCAATCATTGGAAAAATGAGTGTAGATCAAAATATCATAAGGATAGAATTCTCCTAATAGCAGAAGAAAGGAGACAAAAAACAAGAAGAGGGGTGCTCCCTCTGCCCCTTAAACGAAAGAGGGGAAACACCTACGGTTACACAAAAATCCCCTAAGGGATCAGTTCCATTGAATCCCTTGTCTCCTCCATTTACAGTATGGGATTTGCCAAGAGCTACTCCAGGAAGTGCAGGGTTTGATCTGGCAGCAAAAAGAGATTACATCATCTCTATCATGCAGGCTGTTCAGCTAATAGAAACTCAAGTTTATGGTTCTGTAATTGAAGGAACTGTGGGCTTGATAATTGGTAGAAGCTCAAATTATAATAAAACTTTGAGGTATTACCCGGAGTAGTTGATGAAGATTACCAAGGGGAAATTAACGTAACCGTAAGGTCTTTAAAAAATATGCAAATACATATGGATCAAAGATTAGCTGAAATCTTAATTTTAAATTATGTCCATCTTCCAAATCAAATCCTAAAACAAGATCGAGGTACAGGAGGTTTCAGTTCCACAGAAACTGTGGTCTGGGTACAATCTATTTCTAAGGATTGACCCATGAAAACTATAAAAGTGGATAGAAAGCCTATTAAAGGTCTCTTGGACACAGGGGCAGATCCAACATGTATTTCAGGAAAAGACTGGCCCTCATCCTGGCCAATTATGAAGACAGAATCTACATTAATGGGGTTGGGTTTGGCTAACAATGTTGCTCAAAGTTCAAAAATTTTAAAGTGGGAGTGTGAAAATAGATTTGGAAACTTTCAACCTTATATTATATCTTCTTTGCCCTTACATTATGGGGCAGAGACATTTTGCAAAACATTGAACTAAAATTCGTTACTGCAGATTCCTTTACTGTACAAAATTTTTCATAGGGGCCGCTGATGAGAAGTTTGCTGATGCAATATCATGGAAAAATGATCAGCCTGTGTGGGTTGATCAGTGGTCCCTAACTCAAGAGAAGATACAGGCTGTAGGACAATTGGTAAATGAGCAAATACAGAAAGGATATTTAGAGGAATCCAATTGCCCTTGGAATACTCCAATTTTTGTAATTAAAAAGAAATCTGGGTAATGGATATTGTTACAAGACCTCAGAGCCATTAATAACACCATGTATGACATGGGGGCTCTTCAGCCAAGACTTCCATTTCCTGTGGCTGTTCCTAAAGGACATTATATAATAATCATTTATTTTCAGGATTCTTAAACAATAAAATCGGATCCTAATGATTTTCAAAGTTTTGCATTTCATGTGCCCTCATGTAATTTGAAAAAGCCCCGGCAGAGATATCAGTGGAAGAACTTGCCACAAGGCATGAAAAATTCCCCTACATTGTGTCAAAAATTTGTGGATAAAGCTTTACAAAAAACTAGGGAAGAGTTTTCTAATGCTTATATTATTCATTATATGGACGATATTTTAATAGCTGCTGAAAGTAAACATTTAACAGAACAAATTTTAACAATTAACCATTGAGCAATTAACCAACTTTGGTTTGCATATTTTCCAGATAAAATTCAACATAATAAACCTTTAAATTATTTAGGAAAAATAATACATCATGACACAAAAATGAATATTAGGCTAGATAAATTAAAAACATTAAATGATTTTCAAAAATTACTAGGAAACATAAACTGGGTTAGACCCTACTTGAAAATTACCACAGGAGAATTACACCTATTGTTTGAAGCCTTAAAAGGGGATTCTAATCCTAAATCTAAGAGACAATTCACTCCAATAATGTTAGAAAAATTTCATTGGTGGAAGAAAAGTTACAAACAAAAGTGGTCCAATTGGAGTATAATAAAGACTGGGATATTATAATATTAAAGACATCTTATATAAGATGTTTATGGCAAGATGGAGTCCTGGAATGGCTTCACTTGCCTCACAGTCAAACAAGAATGATACCTTCTTATGTATATTTGTGCAGCCAACTCATTGTCAAGGCAAGGAGTAGGTCCTGAGAGTTACTTTAGAAAGAAATGTATAAAATAATTATAACTTGTAATAAAAAACAATTAAAATATTAATACAGAATGATGAGAATTGGAAATTAGCATTATTAAATTATATAGGACAAATAAAATTTCATGTTCCTCCACATCCTTCATTAAAATTTGTGGAAGAGGGAAAAACCATATTTCCATTAGTGGTAACAACACTTTTCGAAGGAGCTCTAACAGTTTTTACTGATGGGTTCTCAAATGGAACTTCGGTTGTATACATTCCAGACCACTTCCCTATTATTAAAAGGGATCTGACATTTCAGAGCAACAGGCGGAAATTATTGCTGTAATTTTAGCTTTAACCATATTTCCCCAGCAGCATAACATTTACACAGACTCTAAGCATGTGGTTAACTTATTTCCTGCCATAGAGACAGCTCTTTTATCAGGACAATCAAAAATTATAGACTTGTTACAACAGTTACAAAAATTAATTCAACTTAGAAAAGAAAAATTATTTATTGAAAACATAAGAGACATACAAATTTACCAGGTCCTCTTTCATTTGGAAATATGATGGCTAACTTATTAACTAGAGAAACCATCATGCTTTATTTATAATTAATCACCTTAATACTAATCAACAAAATCTTACACTTATGCAAAAACATTGCAGCGAAATTGGATTTAAAGTTCAGCCAAAAGTTAAAAGGAAAGATTTGCTCACAGGCACCTGATGTATTAATCACCTCGGGAAGAGGGTATACATGTGTGTTTCCACAGGAGCCGAGTCACCCATCTGGAATCGCAACCGACTTGTGTGCCCTACAAAAATAAGAGAAACCCAGGAAAAAAAACAAAACAGAAGATGCAAATGAAGAAAGTGATGGCAAAGCTCAAAAGTCTTCACCTTTCTCCTCAACAGGCGAAGACAACAAAAGAAGCCCAACCACCAACCTGGGAATAAATTAAGAAGCTCACCCATTCTGCGGAGGAGATTGTTGTTTCTACAGGAAAGACTATCACTGTTGAAAATACGTTTCTTGCTATGCTTGCCATTATTGCTGTGCAGGCAGTGTCTGTTTCAGCAGAACAATACTGGACATATGTTCCTAATCCTCCTCTTCTACATCCTGTAGGATGGGGTGGGGGGATGAGGATATAATACAAGTAATGACAAATAATAGTGACCTGTTACTGGGTTTGGAGGACTATTCTAATTTTCATATGACTTCTCAAACAATTAATTATGAAGGAATGACAGATACCACTCCAATTTGCATAAAGGTATCAGGAGAAAATCTCCACAGGTGTTTGCCTATAAACTATAGAACTTTTTTGACTGATACCCTTGATCAATCCAATGATAAAAAGTTCAAAAAAAGATTGATGTGGGAAATTGGCATGACATTAGATTTTCATACTTATAACGAATACTTTTTCATTCCCAAGAGGAATATACATTTAGATAACTGCCTACAAAAATATCATGACAAAGATCAGTTTGGGGATGTATTAATTACCTCACCGAAATGGTGAGAATGTGGATTTCAAAAGGCCTCTTTTTACAACCCTTTGGGGCACCAGATAGTATTATTGATTTTTCCATTACTAACCCTGATTATGATTATGCCACCTACTTAAAACATAATTCAGGAAAGTTTAATGGCTATGCTCCTGATAGGCACGGGGAACCCCTGAAAAGATGGCTCACTCCAGCGTGGGTGGCTTCCGTTTTGGTGAGTCACTCTCCCTTTCACAATAAAATGGGCATTCATCTGTATTTGTTTAGACTTTTTGCAGCAACAAACATGATTTTACTGAAAAAGCCCAAAGAAACTAAGAGTACTGCAATTGGGGTAAGAGCATGTGTAGATTATCCTATGGGAATTTTAGCTAGAAAACTAGATAATTTAATCATTATTAATCAAGGAAAATCTTATTATATTAGCTGTAAGGATTATATTTTTACTAATTGTCTTACTTCTTCTCTGGATAAAACATATTCTGGATTTGTTATTTTAAAAAGACGTTCATATGTAATGTTATGTGTAGATCTATAAAATGACCCTTAGTTTAAAAATTCTGCTTTACAAATGCTGAAAATTCTGGATATTGTGTTTCAGCCAAAATGCTTTGTTGCGGCCTTGATTTTAGGAATAAGTGCTTTATTAACAATAATTAGCTCTTTAGCAATTTCTACAGCAGCCTTAGTAAATGAAGTAAACACTGATCATTTTGTTACTGATTTAAACAAATATGTTTCATTAGCCCTAGCAGAACAACAAATTATAGATAAAAAGTTAGAAATGAAAATAAATGCTCTGGAGGAAGTGGTTCTGGCTATAGGTCAGGAAGTTAAAAATTTAAAAACACAACTCTCCGTTAAATGTCATGCTAGTTTTAAATATATCTGTGTTACTGTTCTAAAATATAACATTTCTTTTAATTGGAATGCCACCAAAAATCATTGGTTAGCAGTCTGGAGAGATAAAGAAATCTCTCATGTTATGGAGGCTTACAGGATAAAATTACAGCAGTTAGTAAAGCTCATTTAGATGTAAAAAGTTTACAATCTTTGGCAGCATTATTTAAGCATAAGGTGGAGGCCCTCAATCCTCTGGATTGGATTAATGTAGTAATTATAATTACCATTGTCAGATCAATTCTCCCAATTCTTATTCTTATATTTCCAGTCATTTTCCGGATGATCTTTAGATTTATGTCTTCTGGGCACCAAGACATTCATGAGCTTCAATTAAAAAATAAAAAAAGGAAGAAATGCCATGATACCTCCTGCTGAATCTGCATGAGAGATCACACCAGACAAAGCATAAGCTTCATGGAAGCATGCTTGCAGGAAGGGGGTGTTGGTTCAAGGCTTCCTATATACTTGGCTGCACCTTTATTGCCTCTAACTTTATTCTAACTATATTCTTCTTGGCTGTACATTTGTTTCCTTTATTCTCATTTTGGCTATTTTTCTATTGATCCACGAAGAGAGCATGTGAAGCCACTTACCCTCGTGCCTATCCTTGATCTTCTCTGCTCTCTCTCTCTAATTCTACTCCTCTTGCAGGCCGCCTCACATCCTCTGCGCATGTACACCTACTCCTGGGAGACCCTGGCCACAGCTGACTACACAGTGAGGCCCCCGGACCCTGCCTCCTCCTCACCTCTGCCCAGTCCCCTCTTCCCCTTGGCTCTGCCCCCTACCCTTGCACACAAGAGCAGCCCTGACTGGGCCCTAAGGCTTCCAGGCAGCAGTAATTACAGCCTCAGCTCAGCTCTGCAATCCCCGCCAACCCTAGCACTTGCTCAGGGGATCGAATCTCCCCTCAGCCCCACCACTAGAGGAGACTCCTCCAAGCCTCTCCACTCCACATATCAAGAACGTGCACAGTGACCCAGTTAGAGAGAGAGACAGAGAGAGAGAGACTGAGAGACTGAGAGAGATTGTTGGGGAAAACTACCTCTCAAGGACTCAGAACATAGCACCCTTTGAGATGACTCAGCACACAGCATACTTCAAAAAACAGCACAAAGCACACTAAGAAAAAGACTCAGCACAATGTGTCCTTTGAAGGACTTAGCATATAGTAGCCTTTGGGACGACTCAGCACACAGCACCCTTTGAAGGAGGGAGTCCATAGCACGCTGTGTATAGGACTCAGTGCATGGCATGCTTTGAAAAACTCAGCACGTAGCATTCTTTCCCAGGACTCAGCATATAGCACCCTGTGTTATGACTATTTAAATACGTATACTTCAGCAGAAAAGCAACATGTTTAACAACTGTTACAAATAAAGTAATAAATCAGAATATATTACTATACTAATCATTGAATGGATTTTTAGTGGCAGTCAAATATGTAAGAAAAGAGGTAATATACCATTCGTTTGCACTTAATAAGTGAGAAAGAATTTTCTAGTTCTTTTAAAATATATCATAAGTTTAATGAAGAAACTATTCTGCCATGTCATATGATAATCAGATAAAGATGATATTACAGCAAAAAACAGATTGTACTAAGTTTTGGGATGTTAATGTATGTATTTATTTTGGTTTTGGAAAATTGTGAGGATTTCAAATTGGGGTATTGTTCTTGCTAGGCTGGCATTATATCAGTGGTTAATTTTAGGATAAGGGTTCCCTTTCCACAAGAACATGCACCTGATCTGTCCTTTTAAGTTTCCCATCATCAATGGCATCAGAGTTGCACACCAACTTGTCTAGCTTCCTGGATCCTGCAGTCCTTCCAATCTTAGTCTCTAGATAGTGCACGATGTTGGAAATGATCCAATGCACCCAGCTATAGATTGAGAAGGAACTCCCCTAAAATTCGGCCTGGTTTCTGTTCTCAAGCCTCCTATGTAGTTAAGAGTACAGATTGGAGCCCCTGGTGCCAAACAGTAACAGTATTTTTAAAGCAATTAGACATTTATATGACAGGTTTGTGATTACCTCAGAAAAAAGAATAAAAAAGCAATGAAGCATAGAGGACAAACAGAATTTTAGCGAGCTACTCAGAGGGTGAATCAGCTTAGCTAGCTACTCTGGAGGCCGAGATCTGAAAACCACTTTTC
Source organism: Dipodomys merriami (assembly GCF_024711535.1). Taxonomy (NCBI): domain Eukaryota; kingdom Metazoa; phylum Chordata; class Mammalia; order Rodentia; family Heteromyidae; genus Dipodomys; species Dipodomys merriami. The sequence goes on from NW_027203804.1 coordinate 1,410,748, forward strand.
AAAGCCAGTACAATCATGAAAAAACATGTGATTATCTCCAAAAAACCAGAAGTGCAGCAGTGGCTCAAGTGGTAGACCAGTACCTTGGGCACAGATGCTTAGAGCAGGAATGATGAATGCATGCATGAGCACATGAACCTGCACGTGTGTGTACAGGCACGTGTGTGCACACACACACACACAAATGAGTATTTCAATGCAGAGTTCTTTATTTGTTTTTTTTTTTACCTTGCTGTACTTTATTTCCCTGTATTAGTTCACAAATGAACAAAATCAGCTAAGCACCTATTTACATACAACTCATCATGTTTCTCTAAAGTCTACTCTCTTTTTGGCCGCCTGCTCTATTTGACCCAAAAGTAAATTATTCAAGAGATCAATTCATCTCCCTGATCTCTGTAATGTTAGATGATTGTTTAAGTTCTTTCTAGCAATATAATTTTGTGAAATCCTACATCAAGCAGCATATTTCTTTCATGAAATGGGAAGCATCTGGAAAAAAATAAACTGTAGGTTTTACTCCTCCTGGCAAGCGTCTGGAAATTTATTATCTTCATATAATCCATGATATGTCTGTGTATGCCAAAAACGGCTGTGAAGATAAAAAGACCCTTCTAAACACATAGAATTCGTATACCATTAATAGGTATGAAGGTTTTTTTTTTATTATTCTGAAAATACCATACAGAAGAGTTTCAATTACATGGGCAAGATAATGAGTACATTTCTTATCAAGCATTGTTGCCTCCTCTTTTGTTTCCACTTCCTATCACTTTCCATCTCATCCCTCCTGCCCCTCCCCCCGATTATGCCCCGCCTTGCAAAAATTTTAAAGTTCATTTTTCGACAAAACATCTTGTACATCTCATTGTTACAATGGATCCAACTCTATCCTTTTTTTAAAAGATTTGTTTTTTCCCTTCCCCTCCACAAACTATACCAACATAAAATACAGTGAAAACAGGAGCTTTATGGTGGGGAAGGGACATACAAAGCAACAAAAATTCATCTTATAAATATGTTAGAAACAATCGCATGAAAGAAAAAATATTTGAATGCTTATCTTGGGGTACATTTCACCTAACCTCAACGAATCTTACCTTTTCTGCTTGTCTCAGACATATCCTATTTATTACCAATAAGGGAAACCATGGGGCCTAAGTGTACTTGGGCTTGGCTTACTTCACTTAATATAATTTTTCCCAAGACTTTCATTTTCCTAACAATGGGACAATGTCATTCTTTCTGATGGAGGCAAAAAATTCCATTGTGTATATATACCAAAATTTATTGATCCATTCATCTACGGAGGGGCATGTGGGTTGGTTCCAGGCTTAGCTATGGTAAATAATGTTGCCATAAACATAGTTGTGCTGGGAGCTTTAGTGTGGTCTTCTTTGTGATCATTTGCGTAAATGCCCAAAAGTGTGATTGCTGGGTCATAGGGAAGCTCCATATGAAGTCTTTTGAGGAACCTCCATACCCTTTCCAAGGTGGTTGAACAAGTTTACAATACCACCAACAATGCAGTAGGGTTCCCCTATCAACATCTCCTCCTGCATCTGTTGTTATTAGAGTTCTTGATTATAGCCATTCTAACTGGGGTGAGGTGGTATCTCAATGTTGTTTTGATTTGCAATTTTTATAGCTAGGGAGGTTGAGCATTTCTTCATGTGTCTATTGGCCATCTTTCCTTCCTCTTCAGAGTAGTTTCTCTTTAAGCCTTTAGATCACTTATTTATTGGGCTGTTGATTCTTTTAGGATTTGTTTTTGGGGGATTTAATTTTTTGGAGTTCCAGATATATTTTAGATATAAGACCCTTGTCCATTGTATGGCTAGTGAAGATCTTCTCCCAATTTGTGGACTTTCTATGGATCTTGCGAGTTATGTCCTTTGCCATATAAAAGCTCCGCAATTTCATGCAGTTCCATTTGTCAACCTTTCTATGATTTGTTGTGTTTCTGGGTATATATTAAGCAATTTTCGGCCTGTACCAAGGAAATCTAGGGTTTCTCCTATTCCATCCTGTAATGTTTTCAGAGTGTCTTCATATTGTGAGGTCTTTGATCCATTTGGAGTTGATTCTGCTACAGGGTGATATATAAGGATCTAGATTTATTTTTCTACAAGTAGTTAACCAATTTTGAGAGTACCACTTACTGAAGAGGCTGTCTTTCTTCCATTCTATTTTTTTCAGCTCTCTTATCAATGATTAGATGGCTGTAGGTCTTTAGGTTCATTTCAATTCTATTCCATTTGTCCTGAGGTCTGTTCTTGTGCCAGCACCAAGCTGATTTGCTTACTATGGCTTTGTAGAAGAGTTTGAAATTTGGTACTTATTTTCCTCCTACACTGTTCTTTCTGTTAAGGATTGTTTTTGCTATTCAGGGTCTTTTATTGTTCCATATGAATTTTTGGATTGCCTTTCCTATGTCCTTGAAGAGTGAGGTTGGAATATTGATAGGTATCACATTCAATTTGTAGATACCATTGGGAAGTATTGCCATTATCACGATTTGATCTTTCCAATCTAGGAACATGGGAGTTTTTCCACTTTCTAAGTTTGTTTTGATTTCCTTTTTCAGGTATTTAAAGTTTTCATCATAGAGGTCCTTCACTCCTTTGATTAAGGTAATTCGTAGGTATTTTATTTTTTGTGGGGCTATTACAAATGGAGTTGCTTTCCTAATTTCAGCCACAATTTTCTCATTGTTGGCATACAGAAAAGCCATTGATTTTTGAGGGTTAATTTCATACCCTTCTAGTTTGCCCAAGTTTTGAGTAACCTTGAGTAAGTTGGGAGCGGGGTCTTTAAATACAAGATCATGTCATCTGCCAAGAGGGAAAGCTATACTTCTTCTTTCCCTATTGGGTTCCTCTTTATGTTTGCACTGAAGAGCAGTAGAGAGAGTGGGCCTCCTTGTATCGTTCCAGACTTTAGAGGGAATAGCTTTAGATTTTCACCATTGAGTATAATGCTTTCTGTAGTTTTGTCATACACAACCTTTATTGTATTGAGGAATGTTCCATTGATTCCTAATTTTTCCAGGACCTTCACCATAAAGGGGTGTTGGATCTTGTCAAAGGCTTTTTCTGCAACTATTGAGATAACCATGTGGTTCTTATACTTGGTCTTGATGATGTGATGAATTATGTTAATTGATTTGTGCATATTGAAGCAGCTTTGCATCCCTGAAATGAATCCTGTTTGCTCATGGTGTATGATTTTTTGGATGAATTGTTGAAGTTGATTAGCTAAAATTTTGGTGAGAGGCTTTGCATCAATGTTCATCAAAGAAATGGGTCTATAGTGCTTTTTCTTTGATGAGGGTTTGGGGATGAGGGTTATGATGGCTTCATAGAAAGAGTTCGGTAGTGAACTTTCTCTTTCAATTTCATTGAAGAGTTGGAGGACTATTGGTGTGAGCTCTGCTTTGAAGACCTTGTAGAATTCTGCTGTATAACCATCTATTCCTGGGTTTTTCTTAGATGGGAGTTCTCTTATTGCTCTTTCTATTTCAATGCTTGATATGGGCCTGTTAAGATGGTTTAACTCATCTTAGTTTCTGCATGTCAATATTTGCCAGGAAAATGTCCATTTCTGCCAAGTTCTCAAACATATTAGCATAAAGTTTTGAGCAGTATTCCTTTATAATGTTCTAAATCTTGGTTGTTTTTGTAGTGATGTTTCCATTCTCATCTCTGAGTTTATTAATTTGGGTGTGTTCTCTTCTTTTTCTTTTTTAAGGGTCTGTCAATTTTGTTAATTTTTTTGAAGAACCTTCTCATTTTGTTGATTCTTCATATGGGTTTTTTGGATTCTAATTCATTTAATTCTGATTGAATTTTAATTCTTTCTTTCCATCAACTGGATTGGGGTTTATCTTGATTCTCTTTTTCAAGGAGTGTCAGATCTCATTAAATTGTTGGTTCCAGGTCTCTCTAATTTGTTTATATAGGAACTCAGAGCTATAAACTTGCCTCTAAATCGTGCCTTTTCTGTGTCCCAGAGGAGCAGAAAATCTCTGTGCTAGTTTTTGTTGAATAATATGAACATTTGAACCTCGATTCTAAGCTCTTCCATGACTCACTGATGTTTGAACAGAGTGTTTTTCAGTCTCCATCTTTTACTGGACTTTCTTTGGTGGCTTTTTGTGTTGAGTTCTAATTTTATTTCCTTTTGGTCTGATAGAATGCAAGATATGAATTCAATGTTTCTGAATTTTGACAAGTTTGATTTGGAAAATGTTCCATGTGCTGCTGAGTAAAAAGTGTACTCTGATGCTACTGGATGAATATTTGCTAGATGTCTGCTAAATCAGTTGATGTATGCACTTGTTGAGATCTGCGGTTTCTCTGTTGAGTTTTTGCCGAGTTGATCTATTTAGTGGGGATAGTGGTTTGTTAAAGTCCCCAACAATTAATGTCGTTGGATCTATGTGAGATTTAAAGTAGTATTTCTTGGATAAATTTGGGTGCACTATTGTTTGGCAAATATTTAGAATTTTAATATCCTCCTGAAAGAGATATTAGTATGTAGTAACCTTCTTTATCTCTCCTCAATAATGTTAATTTGAAGTCTATTTTATCTGATATTAGGATTGCAACTCCTGCCTGTTTTGGGGGGCCGTTTGCTTGGTAGATTTTGTTCCAGCCTTTCACTTTCAAAATGTGTTTGATTTTTATAGGCAAGTTGTGATTCCTGAAGGTAGAAGATAGAAGAATCTTGCATTTTAAACCAACTAGACAGTCTATGTCACTTAATTGGAGAGTTACATCCCCTAATATTGAGAGAGAGGACTGAGAGGTATTTGGGTGCTCCTGCCATTTTATCCACCTTCTTGGGTGCTGCGCCTTCTGGATTCTTTCTATGGTTCTTGGATTCTGTTTGTATGTGGTTTCTTGGCCCTTATTGTGGTCTTGTTGTTTTTCTATGTTTAGGACATCTTTAAGAATCTTTTGTAGAGCTGATTTGGTGGAGATATATTGTTTGTTTTTCTTTGCTATGGAAGATTTTTATTAGACCTTCAATTATGAAGGAGAGTTTAGCTGGGTACACTATTTTTGGTTGATAGTTGTTTCTCTTTAGAGCATGGCATACACCATTCCAGGTTCTTCTTGCTTTAATTGTCTCTTTTGAGAAATCTGAGGTGATTCTAATTGGTTTTCCTTTATAGGTGACTGATCTTTGCTCCTTGACAGCTTTAAGGATCTTTTCCTTGGTCTTAATTGATCCTGTGTGGCTTATAATTAGTTGGACGATGGGAAGTCCTGTTCTTGTCTGGTCTATTTAGAGTTTTAAAAGCTTCTTGTATCTGAATATGCCTATCTTTTTGCTTGTTGGGAAGTTCTCTGCTGGGATCCTGTTGAACACATTTTCTATACCATTACCTTCTGTCTCTTTGTGCTCCTCTACACCCATTTCCCTCAGATAAGGCCTTCTGATGGTGTCTTTCAAATGTTAAATAGATCTATCATTTTTCTTGAATTTGTCTTGGATAGTTGTATGTTTTTTCTCTATAATACCTAGGCTGTCTTCACTGCCGGAGATTCAATCTTCTGCATAGGCTAACCTACTGTCAAGACTTTCTACTTTATTTTTCATTTCTTTTCCTTTTAATTGGTCGGCTGTTATGGCTTCAAATTCTTTGTTGGAGTTGTGTTTTAGATCTTGTATGAAATTCTTTACTTCCTTAATTTGGTGTTCAGTGTTTGTTCTCAAATCACTTAGTTGATTGGTTATGGTTTCCTTGGACTCCCATTCCTTCTGTTGGGCTCCATTCAACATTCCCTTTGTGGTCTCCCTGACTCCTTTCAGGTGAGTGTTTATGGATTCCATGAATGGCTCTATTGATCTTTGTCTATGCTCATCCAGCTCTTGCAATTCTTGTATTACTCTTTGATTAGATTTCTCACGTTCATGTAACTTCTGTAGTTCTCTTTGACTGATCTCAGCCTGCTCACACAATTCCTTTATTTCTCTTTGAGTATTTCAACCTGCTCATACAATACCAGTATCAATCTTTGAGTAGCTTTCTCAAGCCCATGAGCTTCCTGTTTTGATCTTTGGTTTGCCTCCTCTCTCTCCCTAACACGTTCACACTGAGTCCTTTGCAGGGTTTCAATCTTTTCATTCACCATGTTTACCAGTAGTGTTTGTAGAGCTTTTTGGGAACTCTCATCTGTTCTGTCACCTGATTATCTTGAATGGGAATTGAGATACCCGGACTTGCCTTTTTCCTTGTGTTTTTCTTGCTTGTTCTGCCCATTTGGGATGAAAGTAATGCCAGTTTTGTGCTAGAACACCATTTTAAGGCAAGCATCAACCAAAGCCCTGTAATTGCATAGTCAAATGTTTGAAGATGCAATCTAGTTCAACAGATACAGTCCATTCAACATTAAATAACTATGTTTTAATGGGCTAAGAATACCAAAGAATAATTTGAAAAACCAGAAATTGTTATGTTTAGGGAGAAAGGTGGGGAAAACTGGGTTAGAGGGATGTGGAAAGGTAAAAGGAGAGTGAAATTAACCAAGTCCTAATCTCACAGAGGGAAATGGATTGGAAAGAATGATAGAAAAGAGAGAAGAAAAAAATTTAAATAAGAGACAAGCAAAAAAGGAAATACAAATATTTAAATTTAAAAAGTGAAACTCTTAAAAGTAATGAAAATTTAAAGAAGTAAAATTGAGAGATGAACGGGGATGAGAGGAGGGGAGGGATAGAAAGGAGACCTGAAAAACTAAAAAATAAAAATACTTAAAATAATTTATAGGTATAAATAAATAATACTGCTATTAAGGAATTTAATCCTAAGAGGTTTTGAATTGAGTAATACATTTTTGGATTAAGAATGTACACAATTGGGGATAAGGTCTTATAATCAATGACAGGTATATAGGAGGTGAACAGAACAACAAATAATTCATGCAAAAAGAACAAAAGATGAAAAAGTAAAACGAATGAGAAAGAAAGAACAAAAAAGACCAACATGTCAGTAAACTTTTTTTAAAAAAAGCACATACACACACACACATACACCTAAAAGTTATAAGAGGAAGAAAAAAAAGATTAATGAAAACAATTTTTATAATTAAAAAGTAAAAATTTAAAAAGATACCAAAAAAGACTTCTTTGATTTTGTTTTTGGGGGGTTGATGGGAAGATCCTGTATCTCCCTTGTGTCAGTAACCAGTCTCTTGTTGGAGTCTCTGGTTTGCTTGTGGTGTTTGGTTTTCTGTGGCTTGATTGGTTTCTTAAGTCAGTTTGTTTGGGCAGGCAGAAAAAATTCTGTTTGTTTACCCAGAATTTGTGATCGCCTCCCAGGCTAGTTCAGTGGGAGGGAGATCTGCTTTGAGTATCACAAAAGAGGGAGGTGGCTGTTTCCTCTAGTTTGGAGTTGCTGTAATAAGGCTGGGTTCTGGGTAAAGTTGAGGCCTTTCAGCAAACAGTAGCTTCCCTGAGGGGCTAGCTTCTGAGACATTCACAGAGCCCAGCCTGGAGCCATTCTCAGGGTTTATGTTTACTGAATTTCAATTGATTGTCAGGGCTGTTGTAGGGAGGGGCAGCCTCTGGCTCTGTTTACCCAGTGAAGAAGGCCACTCTTCGTGGGTGTAGCTTTCTCTGCCTTGTTGTGCTGACTTTCCCATGGGTGGAGTTGAGAATGGCAGGTCAGGGTAGGTACTTGTGACTCGCTAAATGACTCTTTTGTTTTCATCAAAGAATGAGTTGGATCTAGCTACTTAGCCAGGCTTTTGTCTACATCAAAGGTGGATATCTCCGGTGTTGGGGGGAGGGGTGTCCTTCCCTCCTCTGCTCCCTTTGAGAAGGAGTGAGGATGTCAGTTTTGTACTCACGCTGGAGTGTGGGTTCCTGGGTAGCCTCTGGTCTGCTATCTGCAGGATGAAGATATCTGCTACTTGTCAATTCTTGCTCGTTTTGAGTAAAATCTGCTTGCCCGCTGCATCTGGCACATTTATCCCAGACTCTCTGGGTTGTAGTTATGGCGGCTATGGATGGCACCACAGTCGCCACAGCAACCTCAGCCATGGCTGCTGGAAAATGCTCAGATCTGTCTCCTTACCTGGATTTTCCCTCTCTGCCCAAACTCTCTGTACTGTGATGGCACACTTGGTGTGCCTAGGACTGTTCATTGGAACATTAGAACTGCTTTCTATGCAAGAGCTTGTTTAGCCACCAGATTCTCCTCTGCCATCTTCTCGAAATTTCTGAAGGTGTTTAAATATTACTGGAATTGTTTTGGAATAAATAATGTTCACCTTGACTATCTTGAGAAAGAAGAATTGGTTTTTCCGCACTATAAGTAAGAACTTGAGTGAAAGAAACCAAAGGAACAATGAGGAACAACTCAACACATACATTCAAAAGAAACAAAACAACCCAAGAAAACACCAATTAACTCAGTACTCAAGAACCTGCAGGAAATGAAAAGATTTTTTTAAAAATAGCTATGATAAGCTTATGAAAATCCTGACTACGAGGGAGTCTACTATTGTGAGGATAGTGGTTAAAGCTCAGACTAGACAGAAAGATCTGTACACAATGCGAGGCACTTGTTAAAAATTCTAAATTCCAGGAAGTATAACATAAAGTAGACTGAGCCCACGATCACACACAAGTTGGAAGCAAGATTCTATCTGAAAGTTAATCAGGATAATTTAGGGCTGTGGGCATGCCAAAGTGGTAAGAACATCCATTTAGGAGACACAAGACACTCAATTCAAATTCCAATCTTATGTGTATTAAAGAAAAAAAAAGCTATGACTTTAAATAATGGGGATAATTGCAAGATTTGAATATTTGAGTGGAGAAAAATCCATGAGAGAGGTAGAATTTATCCATGTTGTAATACTTTCTACTTAAGTGATAATATTATGTGGTACTCCAAACATAACAGAGTTACTTTGCAAATGAGCATGGATGTGCATTTGGGTGAAGGAAATACTCTATTTACACAGGTAGATTTTAGTTCTTGTACTAAGAGCCTGGGTGATATCTCTGAGTCTTTTCTCTCAAGGCTGTCACTCTACTACTATGAGCCACAGTTCCAATTCTGATTTTCTGTTGGTTGTTTGGAGATAAGAGGCTCATGGACTTTCCTGACCAGGATGGTTTCAAACCATGATCATCAGATCTCAGCCTCCTGAGTAACCCGGATTCCAGGCCTGAGTCGCCCATGTTTTTAATAATTTAGTAAATTGTACAGTTACAGAAGTTATAATTTATCATTATAACCTTTATAATATATATGTTTATATTTATATCAATACATACATATAGAAATATTTAACATATTTTTTTATCTACAGTAGATTTATGAAATCATCCTTCATTATAAAATAACATGGAAACAAGTTTAATGAGGAGCAAAACAAAGGGAATTTTCACATGTTTCTTGTTGTTGAATGAAATATGAATTGTGAGAATCAGTTTGAGAAAACCATTTAACAAAATGTATAATGGCTATTAATTCCAATCCCTTTATTTGCCCATATTGTGCATCCTCACACATGAGTGTCAAAATCAAACCACAATTTTTTGCCTTTGTATATAATTCACATGTTTTAATTTAGGGGATAGGTGAAGTAATCAAATAAGGATTAAAATAATACTAAATGAGGCTATGAGTTAGAGCTGAAAATTATTTAAAATATGATAATAGCTAATTTAATTCCATATCTCTTACTTTTGCTCTATTGTCATATACCTCATTCCCTCATTAGGAAAGTACATAGAATGTTCTCACTAAATTATGTGTAAAATTATGAAAAATGTATTAAAAGAATATGGGCACATCGGGGCTGTGAAAGTGGCTCAGTGGTAGAGCTCTAGCCTTGCATGCCTGAGGCACTGGGTTTGATTTCTCAGCACCACATAAGCAAAAAGAAGAAAGCCAGAAATGACGCTGTGGTAGATTGCTAGCCTTAAGCAAAAAAGCTGAGGGACAGCACCAGAGGGGCCCAGAGTTCAGGCCCCTCGACCGGAAAGAAAACAATAACAACAACAAAAGAATATGGGCACAGTGTAGATTTAGCTGATTGGTACCTGTAGGGAGTAGTGTGTTTTTGAGGACCTGAAAAACGTTGTGATATAGATGAAGGAAGGGATGTGCTAATTCTGGAAAATTGGCTAGAGGATTGCTCCCAGAAAAACAGTGATGATTTTTTCCAAAAGGTTAGCATAAAATCACTCTCACAATCATGTTCACTACTGCACTATTCACCGTAGAGAATTTATGGAAACAGCCCAGACGCACTTTAGCAGAGGGATGGTTGGAGAAAATGTTGCACATATACACAATTGGATTGCACCCATCCATTATAAAGACTGTTACAGCATTTGCAAAGAAATGGATAGAACTAAAATTATGTTAAGTAAACGAAGTCACAGCCAGACACAAAAAGAACGCGTATTTAGAAGCCAGAATTTTATGCAAGTTAAACAACAGTATTAATCAAAGCATGCTATTTGTAGAGGAGTATTTAACAGGTGTAATTTCTTATAAAATTGAACTTTTAATCCAACAAAATGAATACCAGGAGGCTACCACTTGGAAAATGTGAGGGGAAATCAAAGGGAAGAAATAAAGAGACTTATGGAAGTAGAGAGTTAAGCCATAATATTCAATGCAGATAGTATGAAACTAATAAAAACGAAAGTGGGTTGAGGTTTGGAAAAATGTGAGAAAGTTATGTAAAGATCCATTGTAATTATAAACTGATTCATTGAATGGAAAACATTTCGTACAACTATTTAATAAAAATATAATTAAAAACAATGGAGACATCTGACCTTAAACCATGAGTCAAAATATTAGAATATATCACATGATAAAATAAAAGGTAGAAAGCATCAAATTCTGATTGGTTTTCCAAGTACTTTACCTTTGGTATCTAATTTATTCCTCACAATAATCCCATCAAGTGAAACTATTTCTATTTTTAATTCTAAGATGATGATATTTAAGTCTTCAGAGTTGGAATTACTAGTACAACATTCTACACACGGTAAGTGTTAGCTTGCGTTCCATTCTCACTATATGAACTAACTTCATTCTATGTTATAACTAAATACCAGCACTCAGCCTACTAATTCTAGGAAAATTCCCAAAATTATTGTGCACACTCTAATAATATTTCCTTTATCTTTGTTAGAAAATAGGTAACTAAGCTGGACACCGGTGGCTCACGCCTATAATGCTAGCTACTCAGTAGGCTGAGATCTGAGGATTGTGCTTCAAAGACAGCTCGGGCAGGACAGACTGTGAGACTCTTATCTCTAATAAACCACTAGTAAACTGGAAGTGGCACTGTGGTCCAAGTGGTAGAGCGCTCGCCTTGAGTGGAAGAGCGCAGGGACAGCACCCAAGCCCAGAGATCAAGCCCCATGACCAACAACAACAAAAAAAGAAAATAAGTAACTGTAATAAGAAAACTCCAAGTTCATAATCAATTTATACCTCCCTGGTGAAAGGAACTGCTAAACTATAACAATTCTTGATTTCTAGCTCAAAATAGTAGAAATAAAATTTTATGCCTTCACTCAACACTGCACTGCCTGGGTACCCCATCTCTGGTTAACACAGTCTTACTGAAAGAATGACCTGCCCAATTCCTGATGGAAACAGACTGCAGGTCTTTTGGAGCAATCGTTTCCACATTGTAGCTCACCTAAATTGTTTACCATTAGAAGTATTTTGATTGCTTTTTATACCCACCATTTTGAGAGAAATGTACAACTTTAAAATGTTATTAAAGAAAGACTGATATAAAATCACATTTGACCCCAGATAAATATTTTACCTTTCATATACCCAAAAATGCAGTCTTACCTATTATTAATGTTAGGAACAAGAGGTTAAAAATCATTGACACCAAGACCTAATTATGAATTAAAGACTCTCCAACTTGTGAATACAATTGGTTTAAAAAGACAACAATACTACTGCATTTTTAAGTCCCTATGATAATGATAATGATTCGCTATGATAATCATAATGATAAACTATTAACACTTAAAAATAACTCATTTTCTTGGGAGTAGGACAAAAAGCACAAGGTTAATCCTAATCATTTTAAAAGACCTTTATTTATACTAAAAGTTCACTCATAACTATAAAGATTCTAAACCTAACTGAAGTATAGAGGAAATAATTTAACTGCATCATCTACATTCAATAGACTATTAATAGAAAACAAAATTACACTAATAATTAGCTTACCCAATTCACTTAATTCTTTTATTCTATTCCATTTACTTTCATAAAAACTGGGTTTTCATAAAATGAAGCATAAAAATGGGTATATACCCACTTACATTTTCAGATCTTAACAATATTTCAGAAATTTTAGCTCTACAGTCAATGAACTGAAATAATACTAAAATATTCAAAAGATTTTCAGAAATTGCAAGACTTGCTCCGAGATGTTATGTATATTGGAAGAGATATTCAAAAAGCCTTATTTGTTAAAGTCGCCGTATTTTCTCCCACAAAAGAGCCATTAGTAAAGATACCTGTGCATGTACAAAACACCTTCAAATGCACCCACAATCTGGAAATAACACTTGCTTTTTGTTTGTTCGTTTTTGAAAGGAATATCTAACAAGCATATCCACAATACTTATTTTCAATGAATAAGATGGGATATTCAAACATAATATGGGTTGGATTATCTCTTAGTGAGAATAGATATAATCTTGCAAAGAAAGTGATTTTCAACAGAAATCCGGAAAGAGTTTATCCAACTTGTGTTTCACAGGAATAATCAGAGAGTAATACCTGTTTGGTCAAGTCAGTCCAAATCACTCTATGAGTGTATCTTAAAAGTATAACCAATTTAAGAGGTCAAGTACGTATTTTGTACTGACACTCATCTTATAGCAACAACTTACCAACTAATTATGTCTGAATCTTTTTACCTAACATACAATAAGAGCTGACAGCGGTCTCTTTTTCTAACTTAATATTGTAAATGCTTTGATTATGATATTATTAGACAAATAATATGTACAAAGGATGGTTCCACTGAAATGACATGACAGAACACTGATAAATAAAAACATTGCAACACAGTTAGCTTTTTTTCAGCCTCACCCTGTCCACATTGGCAAGCAACATTGCAACAGCACACACACACATATACACATACACACATGTTCGCACATGTACACACACATATACATTCATGCTAAATTGAGGGTTTATTGTACAAAAAAGTCCACATAAAATATTAGTGATTAGGACAAATGATAATATGCCTTATTACAAAATAATACATAAACCATTACCACGCATGTTACATTTTACATGCCTCTCCACATGAGACCACTTAATTTAATTTTAATTAATTAATTACCTTATTAATTAATTTATTTGTTTGGTGCTAATACTAGGGCTTGAACTCAGGGCCTAGCTTTGTCCCAGAATTTATTTTTTGTTTCAGTTTTCTCAAGGCTAGCATTTTACTGCTTGTACCACAGCTCCATTTCAAGCTTTTGCTGGTTACTTTAAAATCAGAATCTAATGGACTGTTTTTTCTTGGTCTGCTTTCAAACCACAATGCTCAGATTTCATCTTTCTGATTAACTACTACTAAAGACATAAACCATCAGTGTGGCTTCTACTTTTTCCTATATAGTTATCTAATGCACATACTTAGATGGTAATTTTAAAATGAGAGTATAGAAGCAAGATGTACAGTGATGATACTGTCCTGTCAGAAATTCAAGTTAGTAATGTAAATTTATTCTTAAAACCATACACAAAAAATACCATGATATAGTGTAAGAGAACTCACTATTGAACATAGGAGCCTTAAGAGCTTTCTAATAGATCCATTATTTATTGGTACCCAACATTAGAAAAATGTATGAGGCATTGGTAAAATAGAAGTGCTTTGCATGACTACATACATTCCTTGTTTTTATAAGAAACTTGCTTTCATCTAAAAAGTAGGCCTGTCTATTGTCTTCATGTAATTTTGATGATTGAAAGTGCTTAGTGAGAAGGTCAAAATGTATTAGTAGTCCTTCACTGTCAATTCTCATTTTCTTCTTGGAGAATATAATGATCAAATCAGTAGTTCAGAATCGGCAAGCAATACTTCAGAATCATGCTTCCAGTGCAAGTGGATCACCAGTAAGAAATCCTCAATACCAATTTCCCCAAAGTTTTGTCACAGATACAATCTCCCTGCCTTCTCTAGCTGCTTTACTACCCTCTTATTCCTTCATTGTACAAGAAAAGTATGATTCAACTGATTTCAGTCAGATCTGTTACTAGAACTATCAAGGATTTATTTTACTGTCTGTAATTTGGTAAAGTTATGTCTCTTTACGTAGGCTACTAAAAATGTATTTACTAACTTCAAGTAAATACATAAATTCGATTTCCATCTCTTTTAAAAAATAAAATTTTGTTTGCTCTACAAATTGATCAGAGGCATTGATTTTGTGCTAGCTACGTCATTACACATCTGTCTCTTTCTTTCTCTCTCCCTTTCATGGTTCTCATAGATAATATGATTGCTCCATAATTATCCTAATTTATTTTGCTTTTATATTTTTGGTTGCATCATTTCACTTTTTGCTCTGCCATTTCCCAAATCATTTTTATAGAAGGCATTATTTCCTATTTTCTCATGCCTAGAATAAGCTGCACATGAAGACATCACTGGTCCTCATTTTCAGTGTGTACATTTGAATATGGAGGAATGTCTTTCCTCTGCTCTCCATCAATTCCCTACTCTCCAGTTAGAATAATTTCGAATAGTAAAATTGGAAAAAGAGAAAAAACAATCATGGGGAATAAACAGTTACAGAAAATTCACCAGATATTTCTGACCAGTTCAACCAATGTGAACAATTAGGGAAATAAATGGACACCTCATTCCCACTGGCACTCAAAGTCTCTGGTTAGGCAATTCTTAGGAATATGGGGAACAAGGTGAAAAAGTAAGGAATGGTATCAATTGCAAGAAAAAAAATTGGAGAAGGATCCAAGCATATTTCTTCATTGTGCTGCCGAAAATATTCAGCTTACTACAGTGCGGAGACTTCTTTCCCAAAAGGCCACTTATGTGAATAGTAGGGATGATGATAAGTATACCCCTCTTCGAGAAGCCTACGGTGGACAATTAAACATTGTCAGTGAGTTGGTGTCTCAAGCGGCACATGCAATAACTGTAGATGACTGGACACCCCTGAACAGTGCATATACGTGGAATAATACCAGAGTGGCTTCTTTCTTACTTCATCTTGATACAGATACCAATGCCCAAACTAAAGGACTCTTTTTTAAAAAAAAATTTTTTGGTCTGGTCGTGGGGCCGGAACTCTGGGCCTGGACGCTGTCCCTCATCTCTTCAGCTCAAGGCTAGCGCTCTACCACTTGAGCCACAGCACCACTTCCCGCTTTTTTTTCTGCTTATGTGGTGCTGAAGAATCGAACCTAGGGCCTCATGTATGCAAGGCAAGCGCTCTAACACTGAGCCACTTTCCCAGCCCAAAAATTTTTGTTTGTTTGATTTTTGTTGTTCTTGTGGGTTTTTTTTTTGTTGTTGTTCGGTCATGGGGCTTGAGCTCTGGGCTTGGGTGCTGTCCCTGTGCTCTTCAGCTCAAGGGGAGTCCTCTACCTCTTGAGACACAGTAACACTTCCCCAAACTAAAGGACTCTTGACACCCTTATATCTTGATGTTGAGAATTGAGATAGCAAATATACGCTGGATCGCCTTCTGTTGAACTATTATATAAATCCAGGCCTGAAGAACAACATAGAAGAAACTGTATTTGATATTGCCAAAAGGATAAGTATGTATCACTACCTCTATGAAGTTGTGAAAGGCTGTACAAATTGTTCACCGAAGTCCTAATAGTCGGGTTAAGTTTCTTAAATTTCAAAAATGCAAGTCCATCTTTTGTGTCCCTACAAAATATTTTCACAATCCAAATAAAAGCAATATCTTTTTTTTTTGGTCAGTCATGGGGCTTGAACTCTGGGCCTGGAGCTATCCCTGTGATCTTCAGCTCAAGGTGAGCCCTCTACCACTTGAGACACAGCTCCACTTCCAGTTTTCTAGTGGTTTATTTGAGATAAGAGTACCACAGACTTTCCTTCCCAGGCTGGCTTTGAACCATGATCCTCAGATCTCAGTCTCCTGTTTAGCTAGGATTATAGGCATGAACCACCAGTGCCCGGCAGCACCAAAATTTTACTGTAAAAATTCATGGATTCCGCGGAATTCTTCCAAGTGAATTGCCTGCCTTGGATGGAAAAATATATTCAATAGTTTTTGTAAACATGTATAATAACTTCTTCAGAGTTTGTGACTTTTTAATAAGAAATAATTTTAATTTACCTGTTGAAATGAGTAGTACAGAAACTAAAATATTTCTGGTGCTTGTCTGAAAAAGTATATTTTAAAATATTCTATATTCTATGTTTGCATAATGTTCATAATTTATTTTCTCCTAGATATACTTTGAATTCTATATTATTTTATAATATATAGGATCATTAATGTGTCCTTTTGGATTGTATTCCATATAGAAACAGTTTGAGTCCTTTTTTTCTAGGTCTTAATATTATTTTTCTTTGGGATAAAATGACAATGTTGTCTATTTTGAAAAGTTTTGTAAAGTTTATGCTATGTAAACACCTTTCTGAGGTGATTTAATACACTGATGTCAAACTTAATTTAATTATATGAATTACGGGTATTGTTACACTTGTAATTTTGTCATCAACTTTTTAATCACTTTTTTTCATTTCTTGCATGTGAAGAATGAAAAATATGGAATACTTCTCAAATTTTCATATTGTACTTGTGCAAGTGCCATGTTAATCTCTGTATTGTAATTTGAGTATACTTGCTGCTGAAGCATGTAGTATCCTCTAAATTTAATAGTTAATGATGCAATCTTTATACAGGCTTATATCTATGGGTGCCTAATTGTAACAAGGAAACCTTATTGTTCCTAACAATGCTATTGATCTTATTTCCCTAAAATTCTGTGAATAGTGGAAAAAATTATATTGATCAGTCGATTGCTCACATTTCCAAACTTTTTTTGCCAATGAGTATCTTAAATCTTTTTATTTGGAATTTGATCATACTCTCTATTATTTATAGTTTGGTCCAAATGTGATGGTTTCTCAAGTACATATTTATCCAGCTTTGTGGACCTAATGGATTCAAACTAAGCGTTGCTTAAGAGCTACTTCTAAACTTCTTCAGCTGACATTTTCCCAAATAAAATTTTACTGGAACAAATGTCTACCTGAGCCTTTACCCTTCTTCCATGTGGGAAGAGACCAACCAGAATACCTTACCATGACAGCAAAGATTTTCTTACTAGAACAAAACTAATCTTGGTTATAAGGGATCATAGAGAGATGAACAGTTCAAACAGAACTGTTCAGACGAGAAGGTATTTTATCAAAATATAATTGTTTATTATACATTCCATTTAAAAGTAGCTAAAGCCAAGAAGGTGAAAAAATTGTTCGTATGCATGATTACTTAATGTCCTGACCTGTCTCTAAGTTCCTGGCAGGAACTTACACTACTGCCTTTTTATCACCAAATATTTTCATAGTTGCAGGAGAAGTGCATATGTTTCTCCTCATTATTAGGCATTAAATTGATAATGTTTTAATCACAGTCTTTTCTCTTGCCTCCATGCTGTAAATCTACAAATGATAAAGCTTTAGTTCTAACTCTATCAAACACTGAAGTAGAGATAATGGAATCATACTTTAAAACAGAGTTGCCTTTGATACAGTAACTACAACAGAACAATACAAAACGTGTGTCTTTTAATCATATTATATATAGTTATATATTTTATATTTTTATGTGCTGATTTTATATTTCACACAATGAAACTTACTAGAATTAGTTGATAATTTGACAAATAAATTGATATTTATTTACTCCAATAAATAGAATTGGAATATAAATATTTAGGTTTCAAATATATATTAGACTAGGAAACGTATCAATGCAATCTTTTTAGTATAAACTTGTGATACATTATAACTGTTCTTGGTCTTCTGAATCCACAAGAGAAAAAAACAATGTTTTCCTCTAATCTGTAATGGATTTTACTCTCCTGCTCTGTTTTTTGTTTTAACTCGCTTGTCCCAAACTGTTTTTGTCCATATTTCTGAAGCATTCTTACTGATTATGCCCAAATTTTGCTAAGATGTCTAAAAAATATTATTCTTCTGCAGTACCCATGGGTCCTAACATCCCAAGGCCCAGTTACCTGCATCATCAGATAACAGGGGCAAGAGTTTTCACCAAGGCCCATGAAACATATCAACACAAAGTAATTGAAGATCCATCTCAATTTTGCATTTCCTATATTTCAGGGCCCCAATTCCTTGAGATGCAGGAATTAGCAGTAAGCAATTGTGAAATGCAAGGCAACTTAAAATGAAGGATGAGATCACAAAATTTGAGAGAAAGTACTGTAATTCAAACATTCAACTTACAGATGACCAGCCCATATGAGTGAACAAGTTCACAAAGTGTCATAAGATTATTTTTAATACCCCTCACCTATGATTAACGAAAGATTTTAGTCCAACATAAGTGGGCAAAAAAATAGTTCCTGGAAGGATAGGTCTATAATTGTTCTACCAAAGCCCGAAAACTTGACTTAGAGGTCAAATGTAATTCAGAAAAACATTTGAATCACTAAGGAGTGCTTCAAAACACTGGGACTTCAGTACAACATGGTTCTGTGGTATAAAAATGTCAGTCTCAAACCAATGATAATCTACATTTAATCTCCTGAAAGTATATTCCTTTTCAAATAAACTTTTTAAAATCACTTTCGCCAAAATAACATTTGACAAGTTGATGATACTTAGTGACAATACAAGTTTTTCAAGTGTAGGGAGCAAGTTACAATAGAGTTGAATTATTTACACAGCACTAATGCCAAACATGTTCAACCATTCATTAAAATGTAGAAATAGTACCAGCCACAATTTGTGTTTTTCAGTATGGGCCTTTCAGAAATGTGTTTAATATGTCAGCCTCCAAATTTCAAACCCAAATGTTAGCTAATAAATTTCATCATTTAATAAGGTACATTTTAAACAATCACAAATAGTTGCCTTATCATATGTTATTTTATGTTTTCCCTCTGTCTAACATAGTAAGAAATATGACTTTAAGTCTTGAATATGGGTACTAATCAGAGATATGACAAACATAATATCTGTCTTCTATTTCTATCATATTCCTATTTAGGAATAAATTTTAATTTTCTTCTTTTTCCAAAACTTATAGGTAGTATAAAATATTATTCCATGTAAAATAAAAGAATCACAACATTGTACAAAGCCATTTATAAAAATGCAGTTAGTAATACATTCTAAGCCATTTTTTAACTTTCTTTTTGACTAAATAATCTTTCAAACGGTTGAGAAAAAATCATGTTTAGGTGCTTCCCGTCTCCAGTCTTGCAAATTGTTGCTGCAGATGAATGAATTATGGAAATATAAGCTGACATCATTTCAAGAATATGCAGGATTGAAACTCCATGGAATGTATATAAACCTTTCAAAGTATTAATAGTTTAACAGAATGACTATCAGGAAGTTGAAACCAAAGAGGAATTATAGTAAAGACATAGAATGAATGAAAAATGAACAAGGAGCAAATACAGCTAGAATACTGAATGTACACATATGATGAAGGAAGTGGTAAATTGGAAATAAATCTTGGAGAAAGGGTTGGTTGAGAACGATAGAAGGAGTGACTCTGATCTAGGAGCATTGGACAATTAGATGGATATATTTAATTGTAACACAATTGCATAAACTTTTAAAATTCAGTTAAAAAACACAACTAGAAACAAAAACACACAAAAATCACAACCAAACAGCAATCTCTAGAGAGTATGAATATGACCACTCAAAATTTTAATCAGTTAATGAAGGGCAGTCTTGGGAAAAGCAAAGAAAGCTGTTCAAAGAGGGAAGTTTGGGATAGGGGAGAAATTTGAACAGAATTAAATAGATTGTCTAAGGTTATAAATCACCTATATCTGCTGTATACAGTATCTTACTTCTATGAGTTTTCTGTCTGAACTGGATAATCCAGTCCTGAGACACACTTGGTAGCTTGTGAGGTAGAATGGAAGAAACAAGATCAAGAACCCATTACTCCACTGGAGAGAAAACAATCCTCTATATTTTCTCTAATCTCTCTTCACTACACATTCTTCATACTTTTAAGTCAATGGATTTTGAATTATATTTTTTCTTCTTTCTTCTGTCAAAGTAATTGGTCAAAGTAATTTCATTAAATATTATTTGCCATTTTCTTCTTTCATGCTGTTTAATTGGCCAAGTGAGTCCATAAAACTTCCCTCTTGTATTTGGTTGCCATGAAATAACATCTATGTTAATAAGGAGAAATCTAATGTAAAACTTTGTCTCCAGAAAACAGTCCAAGAGCCTGTGATCACAAATATTTGGCTATAGATTTTTTTTCTTTTACCTTGAAAGACTTCTTGTGTCTAAAGTGCCCACAAAAATAAGTACTCCATCACTTGTTGGTTCAATCAGAATTGTCTAACCTCAAAGATATATTTTGCTAAGAAGATGCTTAGAGAAAACCAAAAAATACTGCACTTTTTATTTTCTCTCTTAAGATTCTCCTTAGATACCATATCAGGAACAGTGAAGTTATTCTATGCAAAATTATTTTAATATATTATTTTTCTCTTGGTCTTGCATTTGTTCACCAAGATGTATGGAGGAGAATAGAGTTAAATCACCCATACCTTGGAAGAAAGTGTCTGTTACAAAAGGAAAATGCTTCTATGTCCTATTTCTATGTCCTACTCTTAGCTCTTGTCAGAGTTCCAATTAATCACAGCTTCTTGGCTTCCAGTCTAGTGAAGCTGAAGGACCAACGGGCTCCACCACTGCTACATCTTCATTATTTCTCTTTTAAAACTCTTCAAATTGCCTCATTTGGATGTGGAATGTATTTTCATGTCTTCATTCAATCAGTTCTGCATTGTAGTGAGCCAAATGGGCTCTGTAAAATCACTTTAGGGAGTAAAAATACTAACACAATTTACATCAAAAAGTTTTGGCCTCCCTTGACTGCTGAAGTCAATACGCTTAGCTAAGGCTTCTAAGAAAACTTTTATTATTAATTTTTCCATTTGCTCAATTCTTTTCTGAACTTTTTGGCATATGTAATAAAAGAAGTCTTCACTACCTCATATTAATAAGAATATTATTTTTTGTGAGCCACTTAGAAATGTGAAATCATTGGTTTGAAGTATCCAATCTATTTTTTTTCTGTGTTTCACTGCTTCACGTCCAAAGACATTGTGGAAAGTGTTACAAACAGAAATGTGTAATCCCAACACCTTCTTTCATTGTGGAGGGCACTTTCTCCCTAAATATTTTGACTCAAATTATCTTTTTCAGAGAATTACTGTTTGGTAATTAAAGGTAAATTCACAAATTTAGATGCCTTATTTTTTTAAGAACTTTTAATTTAAATTCCAATACAACCTTCTTTCAAACAGTGAGAATATAGTTCCTGGGTAAGGACAATTACAAGGGAAACTACAGGATTTACAGCAAGGTTTCTGAGGTTTGTTTGTTTAGTTTGAAAAAGAGCCATCTTCATCCACATTGCTCCCTCTCTACTATGTTTCCTGGGATTCTTTGCATGAAAGCCTATTCTTCCAGGCAATTTTAAATTTTCTTAATAGGCTAAGTTATTAAAAATTTTGAAATATTAAATTTTACCTGCCATAAATTTAAAACTGTTGAAAATCCTTTATCAGAACCACAAATTCACCAATCGTAATTCCACCTTTACCATCAAAATGTTAACATGCTGTTTTCATGATATAGTATCCATGCAGCTATTATTTTCCAGTGGCTTTGTTATGCATATATGTAACCATATTAGCTGATGCTAAGCAAAATGAATTCCAAGATATGGAACCAGATTTTTTTTCATTTGTGGTTGTTGTTTTTGATGAACTATGTGATTTCTGTTTTCTTTGGGGTTTTCCCCTATGGTTTATCCCTGCTGTATGGTGAGACAATGGTGAGCATAATGGTGAGACAAAGGACAAAAGGCAAACCAATGCAATAGCAATACTCACAAGACAATATGTGGGAAATGTACTTTACAACTTGTGAGGGGTGAAGGGGTGAAGGAAAACTGTGAGAAAAATGAGGAAGGGGTAACAAGTTTGAAATGTTTTTTATTCACTACCTTACAATTACTGTAAAGTCACTGTACATCAATTTGATAATAAAATTGAAAAAATAAGCTGCATAAAATGTAATTTTACTGTATTGGTACAGTAAATATAATTCTTTATGTAGTAACATTTTAAAAATCAATACTATTTGGCTTCTAATTTGAATTAATTACCCATTATTTATCAGAGGTTTATCAACTTGAATGTTATCCAACTAGACACTATTTTCACAATATACTTGCCAAATTTTTCAAAAAAGAATAAATTTAGTACTTTCTCATTCTAAAACAGAAAACAGGGTCTGGGAAGATGGCTCAGTGGTAGAGCGCTTGCCTTGCATGCCTGAGGCCCTGGGTTTGATTTCTCAGCACCACATAAGAAAAAAAAAAGCTGGAAGTGGTACTGTGGCTCAAGTGCTAGAGCGCTAGCCTTGAGCTGAAGAGCTGAGGGACAGCGCCCAGGCCCAGAGTTCAGGCCCCACGACCAGACCCAGTTTAATACTATGGAAACCCATAATGTTAAAAGTAAGTAAGTTTTTTAGAGGACAGAATATATGTGTTCTTCAAAATTCCTATGACTAACAACTACTCATTTTTAAATTCTCAACATTCCTAACAGATTCAAAACAGTACCTGTTTGCATGTTATGTAATTCTGCAATAGATGCAGTTTCCAATGGGGTGTTACAGATTGAGAAGTAAACAGAAAAATAGCCACATTCTTGTAGAGGATAAAACTGTGAAGCATGTGTAATAATTAATTCTTCAAGAGTAAGCAATTGTTTATAAGAGTAAGCTATTATGTCTATGACCATCAATCCCAAGATTTATGCCATAAAGTCATCCTAGCCCAACAGTTTCCAATTTGTAAGGGACACCTTAAAATTCCTTAATTCACATCATGAATACCTTATCTCTATTTTGAAAAAATACTACACCTCTTCTAATATGACACCCTCTTTGTTCTGAAAAGAACACCACAATAAACTGAGCTGCATCATTTTTCCTCCACTGGTATTCTTGAGATCAGAACACTTGTAAATATTATTTATATTTAGACTTTTTTAACTATCATAGATATTCAGTATGCTAAGATAGGAAAATTATGATTCAAAGCCTTCCCAGGCAGGAAGGTTTCTTAGAATCTTACCTCCAAAAAACTTCTGTGCAAAAGCCAGACTCAAGTGGCACTTAGGTTGAAGTGGTAGGGCTTGAGCCTTGAGCATAAACAGGATCAGAGACCTTGTCCATGCCAAGAGTTCAAGTTCTAGGATGAACCAATAAAAAAAACAAAATTGAAAAAAAAAAACCCAAACCTAGCATTTTTCTCCATGTATACAGAGGCGCGTAAATAAGGAAATGGCTTCCTGTGGTACATATAGGTAGAAGAAAGAAGATGTCACACAATTACTCTCTTCATACCATATTAAACCAAACCTTCAAAAATTGGTTTTTCTAAATGTATAAATTAATGTCATCCATTTTTGGCAACTCTGTCTAGATTATTCATATTAACATGGTATACATGAACTCTGCAAATTATCTATTAACTATGTTCTAATTATAACTGTTGTGAAAGAATATCTAGGCAAATAGAATGCCAGAATTATTTGTGAATTTTTCAATTAATCCCTCTACTTTAAAAGAATTTTGTAGTATCCTATAGAATATGAAATTACAAACAAATCCAAAAAATATATTTTAAATCTAAATTCTAATTTAACAAGGTCTACAAAGTCCTACATTAGACGAACTTTGCTATTTCTCCAGACTTAAGCTTTTGTAATCCTTCCACATTTATTTGGAATCCAACAGAATGAGGGATGGGAATCATGAGCTGTTTTGCATCTACGAATGTTCTGTAATGATAAGAGCATTTAAAACACAAGTGAGGATATGTATGGGGTGCATTCAATAGGAAACTTGACTTCTCAAAACATAATGACAAAATTAGGCCAAACTTCCAACTGTGTATTCCTTTCTTGTTGTTTGGTTTGTTTTACTGAGACAAAATTATTCTACCTGGTCCAGGGAAGGTATCGATATGTAATTCCACTCTCTTATCTCTTGTCTGAGTGCTAGAATTCCAGGCTTGTATCACATTGCCCTTCCATAGTTTGTTTATTTAATCTAGAAACAGACTAGAAATTCTGAACTTCTCTTATGATTTTATCCACTAGACTGACTGCTCAGACTGTTTATGTACTATTTTCAAAGGTGTTTTAACATTTGACACAGGATATGAACATTTTCAGATGCACCTGCAGGCTTCCCTGATTCATTCCACTATGTATCCTATCCCGTTAAGAATGATTGCTTGACTCTCTTACTATCTCTGTTCCCTACCTATGTAATATTCTCAACTTCTGGGGGAAAATTCACTTGAGGACTTTCTAATATTAAAAATTATCACTTGATTCTAGTCTTACTCAGGACCTATTTTCTATTGTTTTCTAACTTTACTACATATTCTGAGAGTTGTTTCATTTGTGTATTTTTGTGTGCACATATAAGTGCCTCTATGTGTTTGTGTATGTTTGTATGTATGTATGTATGCAAAAACTTAAAGCTGTAATTCAGCAATCTTGCTCGTGACTGGTATCCCAGCTTTGACTGGTTAATTATAGGTACTGTCTCAAAGCCTATACTGTCCAAGCTGGATGCAAATTGAACTTCCGAGACTCCTTTACATTCTTAGGTTTTATTTTTCCAGGAGCATCAACTTTTAAACTTCAAACACTTTTGTGAGTGTAAAGTCTAACTGTAGCCCAGATTTTTAACTCAAAAATTCATATAAAGATAGATGAACATATACATTACATATCCTGAGTGTACACTGTTAGAAATGTGATCATAAACCAAGTTGTTGTGAGATCTGAGGATTGGGTTTTAAAGTCAGCACGAGTAGGAAAGTCCTGGAGACTCTTTTCTCCAATAATTACCAGAAAACTGGAAGTGACACTGTACCTCAAGTGGAGGAGCACTAGCCTTGAGCTGCATTTCAGAGGGACAGCGCCCTGTCCCATATTTCAAGTGTCACAAAAAACAACAACAATAAAAAGGAATATAAGAAAAGGAAAGAAAAAGAAATGTGATCTTAGCCACCAGGTTCATTGCTAGTATAATTCCTGTTCCCTCAAGATAGACTCTTTTTTTCCAGTTAAGTCTATTCTCCCATATGTGACTTGCATTGGAAACAGAATCATTCTTCCATTCTCCTTTTTGCACATTTACATGATCAGCAAGCGTGATTTAGAAAGGGAGTGGCCTCATGCTTCATGTTCCAGTTAGGGGTAATGCTTTCTCTATATCACTCCCATAAATCTACATATGGGACTTGGCTTTATTGTTTCAAATTTTTATTTGTAGAGTCTTGTATATTGTATTGAACACTTATACATAAACACAGAACTTCTTTTTCTCCTATAATTGCTATTGTTTCTTTTACTGTTAACTCATGGACAGTTGGGAAATTAATGCATAGAATATAGATTCACAAAAAATTATCTGAGAACCTTCTTACCATTTAAAATTCACCTTAATTTACAGAGCACATGAGAAGTTTGAACAAAATATTCTCATGGATAATGTATTTATAAGCAATTTAAATTGCATTTGTCTTTACTAAGTTGTCTCTGAAACATGTGTTACCTCATGTCCAAAAGTGTCTTTGTGCTATTTCAAAGAAGCCAGAAAACATTCATTTTTTTCTGGAGCAGCACCATAAATTGTTTCTGAAGTAAGTGGAAGTAACTGTTACTGGATGTGGAAACTGATCCCAGGAGAGGAATTTAACATAGAGAAATGACAAAGTTCAAGTTAACTATTGCGTTGCTTTGTACTGTACAAGAAAAGAATCCAAGGCTGGAAGGAAACTCTGTCCCTGACTTTTTTGAGTGTGTCCTTTACTCATATAAAACTTGTCTGTAAACTTCTGGTTGAGAGTATTGCAAAAGGAAACAATATGCCATTTGAAGGCAGGCATAGAACAAAAGGAAGTAACTTTGTTTTAAAAGTGTTCTACTGCAAAGAAGCAAAGACATGGAGGTTTTAAAGTGTCTTATCAATGGATGTTTCACTCCTGAGATGATTCTCTTGTTGCAGGAATCAGTTTTCAATTCCTTTAGTCTGGTCTTGAGTTTTCCATAGCAATAAGAATTCCATAAAAGCAGGATCCAGTGAGTATGATCAGCAAAAGCAGCCTCTTCTCGGACCACCACTATTTTAAGGAGAGTCCCAAAGAAATACCCAGGGTTTTTTTTGTTTGCTTGTTTGTTTAGTTTGTGCTGGTTCTGAGGCTTGAACTTAGAGACTGGCCCCTGTCCCTGAACAGTTGTCTTTCTTTCCTACCTGGACCAAACCTAGTACTCCACTGCTTGAGCCAAAACTCCACTTCTGGCTTTTTTGGTGTTTAATTACAGATAAGTGTTTGACAGACTCTCTTGCCTGGGTTGGCTTTGAACTAAGACAGTAAGAAAGCTACATGACATCAACTCTATGGAACTCTTTTGAACCAAGAAATATTAGATGAAGTTTATTATAAAGCTAATATTTGACAATTTTTAAAGAAGAGAATATGTTTAGCAAAGAAGCCATAACAAATAATTCAGTAAAAGTAGGTGCACTACTAAATCATTTGGGAAGATTACTATTGACTTCATCATTCCTTTGGGGGAAAATTAAACCTATATTTGCACTTTTTTGTTGGTTGTGGGGATTGAACTTTGATCCTAGGCACTGTCTCTCAGCTCTTCAGCACAACTTGAGCACTCTACCACTTTAGCTACAGCACAACTTCTGGGTTTCTGGGGTTGATTGAAGATAAGTGTTTCATGGACTTTCCTGACCAGGCTGGATTTGAACCACAATCCTCTGGACTCAACCTCCTGAGTAGCTAGGATTACAGGCATGAGCCACCAGCACCCCGCTCATATTTGCATTTATGTGCACTTAATGTCACTATGTAGACAAAGAATGGAAATATGAACCATATGATGTGACATTGCAGCTTTTCAGAATAATTAAGGTAGCAATAAATATGTCCTTTTCCCTTTTGTTACATAAATGACTCATGAGCTATGGGACTCTTACATTAGCATCCTCTTTCATCTTTGTAGGTGTATTTAGTATTAGGAAATGTTCATAGATAAATACAGCAAGACAGACTTTTAGAAAGCAAAGGAGATCAGGTATGAAAGATCAGCATAGGAGATACATTCATCACACAGAGATTAAGAACTAGCCTTGAAGATTTTGAATGCCAAAGGGAATGAGGAATTAGCCTAGTTGATAACTAGTTCTTTAATAAGCAAAAATGGTTCCCTAGAACGGTTTCTGCTATACCTTAGTTACTATAATTTATTCTTTCCATCTGGGGTTATTCCTTCTCTTCTGTCAATACTGTTAATTAGCCTCCGCCTTTTTTGTAAGATGACTGGCCAAAATAGTTTCTGAATCTCACTTACACTATCCTTCTCATTGTGATTAGCAGTGACCCCACTCAAAAGCCTGGAATCTTTGAATTTCCAGAATTAATCTTCACATGACATCTAAGCACATTCCTAGCATTAATTGCCGTGACCTAATGAACAAAACATTTTTTCAACACAGTATCCTAACATAGGTAAAGTACATGTATTAGGAACTATTGTCAGGTATCAGTATGGAAGGAGCATTTATATATTCCAAGTATGGGTTCTTTATTTCGCATTTACTAACTAAATGTTCATTATTGTTGTTGCTGTAGTTTTGGCAGTCCTGGGGCTGAAACTCGGTGCTTGGGAATTATTCTTCAGCGTTTTTTTTTTCCGCAAGGCTAACCCTCCACCACTTGAGGCACAGGACCACTTCCAGTGTTTCTTTTTCAATTTATGTGGTACTGAGGAATTGAACTCAGGGTTTCATGCATGCTAGGCAATCACCATACCATGAAGCCACATTCCCAAAACGCTAAATGACTTTCTTAAGATGGCATTACATTTTCATTCTATAACTCTGTATCATAATTTTAGCCAGGAATTTTTGCTAGAAAAGAGCATTGAACATAGTACTGAGTCCAGTAAGGCTAGATGGACAATGGATAACTGTCACAGTGTAGCCAGGGCACAGAGGGACTTACCTCATGGAGCTGGTACAACAGAATGAGCGAGACAGCTCCTGACCCACAGCCTACCTCGAGAATGAGAGGACCACCTTGGTTCCAGCCACATGGGGATGCTGGACCTCCTCCTCCAGCACCCATTGAATCAGTTCCTGAGAGAGAAAGCGAAAGAAAGAAGGTCAGAATTCCACTTAAGCCAGGTGCTGGTGGCTCAGGCTATAATCCTAAGTACAATGGAGGCTGAGATATGAAGATTGTGGTTTATAGCCAGCCCGGGCAGGAACACCTGTGAGACTCTTATCTCCAAAGAACCACCAAAAAACTGGAAGTGGTGCTGTGATTCAAGTGGTAGAGTGGTAGCTTTGAGCTGAGAAGCTCAGGGAGCTGCCCTAGGCCCAAAGTTCAAGCCCCATGACTGAAAAGAAGTGGACTTCCCACCACAAGAAGTGGACTGAATAGCACCCATTGTCCTAGGGAGCATGGCAGAGAAGTCAGGCCGAGCTTCCTGTCAGCTGGGAGTCATTAGTAGGTCACCAGGCTTCTCTGTGCCTCAGTTTCCCCAGCTTCAAAACTGAACAAAGTGAAGGATCCCGTTACTCATGGGGATAGAGTAATAAAGAAAGAGAGCGATGTTTTGTTTCATAATCTCAAAACTGTTGCACCGTTAATAACACCACCATCTGAGATCTTTCCGGGTATCTTCCTATCATATGCTCACAGAATTGCCAAGAACAGTATCAGATGGCCCCTCCCTCTGTGCCTGTCCCTGCTCCAGAGATCCCTCTGTATCAATCCCTTGTTTCCTCACAACTGTCCCATGAGGAGATTGAAGTCCAATGGTTGAGGCCCAACCCAGAGACTCACATCTGGTCAAGAATCTGCTGCCGTGGACTGAGTTTGGGACAATCCATCTAAACCAATGACTGAGCATGTCGCTACATATCTACCATCCCAACTACAGAAGAACGGGCCTTGTGGCTCAGGCCTGTCACAGATAGGAGGACCATGATCCAGCCCAGAATGAGCATATATTAATTCTCCATCTCAGAAATGCCCAAGACAGAAAAGCTTGACTCGCATGGTAGAAGACTTGACTGGCAAGCCTAAGGCCTTGACGTCAAACCCTAATATACCAAAAAGAACCAGAGTCCCAGTGCCAGAGGCTCATGCTTATAATACTAGGTACTCAGGACGCTGAGATCTGAAGATCACAGCTCAAGATTTAAAATAGGGTTGGCCTCGCCCATCAGACGTCATTATGAGAAGACTCAGAGACTGACCTATGCTGTTGCACTCCATACTAGCAGAACTCATATCCTTACTAAGAGTTGGCCATGCTCTCTGTCCTCCTGGGAAGCCATCCCCTGCAGGCAACACTCCCAGGTCCTCCCAAGCTCCCACTGCCACCAACCAGGCCCAAGGGAGTACACAGTTCCATTGTACACAGATCCCTTGTTCTTGTAATTTAACTGTGCTGTGTCCCCTTCAAGCCTCTCACCCTTCCAGGCCCCCAGACCTCAGCTGTGAAACCCATACATGCCCCAAAGATAACAGGTAGAAGTTACCAAAGCATTCGGCCTCCTTCCAGACAGGTGACAGAAGACTCCTCCATGCAGCACCTGCAATTTGCCAACTGATCACTCACCTGAGCACAGTCAGGCTGTACAAGGAAAAAGGTTATCTCTCTGTCTCTCTGTCTCTGTCTCTGTCTCTGTCTCTCTGTCTCTCTGTCTCTCTGTCTCTGTCTCTTTCTCTCTTTCTCTTTCTCTCTCTCTCTTTCAATCTCTCTCTCTCTCTTTCTCTCTCTCTCTCTCTGTCTGTCTCTCTGTCTTCAGGTGAAAGTTTGACTGAGCACAAAAGACAAGGTCTCACACAGTAAGGGTGTCTATCTTCTGCCTCCAACACCTCCCATCCCCAGAAAAAAAGGAAAAAAACCCAGAAGGCAGGTGTAGACATGCTGCTCCCCACCTCTGACTAAAGCCACTGGGTTCCCACCAGGGAGTGGAAGGGCGCAGATATGCTGCTGTGTGGCTCCGACTACTGCAGGCCAGGGGATCTTTGGCGCCCACTCCTCACCCAACCTGCATCTCCCCGTATCCTGGACAATATCCACTGGGGATGGGGGTGGCATCCTCGGGTCAACCCCCACCCCCACCCCTGGGGCACATTTGTGGCAGGTCGTGGGCCAGACTGTGGGGAACATGAGAGGCGCGTCCGGGTTAGAGGGGAGGTAGTGGTGTCAACAAACAGAGTGAATCAAGGTGCTACTGGGCAGCAAGGAATGTGGGCGTGGCCACCATTCTTCTATCCCATTGGTCAGAAAGAACCATGAAACAATAGAGGGGTGGCTGGAATCTTCTGATGCAGGCAGAATGGGTGCAGTCAAAATGAAGGCAGCCCCTTTCCCAGGGAACTCTGTCCAATCCAGTTGGGGACAAGAGAGTGACCCACTTTAGCCGGATGGCTGCACAGATTGTTGTGTATGTCTGTTTGTTCCCAGACCTAGAACTCAGGATCTGGGCACAATCTGTGAGTTGCTTTTGATCAAGGCTAGCTCTCTACCACTGGAGCCACAGGGCTTTACTTCTGTCTTTGATGGCACAAGTTGGACAGGAGTCTCAAGGACTTTCCTGCCTAGGGTGACTTTGACCATGATCCTCCTTTCACAACCTTGTAAGTTTTAAGGAGGACTGCTGAGAGCCACTGATGCCTGGTTTTGCTGATGTTCTTGGAAAGACCTGTGAGTTCTCTATCCTCAGGTTTAAGTGGTAGGAGCTGGAGCCCACAGCTTGAATCCTGGTCCTGCCACCAACAAATGGCAGGACATCCTATGAAATTCATTCCTACTCATATGATTACCAAAGGAATGTGATGTATGTCATGATTAAATGGGCAGTACTTGAATGTTTAGAGGATAAAATTATACACAATTACATAACAGGACACTGATTAATATTAATTAATACTTTATGAAGCATTTAAACAATCACCTTCATTAAATGGAGGCCAAATGAAATACCTACGAATTGGGCATCACATAGCATAGAGATGCCATTTTTTTTCTGACAGGACTGGGATTTGAACTCATGGTCTAGGTAACCCTGCTGTTGCACTGTGTGGGAAGGGGAAGCTTGCCTCCTTGAATTCAAGAAATTCAAGTCTGTTTCTTAGGCCTGAAATCGATGCCCACCACTAGAAAACATACTATTTGTTTACATTTTAAATATATGATTTATATTTTTAAACATATGTTAATTCCATATTGCATTCAGTGTAGTTATTTTATTTTTTGTTTTATTCATGTACTGACTACTCATTTTATTAACTATTATGAGTCATAGAACAGTGATTACATTGATTACATAGGATATAGTTTTGCATATGTATTACACGTCCTTCCTGACACCCAGGACTTTCACAGAAAAGGAAAACATCTGTCACCATCAGCTTCTTACTACATGATTCATTTTTTGGGAGTGCTGGCATCTGAACTCACAGCCTTCAAGGCCCAATTCATGAATGGGTGAGTGTCAACCTGCCAGCCTGTGGCAAATTGAGCTGACAGGCAGTCTCAAGTACCTGAGATCGAGCCCCAGCGGTTGACAAAATAAGAACAGATTGAAATACAGATATAGAGTGCTAGAGATGTCTATACATTATTCAGTTATATAGACTACATTCCTACCAATTCCTGGGTATTTATAATGCCTCCATGTAATTAATCTTATTGTTTTCATGGTTAACAAACTATTAAGTAAATCAATCAATATCCTGAAATTATTGCATTCTGTACGTAATGTTTCATAAATATTAAATAAAGTTAGTCTTCTGAAATGATGCTGTCTAATTTTATAGGAGCGTCATTCACCATCAACTCATTCAACTATGACATTGATAATATTACCTTGTTATTCCCATGGATGGGAACGAGTCTCTTAGTATCTCCTGCCATTGATTGGTGTCATGACTGGGATTTGAAATCAAGGCCTACATTGCAATGTGGACCTATGACTTCCTCAATAGTCTGACAACCTTCAGCAATGAAAGGTGAAGTACCCTTTGCAACAGTGTCATTCAGGCCCAGGAGGGTCACTGTGCAAAAGAAGAAAACATGAAAAGGCCATCTCGCTGCATTTTTTTCTGTACATTTTTGCCACACAAGGCCTGGGGGTCTAGGATCCCAGGATCTACTGTGGGACCAGTGGCTACACCCCAGCATAGGGTGTCAAAGGTGAGGCAGAGTTACCAAAACCTGAGTTCAAGCCCCCTGCTGCAAAAAATAATTAAAAGAGATTAGCTCCCTGGCTTGCAATTCACCCCATTTATTCTGCCAGGCTTTGGATTTGAACTCAGAGTCTAGGTGAATCTACAGCACTGTGGAAGAAGCGGAAGCTCACCGTAATTGAAGATAAGAAAGTCAGGCCTGTAATCTAAGCCAAAATTCAAGCCCCTGCCTTGGAAAACATACTATTTATGTACATTGTAAATACAGGATTTGTACTTACCTATGGATGTTCAGTCCATACACGTTTGGTGTGGTTGTTCCTTGTACTTTTGGTTTTATTCACTTATTTACCATTGATTTTACTATGATGACACTCATTCCCTTTATCACATTGATTACATCCTATCACATGGAATCTAAATTTGTAGACATGTTCTCCGTCATGCCAGACACCCAGGACTCTCAGAGAAAAGGAAAAAAGTTTCACACTTGGCTTCTTACTGCATGATCCAGTTGTTGGTAGCACTGGAATCTGAACTCAGGGCCTAGCAGGACCAATTGGTGAATAGTTCAAGGTGACCACACCAGCCTGTGAGCAACAGAGGAGTTAGGCCATTCCCAGGATCTGACATTGATCCCCAGGGTGGGCCATGATAGTCATAAATTAATAATTTAAACATAGGATCTATATTTACATATATGTGTGGACAGTATCTTGCCTTTGGAGTACTTTTTCTCTTATTTTCTGTCTTATGTAAGTATTGTGTATTTTACTGAATAATGTAACAGATATAACAGAACTTACATGGAAGACAACCTATTGCCCTGGCTATAGGGTTTCCTATGCATTCTCCATCCAAGCTGAGACCCAGGACATTCACAGGACAGGAAAACAGGTGAATCGATGGGCTTCTCACATCAGGATTCATCTTTTGGCAGTGTTGGGATTTGAACTCACACTCTATCAGGCGCAATTGGGGAAATGGTGAAGGTGAGGACACCAGCCTGTGAGCAACGAAGGAGATAGGCCATTCCTAGGAACTGACATCGAGTCCCAGGGAGGTCCAGTTAGTCATAAATTTGTAATTCAAATATAGGATATACATTTACATACATGTGTGGACAGCATCTTGCATTCGGTGCACTTCTCCTTAATTTGTGTCTAATTCATGGAGTTATTGTGTATTTTACTGAGTATGGTGACAGGTATACTGTGCTGACATGGATGACAATCTGTTCCCATAGTTATATGGTTGCCTATGCATTCTACATCCTAGTGAAAGCCCGGTTCTTTCACAGGAGAGGAAAACATGTTCAACGACTGGCTTCTGACAACAGAATGAATCTTTTGTCAGTGCTGGATTTGAACTGAGGTCTGGGTAGCTCTGTTGCACTTTGGGGCAAGTGAAATCTCACCATCCTTGAAGACTAGAATGTCAGGCCTCATCAAGGGCCTGATTTGAAGTCCCAGTACTGGACAAAATAACAAGCCTGCCTTTTTTAAACATAGGATCTCTCTTTACCTACAAGTTTGGTATGCATCTTGCATTCAGTGTAGTTATTCTTTTTATTTTGTGTCTTATTCATGGATGTATTGTGTATTTTATTGAGTATGGTGATAGATATAACTATGCTGACATGGATAACAACCTATTCGAATGGCTATAGAGTTGTCTATATAGAATTTCCATCCTAGCTGAGACCCAGGATTTTCACAGGACAGGAAAACAGGTGGATCGATTGGCTTCTCAAATCAAGGTGAATCTTTTGGCAGTGCTGGGATTTGAACTCAAGCCCTAGCAGGCCCAATTGGTGAATGGGTCATGGTGAACACACCAGCCTGTGAGGCACTAAGGAGGTAGGTCGTTCCCAGGACCTGAGATGAAGCCCTGGTGGGGGCCAATATGGTCATAAATTTATCATTTAAACAGAGAATCTATATTCCCATACATGGATGGGCAGCATCTTGCATTTGGTGTAGTCATTCTCTTTATTTTGTGTCTTTTTCAGTGATGTATTGTGTATTTTCTTGAGTATAGGATGACAGATATAACTGTCGTGACCTGGATGACAACATATTCCCATGAGTATAGAGTTACCTGTGCATTCTCCATCCTAGCTGAGACCCCGGACTTGCACAGCACAGGAAAACTGGTGCAATGACTGGCTTCTCACAACAGGGTAAATTTTGGCAGTGCTGGTATTTGAACTTTGGGCCTAAAAGGCCCAACTGCACAATGGTTCCACGTGATCACACCAGACTGTGAGCCACTAAGGAGCTGGTCGGGTCCCAGGAACAGAGATTGAGCAACAGGGAGGCCACAATTGTCCTGAATGCATCATTTAAACATGGGATGTATATTCAAATCCGTGTGTGTACTGCATTGTGAATTTAGTGTAGTTATTCAATTTTGTATGCTATTCATGGATGTATTGTGTATTTTCTTCAGTATATGATGACAGGTATAATTTGCCTCACATGATAACAACCTATTCCCATGGCCACAGGGTGGCCCATGTATTCTTCATCCTAGCTGAGACCCAGGACTTGCACAGGAAAGGAACACAGGTGCAACAATTGGCTTCCAACATCAGGATGAATCTTTTGGCACTGCTGGGATCTGGACTTGGGGACCAGCAGACCCAATTGACGAATGGGTCCATGTGAGCACACCAGCCTGTGAGCTACTAAGGAGTAAGGCCGTTCCCAGGGCCTGAGATGGACCCCCCCAGGTGGGGGGGGAGGAGGGTACACAGTAGTCATCCATTCATAAGTTGAAGGTAGTATGCAAATGAGTACACAGTTGTATAGAGTAGGAAAGACGAAAACCTGTGATGGAATCCAATCTACCATGTGTCTACTGATTCTTGGATCTTTCCAGATGTCTTCATTTCATGACTGTGATGATTATTGTCAAGCTTAATCAACACTGCTTTACAAATAAGTGATACCCCATGAGTCTTGCCTATCATTTCCTAGTCACATCATGCATGAACTACTCATTCGATGAGATCGATCACATTCCATGACTTTTCCTGGTCCAGAAACCAGTTTCTTAGGATTTCCTGCCATTGCTTTCTCATGGGGGTGGGCTGAATTCAAGCTTCAGGCATGGAAAACATATTCCTTATATACATTTTAAAGATAGGATTTATACTTCCATAGAGATGTTCAGTAGATACTGTGTTTGGTGTGGTAGGATTTATACTTCCATACAGATGTGCAGTCCATATCACATTTAGTGTTGCTATTCATTTTATTTCTTTTTTTATCCATTTATTTACAATTTATTTTATTGTCTTTGATGACACCTATATCATTTATCCATTTATTACAATTTTTACATCATATCACATACCATCTAGATTTGTAAATGTGTTCTCTATCATGCCTGACACCCTGGACTCTCCCAGAAAAGGAAAATATGTGTCACACTAGGCTTCTTACTCAAAGATTAAATTTTTGGCAGTGCTGGGATCTGAACTCAGGGACTAGCAGGCCCAATTCATGATTGGGTGAGTTTTAGCACAGAAGCCTCTAGCCAATGAAGCTGTCAGGTGTTTCCCAGGCACTGAGATCAAGCCCAAAGTTTAGCCTAAACTTAAATACATGGCTAGGCAGAGGTGGTATACAAATAAATATATATTGTTAAAGAGTTCCAGAGCTGTCTATCTATGACTGAATGACATCTACTACGTTCCTACCAACTCTTAGGTATTTATTATATCTCCATTGAAACAATATTATTCTTTTCATGCTTAATAAACTATTAGTTAAGATCAATCAGCATCCTAGAATTATTGCATCCAATCTTAGACTAGACAAATGCATGAACTACTCTTTCAATCTGTATTCTTATGCATAGGAACGAGTCTCTTGTGATCTCCTGCCATTGGTAAATATAAGGATTAGGATTTGAACCGAGGGCCTATGTTGACATGTTGGCTTATGGCTTCCCTGATAGCCTGCCAGCCATCAGTAATGGCAGGCCAGGTCCACATTGAAACCATGTCATTCAGACCCAGGATGGTCACCATGTAAAGAAAAAAAATGTAAAACCCTGAGCCCTCTACAGCTCCCCACTTTTTGTGCTGTTCTGCTTTTTTTCCTTCCTGCAAGCCCTCTGGGCCTAGGGTCCCAGGATCAGCTTTGGGTCTCGAGGCTGCACCCCACCCTAGGGAGAGTAAAGCTGAGTCAGAGTTACCATGACCTGAGTTCAAACCCCATGGTTGGCAAAATTAATTAATTAATTAACTAACTAACTAACTAAATTGAAATAATAAAGCTACTTGGTTTGGAATTTCTGCCAGTTTTCTTTAATAGCCTGGGATTTGAACTCAGAGTCTTGATGAATCTGTAGCAATGTGACAGAAGGCGCAGAGTTGCCAATATTTGAGTTCAAATCCCATGCCAAGCCAAAAATAAATAAGTCACTGACCTCAGCAGGGAAGTTTTAGTTGTGAAGATGGGAGGGAAGGGATGGCAGGGGAAAAACAAACGAGGAGGCAACAATGCTCAATAGGAAATGTACTCATTACTTTGCTCATGTAACTGTGACCCATCTGTACAACATTTTTAAAATAAAAAACGTACAAAAAATTATGTAGTGCTCAAGAAGCACTTTGGGGTTAAGGAGTGGATGTCTGAGTAGCTGTACAAAATTCTACACTGATTTTTTTCAGTGTTCAGTATGGAACTGAATAAACATAACTGTTTCTGTTACAAATATTAAGTCACTGTCTTGGAACTGGGGCCAGTATTTCTGCCATTGCTGGGATTTGAGCTCACTGTCCATGTAACTCTTTTGCACTTTGGGTGAAGGCTAAGATCCCTGTCCTTGAGGAAAAGATTTTCAAGCTAGTGTTCCCAGGGCCTGAATTAAGACCCTGCAATAGAAAAAATATTTGTGTACATATGTAATATAAGATATATAGGTAAATATGTATGTTTTTTTCATATTATGATTATAATTAATTTTGTATTTAATTTTTATTTTACTCATTTTATTGTTTATTGTATTTAGTATTATTATACACATAATATTTATTATGTTGTGTATATATATTATAAAAGTATACACAATAATTCAGTACATTGACTAATTTTCATTAATACTTTATTAAGTTTTGAAATATAATACTTAATTAAATGGAGGCATTTGTCAACTCATCACATGGTTAGAGTCTGTCCCCAGTACAAATTTTGTCTTATTTATCTTTGGACAACTTCCTATACGGATTTGTTTAGATGATTTATACTCAGAAGCCTTTTCTTGTGGATAGGCAAGTTGAGGGATAAAATCGTAAGGTTGGGTCTGGAAATGTGGCTTAGTGGTAGAGAGCTTGCTCATCATGAATGAATGCCAGAGTTTGAATCCTCAGTGCTACATACTCAGAAGAAGCCAGAAGCTGTGGTGTGGCTCAAGTGATAGAGTGCTAGCCTTGAGAAAAAGAAGCTCAAAGACAGTATCCAGGCCCTAATTTCCAGCTCCAGGTCTGGCAAAACAATACTCCAGATTCCAGTGGCTCTGGAAACCTACGTTCTCAGGAGGCTGAGATCTGAAGATCACAGTTTGAAGACAGCCTTGGAAAGGAAAGCCTGTTAGACTCTTACCTCCAATGAACCATCAAAAATCCCCATGTGGCACTGTGGGTCAAGTGGTAGAGTGTTTGCCTTGAGCTGAAGCGCTCAGAGACAGCGCCCAGGCTTCAGTTTGAGACACACAACTGGAAAAAGATTGAGGGATAATCAAAATAATTTTCCTATTTGCTACTTATGAAAATATTTTTAGGAAAATGAATGCTGATGTACACCACAATTGGAGTCAGACCTCAAGGTTCAAGTGTAGCACATCCATAAGCCCAGCCTCTCAGACTCTAGCATTATAAACTTGTGTCCTACAGGGTTCTGAAAGGCACATTGTTGAAAGGCTTGATATGCTCCCCAAGCACTTTGTGATAAGCAGTTGACTTGTATTGTCAATGTCATTACAGTTCTGACCCTAGCCGAGAACCAATACCTCACGTCCATCACCCTAGCTCAGGAGGCTGAGGTCTCTCATAGGGTGAAACCAGCCAAGGCAGGGAAGTCTAGGACATTCTGACTTCCTGTTCTGAAAGGTCAGATGCTTAAGAAATTCCTGTTTCACTTGGTGATGAGAAGTTACTTGCACTCTAAATGTTCTTGGAGTTCTTGAGCTATAGAAGAAGGAAAGAAATATTATTGACCCAATCAGGGTTCAAATGAAGTTCTCAGGATCCAAGCCCTAACTCTGTTAGCAGGAAGAACTCCAGTGTAACACTGTATTTGAAGGACAGAAAACAGTTTCAAAAGCCAGGCTAGGTGCAGAGAACTAGGCCTGCAGGATTAGGAGGCAGAATATACACATTCATCATGGAAGTGAGCTGCAAAACCACTTCATTCATTCCAGGCACAGCCAGCATTGGGGGCAACGTGAAACATTTGTTAGAGTTACTGCAGGATCAGGCTTTTCTCAGTCTCTTCAAACAATGACTAATTAACCTTCCTTCCTCCTGTGAAGGGAGCCTCAGGCTATCTTTAGATTACCAATAGAGAGCCAGTTTAATGCTGGAGAGGGGAGGAACAGAGTAGAAAAACCCTGCTCTCTGGTCTTAGGGAGTGGGTTTTTGACTCCCAATTTGTCAAGTTTGAAGGCCCTTCTATCTCTGCCAGTCCATTCTCCTTACTTCATTCTCTACATCATTAATGCAAATCCCCAGTCCAAGGAGGGGCAGGGCAATTTCTCTTCTGACTCCAAGCACCTGAGTTAGAACCTGGCTCTGCCCTCTTGACTCTGGGGCTCTTGGATGCCTGAGAAGTGGGACAGAGACAGTCATCCTGCTCTGCATTTGTGTGTAGGCGATGCTGGTGTCCTGGCACACTGCAGAAAGCCGCATGACTGGGAATGTTCCCTTCTTTCCTTCTGACGTCAAAAACAGATTCATCTATCAACTTTCTTTCTTTCTTTCCTTCCTTCCTTCCTTCCTTCCTTCCTTCCTTCCTTCCTTCCTTCCTTCCTTCCTTCCTTCCTTCCTTTCTTCCTTTCCTTCTTTCTTTCCTTCTTTCTTTCTTTCTTTCTTTCTTTCTTTCTTTCTTTCTTTCTTTCTTTCTTTCTTTCTTTCTTTCTTTCTTTCTTTCTTTCTTTCTTTCTTTCTTTCTTTCTTTCGTTCTATCTTTATCTCTCTCTCTCTCTCTCTCTTTCTCTCTCTCTCTCTTTCTCTTTATTTCTTTCTATCTATCTACCTACCATCCTACCAAGGTAGCTATCTCTTTGCCAGTTGTTGGGATGAATTCAAGGCCTGGGAATTGTCTCTAGCACTCTGCTACTTGAGCCACAGCACATATTCTGGCTTTGTCTGTGTACAGGTGCTGGAGGAATCGAACCCAGGGCTTCTTGCATGCTAGGCAAGCACTTTCTTATTAATCCATATTCCCAGCTCCTTCATTTTTTTCTTAATGGTAGTTTTTACATAAGTATGCTACCATTTTATGTTCTCAAGTTTAATTTTCTGGTTACTTCTAAGAAACCTGATCTCTTCCCTTGCCAGATTTGTGATTGTTCCTGGATTGCCTTCATAATAAAATGTAAATAAAGGCTGCTGAGAGCTTCAGTGTGCATCATATAAAGACACAGGCCTAGAACCCTGGAAGAGAAAAGCAATGGGCCTGAAATGAAGAGAATGATGCAGTATGTACAACTAGCATATCTGAAAAATAAACCAGTAAATAAAAGCAGAGTTTGCACTATGGGAGGTAATATATATACACACATAAGTAGGTAGGGCACTGATACATAAAGTTGGCCTTCTCTTTTTTAATTTTTTTGTGGCAGGGCCCAATGTGTTTCTGAGATGTTTTGCTCAAGGCTGAGTCTCTACCACCACCACAGCTCCACTTCCCTCCAGCTGGTAGTTAATTGGACCTAAGCAATTCCCAGGCTTTCCTGCCTGGTCTGGATTGTATCTCCTACTCAGTTTTCTCTCTCAAAGCTGGAGCTCTACCTCTGGGCCATTGCTTCACTTCTGGTTCTCTGGTGGTTTATTGGAGAAAATAGTCTCAGAGACTTTCCTGCTCTGCTGGCTTGAATGGCGTTCTCCTGAGAAGGCTTCAAATGGTTTCCTCAGGAATTCACTGAGGAGCCACTCCACACAAACCCTTAGTCTAAATCTCGAGGAGTACTAGAAAAAAATGGAAACATTTTTATACCCCAGTCGCAGGACCCCCACCAAAAAGACCACCGAGTGTCAGACTTTACAGCTGTTTTAAGGTTTTATTTAAACGGGCGGCAGCTTGGGTCTCATCCTACATTCCAACACAGCAGCACCTAGGAGGAGAGCCCCAAGGTAAATATTTGCAGGGTTTATAAAGGCACACAACCAACCAGGTGTTTGGATTATCACCACGTGTTGCTCTGCCAGAAACAAGCAACAAGTGGTCACTGCCTCAAAACTTTAACCCTTCATTCCCCGCCTTGACTTATGGTCTTGTGGCTCCAGCCTCAAACTAAACTCCAACAGCTCTTGATCTTGAACGGGTATGGTCCCTAACTGACTTTAGCCATACTATTAAACAACAATACCAATAATAATCAGCTCATTTTTCTTTTCTTGAGTTGTATGCAGAGTGGTTGGGTAGGATGCTTGGAGACTTCCCATGTTTCCCTACGGTTGTCCAGGGCAAAGGGATCAGCTGGTCTGGGGTGGGAGCAGTGGATCCCAGCAGCAATGCCATCCACCTTAAGGGCAGTAGGTGTAGCCATTCGCACCATGTAAGGTCCCTTCCACCGTGGTTCCAGAAATATCAGGTTGTGTCTTCCAACAAACACCCAGTCCCCTGGTTTAAACAAATGGGGGGGGGTAGGAATAGAAGCAGAATCATATAATGCTCTAAGCTGAGTCCACATCCTCTTATGCACCATCTGTAAATAGTCAAGCTTACACAGAAATTCAATATCATCCAAATCAGCAAGCAATTCAGTCTGAAGGGTAGGGATAATGGGTGGAGGGTGTCCATACATTATTTCAAAAGGAGTAAAGCCAAGCTGATAGGGTGAATTTCTTACTCTAAACAGGGCAAAAGGAAACAGCGATACCCAGTCTGGGCCAGTCTCCAAAGCCAATGTAGTTAAGGTCTCTTTTAGAGTCTGATTCATTCTTTCTACCTGACCTGAACTCTGGGGTCTATAAGCACAGTGCAATTTCCAATCCATCTCCAGTGCCACGGCTATTCCCTGACTTACTTTTGAGTCGAAGGCTGGTCCATTGTC
Source organism: Dipodomys merriami (assembly GCF_024711535.1). Lineage (NCBI taxonomy): Eukaryota > Metazoa > Chordata > Mammalia > Rodentia > Heteromyidae > Dipodomys > Dipodomys merriami. The sequence continues at coordinate 1,452,640 of NW_027203804.1, forward strand.
CTTCCCAGTGGTGGATGGGAAGCCATCCCTGGGTAGAATTTCTTCCAGGATCTTCTTAGATATGAAGTTCACAGTCTCATGCTTTGTTGGGGAGGCTTTAACCCATCCTGAAAAGGTGTCTACAAAAACTAGCAAATATTTATATCCAAATTTTCCAGTTTTAATTTCTGTGAAGTCTACTTCCCAATACACACCTGGCCTATCTCCATGGAGATGAGCTCCTTTTGTAACCAGTTGATTAGGGGCATTGGTGAGCTGACAGGCTTTAAAATTTTTTAACAATTTCCTCAATGAGTTGATTTCCTTGCCTGATTTTTACTTCTGAGAGTAGGAGCAAGTTCTCCATTCTTCGGGTTCCCATGTGAGAGACCCGATGGATTCTCATAAGAAACCGCTTGCCCAATCTTTGTGGCAAGATAAGTTTCCCCTCACCAGTTTTCCACCAGTCTTTATCTCTTTCTCTGTTTGGGGGTTTATAGGCCATGAAAATTTTCTTTATACACTCCAAGTATTCTTGGGAGTACTGAGGCTCAGGAGGCAAACCTTGTGGCCCTGGGCTGGAGTTCCACCTCCTTAGCTGCTAGATCGGCCAAGTTATTTCCTTTGGTTATTGAATCAATTAACTTTTGATGGCCAGGAAAGTGCATAATGGCAATATTTGCTGGTTCCCAGAAGGCCCGGATGAGGCTTAAAAGTTCTTTTTCGTTTATAATAACCTTTGCCTCAGCTGTCAACAGCCCCCTGTCTTGGTAAATGGCTCCATGGACATGCACAGTGGCAAAAGCATACCGACTGTCCGTGTAAATGTTTAGTCTCTTCCCTTTTCCCATCTGTAGGGCTTTTGTTAGTGTCACTAGTTCTTCTCTTTGTGCAGACGTTCCCTGGGAGAGTGCTTCTGCCCACCCTATCTCAGTGTCCGTGGTGATTGCTGCACCGGTGTACCTTTTTCCCTCTCAAATGAAACTGCTGCCATCTGTGAACCAGGTATGCTCAGCATGCAATAGTGGCAAGTCCAACCAGTCTAGCCTCTTTTCTTTGGCCTGGTCACGCTTTTCACACTCAATTTCATGTTCTTTGTTCTTCCATTCTTGTCTTTGCTACTGTCTCTCTCTTATTGTAAACCCTTTCCACTGCAGCTACTAGATCCCTAATAGACTTTTCACTAAGTCTGTCTAGAGCCTGCAACTTTCGCTTTATGTCTGGTGCAGCTTGATTTATATAGGCAAACATAATCATCTGAGCTGACTCCTGGGTCTCAAGATCATACGGGTATATTGACTAAAAGCTTCCAGGAGCCACTCAAGATATGCTGCCAGACTTTCACTTCCTCCCTGTCTAACATTATAAACTTTGGCCATATCAGTAGGTTGGCAAGCTGCCACCTTGAGACATGCCAACAGAGCCTGGCGATAGATGAGGAGTCGCTCCCTACTTTCAACTGTATTGTTGTCTCAATTGTTGGTTGGATCTCAGGAAAATAGGCAGTGATCAGAGCAGGATCTGTGATAGGTGCTCCTTTGGGGCCAGGCATATGTTTCTGGGCTGCCTCTTGGATATAGTCTCTCTCTTCGGTAGTAAAAAGGACCTGTAAAAGCTGACTAAAATCATCCCAAGTGGGCTGGTGAGTAAAGAGAATAATTTCAAGTAAACAAATTAAATCCTGGTGTTTCTCAGAAAAGGGGGCATTTTGGGTGTGCCAATTGTGTAGATCACTGGTAGAAAATGACCAATATTGGAGTAGCTGTTGACCATCTGCATCCACAGGACCTATGGTGCGTATGGGAAAAACAGCTGCATTAGAAGGGGGGTTTGATCCCACTTTGTTGTGGAGTGACTGGCCACTCAGAAACTTTAAGGGCAGGTGCTGAGTGTTTTATAGCTCCCTCCTCCTCTTGACCATTCTCAGGTTCTGCAAAAGGAACCTGGAAAGGAGAGAATGGGGGAGGAAACATTTCTTCTTCCAAGTTATCTCCCTGAAAAACCGGGGGGTACCTTTTCTTTCCCTCTGTCTCAGTTACTTTTTGTAAGTCTAGGAGGCTAGATGGAATGGTGCCTATGGTTTCCAGTCCCGTCAGACGTACAATCCAAAAATCAATAAACAGTACAAACAAAACACACGCAGGCCTGACATTTACAAAAAAGGGCTTACAAAGTGAAGATCTCCCAAATTGGTCCACTGACTACAGTCACGGTGGGGTTCTACACCCAGGCCACACAGCAGAAAGAGCAGAGCCACAGTGGGCTAGTTGGGCCTCTGTTAGGAGGCCCTCTTGGTCAGTTCTGGCCCAACACTGAACCGACCCCCACCCCACAATTCACACAGCGGTGTTCCAAGGACTGCCCCCCCCCCGCCCCACACAGCGGGGTTCCAAGGACCCCTGCCCCACCAGAGGATCTTGGACATCTCCCAGTTCCTCCAGGGTTGTGGTGCAAGCGCATCTGCCTCAACAACCCTTTACGAATCGGAGTGGCCATTCTCACAAAGGAAAACGAAAGTAAAACAGACAAATGGCAGGACAAGACAAATTAACAAAGACAGCTCTATATTACCTTTGGAGGCTGAGATCTTGGGGGTCTTTGGGGGGATCCCGGACAAGCCCTCACTAATATGTTATACCCAGGTCACAGGATCCACTCCAAGAAGACCATCGAGAGTCAGACTTTACAGCTGTTTTAAGGTTTTATTTAAACGGGCTGCAGCTTGGGTCTCATCCTACACTCCAACACAGCGGATCCTAGGAGGAGAACCCCAAGCTAAAGTTTTGCAGGGTTTATAAAGGCACACAATCAACCAGGTGTTTGGATTACCACCACGTGTTGCTCTGCTAGAAACAAGCAACAAGTGTTCACTGCCTCAAAACTTTAACCCTTCACATGAAGATGCTACTAGTGTGTTCTAGACACTTAATCTTGGAGACACAAAACACTCATAATTATTAGATCATTTTATAGGCAAAAGGAGCAATGCAGACTGTATGAGGATCACTCCAGCTTTCTGTCCTCATATCCTGAGACAGTAAATTCACAGCAGCTCAATGCTAAGTGACAGAACTGGCATGTACTGTGGATATTTGCTCCCAAATCCTGTGACACTCATTTCTCACTTTTGGCCTCAAACCTGTGACCAGAGGGGAAGATGAGGAGAGAAAATCCTTCTAAGGGAAAGCAGCTATAAATAACATTGGATAGTTTGCTTATAAATTAAAACCTTTTGAATGACGCTGTTAAGAAGTCAGATTGTCCAGATTAAAAAATGAAGAAGAGAAGAAATAAGGTGCCAGTGGCTGCTGTCTGTAATCCCAGGACCTCAGGAGGCTGAGATGTAGAGAAACTTAGTTTTAATCCAGCCAGTGTGGGAAAGTCCATGACACAGTTATTTCTAAGAGATCACAGAAATACCCAGAAGTGGTGCTGTGACTCAAGCTTAATGCAGTACCCTTGAGCAAAAGGAGCCCAGGGACCATGAATAGGATCATATGTGGAAATATGGGGTAGAACCCAGGACGTGTCCCCTCAAAAAGAGCCTGTACTTCCATGTCTTTGTATTCTTATAGGTGAAATTCCCGAGTAGCTATACTGAATGGCACCAACCTAGGAAATTTGTATTCAGTACAATGAGTTCATAACAGAGAGACTTCTTTCAAGATAGTGCATGTTCCGGGGCTCCCCTCACTGTTCACAGTGTAACCTGAGGGTTTCTCTGCATCACAGGCCTGCTGGAGGAAGTCTCTCTCATTGTCTAGACAGGCACACAAAAGTCCTCACTCCTGTACAGCTGGGTAACAAACAACTCCATCTGGGCCAGTTAGTGAGAATGAGTGTGAGTGGGCTCTGAAGGTCAGGAATAATGGCCTCTTTGTACCCTTAGCTATCTCTCTCCCCAGTGCTCTGTTTTAACAGGAGACCTTCATTTGTGCCACCTCTCATGGCAGGCCAAGTTCTGTGCACTTATCCTGCCTTTGTGAGACTATATTCTGTTGTTCAGTTACAGTGCTCAATATAATTCAGGAGTCATTCAGGCAGACAACTAAGGCACTGAACATAATGAAATGATTCATTGCAAGCAATGTGGGCCTATGATGCCTTTCCTATGTTTTCGGAAGCTTGGGAAACCCAAGCACATGTTGGATATCACAAAGCTTCCTGTCATCTAGGACTGGTGAAGCTCATCAGGTTTTGAAACCTTTGACTTCTCCTAGCTGGTCCCTGGGTGGTCAGGTTTTGGGGTTGAACATAAGGCCTGAGTGCTGACCATGAGCTCAGTGCAGAAGCCCAGTGCTTTCCCATTTTGTGTAACAACATCTCTTCTGGTCTGTGAGTGTATGTGTGGGTGTGTATGTGTGTACACCACGTTGTGTGTGTGCGTGGGTGGGTGTGTGCATGCACACATATACATGAGTCCTGAAGCTTGACCTCAGGACGTGAGGACTGTACCTAGTTTCTCTTGTACAATGATATCCCTCTCCCACTTGAGCCACAGAGCCACTTCAGGCTTTGTCCTAGTCATATGGTCCTGAGAAATGAAGCCCACGATTTTATATATGCAAAGTATTCTACCACTAAGGCACATTCCCAGCCCTCTATTTCAGTTTTGTTAGTTTATTTCTGTCTTTTTTATTGTTGTTGTTGTCAATTGAAGGAGTTGAAGTCTTGGTGTGGGTGCTGTCCCTGACCCCTTCAGCTCAAGTCTTGTGCTCTACCACTTGAGCCACAGAGCTACTTCTGGTTTTCTTGTGGTTCATTGGTGCTAAGTTTCTCAAGGACTTTCCTGCCTAGGCTAGCTTTGAACCATGATCCTCAGATCTCATCCTCCTGAGTAGGTAGGATAACCAACATGAGCTCAAGCACCCAGCTTCCCCTTCAGGTTCTTAGTAGTGAATTGGAGATAATAGTCTCATAGTACCTTTTCTGTCTGAGATAGTTTGGAACCCAGATCTTTAGAACTCAGCTTCCCGAGAAGGTAGGATGACAAACTTCAGCTACTGACCCCTTGGCCATAGCCTCTGCTGCAAGGGGGTCCATGGCTCCACGTGGTGGAGTGCTAGCCATGAGCCCAAGAGATAAGGGTCAGTGCCTCAGCCCCGAGTTCAAGGTTCATGACCAAGAAAAAAACAAACCAAACCATTGTCTGCTGTAGACAACTCACGAGTCTTCAGTAATACATAATTTTGTCCTTGACATGGGGGCCTATCTGAGCCGCAATATTCTTGTCTGTATAATCCTCTAAGTTGTGGAGCTCTTACATAGACAAGATGTAAGAATGCACCCTGTTAAGGACATAGCACATGGCACTCTTTGCACCACTCAGCACACAACATCCTGTGAAAGACTCAGCACATAGCACCCTGTGCAGGACTCAGAATGGAGCACCCAATGGAAGACTCAGCACATAGCTCCATTCCACAAGCTGTCATTAGAATTAGGGTGCTTTCATCAGTATCACCATTCTTTGAGGAAAATTTACAAACCATAAAAGTTCACATTTAATGGTTTAGTGGGGTGTTTTTCTGGGGAGAGGGTGTTAGCCATGGGGCTTGAACTCAAAGCTCTACCATTTGGAGCCACATTTTGAGGTGTCTCTCAGACTTCCTGCCAGGACTGGGTTTTAAAGCCCCTGAGCAGCTAAGATAACGGGCATAAGCCAGGATGACATGGGTAACCCGTGGAGCAGGGTTGCAGCAGTTTACATGTGACTAAGTCAGGTTAGGTGGCAGCTGTCAGCACCAGACTCCTAGCTTGCTCTGTAATGAGGTATTTGAAGTTCTGTCCTTCTATAGAATATCCTACCTTTTTTTGCTATCATACCTGGGGCTTGAGTAAGAGCTTAGACACTGTCCTTAAACGTTTGTGCTCAAGGCTAGCACTCGATTGAAAGACAGCAGAACTTGTGAGTTTTCTGTTTTGTGGCACTGAGGAATCGAACCCAGGGCTTCGTGCTTACTATGAGAGCACTCAACCACCGAGCCTCAGGAGTGAACGAGGTATAAATAGATAGAGACTGCTGTATATAAATATTATATACACAAAAAGAGATTTCTACATAATATTAAATCATAGGTAATATTGCTACCAATACTTAGGTATCAAATTATGTCTCCATTTAATGATGTGTCCCAGTTAACAATAAAGCATTAATTAATAATTACTCAATATCCCATAACTATTTATCATATATGTACATATATCCATACATATAATTTTATATTTCATAGAATGAGAAAAATGTCTATATATTATTAAATTATGCATCATGTGTTACTCCCAATTATTAGTTGTTTAATTATGTCACCTTGTAATTTTTATTTTGTTAATGCTTAATAAAGTATTAATTAAACTTAGTGCACATCCTACACTTATTGCATGTAATATTATCCTAGAATGATTCACTACTAATTCAATCTGTTTATCATTTACTGTAGTGGTAACTTTTCTACCTATGATGTTTTCTACCTTTATTACATCCTATTACATAGCATATAGATTTGCATCCAAATTATACATCCTACCTGACACTGAGCACTTTCAAAGAAAAGGAAAACATGTGTCGTGCTCAGCTTCTCACTCCAAGATTACATTTTTGGGAGTGCTGGGATCTAAAATCAGGGCAAAGAAGGCTCAGTTCATGAATAGGTGACTGCCAGCACAGCAGCCCCTAGGCAATTCAGCTGCCTGGCAGTGCCCAGGCCCTGAGATTGAGCCCTGTATGTTGACTCCAAATTGTGCTTAGAGTAGTTATTCATTTTATTTTTTATTCATTTACCATTTATTTTATTGACTGCTATAACACATGGAATATTTACCACATTTATTACATTGGATATAGAATTGCCTATGCATGAAACTTCACACCTGACACCCAGGACTTTCACAGAAAAAGAAAACATTTTTCACCGTGTGTCCTACTGCAAGATTCAATTTTTGTTAGTGCTGGCATCTGAACTCACAGCCTACAAGGCCCAATTCATGAATGGGTGAGTGTCAGTACGCCAGCCTGGGGCATATGGAGCCAACAAGCAGTTCCCAGCACCTGAGATTTAGTCCCAGGGGTTGACAAAACAAGCACAGATGGACATGCAGATGGTAGTACACAAATAAATATAGATCTTTATAGAGTACCAGAGATGTCTACATATTATTTTAGTTATATAGGCTACATTCCTACCAATTCTTGGGTATTTATTATGCCTCCATGTAATTAATATTACTTTTTTCATCCTTAATGAATTATTAATTATATCGACCAATGTCCTGAAACTGTTGTGTCCATGTAATTAATAGTATTCTTTTAATGTGTTAAACATTTTCATTAAAATCCATCAGCCTCCTAAAATCACTCTGTAATTTTATGCTAGTATCATTCAGGAACAAGTAATACAACCTTGACATTCATAACTTTCCATCGGTATTCCTATGAATAGGAACGAGAAACTTAGGATCTCCCTTCATTGGTAGGGGTCAGGACCCAGCTTCAAACACAGGTCCTATGTTGTCATGTTGGCCCATGGCTTCTCTGGAAGAACGACAGCATTCAGCAATGCCAGGTTACCAACACTTTTCAGCCCTGTCATTTAGACCCAGGATGTTCACCTTGAAAATAAAACAAATGTAAAACCAGCAGCCATCTGCAAGTTACTGGGTTTTTTTTATGTGTCTTTTCATTTATTTATTTTTCCTGTCAGCCTTTGAGGCCCAGGAACCTAGGTTCAGCTGTGGGTCCAGTGGCTGCAACCCAGGCTAGAGTGATCAAAGCTGAGAAGAGTTGCCATGCCCTGAGTTCAAGCCCTGTGCTTGGCAAAATAAAAATACGTAATACATACATGCATACGTACATATATACATTAAAAATATTTAACAATTATTAGGCTACTTGGAGTTGTTTTTACGCCATTTTTTCTTCAGGGCCTGGGATTTGAACTCAGGGTCTGGGTAAATCTGCAGTAATGTGGGGGAAGGGAAAGCTCACAGTGCTGGAAGATAAGAAAGACAGGCCTGTTCCTAGCACTCGCAAAAATAATATTTGTATACATTTTAAATACATGATTTATACTTACATACACATATTTACTGCATATTGCAGTTAGTGTAGTTATTCATTTTATTTTGTTTTTTATTCATTCATTATATATTTTAGAGAGTATGATTGCATGTATAACATTTTTTACATCCTATAACACAGAACATAGATTTTGCTATGTATTATACATCATTCCTGAGACCCAGGACATTCACTGATAAGGAAAGCAAGTGGGACACTTGCCTTCTTCCACCAGGATTAGGTTTTTGGCAGTTCTGTGATTTGAACCCTGGGCCTAGAAGGCCCACTTCATGAATGGGTCAATGTTAGCCCACCAGTCTGACGCAAGTGAAGTTGTTGAGCAAATTTGAGGACCTGAGAATGAAGCCATAGGAGTGGCCAATATATAAACAGATAGATGTGTAGATTGAAGCCTGTGTGTGTGTATTTACATATGTATATGAATCTATAAATAAAGTTATATAGAAAGACAGATAGACATTTATGTAGATTCTAGTGTATAACTCTATACAAAGAATGATGACCTATATCTTATTTTTATATATTCTATTACTATGAATTATTTGGTCTAAAATTATGCCTCCATTAATTAATCACGGTAGGAGACTTAATAAAGTATAAATTAAATTAATCAATGACCTATATTTATTGTGTACAATCTTATACTACAAATGACTAGCTAATTAGTAGTTCAATTGGTATATTACAAAGATTGTTCTTATAGATAGGAACGAGTAGGTGAAAGTCCCAGGATCAAACTGAGGGCCTAGGTGTCTTGGTTGGGCTCAGGCTTCACTGACAGCCCACCAGCCTTCAGCCATGCAAGGACATGTACAATTTTCAAGCCGAGGCATTGAGAGCCAGGGTGGTCACCGTGCAAAGGAAACAAAGGTAAAACTATTGTCTAAAACTTCCTGGTTTTTCCTCCTCTATCTTGGTTGCTTTATTTTTTTTTTTTTTTTGCCAGAGCTGGGAGTTGAACTCAGGTCGTAGGATCCCTGGATCATCTGTAGGTGTAAAAGCTGCACATCAGCCTAGGGTAATCAAGGCTGAGGCAGAGTTGTGGTGACCTGAGTTCAAGCCCCGTGCCTGCCCTCCCAAAAAGTTAATGTCCTGGCTAGGAGTTAGGGCCATTTTATCTGCCATACCTGGAATTTGAACTCAGGGACTGGGTAACACTATTGTGTTCTGGGTGAAATGAAAGGTAACCTCCTAGAAGAAAAAAAAAATCCGGAGCATTTCCCAGTGTGTGAATTCCAGCCTTAGAAATGGCAAAAAAATATTTATATACATGTATAATATCTATCATATATATGTATTTGCATAGATGTTACATATTGTATCTAGGGCACTATTTCCACAGAAAGGAAATCAGGTCAACATTGGCTTCTTACTCCACCTATTGACTTCAGCACTCCTGGGATTTGAACTCAGGGCCTGGAATGTCTAAATCATCAAGGGGTCAGTTTAAGGACAGCAGCCTCAAATAAATTCAATGCCAGGCAGTTCTCAGGACCTGAGTTCTAGCCACATGAGTGTCCAATATATAAATAGATAGATGTGTAAATTGCTGCAAATACGTGTATATAAGTATATATAGTGAGAGAAAGAGAGTGATGTATATGTATATTCCACTGTACATTTAAATATAAATATATTTATCGAATGTGAGATGTCTATATATTATTAAATTACATGTAATATATTACTAATAATTATTATGTATTAAAGTATGCCTCCATTTAATGAAGTATCATGGATTAAGGCACAATAAAGTGCTTCCTTGTGTAAATGGAGCTCTGGGACAATTTCTAGGCTCATAGTTTAAGCCTCAGGATCTGCACTAAAAAAAAAGCCAGTAATTGCATGTGTCTGTGTATATATGCATGTATTTCTATCAGTGAACATCCATAGTCGTTATGAACAATAGCACCCTGCTAACAAATTTGCTTTGAATAGAATGATGTCATAGCACAGAGTGCTTTCAAGACAGTGCATTTTCCTAGTCAAAAAAAATTTAAGACCGTGGCTTGGAATTTGCACCATTTTTCTGACAGGCCTGGGATGTCAACTCAGGGTCTGATTATCTCTCTGGCACTGTGGGGGAGGGGAAACCCACCATCGTTGAAGACAAGAATTTCAGACCAGTTTCCAGGGACTGAATTCAAGGCCCAGTACTGGAAAAAATAATATTCATACATGAGATCTATTTACATACATGTGATTACTCCACATGACATTTATTACCCTTATGTATTTTCTATTTATTTTATTTAGTATTATTACATATATAACATTTATTTCATTTATTACATCTTATGAAATGGATTTATTTGCATACAGATTATACATCATACAGAGACCCAGGACTTTCACAGAGAAGGAAAACGTGGGTCAAAATTGGCTTCTGACTCCACATATAAACTTTGGCCATGCTGGGATTTGAACACACAGCCCACAATGCACAAATCATGAATGGGCCAGTTGTAAAACAAAAGCCTTTGGCAAACTGGACTGCCAGCCACTTCTGAGATCAAGCAATACTAGTGGCGGATAGATAGATAGATAGATAGATAGATAAATAGATAGATAGATAGATAGATAGATAGATAGATAGATAGATAGATAGATAGATAGATGTGTAGCTTGCTATGTATATGAGAGAGAATATGAGGATATTAAATTATATATATTATGGATTATTAGTTATTAAATTATGCCTCCTTTGAATGTAATGAAGTATCATGGTTGAATACTTATTAAAGCATTAATGTAAAAGTAGTCAGTATTCCTTAATTGGGAGAATCATACCATGGTGCTAGAATGGAAGACAATACTTTTTGTGTGGCATTCTATAAGAGAATCATGAACTAACTGCAAATTTAATTGTTACTTTTATAACATTCCATTAGGCATTCCCATGGATAGGAATGATTTCTCAAGATCTCCCTCCATTTGTAGGTGGCAGTCCAGGCACTTCAACTCCAGGCCTGGGTAATTTACTTCAAAATGCAAACCATTGGAATGACACTGTGAAGATTTCAGATTGTCAGGATGAAAGAAAAGAATGAGAAGAAAAGAAAGCAAAGTGTCAGTGAATCCTACCTGTAAGCCTAGCTCTTCAGGAGGCTGAGAGGTAGAGAATGCGTTTGAATTCAGCCAGGACAGGAAATCCCACCACACTCTTATTTCTGAGGGATTACAGGAATAAAAAATTCCCATGAATGGGGCTATGACTCAAGGGCAAAGCACTACCTTTGAGCAAATGGAGCTCAGGAACATTGCCTAGGCTCACAGTAAAACCCCCGCACCTTCCAATAAAAAAAAGCCAGTAACAACTTGTCACCCCCTGTATGTATGCATGTATTTCTATTGGTGAAGGTCGAGTTCCTATGATGAAAGGTATCCAGCTAGGAAATTTACTTTGAATAGAATGATTTCATAGAACAGAGAGAGTTTTCAAGACAGTACATCTTCCAGGGCTCCTCTCACTGTTCCCATTGTAGCCTGAGGTTTTCTCCACATCAGGGACTGCTGGAAGAAGTCTTCCTCGTTGTTGGAATAGGCCTCACTCCTGTACAGCTAAGTGATTTAAAAAAAAACTCCTTCTAGGCCAATTAGTGAGGAGTGTGGGTGGGCTCTGAAGGCCAGGAGAAAAAGGCCTCTATGTACCTCAACCTATCTCTCTGCCAAGAGCTCTGTTGTGACAGGAAGACTTCATTTGTGCACCTTCCATGGCCAAGTTCCCTGCAATTGTCCTGTCTTTGTTAGACTATGTTCCAGTGTTGAAATAACCTGCTGCAATTAATTCAAGGGTCCTTCTGGCAGACAACTAGGGACCTGAGCCTAATGAAATGTTTCATTATTGGCAATGATCCTCCCTGTGTTTTCAGAAGCTTGCTAAATCAAAGCACATGTGTAATATCACTATGCTTCCTGTCATCTAGGGCTGGTGAAACTCGTCAGATTTTGAAATTTTGACCTCTCCTAGTTGGGCCCTGTATGGCTGTGTTTCAGGGTTGACCACAGGACCTGGGTACTGACTATGAACTCATTGCAGAAGCTCAGTTCTTTATCATTTGGTGTCACAGCTTTACTTCTGGTATCTGTGTGTGTATGTTTGTGTGCATGTATGTGTGTTCATATCCTTGTCCTGGAGCTTCAACTCAGGACCTGAACACTGTACCTGAGTTTCTCCTGTACAAGGATAGCACTCTACCACTTGAGGCACACAGCCAATTCACGTTTTTTTCTAGTGATGTAGTACTAACGAATGAAACCCAGGGATTCACACATGCAAAGCACTGTACTCCAAAGACACATTCCCAGCATTCTACTTCAGGTTTCTTTCTTTTGTTGGAAATTGGAGGAATTTAAATCTAGGCCTGGGTGTTATCCTTGAGCTCTTTAGTGAAAGCCAATCGCTCTACCACTTGAGCAACAGCACACCTTCAAGTTTTTGGTGGGTCACTGGAGAGAAGCGTCTCAAGGAATTTCCTGCCCAGGCTGGCTTTGGACCGTGATCCTCAGCTCTCAGCATCCTGAGTTCCTAGGATGACAGGCACGAGTCAGCAGCGACTAGCTTCCACTTCAAGTTTCTAAGTGGTGAATAGGAGATAATAGTCTCATGGGACCTTTTGTGTCTGGGATAGTTTTGAACCCAGATCGTCAGATCTCAGTTTCCTGAGTAGGCAGGATGACAGACCTCAGCTACTACATGACTAGACTGTAACACTCTGTTGCAAGGGGGTCCTTGGCTCCACATTGTAGGGCACTACCCATGATCCCCACTGGTAAGTGTCAGTGGCTAGGCCCTGAGTTCAAGGTTCATGATCAAGAAACATAAACCAAAACAATTGTCAGCAGGAGACAACTCACTAGAGTTAGGTACATACATAATTTTGGCCCTAACATGAGGACATATCTGAGCCACAATTTCTCATCTGCACAATCATCTTACTTGTGTAGCTCTTAAAAGAACCAGATGAAAAAATAAAAAATTGCACCCCATGAAGGACTCAGCACACAACTCATGAAAGACATCACATAGCTGTAACCCACATAATGTCATTAGAAATAGGGGGCTTTCATCAGTATCACCATTCTTTCAGAAACATGCCACATACAGTCCAAATTTAAATTTTAGAGGGGTGAGATTTTTTTTGGGGGGGAGTCAGCCACGGGGATTGCACTGAAATGTTGGGGGTACTGTCCTAAGATCTTTTGATCAGACTAGAACTCTAACACGTTAAGCCACAGCTCAGTGTTTTACAGACTTCCTGCCAGGGCTGGGTTTTAAACCCACCAGTGTCAGATCTCAGCCCCCGAGTATCTTGGATGACAGGATGAGCAAGCCAGCAGCATCTAGTTCATGGAACTGGGTTGCAGCGGATTACCTCTGGCTAATTCAGGTTAGATGGCAAATGTCAGTACTAGACTCCCAGCTTGCTCTGTGATGAGGTATTTGCAGCCCTATCCTTATATAGTTGCAGTCAGAACATTCTCTTTTCCTTTTTTGTTTTTGTTTCGGTGCCAGTCCTCGGGCTTGAGTAAGGTTCTAGACACAGTCCCTAAGCCTTTATGCTCAAAGCTAGTCCTCGAAAGTTTGAGCTACAGCAAAACTTCTGGATTTTTCTATGCACATGGTAGTGAGGAATCCAACCAAGGGCTATGTACTTACTAGGTGAGCACTCTACCACTGAGCCCCAGTAGTGACAAGTGTATAAACAGATAAATGTGTAGATTGGTAGATAGACAGACAGACAGACAGACAGACAGACAGACAGACAGACAGACAGACAGACAGACAGATAGATAGATAGATAGATAGATAGATAGATAGATAGATAGATAGATAGATAGATAGATAGATAGATAGATAGATAGATATAGATATAGATATATTTAACGAGAGATGTCTGTAAATTATGAAATTGCATATTTGATATTTCTACCAAATATTGCCAATTAAATTATTCCTTCCTTTTTTAAGTATCATGATTAAATGCCTAATAAAGTATTAATTGAAAATTAGTCAATGTAGTATAATGGTTGTGAATAATTTTATAATGTAATTGTACACTACTAATGTAATTGTTGCTTTTACAACATTCTATTTGTACAGATGCCTATTGGAAAGCGTTTCTTTTTTTAATTTTAATTTTAATTTGTTTTAATTTTGGGGGGGGTTCCGGTCGTGGGGCCTGAACTCTGGGCCTGGTTGCTGTCTCTCAGCTCTTCAGCTCAAGGCTAGCACTCTACCACTTGAGCCACAGCGCCACTTGTGGCTTTTTTCTTTTTGCTTATGTTGTGCTGAGTAATCAAACCCAGGGCCTCTAGCATGCAACACAAGCACTCTACCACTGAGCCACCTTCACAGCCCTGGAAAGCATTTCTTAGAATCTCCCGCCAGCCATTCATTATTGAGAGTCCCAGGATTCAACCTTCAGGCCTAAGTTGCTGATTTCGGCTTGGCTTCCCTAATATCCCACCAAACATCAGCAAGGTAAGGTCATGTACATTGTCTGGGCATTGTTATTTAGCCCCAGGATGGTACAATACAAAGGGAAAAAAAAGTAAAACCACCTTATTGAACTTCTCAGTTTTATCCTTTTCCTTTTTATTTTTTGCCAGTCCTGAGATTTGAACTAAGGACCTAAGATCCCAGGATCGTCTTTGGCAGAGATGCCAAGACTTGAGTTCAAGCCCGGTACTTGGACTACAACCAAATAACAACAACAACAACAACAATAATAATAGTAATAATAATAATAATAAGGCTCAGGCTTGGAATTTGCACCATTTTACTGGCAGGCCTGGAATTTAAACTCAGGGTCTGGGTAACTCTGCGGCACTGTGGGTGAAGGAGAAGATCACCGTCCTAGAAGACAAGAAGTTCAGAAAAGTTCCAAGGCCCTGAATTGAAGTCCCAGTACTGAAAAAAATAATACTCATATATGAGATCTATTTACATACAAGGGTTTATTCCATATGTCATTTTTTACCCTTATGATTTAGTATTATTACACATAAAACATTTATTTTATTACATCTTATCACATATACTGAGACCCAGGACTTTCACAGAGAAGGAAAAAAATGGGACAAAATTGGCTTCTTACTCCATGAATACATTATTGGCCATGCTGGGATTTCAACTCACAGCCGACAATGACCAATCCATAAATGGGGTCACAGTATTAGCCCACCAGCCTCCAGAAAACTGAGTTGCAGCCAGGAAGTTCTGAGGACCTGTGATCAAGCCACATTAGTGCCATATATATATATGTGTGTGTGTGTGTGTGTGTGTGTGTATATGTATATATATGTATATATGTGTGTGTGTGTGTGTGTGTGTGTGTGTGTGTGTGTGTGTGTATGTGTGCTTGTGCACACATGTGCATGAGTGCATCTTGGTTGTAGGGCTTGAATTCAGGGCCCGTGCTCTGTCCCTCAGTTTTTTCATTCAAGGATAGCCCTCTACCACTTGAGCCACAGCTTTTCTTCCAGTTTTCAGGTGGTTCTTGGGAGAGGAGACATTTCTTGTTGGGCTGCATCTTTATGGTAGTCCTCCGATCTTAGCGTGCTGAGGGAGCTAAGAATATGAGAGCATGAGCCATTAGCATCTGGCCACGCTTTCCTTCTTGGATAAAACAGAATACCTATTTCCTAGCCAAGCACCCATCTACAGCTATCCCTCCTTCCCCTCCCCTAAACCTCCAGGCTTCAGAGGAAACATACTCTCCCCTGAGGACAAAGAAATAGGATGCACTGACAGGTTTGAGCATTAAGTTCTCCACAGAGCCAGGGGCTGCTGGGAGTTGATGTAGAGGTCTGAGATCTAGGCCAGGGAAAGTAGACAGCTGTTAGAACAGAAAGTATGAAAAGACATGCCTATAATCCTAGCTATTCAAGGCTGACACTGGAGGATCAATCAAGATTCAAAGCTAGCCTGGGCATACTCTTATCTCCAAAGAATCACCAAAAAGCTGGGAAGAAGAAATATTATAATTCAAATATTAGAGTATCAAACTTGTGCAAACAAGCTAAAGGTTCCCACCTAGGCTCTTCAAGCCTTGGTAAACACACACACACACACACACACACACACACACACACACACACACACACACACACACCATGTTCATGCAAAATTAGAGATTTCTACACTGTAACCTTTGGGTATTCTCTACCTTTTTCCCCACTAAATCTGGTGGTTGTTGGCCTAGGACTTCGATGCATCCAACACCACCTAACATCTATAATTTTGGGGAACAGACTGGCTATAACATCAGCCTTCCCCAATCCGAGCTCCTTTATTGGGTCATGGTCTATCCAGACCCTATGGGATACCTTTTACAGACTTGCCAAGATCCTTTAAAAAGGCATCACATGCTGGGCACTGGTGGCTCACGCCTGTTATTCTGGCTACTCAGGAAGGTGAGATCTGGCTTCCAAGCTAGCTTGGGTAGAAAAGTTTGTGAGACTCTTATCCTCAAACAATCATCACAAAAAAAAGAAGTGTCCCTGTGGCTCAAGTGGTAGAGTGCAAGCCTTGAGAAAAAGAGCTCAGGGACAATGCTCATGGACAACAACAACAAGGAGAGGCATTGCATGTTGGCTTTGGGATTGACATGGGCCAAATATTGGAAATTTCAAGAGTGCCAAGATAAAGCAGTACCTCCTTTAGTCCCATGCTCTTCTATCTTGTCCAATCCCTGTCCTTGGCTGTGCTTCAGGACAGGATGGCTCTGGCTTGACGGCAAGGCTCCAAGGACGAAGATCCCAGACCAATTGCCCTGGCTCCTTCCTCCCTGCTCACACTGCTGATTCTGCTCTTTGCCATAGACGTTCTTCCTGAAATCCATCCATGAGATCATTGACACCAACACAGTGGTGAATGGTGGGTCCAGCCTAACTCAGGGAAGTCAGAGGTGGAAGCCAACCTGGGACTAGGCTTCTACTCTGGGTGTGGGCTGAAGCCAGGGCTGACATTTATTTCATTCTGAGCCTTGCTGGGGTAGGGAGACAGTGTAGACACAACATTGAGTCAGGTAAGATGGGAATCTTTAGCACCACTTGTGTGGGGGAGGCTGTGGCAATCAGGGGGGCACTGTTCTTGGTACTCCTCTTTCGGATGTCCCACTCCCTCTCTCATCCCTCAATAGTAAAAGAGAAACTTTAAATAAGGGTGTCAAAGAAGGGGCAGGGAAGTATTTCCGTGTGAACCAGACTTGTGCTTCATATTCATGCTAGCCCCTAATTCCTATTTATCTGAGGATTGGCATGTGGGTTTGGGGGAGGAGGATCATCCTAGCTGAGAATGTAGCTCAGTGATAGACTGGTCGCCAACAAGTCTGAAGCCCTGGGTTTGATTCCACAAAGATAAAGCTGGAAGGGGAGGTGGGGCTCAACTTGTAGACCACCAGTCTTGATCAAATAGAGCTCAAGGACAGTGGCCAGGCCCTGAGTTCAAGCCCCATAACTGGAAGAACAAATCCTTGTGGAGGCTTTATTTTCCCCTTGGAAACAATTTATGCTTTGTGATAAGCATAACATGGGCCTCTTCCCTGGCCAGCAATGGGCCATTAGATGGCTCTGGAATTTGGGCCTCCTCCCAGCAGCCTCTGCTCTACTTGGCCCACAGGTTACCCTTCCTATCACCAGGTAGATGGAGGCCTAGAGAACCCCACCTGGCCACCTAGTTCTGGTGGCTGCTGAGGATTTGGTAAATCAGTATGTCACATAGGGAGTCATCATCCCCATCAGTCTACAGAGAAAAGGGATGGAGCACTGCAAGCCTGAGTGCACCAGCTGTGGGTAGTTCTGGATGTGGGGATCTGCAGCAGGACACGCTCTGTGGGGGAGTCCTGTATGGGGCAGCAAACCCTGACTTCTCCTCTTGCATTTTCCACACTATCCTGAAGTAGCAATTCTTCAAAACCTTTTTGTGCCTTCCTCATTTTGCCCACCCAGGAGCCTGAGGCCTCTGAAGAAGCTGGACTGGTGGAGAGCTCAGCCTGTGTCGGTATCTGGAGCCCCGTGTAGGAGCGACAGAAACTCTTCCAGCTATCTACTCTTCATCTTCTCCTAGGACAGCCGGCACATGCACTCGGTTTTCTCCTGACACAGCTGATCCAGAATGAACATCTGTCCTTTACATGCCAAGAGGGATTCCTGGACGGTGCGGATATGTGCCGACAGCTGGTTGCATCGATGGTGGAGCTCATCTGCAGGAGTCTGGAAGTCCACCTCATCAGGCAGGTTGCGGATGAACCAGATTTTCTTCTTGGATGCCCACATGTCCCACTTCTCATTCTCTCATGTGTTGTGGTGGCAGCTCATGGGCGGGGGACCTGTGGCTCCAGCTCTATCTGGTACTGAGCTGTCCGGGGAAGGGGGAGTGCCTGCAGCAGTCAGGCAGGAGATTCCCCCTGTGGATCTCAGCCTCTGAGAGTGCTAACAGAACCACATCCCTCTCAGTTTGGGGGACATCTCCATTTTCTGCCATGGGCACATCGAGGAGAGTCGCTTCCTCAGCTTTTGCTTCTCCAGGGTTCACAGCTTCCCCTTCCCCAGGGAAAGCCAGGAAGCTCAGCTGGGCCTGCAGGTGCTCCTCCTCTGGACTGGTCACTTCCAGGCACTTGAAACTGTCCTGCCACTTTGGGGGCACCACCTAGTCCCTCCATTTGGTCGGACCCTGCACTTGTTTCAGCTGCTCCAACTGCTGGGTCTGCTTCTGCAGGTTCTACAGCAGGACCTACTACTTGGAGCAAAGCTGCTCATTTGAAGTGATGTGCTGCTCGCAGGTGGCTCTGAGCTCCTGCAGCTAGGCCAGGGACTGCTCCTGCTGCCCCTGCAGCTCACGAGCTGCTTGGCCTTCTCTCTCAGCCACCTCTTTCCATTCCTCTATCTTCTCCTCTGAGCAGTCCAGCTGTTCCCGCAGATTATTCTTCACCTGCTGCACTGAGTCCACGATGCTGGTGAGCTCCTTTTTCTCACTGCTCACCCTGCAGAGAGCATCCCGCAGCAAGGCCAGCTGTTCCTCCAGCTGTGGGTTGCACACACATGCATATCGTGGGGTCTCGGGGATCTCCTGCCGATCTTTGGTTTTCTCCTCTAGTCTTCCCAGTTGCTCCTGCTGCTCCGCAATCTGGAAATGGAGACTTTGATTTTCCTGGACCTATATGTGAAGTTGTTTCTCCAGGTTTTTCAACCCCATCTGCGTGCAGTAGGCATGGGCCTGCAATTGCTGTTCCTCCTGAGATGGACCCTTGGGGGGCCATGGCTCTGCCAGCTTCGTTCTCAGTTCCCCCAACTATTCTCTAGGTGCAGCACCTACCTCGATCCTCACTCCTTCTCCTCTGTCAGTTGGTTTACGTGCTCAGTCAGCCACCAGGCCACCTCCTTCGGCATGGAACTCTCAATGCTCAGGTTCTGGGAGAAGGTGTCTGTCTCCAGATTTGCTGTGGTCACCATTCAGCTCAGGTTGTCCTGTAGCCTCTTTAGTACATCACACCTCTGCAGCACTTGTTGGAACTTGCAGATTCTGTTCTTCCTGTTGCTCCTCTATGTCCAGAGTGCTTCCAGCTTCTCCGAAAACTCTGTGTTCACTTGCTCCAGGTCATAGAAGCTTCTGGTCTTTTCCTTGAGCTGAAGTGTTACATCCTTCAGCTGTTCAAACAACATTTCAGTATCCTTCTGTAAGTAGTAACCACAGAAGCCACCATCTCCAGCTCCCCCATGCACTGCTCTGCAGCCTGTAGGCAGCTGGTGAGAGCTTCGTGCTTCATTTCTCTGTCATCGGCCGCGAGCTGCATGTGGGCTGGTGCCGATTGTAAATCACTTTCTGCTAAAACCAACCACTGTATGGGTAGCTTGTGGATGTCTAGCTCTGTTCTCGGTGCTTTGTGAACTTGGGCTACCTTCTCCTTCTCTTTCGCTTGTCAATCCTGCAGGTCTTTCTTTTCCTGCTTCAGTGGTTGGATCTCGGCACAGAACACCCGGTTTCTTCTTTTGCTGCAGTCCAGGGAAGGCACCACATGTCAGTAGCACCTCTGCAGATTCTTGGTGGTATCTGGACCCTTGACACTCTGGACCCTGGTGGCTGTGACTGTGTCCAAAGGCAGGGGAGGCCTGTGGTAAGCATCACCTTTGGCCAGACCCTCCGTTGAATCACCCTCCCCAGTGGTGTTTGTGTTTGGAATCCTTCCCTTTTTTGTATTCTTTGTTTTCTTGAATGTTGAAGGTCTGACGTGAGGATTCTTCTGCTGGTGTTCTGGCAGTAGTTTGTTGCCCGCAGCTCTGACTCAGAGTCTTGTTGTTTCAGACATCTGAGTGCTTTGATGGGAAAGATGGCCTGGCCACATTCCCAGGCTCTGGGAAATCCTCTATTCTCCCACTCACTTAATAGGTTGCCAATTTTCTATTTTACTCCAAATTCGCCTCTAGACTCTTGCTTACCACTCAGTTACCTCTACCTTCCGCAACTTCTGGTAGTGGTGTCAACCAACAGACAGCCGGATGGCTACACAGATTGTTGTGTATGTCTGTTTGTTGCCAGTCCCGGATTTTGCTCAAAGATACCCCTCTACCACTGGAGCCACATGGCTCTACTTCTGGATTTGTTGAAACTGAAGTTGGACAGGCGTCTCAAGTACTTTCCAGCCTAGGGTGAATTTTACCATGAATCTCCTTTCACAGCTTTGCAAGTATCATGGAGGACTGCTGAGAGCCACTGGTGCCTACTTAATCATTGGTCTTGCTGATATTCTTGGACAGACCAGTGAATTCCCTACCTTCGGGTTTAAGTGGTGGGAGCTAGAGCCCACAATTCGAATCCTGGTCCTTCCACCTCCAAATGGCAGGAAATGCTAACAAAATCATTTTTTCCAGAAAAGGTGCCATAAAAATCTTTCTTTTTTAATTTTAATTTTAATTGTTTGTGAACATACTGTAGAGAGGGGTTACAATTACATGGGCAAGATAATGAGTACATTTCTTATAACGAATTGCAGCCTCCTCCTTTGTTTACCCTTCACATCCCTTCCCAGCCTTTCCACCACCCCCACTGCCAATCCTCCCCAACTCCCCCTCATCAAAGTTGTAAAGTTTGTTTTCGACATGAAAACTTGTACTTCTCATTGTTGCAACAAGTCCACCTGTATCCTTAAACAACTTGGTTTTCCCCATCTCCAGAAATTATACCTACATCAAATATAGTGAAAGCAGGGGTTATAGAGTGGGGGAGGGACATACAAAGAAAAAAAGAAATAATCTTATAAATGTGTTAGAAACAAATGCATGAAAGAAAAAAACATTAAAATACAAATCTAAGAGTTCATTTTCCTAACATCACATTATTTAACCTTTTCTCCTTGACTCATACATATACTACATATTACAAATAAGGTAAACCATGGTAACTATGTTTCTTTGGGCTTGGCTTACTTCACTTAATATAATTTTTTCCAAGTCTTTCATTTCCTAACTAATGGGGCAATGCCATTCTTTCTGATGGAGGCATAGAATTCCATTGTGTATATATACCACATTTTCTGAATCCATTCATCTACTGAGGAGCATCTGGGTTGGTTCCAGATCTTAGCTATGGTAAATAATGCTGCAATACACATAGTTGTGCTGGTACATTTAGTTTGGTCTTGTTTGTAAACATTTGGGTAAATGCCCAAAAGTGGGATTGCTGGGTCGTATGGGAGCTCTATGTGAAGTCTTTAGAGGAAACCCCATTCTGCTTTCCAAAGTGGTTGAACAAGTTTACACTCCTACCAACAATGCAGTAAGGTTCCCTTCTGTCCACATCCCCTCCAGCATCTGCTGTTGTTAGAGATCTTGATTTTTGCCATTCTAACTGGGGTGAGGTGGTATCTCAACGTTGATTTGATTTGCATTTCTTTTATGGCTAGGGAGGTTGAGCATTTCTTCGTGTGTCTATTGGCCAACCTTCTTTCTTCTTTAGAGAAGTTTCTCTTTAAGTCTTTAACCCACTTATTTATTGGGCAGTTGTTTCTTTGAGGATTTGTTGTTGGAGGATTTAATTTTTTGAGTTCCCAGTATATTTTAGATATGAGACCCTTGTCCGTTGTATGGCTAGTGAAGATCTTCTCCCAATCCGTAGGCTTTTTATTGATCTTGCTAGCTATAACCTTTGCCATGCAGAAGCTCTGAAACTTCATACAATCCCATTTGTCCAACTTTTCTTTTATTTGTTGTGTTTCCCGGTCTCTATAAAGAAAATTTCGGCCTGGGCCAAGGAGACCTAGGGTTTCTCCTATCCCATCCTGTCGTATTTTCAGAGTGTCTGCTTTGACTCCGAGGGCTTTGATCCATTTGGAGTTGATTCTGGTGCAAGGTGATGTATAAGGATCTAGCTTTAGTTTTCTATAAGTAGTTAACCAATTTTTACAGCACCATTTACTGAAAAGGCTGTCTTTCTTCCATTCTATTTTTTAACACCCTTATCAAAGATTAGATGGCTATAAGTCTGTAGGTTCATTTCTGGGTTTTCAAATCAATTCCATTGGTCCTGAGGTCTGTTCTTATGCGAGTACCAAGCTGTTTTGATTACCATGGCTTTATAGTAGAGTTTGAAATTTTATATTGCTACTCCTCGAGCAGTGTTCTTGCCGTTGAGTAGCATTTTAGCTATTCGGGGTCTTTTATTGTTCCTTATGAATTTTTGGATTGCCTCTTCTATTTCCTTAAAGAATGAGGTTGGAATTTTTATAGGTATCACATTGAATTTGTACATAGCCTTGGGAAGTATTGCCATTTTCATGATGTTAATCTTTCCAATCCAGGATCATGTGAGGTTTTGCCATTTTCTAAGTTCTGTTTTGATTTCCTTTTTCAAGATTTTAAAGTTTTCGTCATAGATGTCCTTCACTTGTTTGGTAAAGTTAATTCCTATGTATTTTATTTTTTGTGGAGCTATTACAAATGGAGTTGCTTTCCTAATTTCAGCCCCACTTTTCTCATTGATGGCATACAGAAAAGCCATTGATTTGGGGGGTTAATTTTATACCCTGCTACTTTGCCAAAGTTTTGAATCAGCTTGAGTCATTTGGGAGTGGAATCTTTGGGATTCTTTAAATACAAGATCATGTCATCTGCAAAGAGGGAGAGTTTTATTTCTTCTTTCCCTATTTGGATCCCCTTTATGTTTGCATCTTGTCTTATTGCTGTAGCTAGGCATTCTAATACTAGATTGAAGAGAAGTGGAGAGAGGGACATCCTTGTCTTGTTCCTGAGTTAAGAGGAAATTGTTTTAATTTTTCAACATTAAGTATAATACTGGCTGTAGGTTTGTCATATACAGCCTTTATTGTATTGAGGAATGTTCCATGGATTCTTACTTTTTCCAAAACCTTCATCATAAAGAGGTGTTAGATCTTGTCTAATGCTTTTTCTGCATCTATTGAGATAACCATGTGGTTCTTATTCTTGCTCTTGTTTATGTGATGAATAATATTAATTGACTTGCATATATTGAACCAGCTTTGCATCCCTGAAATGAATCCTGTTTGATCGTGGTGTATGATTTTTTGGATGAATTGTTGAAGTCGATTGGCCAAAATTTTGTTGTGAATTTTTGCATCAGTGTTCATCAAATAAATGGGTCTATAATTCTCTTTCTTTGATGAGTCCCTGCCTGTTTTTTGGATGAGGGTTATGATGTCTTCATAGAATGTGTTCGGTAGTGAACTTTCTCTTTCATTTTCATTGAAGACATGGAGGAGTATTGGTGTGAGCTCTGCTTTGAAGGCCTTGTAGAATTCAGCTTTAAAACCATCTGGTCCTGGACTTTTCTTAGCTGGAAGGTCTCTTATTGCAGTTTCTATTTCAATGCTTGATATGGGCCTGTTAAGATGGTTTAACTCATCTTGGTTTAGTTTTGGCATGTCAGTATTTGCTAGAAAAATGCCCATTTCTGTCAAGTTCTCAAACTTATTAGCATAAAGTTTTGAGAAGTATTCCCTTATAATGTTCTTAATCTTGGTTGTCTCCATGGTCATGTTTCCATTCTCATCTCTGAGTTTATTTATTTGGGTGCATTCTCTTCTTTATCTGATAAGATTTTCTAAGTTTCTGTCAATTTGTTGATTTTTTCGAAGAAACAACTCTTTGTTTTTTGATTCTCTCTATAGTTTTTTTTTGGATTCTAATTCATTTAATTCTGATAAGTCAGAATTAATTAATTAATTAATTTCCATCTACTGGATTGGGTTTTATCTTGCTGCTCTTTTTCAAGGAGGTTTAGATGTGTCATTAAATTGTTGGTTTCAGATCTCACCAATTTGTTGATGTAGGAGCTCAGAGCTATAAACTTGGCTCTGAGTACTGCCTTTGCTGTGTCCCAGAGGGGCTGGAAAATTTTGTGCTCATTTTTGTTGAATAGCATGAACATTTGAATTGCCTTTTAATCTCTTCCACTCATGATTCACCAGTGTGTTGTTAACCCTCCATGTGTTACTGGACTTTTTTGGTGGCTTTTGGTGTTGAGTTCTAATTTTATTCCCTTGTGGTCCGAGAGAATGCAAGGTATAACTTCAATGTTTCTGAATTTAGACAAGTTTGCTTTGTGGCCTAAAATGTTGTCTAATTTAGAAAATGTTCTATGTGCTGCTGAGAAAAACGTGTGTTCTGATGCTGCTGGGTAAAATATTCGGTAGATGTCTGTTAAATCTAGTTGATCTATGCAGATGTTTAGATCTGCGGTTTCTCTGTTGAGTTTTTGCTGAGTTGATCTCTCTAGTGGGAAGAGTGGTGTGCTAAAATCCCCAACAATTAATGTCTTTGGATCTATGTGGGATTTGAGGGAAAGTAGTGTTTCTTGGATAAATTTGAGTGCTTCATTGTTTGGGGAACAGATATTTAGAATGGTAATATCCTGCTGAAGGAGAGATCCCTTAATTAGTATGCTCCTGAAGGCAGCAGACAGAAGGATGTTGTTTTTTTTATTCCACTAGACAGTCTATGTGGCTTAATTGGAGAGTTAATTCCATTAATGTTGATAGATAGGATTGAGTGGTATTTGGGAGTTCCTGCCATGTGATCCACCTTCTTGGGGGTTTCAAAAACTGGGTTCTTCCTATGGTTCTTGGATTCTCAGTTTGGGTGCAGTTTCTTAGTGTTTATTGTGGTCTTGTTGGTTTTCTATATGCAGGACATCTTTAAGAATCTTTTGTAGGGCTGGTTTGGTGGCGATGGATTGTTTCAATGTTTCTTTGTTATGGAAGTTTTTTATTTGGCCTTCAGTTATGAAGGAGAGTTCAGCTGGGTACAGTATTCTTGCTTGATAGTTGTTTGATTTTTAGGGCATGGCATACATCATATCAGACTCTTGTTGGATTGTCTCTGCTGAGAAATGTGAGGTGATTCTAATTGCTTTCCCTTTTTTGGTGATTAATGTTTTCTCCTTGATAGCTTTAATGATCTTTTCCTTGGTCTGAATTGATCCTGTGTGGATTATAATGTGATGGTGGGATGTCCTATTCTAGTCTGGTCTATTTGGAATTCTAAAAGCCTCTTGTATCTGAATAGGTCTATCTTTTTGCGTGTTTGGGAAGTTCTCTTCTAGGATTCTGTTAAACAAATTTCCTAGACCATTAACTTCTGTTTCTAGGTTCTCCTCTGCAACCATTTTCCTTAGATTAGGCCTTCAGATGGGGTCTTCCACGTTTTGGATAGATCTATCATATTTCTTGGACTTGTCTTGGATGGTTTTATATTCTTTCTCTATAATACCTAGTATTTCTTCAATGCCCGAGATTCGATCTTCTGCGTGGTCTAACCTGCTGTCAAAACTTTCTACTTTGTATTTTATTTCTTTTCCTTCTAATTGGGCAGCTTTGATGGCTTTAAATTCTTTGTTGAAGCATTGTTTTAGATCTTGTATGAACTTCTTCACTTCCTTAATTTGGTGTTCACTGTTTATTCTCAAATCACTTACTTGATGGGCTATGGTTATCTCGTGCTCCCATTCCTTCTGTTGGGTCCATTCAGCATTCCCTTTGTGGTTTCCCTGACTTCCTTCAACTCTTTGTTAATGGATCCCATGAATGCCTTTAGTGATCTTTGTGTATTCTCATCCTGTACTCTCAATTCCTGTATTACTCTTTCCTTAGGTTCCTCCCACTCCCATTCATGCCATTCCTGTAGTTCTCTTTGAGTGTTCTCAGCCTGTTAACGCCATTCCTGCCTTTCTATTTGAGTATTCTCAAGCTGCTCATGCAAATCCTTTATCAGTTTTTGAGTAGCTTCCTCACGCTCATGATATTCTTGTATAAACCTTTGGATTGCCTTCTCTCTCTCCCTATCACGCTCATACAGAGTCCTTTGTAGGTTTTCAAACTTTTCCTGCATTGACCTTTTGTTTGCTTTCTCTCTCTCCCTATCACGCTCATACAGGGTCCTTTGTATGTTTTCAAACTTTTCATTTATCATGTTTGCCAGCAGTGTTTGTAGAGCTATTTGGGAACTCTCCTCTGGATTATTCATTATCTGTTCTGTCTCCTGCTTATCATGAGTGGGAGTTGAGATACCCGGACTTGACATTTTTCTTCTGTTTTTCCGGCTTACTCTGCAGATTTGGGATAAAAATAGCACCAGTTTTGTGCTAGAACACTAACTTAAGGCAAGCATCAACCAAAATCTGTATTTGCACGGTCAATAGTCTGCAGATACAATCTAGTTCAACAGATAAATTTATTCAACATCAGACAACTATATATTAATGGGCTATGAACCGCAAAGATGAATTTGGAAAACCAGAAATTATTAGGGTTAGGGAGAAATGTGGGTTAAAAATAGTAATAGAGTGATGTGGGATGGCACAGGTAGAGTTAACTAAGTCCTAATCTCAAAGCAGGAAATAGGTTGGATAAGATGAAAGGAGAGAGAGAGAGAAAAAGAAGAAAGAGAAAGAAAAAAGAAAAGAGACCAGAAAAATAGAAAATAATAATTAATAATTCTATGCATATCGAAAACAAACTATTCAGAGGAGAACATGAACATAATGGGAGAAGGGAAGGGATATAAAGGACATGTGAAAAAATTAAAAATAAAAATACTTAAAATATTATATAGGTATAAAAAGTTAGTACTGCTATTAGGCAATTTAAGTCTCAGAGGTTTTGAATTGAGTAATAAATTTGTGGGTTAAGTGTGTACTCAATGGGGGATAAGGTCTAATAATCAACTACGGGTTTATCTGAGCATGTGCAGGACAACAATTAAGTCACATAAAGAAGAACGAAAGAGAAGAAAAGGTGAAAAGAATAAGAAAGGAAGAAAAAAACAGAAGTCCAGTAGAGCTAAACAAAAAACAAAAAGAAAATTAAAAAAAGAAAGAAAACAAAGAAAGAAAAACACAAACACATATGTATCCCTGAAATAAAAATTATAAGAGGAAAATAAAGTTACTAGAAAACAATATTTTTCAAAAAAGGTAAAAATTATAGATTAAAAATTTTTAGAAAAGAAAAAAAAATTATAAAAAGTACCAAAAAGAAGAAGAAGAAGAAGAAGAAGAAGAAGAAGAAGAAGAAGAAGAAGAAGAAGAAGAAGAAGAAGAAGAAGAAGAAGAAGAAGAAATAGTTCTTTAATTTTTTTGGGGAGGGGTGGGAAAAATCTTGTATCTCCCTTGTGTCCTTAATCAGCCTCTTGTTGTAGTCTCTGGTCTGCTTTTGGTCCTGTGGCTTGGTTGGTTTCTTAAGTCAGTTTGTTCGAACAGGCAGAAAAATGCTCTGCTTTAACCAGTGTTTTGTGATCGTCCTCCCAGGGTAGTTCAATGGGAGTAGGATCTGCTTTGAGTATTACAAAAGAGGGAAATAGCTTTTTCCTCAAGTTTGGAGATACTGTGATGAGGGTAGGTTCTGAATAGAGTTGAGGCACTTCAACAAACAGTAGCTTTTCCGGGGGATAGTTTGTGAGAAACTTACGGAGCCCAGCATAGAGCCATTCTCAGGGTTTCGGTTTACTTAATTTCAATTGATTGTTGAGGCTGCTAAAGGGAGGGACAGCTTCTGGATCTGATAACCCAGAGAAGAAAGCCACTCCTAGGTCTGCCACCCGAGCTGAGTGACTTTTGCCTGGGTGTAGCTGAGTCTGGCAGGTCAGGTTAAGTTCTTGTGACCTGCTAAATGACTCTAGTTTTATTCAAAGGCCTGAGTTGGAGCTAGCAGCTCCGTTGAGCTTTGTCGGTATCCAATATGGAGATCTCCGGTACTGGGGGGTGGGAGGGGTAGCCTTCCCTCCTCTGCTCCCTGAGAAGGAGTGAGGACGTCAGGCTTCTACTTACGCCGAGTCTTGGTTCCTGGGTTGTCTCTGGTCCGCAAACTGCAGGATGAAGATATCCCAAGGAACTCATTTTTATCCATATGAATACCAATGGAATGTGATGTATGTCATGATTGAATGGGCAATTCTTGAATGATTCTACGATAAAATTATATACAATTATATTCTAGGATACTGATTGATATTAATCAATACTTTATGAAGTGTTTAAAAAATTACTTTCATTAAAAGGAGAAATAATGAAATACCTAAGAATTGGTTGTCACATAGCATAGAGATGCCATTTTTTTCTGCCAGGACTGGGATTGCAACTCATGGTCTGGGTAACTCTGTTGCACTGTGTAGGAAGGGGAAGCTTGCTTTCTTGAAGTCAAGAAATTTAAGTCTGTTCTTTACGCCTGAAATCGATCCCCACCACTAGCAAACATCCTATTTGTGTACATTTTAAATATATGATTTATATTTACATACATATATTGACTCCATATTGCATTCAGTGTAGTTATTCATTTTACCTTTTGTTTTGTTCATGTAGTAACCAGTTATTTTATTGAATAGTATGGCACACAGAATATTGATTACATTGATTACATAGGATATAGGACTGCATATGTATTCCACTTCATACCTGACACGCAGTATGTTCACAGAAAGGAAAACAAGTGTCACCATCTGTTTTTTACTCCACAATTCATTGTTTGGGAGTGCAGGCATATGAACTCATGGCCTACAGGGCCAAATTCATGAATGATTGAGTGTCAACATGCCATCCTGGGACAAACTGAGCTGACAGGCATTTCCCAGGACCTGAGATTGAGCCCCTTTGGTTGACAAAATAAGAACAGATTGGCACGCACATCGTAGTATGCTAATAAAAAAATATATATTTATAGTGTGCCAGAGGTGTCTATCCATTATTCTAAATTAGAATTAGATTTAAAATAGATAATTTTTGTTTGTAATTTAATATTCTATAGGATACTTCAAAATTCTTTTCAAATAAAAGATTTAATTTACAAATTCACAAATGATTCTGGCATTCTAATTGACTAGAGTAGTCTTTCAAGTGAGGTATAATAAGAACTTAGTTAATAGATAATTCCAACAGTTCATTTGTAAAATGATGATGTGAATAATCTAGACAAATTGTCAACAAATTGATGATATTAATTCATAAATATAGGAAAAGAGCAATCTTTTGAGACTTTGGTGTAACATCGTATGAAGAGAGTAATTATGTGACATTTTTTTCTACCTTTACATAGCACAGGAAGTAATTTCTTAATTATGTACCTCTGTATACAATGAGAAAAGTGCTGTGTTTGAGGGGTTTTTAAATTTTGTTTTTGTTGTTTGGTTTGTCCTAGGGCTTAACCCCTGGCTTGGGCACTGTCCCTGAGCCTGTTTTTGCTCAAGGCTACTGCTCTACCACTTGAACCTCAGTGCCACTTTGGTCTGGCTTTTCCTTATGAGTTTATTGGAGATAAGAATCCAAGGAACTTTCCTGCCTGGGTGGGCTTTCAACCATAATCTTCAAATCTTAATATTAAGATATACAGATCTCCTGAATATCTATGATAGATAATATATATATATATATATATAGTAAAATAAATATAAAATAAAAATAAAAATAAATTCTATTTGCAAGTGTTCTGATCTCAAGAATACCACTGTTGGGAAAATGATGTAGCAAAGTTAAGTGTATTATTCTTTCCACAATAGGAAGGGCATCACATTAGCAAAAGTGTAGTATTTTTTTCACAATATTGATAAACTAGTCATGATGTGAATTTAGGGAATTTTAATGTGCACCTTACAAGTTGGAAACTGTTGGGCTAGGATGACTTTATGGCATAAAAACTTGGGATTGATTGTCATAGAAATAATAGTTAATCTGATGAACAAAAGTTTACCCTTACAGAATTTTTATTGGAAGTGGCACTGTGGCTCAAGTGGTAGAGAGTTCACCTTGAGCTGCAGAGTGCAGGGACAGTGCCCAAGCCCAGATTTCAAGCCCCACGACTTACCATAAAAAAAAGAAATTAATTATTATAGTTACTTCATAGTTTTATCCTCTACAAGAATGTGTCTATTTTTTCTGTTGACTTTTAAATATGTAATGCCTCATTGAAAACTGCATCTATTGCAGAATTAAATAAAGTACAAACAGGTACTCTTTTGAATGTCTCTGGTATGGCATGTTCAGAATTTGAAAATGAGTAGTTAGTAGTCATAGGAATGTTGATGAACAGATATATTCACTCCTCTTAACAATTAGTAAGTTTTCAAAGTTAGGAGTTTCCATAGAATTGAACGGTTTTCTGTTTTAATATGAGACAAAACTAAAAATAATGTTTTATTCCAAATAATGCCAAGTATATTCTGAAAATATTGTATAGTTTGATAACATTCCAATTGATGTCTGATAAAGAAACAGGTAATTCAAATTAGCAACCAAAATGTTCATTTTTTAAAGGTAATAAACATAAAATAATATTTACTATACCAATACAGTGAAATTATATTTTATGTAGCTCATTTTTTAGCTTAATTTTATTGTCAAGGTGATATATAGACGGGGTTGCAGTAATTGTAAGCTATTGAATATATAACATGTCGAAATTTTTACCCCCTCCCTCATTTTTCTCACACTTTTCCTTCATCCCAATACCACTCACAAATTGTAATGTAAATTTCCAACATATTGTCCTGTGACTATTGCTATTGCATTGGTTTGCCTTTTGTCCTTAGACTCGCCATTTTATTGTTCTGCTTCCCTTGCCAAATGAAGATAAATATATATACAATACAATTGTATTGTATTTGGATATTGAATCCAAATACAACAATGGACAAACCATAGGGGAAAACACAAAAGAAAAAAGAAATCACATAGTACATTAAAAACAACAACCACAAAGAAAAACCTCTCAGCATCATTTTATATGATCATTTATACATAGCTATTGATTCATTCTGCTCATCTGCAAAGACTATCAGAAATTTCCTAGTTATTACAAATGAGGGAAACCATAAAATCTGTTTCTTTGTTTCTTGCTTATTTTTTTAGTAGGATTTTTCCATGTCTTTCCATTTCCTTATGAATAGAAAGCATAGAAGTACACCGTACATATATAACCATATTTTGTCAATTTATTCATCCACTGAGTAGCATATTGTTTTAAAACATGATTGCATGTAAGTATCACTTAATGCCATTCAAAAATGACAGCTGCTGCCTCAACAGATATACTAATATCATGATTTCTAGGTAAGATAGTATTTTATGGAGGTACAAATGTTGAGATATAGGATGAGCCTGATGTATATCTTGCACGAATTAGCCAGGAAGATATCCAATATCATGTAGGATAAAAATGGTAGTGAAAAAATGTTTCCCTTGAGAAAGATATAGGAGGCTGTCAGAAGTATGAAGTAGTTCAGATAAATTTGAAGAATTTAGAAATGCAAGCTCTATTATGTCTCTTGAAATAATAATTATGTAAATTGAAGGGCAAAAAAATGGTAAGAGAATAAAATAAATGACAGCAGATCATTATCCCAAGTTAGAGTACAAAAAGACATAATCTATAACTTCCAAGTTAAAGAGATACCAATATAATATGTCCCACTTAATTTAGGTACATGCAAAATATTTACTTGGCTTTTCCCTACTTAAATGCTCCAAAATAAATGAACACTTACAAGAAAAGTTATGTTATTGCCATTGTTTCAACACTAACTGTGATCAGCCCTCTTTTTCTCACTTTGCACTTGGTAAATTGATGATGTTGTGGCTGATTAGAGTCAGAATTAGGGGCTTCTACTTGTACAATTATCCCAGAACAGTTTAAAGCAGTTTTCCGCCCAAGATATCCAACTACATTGTCTGAACCTGTACTTTGAACAGACCCTCACACCTGAGCACATTATTTGAAATTATACTTTAGCTTTTCTTGGCAAATTCTACTTTGTGCCTTTGTCTTCTTTGCACATTCCTTTTGAGTTCATAGTTGCTCTATTTCCATTTCATCTGTACAAACTGCTAAGAACATTGTTCAACTACCACTTCTTGTTTGTACACGCCCAATCTAGAAGGTACTTTGTCCATGTTAAGCAATACGGTAATATTCACTCTCTGAGGAGAAAAGTTCCACAAAATAACCCTATGCCCACATTAAAGAATGTAGAATTTAAAGCATTTTGAGACAGTGATATTAGAATTGAAAGGCTCCTTAGGGACATTTTCATGGAGTTCATTAGTTTACCCAGGAGAAATTTAAATATCCACAAAATTTGGAGCTAATTAGTAAGCATCCAAATTAACATTAGATCCTAGATGTTGTGTTAATACAAGTCACGATTGTCTTATTGTTAAATCAGAATTCTTCACTACTTGACAATGTGTATGAGAAAGTGAAAGAAAAGCATTAAAGCAAAAGGTCTTATCTTGTTAGGCATTTAATCATAGTGGTGAGAGTAATGTCTGAATTTTTCCATTCAATAAAAGCTTGAAGTTTATAAGAACATTTTCCTACATATAAGAATTTGTGTCAGGTTGGTTGACAGTGTTATTTCAGCATGGAGATATACCTAACAAGATTTAGATTTCGATAGTGTATATGGCAATTATGATGTGTCAATTGCTATTGAGGCATTTTCTATTCTAAAGAGAAATCAATTCCAGGAGTCTTCAGTCACATCATTAAAGCTGTATGTTCAACCTAATACTTGGTGTTTTTTTTCCTACATTTATAATGAGTAGGCTGATAAGATATCCAAACATATCTAAATATATTTCAATAAAATCCCAAACTGATATGCATAGATGGGTCACTAATTGGAACTGTAGGAGAAATTAGGCTTTTTTGTGCTGTAGTTCAATCTATAATCTCCTAGCTAAATAAAGTTTTCAAAAATATTCACATAATACCACTAAGAAAAGTTCATGACAGTTATATCTGTATAATATTTCTAAGGTCAGGATTAAAGCATTTGTTCCCAACATTTAGAATCAACAGGATCTGTTGAATTAATCTATCCAGAATTTTGTCCTCATATTCACATCTCAACATTTTATCAATATAACTTTCACCAAAACACTGTTCTTATTGAACTTGTCTATGCCCTTTTACTTTTCAAATCCAAATAGTAGGTTTCCTTCAATATCTTCCTGAAAATTCTTTCCTTCCTTTTCTTCTGTAAATCTGTGTTTATTCCTTTTTTGTTTCCTTATTTATCACTTTCCTCCAATCTTTTCCACTCTGGTACTCACATTCTTCACACTTTCCTCAGAACATTCCTTTTCCTCTTCCCTTTAATAATGTCCCTGATTTTATTATTTTTCATATTCATTGTTATGAATATTTTGATGATGTCCAAACAGACCTATCTTTGCATCTGTTTAACATAAATCTTAGAACTATCAGAGAGTTTTTTCCTCTAAATCCATCTTTATCACCAAGATAAATCGATCTAAATCCATCCTTATCACCAAGAATGTAACTAACAGAGTTAGGAGACAGAGATGTGGAAAAACTTTAGATTTCCTCTTACTTTACCTCCATCCATTAGATAAGATGAATGACCAAGATTTTCTCAGTTTCTGTCACTAATGTAATTTCTATGTACTTCTTTTTATGACCCTGACACACCAGCCTATTGCAAATACTCATCACCAGTCACTCAGTCCTAAAACAACTGTTTACTAAGTATGCATTTCTCCCTAGTCTTTTCATATTGGTCCTCTCCATCACCCAATGAGTCTCCTTGTAAGCACACAGAGCGAAGAACTCAGACAA
Source organism: Dipodomys merriami (assembly GCF_024711535.1). Classification (NCBI taxonomy): domain Eukaryota; kingdom Metazoa; phylum Chordata; class Mammalia; order Rodentia; family Heteromyidae; genus Dipodomys; species Dipodomys merriami. The sequence continues at coordinate 1,486,798 of NW_027203804.1, forward strand.
AAATTCTAGTACCATTAATTACTCACAACATTGAATGTTGGTCTTACATTTAATGGATGTAATCTGCCAGAAATATTGAAGAATATATTTGTTGACTTCTAGAGCAAGGAAAAAGAAAGTAAACAGTCCTTACATTTTCAACCTTAGCTTACAAATAAGGAAAGAGTCAAATTCAGTTTGTTGTTATAAAGCCAGAAATAGTTTCATGCAGAAATAAAAATAAATTTTAACTCCTGGCTCTGCAACTTGTGTCCTTTTATGGTAACTGCAGATATGTAAGTAGTATTATGTAAATTGTGTCATGTATTTACAACTGTAATGAAGAACATACTCTTAATATATCATTTGAAAACATTGGTTATTGAATGGTATCTATATGAGAATGTTATTTGAACTAATCATCACACTAAGTTGAAACCTACATCTTAGTCCATCAAAATGTGGAAATGAATGATTTTATTTATAAGAAAATAATACCACCAAGAACAGTGAGTGTATATACATTAGAAAGACTGCTGGAATAACATGAGGGTTTTTACTGTCTGTACCTGTTTATGTGATTGTAATTCTTGATATTCAAACTCTCCTTTTGTTATTCTGTTTTGTTTGGTTTGGTTTGGTTCGTCATGGGGCCTGGACTCTTGGCCTGGCATTGTCCCTCAGCTCTTCAGCTTAATGCACTCTACCACTTGAGCCACAGTGCCACTTCCCACTTTTTCTGCTTATGTGGTTCTGAGGAATCAAACCCAGAGCCTCATGTAGACAAGGCCAGCACACTGCCACTGAGCCACCTTCCCAGCCCTCCTCCTCTTATTCTTATTGTATGTAATCCCACGCTGTTTATAACTATGCATTCAATGTGGGAAATCCAGCTTCAAAGATATCTACGTATTTTTTTTTCCTTTTCAATCACAACATCGTCATTATCAGGCTACACTGTGGTCATCAGCCTCCCCATCAAAATTATTATTAGCAACATAAGTGCTAATTATTGAATGTTGGATATGTGTCTATGATTTTATTATTTGTCTTTTGATTAATAATTTTAATGTTACCTCTGTGCATGAATCCATATTGAAATTTTGAACAAATAAAAAAAACCCTAAACCATATCAGGTAGTTTGACTATGTGCTTATAACAAATTATGGAATAGATTTTTTGAAGCATTGCAATTTCCTAATCAGTATGAATTATCTTCTTCTCTTCCCCTAACTACAGAACCTTTTCAAGTAATATACTGTAAATGTTACTATAATATCATATGTATATCTAAAATTCCCTTGAAAGTAATAAACTCTACTTTCTATTGAAATATTAGTTATTTTATTCTAGGAAACTTTTAGAAAAATAGACTGTATATCTTTGAAATGAAAAACGTCAAAAATAGTAGCATAAAATTTTTAGAGCGAATCTGTCTTCTCTCTCTTTCTCTGTCTATATCTGTCTTCTCTCTCTATATATAAATGTTATGTGTAGAATAGTATATTTTTAGAGATTATTTGTCCTCAGAAATATATACATATATCTAAATTTATGTGTAGAATGATATATATTATAGTGAAACAAGTATCTCAAAATATAATTAAAATTAAAAAAAAAAAAAAAACCTTCATGAAATCAAGTGCCGGTAACTCACCCTTATAATAAGAGCTATTCTGGGTGCTGAGATCTTAGAATTGTTTCCGAAACTAGCCCAGACAGAAAATTACTTGTTAGATTCTTATCTTCAATTAACCACTAAAAACAACACCCACAACAAAAAATGTAGCACATTAATTTCACAAAAGCATCTTTTAACTGCTGTGAACATTTCTTAGAAACATGAATACATACCCCTGGAAAATGTTAAGTAAAAATGTATAGAACATTTACGTCCATGTTAAAGACATGATTATTTAGATTGTTTAAAATATTTAGGTAATGATTAGAAGTTAAGAATAATGATAGATACGTCATATATTGGGACTGATTTTTTTATTCTATTTTACAATAGCAATAAAATGATATTTATAATGATTATATAAAATTACTCTTGCTTGGTATTTGAATTATCATAAGTGATAAATATTGTTAAATGATTTCCAAAGCAAAGGAGTGTCAATACTTTTTTTTAAATTTAATTTAATTTTATTTGTGAACATACTGTTCAGAGGGGTTACAATTACATGGGCAGGATAATGCACACATTTCTTACCAAGCATTGCAGCCTCCTCCTTTGGTTTACCCTTCACATCCCTTCCCAGCTTCCCCCCTCCCCCCCAATCCCAATCCTTCTCCTTCCCCCCCACCCCCTCCTGCACCGACGTTGTAAAGCTCGTTTTGTACATGACAATTTGTACTTCTCATTGTTGCAACAGGTCCACTTGTATCCTTAAACAACTGGTTTTCCCCCATCTCCTCCATAAGTTATACTGACATCAAATATAGTGAAAGCAGGGGTTATACTGTGGGGGAGGGACATACAAAGCAATTGAGAAAATGATTTCAAGGCTGGTTCACTCTAAGTCTATATTTGTTTTCTTGTTCTAGTTTTCCTATGTTAGTAGAAATTAAAATTCCAAAAATTTAATGGATATTGGCATTTAGGAATATCTTCACATACACTAATATTGGAGTCCCTTCAGTGGAATTATTTTATTTCATTTGTTACTTTCACAAATAAATCAAGATGATTGTGTATTTTGTTATTTTCACTGCTTTTGGCTCTTATCTTGAGAATACATTTTTCCTAGAAAACTAGAGATAAGTAATTGGATTGAGCATGTAACATATGACTTTCATAAAATGCAGATGCATAGATTTGTGTCTTTTGTCATTTGCTAAAAGTTTCTTCCAGAAAAGTTTCTCAATTACTTAGAAGTTTTACCCCTTCCCCTCCACAATTATACTGACATCAAATACAGTGAAAGCAGGGGTTATACTGTGGGGGAGGGACATACAAAGCAACAAAAAAAAATCATAAATGTGTTAGAAACAATTGCATGAAAGAAAAGAAAACATTTGAATACCTACCTTCGGGTTCATTTCCCTAACATCAACTTATCTGACCTTTTCTGCTTGAATCAGACATATACTAGATATTGCAAATAAGGGAAACCATGGGAAAGCAATAGGGATACAGGTGGACTCATTTCAACAATGAGATGTACAAGTCGTTATGTCGAAAAATGAACTTTACAACTTTGGCAGGGGAGCAGGGAGGATTTGGTGGGGGACAGGGGGAGGATGGGAAGGGATGGGAAGGGGAAACAAAGGGGGAGGCTACAATGCTTGATAAGAAATGTACTCATTATCTTGCCCATGTAATTGTAACCCATCTGTACAGTATTTTCACAATAAAAATAATAAAAAATTACTTAGAATTGATGCATAATTCCTAGGTATTCCAGTTATCACATATACTTTTGGATTGAGTTATCTCTGTATAAACCCAAACGGACAAAATACCCTCAAAATAAAAAGAAATCACATCTTTGTTTTAAATGCAGTAGTTTACAATGAGTTTTTAGCCAACACCAAAACATCTTTTTAGCTATTCTGCATTTTGTGTGAAGAAGTTTAACAATATTTTTTTTTTCCTGACTTGCAATTCACTTACAATATATTATCTCCTTTTATTGTATACATTTTAGTGCTTTGGAAGTGAATTGTGCCTTCATAGGTTTTCAAAGCCCGATTTTCACAAACTTGCATTCCTTCAAATAGAAATGCTGTATATTTTAGAACAGACATTAAAAATAGATATAAAATTCAGTTACAGGAATTTGCCAAGCATACATCCTCTGTAGTGTGTCTTTTCAAAAACTTTTTTTGCGGATCATTTCCAGGGTCTCACACATACTATTCAAGTTCACTGTCAATTAACTACATTCTCTATCCAAAAAAGTTTTTTTACTTCTGTTTAATACATTCATAGAAGTGTAATGCCTGGATCCTATAAAATTCTCTTTCACCTTTTGAAGACTTGAAATCTTATTTGCTAAAATGATTGTAGTAGTATACAAATCGATCACTATCAGAAGTATATCAATTTCTCCACAAATGCATTGCTATATTTTGTGTCCTCTTTTAATATTATGGACTTATTAGTGAGTTTTTATTATTTCTTAGACACTAAAAAGGAGCTTATTTCATATGCCCCTCCTATTGACTATTAATCTGCATATGTTATTTAATAAAATATACTATTCAGGAAAAAAAAATTATAGAATTAGAAGATATAAAAATAATTAAGTTTCAGGGGCTGGGAAGGTGGCTCAGTGGTAGAGCGATGCCTTGCATGCCTGAGGCCCTGGGTTCAATTCCTTAGCATCACATAAGCAAAAAAAAAGCAGGAAGTTGCTCTGTGGCTCAAGTGGTAGATTGCTAGCCTTGAGCTGAAGAGCTGAAGGACAGCGCCCAGGCCCAGAGTTCAGGCCCCACAACCGGACCCCTCCCAAAAAACACTTAAGTTTCAGAATCACTGTAGCATTAATATTGTAGCATTAACAAATATATGCCCTCTATCTGTTGGATATGGTTTCGTTTCTGTTATAGTGTCCTTGGAATTATGAAAGGTTATCACTTGATATAATCCAGTTCTTGCTTCTCTTTAGCTACTAATGTTTTCCATGTCAAATTTTTAGAAACCTTTACTAATCCGATGTCATGAATTTTTACATTTATGGTTTACAGGTTTTTACATCTCACATTTAGTTTGATAATCATTCTTTGTAAGGTTTGAGGTAGGCCAGGTGCTGGTGGCTCAAGCCTGTAATCCTAGCTACTGAGGAGGCTGAGATCTGAGGATGGTGGTTTAAAGCTATCCTGGGCAGGAAAGTCCATGAGACTCTTATCTCCAATAAACCACTAGAAAACTGGCAGTTTTGCTGTTGCTCAAGCGGTAGAGTGCTCACCTTGAGCTGAAGAGCACATGGACAACTCCCAAGCCCAGAGTTCAAACCCCATGACCGACATACATACACACAAAAAAAGGATTGAGGTAATATTCTAAGATCATTCTTTAAATCTAGAGAGGCAATAGTGCCAATACAACCATTTAATATTCTGTTTTTATTTCATAAAATCTCATGGCATCCTTTTCAAAATCTGTGGAACATAAAACTAAGAATTAATTTTTGAAAAATCTGATACCTTCTTCTATGCGTCTGTTCTTATAATAGAACTAGGTTATCTTCACTAAACATGGTAATACAATTCAAAGCTTGTATGAAGGCTCAAGCTACACCATTTTACAAGATTGTTATGAATTCCTTGAATTTACATACGGGATTATTGAGCAGGTGGACCAATATACTCCAGAGATATCTGGATGTTTGATAGTCACTCATATTTTGCACCTTGTGGAAACACAAACCCCTGATATTATATATAGATAAATGTCTTTAGAGATTGCTCAAACAACTAAAATTAATTTAGGAATGAGTTAAGATTTAGATAACATTATAGCATAATAAAGCTGAATGATAATGACTTGAGCTGTACTGCAGAAGAGAGAGAGATAGGGAAGAATGGTGGATCACATAGGAGCTGTATGTCATTGGTATTGTTTCAAAAAACAGAAAGATTTCAGAGAAGAGAAGGAGAAAAATAAAGTGTCCTGAATCAAGTTTCTTTTTAATCCACCTGATAGTTTGGACGGAAAGTCAGATAACATGGAAAAAATAAAATAGAAAACAAAGCATTGTATAGAGCTGTTACAATGTAAAAAAGTTGTAATAGGAATATAATTCATTTCCAAAGAAATAAGAGAAAGAATAAAACTAACAATTGCTAATGTGGATAGAAGATGGATCACATTTTATCATATATAATTTTGGAAAAGCATACTAGGAATGAAAATTTTTAAAAGTCATAACTTAAAACACAATTTGTATTATAACTAGACAGTATAGTTCAGTAATAAAACTTTGGCCTAACATATGTGAAGCAATTGTGTGATCTCCCAAACATTACAAAGTGCACACAAAGCACACACACACAAAACCCACATAAACACACACACACACATAGCACATACACACATTTGGAATATTGTTATTATCATATTAAACAGGGAAAATTATCACAAACAGTAAAAGTATTTTAATATATGAAATCATAATATTGCTCATACTATTAAAAGTTTAGTAGAAATAAAACAGTCACAAGATACTTGGATTCTTATAGATTAAGTAAATTTAAAATTAAGAAATAAAAGACATGAGAAATTTGCAAACAAGTTTTAAATAATAAACATTTTGAAACATGTATACTTTTATTTTGATAAAAGATTGATGTTACTGGTGTTTTAACTCAAGATTTAGTATATGATAACCAGGTGCTCTATATCTTGCTAGGCATGGCTATATCTCTAATCATTTCACTCTGGAAATTTTATAAGGTCTCAAAGTTTCCCAGTCTTTCCCAAATTACAAACCCTATTTACACTTCCCACCATAGTTAGAAAAAGGAAACCACAAATCACTATGCCCAGCTCAGTTTTTTTTTTTTTTTTTTTTGGTCGGCCGTGGGGCTTGAACTCTGGGCCTGGGCGCTGTTCCTCAGCTCTTCAGCTCAAGGCGAGCGCTCTACCATTTGAGCTACAGCACCACTTCCGGTTTTCTGGTGGTTTTTATTGGAGATAGAAGTCTCACGGTCTCTTCGTGCCCGGGCTGGCTTTGAACCGAGATCCTCAGATCTCAGCCTCCTGCGTAGCTAGGATTACAGGCGTGAGCCACCAGCGCCCGGCTTCCAGCTCAGTTTTTTTTTTTAATTCAACTATAAATATTTCCAAAAAGTGACCATGTAATGCAGCCTTTTTTAATAAAGTATGTGCTTCTTGAAAATACAGTATTCATTACCTGAACAAATATGTTTAGAACTTTAAGAAATTAAATTTATTTAAATTCATCAACCATATAAAATTTAAGAAAATATTTTTAAATATTCACATGTTAACTGTTTTGAAAGCAAAAAATATATCTCTGAATAATTTACATATGTTAAAATTATGCAAAACTAAATTAACTAATCCTATAACTCTGAAAAAAGAATAACCCTAAAGAAACAAAAGAAAATAATTAAATTCAAAATTTAGAAAATAAAATGAAGTGTACTCTTTAGTTGACTTAAGTAACTGTAAGCCCTCTGTATATCAAGTTTATAACAAAAAATGCATGAAGAAAGAAAAGTACCCATTGGTCAATATCAACAGGAAAAGCATCAGTAGTTTTTTTTTTTTGAGTGTGCAAAAAAATCAATGGAAGCGATAAATATGTTCCTTCCATAATAAATGTACTCATTACTTTATTTAGATAACTGTATCCCCTCTGTAAATTACCTTTACAATAAAATTAAATTGAATTTAAAAATAAACTAAATAATATACCAATTAAGAATTCATAGAGAGCTAAGAAGGTGGCTCAGTGGTAGAACTTTTGCTTTGCATGTTTGAGGCCCTGGGTTCAATTCCTCAGCATCACATAAACAGAAAAAAAAACTGGAAGTGGCACTGTGGATCAAGTGGTCGAGTGCTAGCCTTGAACTAGCCTTGAGGAACAGCGCCCAGGCCCAGAATTCAGGTCCCATGATCCGACACCCCCCCCCAAAAAAAAAACAGAATTACTAGAAACCATTGGTTTAAAACTTTTTAAAAAACTGCCCTAAGTACCCAAGTAATATAATTTGATGATACTATTTAAATACTTCGACTTCAGCAGAGAAGCCAAAAGTTTAAAAACTGTTACATAGTAAATTAATAAATCTGAATATATGACTATTAATAATAATCATAAGATGAACTTATAGTAGTAGCCAAATAGGTAAGAAATGAGGCAATTTGCCATTCGTTGGATTTAATATGTGAGAAAGAATTTTCTAGGTTTCTTAAAATATATAATCAGTTTAATGAAGAAACTATTCTGTCACATCATATGATAATTAGATGAAGCTGATATTAGAGCAAAGAGCAGATTGTACTAAGTTTTTGCATGTTAAAGTATATGCTTATTTTGGTTGTGGGAAATTGTGTTCAATTTGGGTATTGTTTTTGTAGAGTGGTGTCATATCATTGGTTAATTTTAGGATATGGGTTCCCTTTCAAAAGAACATGCATCTGATCTGAATTTTTAGCCTTCCCATTATCAAGGGTATAAGGGGTGCACACCAAATTGTCTTGCTTCCTAACTTGGCTGGCCTGGATTCGGCAGCCCTTCCAATCTTAACATGTAGATAGTGCAGGATGGTGGAAATGATCCAATGCACCCAACTATATATTGAGAAGGAAGTCCACTAAACTTTTGGCCTGGGTTCTGTTCTCAAGCCTCCTCAGTAGTGAAGAGTTCAGATGGGAGCCCCTGGTGCCAAGCAATAAGAGTATTTCTTAAAGCAACTAGACATATATATGACTTAGGCATGTGAACACCTCAGGACAAGAATAAAAAAGCAGTGAAGTATAGAGGACAGGCCCAATTTTAACTAGCTACTTGGAGGCTGAGTAAGATTAGCTAGCTACTCTGGAGGCTGAGATATGAAGACCACTATTCAAAGCCAGTCCAATCATGAAAATACATGCGATTATCTCCAAAAAACCAGAAGTGGAACAATGCCTCAAGTGGTAAACCACTATCCTTGGACACAGAATCTTAGGGATGATGAATGAATAAATTAGCACTTGCACATGAGCATGCGTGTATACACGTGCATGTACACACACACACACACACACACACACACACACACATGAGTATTTCAATGCGAAGTTCTTTTTTTACCTTGCTGTACCCTATTTCCCTGTATTAGTTTACAAATTAACAAAATCAGCTAAGCACCTATTTACATAGAACTCATCACGTTTCTCTAAAGTCAACTCTCTTTTTAGAAGCATGCTTTTATTTGACCCATATGTAAACTATTCAGGAGTTTGATTCTTCTCCCTCAATTCTGTAGAATTAGATGGTTGTTTAGCTTCCCCCTAGAAATACAATTTTGTGAAATCTTGCATCAAGCAACGTATTTCTTTCACTAGAACGCAAGCCTCTGTCAAACAATTAATAATAGGTTTTTCTTCTCTTTGCTTGCATCTGTAGTTTTATTATCTTCATAGATTTTATGATGATCTGTCTGTGCATGGCAAAGACTGCTGTGAAAATAAAAAAAAACCCATCACAGCACTTATCATTTATGTACCATCCATAGATATGAAGATGTTTAAATATTACTGAAATTGCTTTGTAATAAATCATGTTCACCTTGACTATCATGAAAAAGAAGAATTGGTTTCTCAGCACTTTAGGTAAGAACTTGATTGAAAGAAACAAAAGGACAAGTGAGGAACAACTCAACACATACATTCAAATGAAACAACACAACCCAAGAAAACAAATTAATTTAGTAGTCAAGAACCTGCAGGAAATGCAAAGACTTAAAACAACATCAGCTATCACAAACTTATGAAAATCCTGACTACATGGGAGTCTACTCTTGAGGATAGAGGTTAAAGCCCAGACTGGACAGAAAAATCAGTACACAATGCCATGCACCTGTTATTCTAAATTCCAGGAAGAATAACATAACATGGACTGAGCCCAAGGTCATACACAAGGATCTGAAAAATAATCAGGATAATTTAGAGCTGGGGACATGACAAAGTGGTAAGAACACCCATTTAGGGGGCACAAGACACTCAATTCAAACTCTAATATTTGGGTATGAAAGTAAAAAGCTATGATTTTAAATAATTGGAATAATTGTAAGATTTGAATATTTGAGTAGAAAAATGCATGAGAGAGATAGAATGAACCCACATTCCAATGCTTTCAACTTAAGTGAAAATATTTTATGGTACTTCACACAAAACAGAGTTACCTTGCAAATGAGCATGGTTGTGCCTTTGGGTGATGGAAATACTTTAATTACACAGGTGTAAATTAAATAGATTTTATTTGGGTAGATTGTACTTCTTAAACTAAGAACCTGGATGATGTCCCTGAGATTTTTCTCTCAAGGCTACCGCTATACTATTTGAACCACAGTTCCAATTCTGATTTTCTGTTGGTTGTTTGGTGATAAGAGGCTCCTGGACATTCTTGCCCAGGATGGCTTCAAACAATGATTGTCAGATCTCAGCCTCCCGAGTAACCAGGATGCCAGGCATGAGCTGTCGATAGTTTTAATAATTTAGTAAATTGTACAGTTACTGAAATTATACATTATCATTATAACCTGCATAATATATGTGAGTATGTATATATCAATGCATATGGATAGAAATATTTTAACATATTTTTGTATCTACAGTACATTTATGAAATCATCCATTATAAAATAAAATGGAAAAAATTTAATAAGGAGCAAAACAAAGGAAATTATCACATGTTTCTTGTTGTTGAATGGAATACGAATTCAAGAATCAGGTTGGGAAAATCATCTCTACGTTAACAAAATGGATAAGAGCTATTAATTCCAATCCATCTATTTGCCCATGTTGTGCAACCTCACACATGAGTGTCAAAATAAAACCACACTTTTTGCCTTTGCTTTTAACTCACCTGATATAATTTACGGGTTAGATGAAGTAATCAAATAAAGATTAAAATAATATTATGTGAGGCTATGAATTAGAGCTGAACATGATTTTAAATATGATAATAGCTAATTAAGTTGCATATTTCTTACGTTTACTCTGTCAGGTCCCTCATTCCCACATTAGGAAAGTACATAGAAGGTTCTCACTAAATTATATGTACAATTATGAGAAAAATGTTTTGAAAGAATATGGGCACAGTGGTGTTTTAGCTTATTGAGACCTGTAGGGGTAAGTGTGTTTTTGAGGACTTGCAATTCAATGTGATGAAGATGAAGGGAAGGATGTTCTTATTCTGGGTAACTGGATAGAGTATTGCTCCCACAAAGGAAGTGATGAATTATTCCAAAATGTAACAGTAAAATCACTTTCACAATCATGTCCACTGCTGCACTATTCACCGTAGCCAAGTTAAGGAAACAGCCCAGATGCCCTTTGGCAGAGTGATGATTAGAGAAAGTGTGGCACATATACACAATTGGATTGAACCCATCCATTTTGAAGACTCTTACATTATTTGCAACGAAAAGGATAGATCTAAAAATATATTAATGGAACTAAGTCAGAGCCATATTTGGAAGCTAGAAATTTATACAAGTTTACACAAAAATATTAACCAAAGCGTGCTATTTGCAGAGGAGTATTTCAAAGGTGTAATTTCTTATAAAATTGAACTTTACTCCAACAAAATGAATACCAGGAAACTATCACTTGGAATATGTGAGTGGAAGTCAAAAGGAAGGAATAAAAAGAGATATGGAGGAAGAGAGTGAAGGTATAATATTCAATGCAGATAGTATGAAACTAGAAAAAATTAAAGTGGGGCGAGGTTTGGAAGGGTGTGGAAAAGTTATATAAAGATCCATTTTACTTAGAAAACTGATATGTTGAATGAAAATTCCCTTATACAAGTATTTAAGATAATAAGAATATAATTAAAAACAATGGAGATATCTGATCTTAAATTCTATTTCCATCTCTTTTAAAAAATGAATTTATTTGCTCTATAATTTGATGAGAGGGATGGATTTTGTGGCTAGCTAGATCATTGCACATCTGTCTCTCCCTCTCTCCCTTTCATGGTTCTCATAGGTAATATGATTGCTCCACAATTATCCTAATTTATTTTGCTTTTATATTTTTGGTTGCATCATTTCACTTTCTGCTCTGCCATATCCCAATTCATTTACATAGAATACATTATTTCCTGTTTTCTCATTCTTAGAATAAGCTGCACAAGAAGAAAACACTGGTCCTCATTTTCAGTCTGTACCTTTAAATACGGAGGAAAATCTTTCCTCTGCTCTCTACCAATTCCCTACTCTCCAGTTAGAATAATTTAGAATAGTAAAAATGAAAAAAGAGAAAATAAATAATAGTGAAAAAAACAGATGCAGAAAATTCACCAGATTTTTCTGACCATTTCATCCAATGTGAACTATTGGGGAAATACATGGAGAGCTCATTCTCATTGGCACTCAAAGTCTCTGGTTAGGCAATTCTGATGAAGTTGAGGAACAAGATGAAAAAGTGAGAAATGGTATCAATTGCAAGAAAAAAATGAAATAGTATCCAAGCAAATTTCTTCTTTGTTCTGCTGAAAATAATCGCCTTACTACAGTGCAGAGACTATTTTCCAAAAAGGCCACTCATGTGATTACTAGGGATGACGATGAGTATACCCCTCTTCATCGAGACGCCTACAGTGGACACTTAGATATTGTCCATGAGTTGGTGGCTCAAGGCAGATATTCATGTAATAACTGCGAATGGCTGGACATCCCTGCACAGTACTTATACATGGAATAATAACAGAGTGGCTTCTTTATTTCATCATGATGCAGATACCAATGGCCAAGTTAAAGGCCTCTTGACCCCCTGCATATTGCTGCTGGGAATAGATATAGCAAAGATACGCTGGATCTCCTTCTGTTGAACCATTATATCAAGCCAGGTCTGAAGCACAACTTGGAAGAAACTGCATTTGATATTGCCAAAAGGATAAGTATGTATCACTACCTCTTTGAAGTTGTGGAAAGCTGTACAAATTGTTCTCCTAAGTCCTAATGGATCAGTTAAGTTTCTTAAATTTCAAAATTGCCAGTCCATCCTATGTGTCCATAGAAAATATTTTCACAATACAAAGCAACAGCAATACCTTACTTTAAAAATTCATGTATTCCATGGTATTCTTCCAAGTGAATTGCCTGACATTGATGTCAAAATATATTCGAGTTGTTTGTATACATCTATAATGATTTCTATAGAGTTTGTGATTTTTTAAATCAGAAATAATTTTAACTTATCTGTTGAAATGAGTAGTACAGAAACTAAAGATATTTCTGGTGCTTGTCTGAAAAAATATATTTTAAAATATTTAGTATTCTGTTTGTATAATGTCCATAATATATTTCATTCGCTCCTATATATAACACTTTGAATTCGACATTGTTTTATAATCCATACGTTCATTAATACATGTGTTCTTTCAGATTGCATTCCATATAGAAACATTTTAAGATTCTTTTAATTCCTAGGTCCTTATAGAATTTTATTTCTTTGGGATAAAATGACAATGTTATCTTATTTCAAAAGTTTTATAAAGGTTATGCTATGTAAAGGCCTTTCTAAAACGGTGAAGATTGAATACACTGATGTCAAATTAACTTTTATTTCTATGAATTACACATATTATTACTCTTGTATATTTGTAATCAACTTTTGAATAACTGTTTTTCATTTCTTGCATCTGAATAATGAAAAATATGGAATACTTCACAAATTTTCATATCATCCTTGTGCAAGAGTCATATAAATCTCTGTATTGTAATTCGGTTAGACGTGCTGCTGAAGCATGTAGTATCCTATAAACTTAAGTAATTAATGATGCAATCTTAAGACAGGCATATATCCTTGGTTGCCTATTTGTAACAAGGAAACCTTATTGTTCCCAAAATTGCTATTCATCTCATTTCTGTAAAATTCTGTGTATGGTGGAAAAAACTTATGTTGTTTGTTCGATTGCTCACATTTGCAAGTTTTTGTAAATGACTACTTTAAGTCTTTTTCATTTGAAATTTGATCATACTTTGAAGCCTTTATAGATAGGTGCAAAGGTGATGGATTTTCAAGTACTTGTTTATTAACTGATTTAGCTTTGTTGAGCTAATGGATTCAAAGTAAGCCTTGCTTAGAGCTACTTCTAAACTTCTGCAGCTTAAAATTTCCCAAATGAGGTCTTGCTGGCACAAATGTCTCCTTGACCTTTTACCCTTGCTTCATGTAGGAACAGCCCAACCAGAATGTCTTACCCTGACAGCATATATTGTCTTACTGGAGCAAAAATAATCTTAATTACAAGGGATTATAGAGAGATGAACAGTTCAGACAGAACTGTTCGGACTAGAAGGTATTTTTTCAAAATATAACTGCTTATTACACCCTACCATTTCAAAAGTAACTAAAGCCAAGAAGGTGAAAATATTGTTCATATGCATGATTACCTAATGTCCTGGCCTGACTACCATCCAACCAGGCAGGAAGTTACACCACTGATTTTCTATCACCAAATATATTCCATAGCTCCAGGAGAAGTCCATATGTTTCTCCTCGTTATTAGGCCTTAAATTAGTAGTTTTTTAATCACAGTGTTTCCTCTTGCCTCTAAGCTGTACATCCCCGAATGGTAAAGCTTTAGTTCTAATTCTACCAAACAATGAGGTAGAGGTAATGGAATAATGCTTTAAAACAGTTGCCTTTGATTCCCTAACCACAACAGAACAATGCAAAACTTTTTCTTATAGATAATTATATATTTTATACGTATATGTGTTGATTTTATATTTCACACAGTGGATCTTACTAGAATTAATTGATAATTTGATAAATTAATTGATATTATTCCAATAAATAGATTGGAATATAAATAATCAGGAGTAGAATATATATTAGAATATAAAAAGTATCAATGCAAGGTTTTCGGTATAAACTTGTGATACTTTCTAAGTGTTCTTGGTCTTCTGAATTCACATGGTAAAAAAAAAATGTTGTTTTCCTCTAATCTATAAGGGATTTTACTCTGGTGCTCTGTTTATTGTTTTAACTCGCTGGTCCCAAATTGTTTTTCTCCATACTTCTTTTTTTTTTTTAATTGTATTTTATTTTATTTGAGAACATACTGTACAGAGGGGCTACAATTACATGGGCAGGATAATGCATACATTTCTTACCAAGCATTGCAGCCTCCTCCTTTGTTTACCCTTCACTTCCCTTCCCCGCCTCCCCCCTCCCCCCACACAATTTTACCCCCCTCCCCCCACCCAATTATACCCCCCTCCGCCCCCACACCGACATTGTAAAGCTGGTTTTGACATGACATTTTGTACTTCTCATTGTTGCAACAGGTCCACCTGAATCCTTAAACGACTTGTTTGTCCCCATCTCCTCCACATGTTATACTGACATCAAATATAGTGAAAAAGGGGGTTACACTGTGGGGGAGGGACATACAAAGCAACAAAGAAATAATCTTATAAATGCGTTAGAAACACATGCATGAAAGAAACGAAAACATTAAAATACATATTTAAGGGTTCATTTTCCTAACATCACATTATCTGACCTTTTCCGCTTGACTCATACCTATACCAGATATTGCAAATAAGGGAAACCATGGGTCCTATGCTTCTTTGGGCCTGGCTTACTTCACTTAATATAATTTTTTCCAAACCTTTCCATTTCCTAACAAATGGGGAAATGTCATTCTTTCTGATGGAGGCATAGAATTCCATTGTGTATATATACCACATTTTCTTGATCCATTCATCTACTGAGGGGCATCTGGGTTGGTTCCATGTCTTAGCTATGGTAAATAATGCTGCAATAAACATAGTTGTGGTGGTAGCTTTAGTGTGGTCTTGTTTGTAAACATTTGGGTAAATGCCCAAAAGTGGGATTGCTGGATCATAGGGGAGATCTATGTGAAGTCTTTTGAGAAACCTCCATACTGCTTTCCAAAGTGGTTGAACAAGTTTACATTCCCACCAACAATGAAGTAAGGTTCCTTTCTGTCCACATCCCCTCCAGCATCTGTTGTTGTTAGAGTTCTTGATTTTTGCTGTTCTAACTGGAGTGAGGTGAAATCTCAATGTTGTTTTGATTTGCATTTCTTTTATGGCTAGGGATGTTGAACATTTCTTCATGTGTCTATTGGCCATCCTTCTTTCTTCTTCAGAGAAGCTTCTCTTTAAGTCTTTCGCCCACTTATTTATTGGGCAGTTGTTTCTTTGAGGATTTGTTGTTGGGTGGTTTAATTTTTTGAGTTCCAAGTATATTTTAGATATGAGACCCTTGTCCGTTGTATGGCAAGTAAAGATCTTCTCCCAATCGGTGGGCTTTCTATTGATCTTGCCAGCTATGTCATTTGCCCTGCAGAAGCTCTGCAATCTTATGCAATCCCATTTGTCCAACCTTTCTTTGATTTGTTGTGCTTCCGGGTCTCTATTCAGAAAATTTCGACCTGAGCCAAGGAGACCTAGGGTTTCTCCTATTCCATCCTGTAAAGTTTTCAGAGTGTCGGCTTTGAGTTCAAGGTCTTTGATCCATTTGGAGTTGATTCTGGTGCACGGTGATATATAAGGATCTAGCTTTAGTTTTCTACATGTAGTTAACCAATTTTGCCAGCACCATTTACTGAAGAGGCTGTCTTTCTTCCATTCTATTGTTTTAGCTTCCTTATCGAAGATTAGATGGCTATAGGTCTGTAGGTTCATTTCTGGGTTTTCAATTCTATTCCATTGGTCCTGAGGTCTGTTCTTATGCCAATACCAAGCTGTTTTGATTACTATGGCTTTATAGTAGAGTTTGAAATTTGGTATTGATATTCCTCCAGCAGTGTTCTTTCCGTTGAGGAGCGTTTTTGTTATTAGGGGTCTTTTATTGTTCCATATGAATTTTTGGATTGCCTCCTCTATTTCCTTGAAGAATGAGGGTGGAATTTTGATAGGTATCGCCTTGAATTTGTAGATAGCCTTGGGAAGTATTGTCATTTTCATGATGTTAATCTTGCGAATCCAGGAGCATGGGAGGTTTTGCCATTTTTTAAGTTCTGTGTTGATTTCCTTTTTCAAGATTTTAAAGTTTTCATCATAGAGGTCCTTCACTTCTTTGGTTAAGTTAATTCCTAGGTATTTTATTTTTTGTGGGGCTATTACAAATGGAGTTGCTTTCCTAATTTCAGCCACACTTTTCTCATTGTTGGCATATAGAAGAGCCATTGATTTTTGGGGTTTAATTTTATACCCTGCTACTTTGCCAAAGTTTTGAATCAGCTTGAGTAATTTGGGAGTGGAGTCTATGGGATTCTTTAAATACAAGATCATGTCATCTGCAAAGAGGGAGAGTTTTATTTCTTCTTTCCCTATTTGGATCCCCTTTATGTCTGCATCTTGTCTTATTGCTGTAGTTAGGCATTATAATACTAGATTGAAGAGAAGTGGAGAGAGTGGGCATCCTTGTCTTGTTCCTGAGTTAAGAGGAAATGGCTTTAGTTTTTCACCATTGAGTATAATGCTGGCTGTAGGTTTGTCATATACAGCCTTTATTGTATTGAGGAATGTTCCATGGATTCCTAATTTTTCCAGAACCTTCATCATAAAGGGGTGTTGGATCTTGTCAAATGCTTTTTCTGCATCTATTGAGATAACTATGTGGTTCTTATTCTTGATCCTGTTGATGTGATGAATAATATTAATTGATTTGCGTATATTGAACCAGCTTTGCATCCCTGAAATGAATCCTGTTTGATCATGGTGTATGATATTTTGGATGAATTGTTGAAGTCAATTGGCCAAAATTTTGTTGAGAAGTTTTGCATCAATGTTCATCAAAGAAATGGGTCTATAGTTCTCTCTCTTTGATGAGTCCCTGCCTGGTTTTGGGATGAGGGTTATGATGGCTTCATAGAATGTGTTCGGTATTGAGCTTTCTCTTTCAATTTCATTGAAGAGTTTGAGGAGTATTGGTGTGAGCTCTGCTTTGAAGGCCTTGTAGAGTTCCTCTGTAAAACCATCTGGTCCTGGACTTTTCTTAGCTGGGAGGTCTCTTATTGCTGTTTCTATTTCAATGCTTGATATGGGCCTGTTAAGCTGGTTTAACTCATCTTGGTTTAGTTTTGGCATGTCAATATTTGCTAGGAAAAAGTCCATTTCTGTCAAGTTCTCAAACTTATTAGCATAAAGTTTTGAGAAGTATTCCCTTATAATGTTCTGAATCTTGGTTGTTTCCTTGGTGATGTTTCCATTCTCATCTCTGAGTTTATTAATTTGGGTGTGTTCTCTCCTTTTTCTGATAAGGTTTGCTAAGGGTCTGTCAATTTTGTTAAGTTTTTCGAAGAACCAAATCTTTGTTTTGTTGATTCTTTCTATACTTTTTTTGGATTCTAATTCATTTAATTCTTATTTAATTTTGATTATTTCTTTCCGTCTACTGGATTGGGGTTTATCTTGCTGCTCTTTTTCAAGGAGGTTTAGATGTGTCATTAAATTGCTAGTTTCCGATCTCTCCAATTTGTTGATGTAGGAGCTCAGAGCTATAAACTTGCCTCTGAGTACTGCCTTTGCTGTGTCCCAGAGGAGCTGGTAATTTGTGTGTTCATTTTTGTTGAGTAGCATGAACATTTGAATTTCCTTTCTAATCTCTTCCATGACCCACTCATGGTTCAGCAGTGTGTTGTTCAGCCTCCATGTGATACCGGACTTTCTTTGGTGGCTTTTGGTGTTGAGTTCTAATTTTATTCCCTTGTGGTCAGAGAGAATGCAGGGTATACCTTCAATGTTTCTGAATTTAGACAAGTTTGCTTTGTGGCCTAAAATGTGATCTATTTTAGAAAATGTTCCATGTGCTGCTGAGAAGAACGTGTATTCTGATGCTGCTGGGTGAAATGTTCGGTAAATTTCTGTTAAGTCTAGTTGATCTATGCAGCTGTTTAGATCTGCGGTTTCTCTGTTGAGTTTTTGCCGAGTTGATCTATCTAGTGGGGAGACTGGTGTGTTAAAATCCCCAACAATTAATGTCTTTGGATCTATATGGGATTTGAGGGAAAGTAGTGTTTCTTTGATAAATTTGGGTGCTCCATTGTTTGGCGAATAGGTATTTAGAATTGTAATATCCTCCTGAAGGAGAGATCCTTTAATTAGTATGTCTTAGCGACCTTCTTTATCTCTTCTCACGAATTTTAATTTGAAGTCTATTTTATCTGATATTAGGATTGCAACTCCCGCCTGTTTATGAGGGCCGTTTGCTTGGTAGATTTTGTTCCAGCCTTTAACCTTGAAAATATGTTTGTTTTTACGGGCAAGATGTGACTCCTGCAGGCAGCAGATAGAAGGGTCTTGTTTTTTAATCCAATTAGACAGTCTATGTTGCTTAATTGGAGAGTTCAGTCCGTTAAAGTTAAGAGATAGGACTGAGAGGTATTTGGGAGTTCCTGCCATGTTATCCACCTTCTTGGGGGCTGTGAAAGCTGGGTTCTTCCTAAGGTTCTTGGATTCTCAGTTTGGGTGCAGTTTCTTGGCCTTTGTTGCGTTCTGGTTGGTTTTCTATGTGTAGGACATCTTTAAGAATCTTTTGTAGGGCTGGTTTGGTGGAGATGTATTGTTTCAATTTTTCTTTGCTATGGAAGGTTTTTATTTGGCCTTCAGTTATGAAGGAGAGTTTAGCTGGGTACAGTATTCTTGGTTGATAGTTGTTTGTTTTTAGGGCATGGCATACGTCATTCCAGGCTCTTCTTGCTTTGATTGTCTCTGCTGAGAAATCTGAGGTAATTCTAATTGGTTTCCCTTTATAGGTGATTAACCTTTTCTCCTTGACAGCTTTAAGGATCTTTTCCTTGGTCTGGGTTGATCCTGTGTGGATTATAATGTGACGGTGGGATGTCCTATTCTGGTCTGGTATATTTGGGGTTCTAAAAGCTTCTTGTATCTGAATAGGCCTATCTTTTTGTATGTTTGGGACATTCTCTGCTAGGATCCTGTTAAACAAATTTCCTAGACCATTAACTTCTGTTTCTAGGTGCTCCTCTACACCCATTATCCTTAGATTGGGCCTTCTGATGGTGTCTTCCAGGTGTTGGATAGACCTATCATATTTCTTGGACTTGTCTTGGATGGTTGTATGTTCTTTCTCTATAATATCTAGGCTGTCTTCAATCCCTGAGATTCGATCTTCTGCATGGTCTAACCTGCTGTCAAGACTCTCTACTTTGTTTTTTATATCTTTTCCTTCTAATTGGTCAGCTTTGATGGCTTCAAGTTCTTTGTTGAAGCTCTGTTTTAGGTCTTGTATGAATTTCTTTACTTCCTTAATTTGGTGTTCAGTGTTTGTTCTCAAATCACTTAGTTGATTGGTTATGGTTTCTTTGGACTGCCATTCCTTCTGTTGGGTTCCATTCAGCATTCCCTTTGTGGTCTCCCTGACTTCCTTCAGCTCTTTGTTAATGGATTCCATGAATGCCTTTAGTGATCTTTGTGTATTCTCTACCTGGTCTCTTAATTCGTGAATTACTCTTTGATTAGTTTCCTCCCTTCTGTGGGATTCCTGCAGTTCTCTTTGAGTGTTCTCTGCCTGCTCACGCCATTCCTCCCTTTCTCTTTGAGTATTCTCAAGTTGTTCACGCAAATCCTGTATCAGTTTTTGAGAAGCTTCCTCACGCTTATGATATTCCTGTATAAACTTCTGGGATGCCTCCTCTCTCTCCCTATCACGCTCATACAGAGTCCTTTGTACATTGTCAAACTTCTCATTTATCATGTTTGCTATTAGTGTTTGTAGAGCTATTTG
The DNA here is from genome assembly GCF_024711535.1 of Dipodomys merriami. Classification (NCBI taxonomy): domain Eukaryota; kingdom Metazoa; phylum Chordata; class Mammalia; order Rodentia; family Heteromyidae; genus Dipodomys; species Dipodomys merriami. The sequence goes on from NW_027203804.1 coordinate 1,507,200, forward strand.
GGAACTCTCCTCTGGATTATACTTTATCTGTTCTAATCCCTGATTATCAAGGTTGGGAATTGAGATACCCGAATTTGCCATTTTTCTTGTGTTTTTCCGGCTTACTCGGCCCATTTGAGATAAAATTGCACCAGTTTTGTGCTAGAACACTATCTTAAGGCAACCATCAACCAAAGTTTGCATTTGTACAGTCAATAGTCTACAGATACAATCTAGTTCAACAGATACATCTATTCAACATCAAACGACTATATGTTAAAGGACTTCGAACCGCAGAAAAGAATTTGGAAAACCAGAAATTATTAGGATTAGGGAGAGATGTGGGTAAAAATTGGGAATAGATTGGTGTGGGGAGGCACAGGGAGAGTTAACTATGTCCTAATCACAGTGCAGGAAATGGGTTGGGTAGGATGCAAGTAGAGAGAGAGAAAAAAAGAAGAGACGGAAAGGGGAATAAAGAGAGACCAGAAAAAGAATAGAAACGTAAAAATTAATGTTATTATAGAGGTTAAAAGACCGTCTATTTAGAGAGGAATGTGAATATGTTCAGAGAAGGGGAGGGACATAGAGGAGATGTGAAAATCTTTAAGGATGGGAAAGGGAAAAGAAAAGATTAGAAGTTCAGTAGAGCTAGATAAAAAACAAAAAGATAATTAAGAAAGAAAGAAAAAGAGAAAGAAGACAAGAAAAGAAAGGAAAACTCTCATTCACGTATTCCTAAAATAAAAATTATAAGATGCGAAAAAAAAAATGTTACTGGAAAACAATTATTTTTTCAGAAGAGGCAAAAATTAAAGATTAATAAAAGTTTTAGAAGGGAAAAAAATTTATATATATATATATATATATATATATATATAAGGTAACAAAAAAACAAAAAACAAGCAAAAAAAAAGAAAAGAAGAAGAAGAAGAAGAAAAAAAAAAGAAAAAAAGAAAAAAAAGTCTTTTGATTTTTTTTTTTTGGGGGGGGAGTGGGAAGAATCCTGTATCTCCCTTTTGTCTGCAACCAGTCTCTTGTTGGAGTCTCTGGTCAGCTTGAGGTCCTGTGGCTTGATTTGTTTCTTAAGTCGGTTGGTTGGAAGAGACAGAAAAATGCTCTGCTTTACCCAAGATTTTGAGATCCCCCTCCCAGGTTAGTTTTCTGGGAGGGTGGTCTGCTTTGAGAGTCACAAAAGAGGGGGATGTGGTGATGAGGCTAGGTTCTGGGTAGAATTGAGGCCTTTCAACAAACAGTAGCTTTTCCCTGGGGCTATTTTGTGATAAAGCTCACAGAGCCCAGCCTGGAGCCATTCTCAGGGTTTCTGTTTTTCAATTGATTGTGGTGGCTGCTAGAGGGAGGGGCAGCCTCTGGCTCTGGTTACCCAGTGAGGCAAGGCACTCCGATGGCTGGCGCCTGAGCTGGGTGACTTTTCCCTGGATGGAGCTGAGTCTGGCAGGTCACTTCGCCGTTAAGTTCTTGTGACCTGCTAAATGACTCCTTTTATTCCAAGGCCTGAGCTGGAGCTAGCAGCTCCTCCGAGCTTTGTCGGTATCCAAGATGGAGATCACCGGTGCTGGGGGGGGAGGGTTGGCCTTCCCTCCTCTGCTCCCTGAGGAGTGAGGATGTCGGGCTTGTACTCACGCCGAGTCTTGGATCCTGGGTCGTCTCTGGTCTGCAAACAGCAGGATGAAGATGTTCGCTCCTTGTCGGTTCTTGTTGGTGTTGAGTAGGATCCGCTCGTCCGCTGCGTCTGGCTCCTTCGTCCCGACTCTCTGTGTCTCAGGTATGACTCAGCGGCCGTGGTTGCCGCCGCGACCCCGCCGCCGGAGCAGCAGCTGATGCGTTTCCTTGGCTTCCCCTCTCTTGTCTAACTCTCTGTCCTGTGATGGCACACTTGGTGTGATTCTCTGGCTTAGGACTGTTCACTGGAATTCTAAAACTACTTTCTATGCGAGAGCTTGTTCAGATTCCAGCTTCTCCTCCGCCATCTTCCCAGAACTCTTCTCCATATTTCTGAAGCATTCCTACTGATTATACTCAAATTTTGCTGATATGGTGTCTAAAAGGTATTATTCTTCTACAGGATCCATGGGTCCTAGGATCCCAGGTCCCAGTTATCCGCCTCATCAGATAACTAGGACAGAAGTTCCCACCTATGCCCATGCAACATGCCAAGAGAAAGTAATTGAAGACCCATCTCAATTTCTCATTTCTTATATTTCAGGGCCCCAATTCCTTGAAATGCAGGAATTAGCAGTGAGCAATTGGGAAATGCAAGGCAACTTAAAATGCAAGATGAAATCACAAAATGTGAAAGTACAGTAATTCAAACTTTCCGTTTTCAGATGACCATGCCATATGAGTGAAAAAGACCACAAATGTCACAAGATTATTTGTAATACCCTTCTCCTAATGATTAATGAATGATTTCAGTCCAGTATCAGCAGGCAAAAAAATAGTTCCTGAATGATAGATCCATAATTGGTCTACCAATGCTAGGAATACTTGAAATAGAGGTCAAATATAATTCAAAAAACATTAATTGAGAAGATCCTTAGTGCTTCAAAACACTGTTACTTCAGTAAACTTGGTTCTGTAGTATAAAATGTTGTCATTCTCAAACAAATGATAACCTACATTTAATCTGCTGAAAGTATATTCTTTTTCAAATAAACTTTTAAAAATCACATTTGACAAAATAACACTATACAAGTGATGATATTTAGTGAGGTTACTAGTCTTTCAAATGTAGGGAGCAAGTTTCAATAGAGTTGATTTATTCACCCAGCACTAATGCCAAACAGGTTCAACCATTCATTAAAGTGTAGGAATAGTACCCCCCACCATTTGTGTTTTTCAGTAGGTGCCTTTGAAAATTTGTTAAATAGATCAGCCTCCAATATTTCAAACCAAATCATTAGCTAATAAATAAATTTCATCACATAAGTACATTTTAAAAAGTCATGAATAGTTGCCTTATCATATGGTGTTTTATGTTTTCCCTATATGTCTAATATAGTAAGAAATATGACTTTAAGTCTTGAATATGGGTACTCATCAGAGATTTGACAAACATACAATCTGTCTTCTATTTCTATCATTTTCCTCTACAGTAGTAAATTTTAGATTTCTTCTTTTGCCAATACTTATAGGTAGTTGAAAATATTATCCCATGTAAAATAAAATAATCACACACCACTCTACAAAGCCATTTATAAAAACTGGTATTTAGGAATATATTCTAAGCCATTTTTAAACTTTCTTGTTGACTACAGATTAATCTTCCAAATGGAGGGCAATGAAATCATGTCTAGGTGCTTCATGTCTCCAGTTTTGCAAATTGTTACTTCAGATGAATGAATTATGGAAATATGAGCTGACATCAGTTCAAGTATATGCAGAATTGAAACTCCATGGAATGTATATAAACCTTTCAAAGTACTAACAGACAGTTTAACAGAATGACTATCAGGAAATTGAATTAATATTAATAATATTAAAGGAATAATAATAAAGCTATAGAATGAACGAAGAATGGAACAAGGGGCAAGTACAGCTAGAATATTTAATATACACATGTGAGAAAGGAAGTGGTAAATCGGAAATAAATCTTGTAGAAGGGGTTGGTTGAGAATGATAGAAGGAATGACTCTGATCCCGGAACATTGGACAATTAGATGGACATTTTTGTAACACACTTTCACAACTTTTTGAAATTCAGTGAAAAAACACAACAAAAAACAAAAACACACAAAAAGCACAACCAAACAGCAGTCTCTATAGAGTACGATTATGACCTCTCAAAATTTTAAATAGGTAATGAAGGACAAACTTGGGAAAAGCATACAAAGCTGTTCGAAATGAGCAATTTGGGGTAGAGGAGAATTTTTTTTTGTTTTTCTTTTTGCTTATGTGGTGCTGAGGAACCGAACCCAGGGCCTCAGGCATGCAAGGCAAGCGCTCTACCACTGAGCCACCTTCCCAGCCCATAGAGGAGAATTTTTAACAGATTTAAATAGATTGTTTAAGGTTATAAATCATCTACATATGCTGCAAATATTTTCTTCTGCGAGTTCTCTTGGTCTGAACTGGATATTCCAGTCCTGAGCCACACTTGATAGCTTGTGAAGATAGAATGGAAGAAACAAGATCAAAAACCCATTACTCCATTGGAGAGGAAACAGTCTTCTACGTTTTCTCTAATTTATATTGACTACTTTTATTCATAAGTTTAATTCAAGTGATGTGAATTAAATATTTCCTTCTTTGTTCTGGCAAAGTAATTGGTCAAAATAATTCACTAAATATTATAAGCCATTTTTTTTATCATGCTGTTTTCTTGTCCAAGCGAGTCCATTAAACTTCCTCCTTGCATTTGGTTGCCACAGAAACCCAGCATCAATGTTAATGAGGACAATCTCTAATGTAAAACTTTGTCTCCAAAATACCAGTCCAAGAATCTGTGATCACAAATATTTACCTATACATTTTTCTTTTTTCTTTTACCTTGAAAGTCTTCTTGTGTCTAAAGTGCCCTCAAAAATAAGTACTCTGCCAATTTTTGGATCAATCACTTATAACCTCAAAGATATTTTGATAACAAGATGCTTAGAGGAAACAGAAGAATACTGCACTTTTATCTTCTCTCTTAAGACTCTCCTTAGATACCATATCAGGAACAGTGAAGTTATTCTTTGCAAAATTATTTCAATAGATTATTTTTTTCTCTTCATCTTGCATTTGTTCAACAAGATGTATGGAGAAGAATAGAGTTGAATCACCCATACCATGGATGACAGTGTCTTTTACAAAAGGACAATGCTCCTATGTCCTATTTCTCTGTCCTCTTCTTAGCTCTTGCCTGTTTTCCAACTAATCACAGATTCTTAGCTTCAAGTCTAATGAAGGTGAAGGACTATAAGGCCTCCCCCGTTGCTACATTGTAGGGCTAGATCTCCGGCAGGAGGTAAGTGTGAACGACACACTCAAGGAACACACGTTGGGAGAACAGGCTTAAGCAGGTCTGGTTTATTTCTGCACAAGGGTTGGGATTTTATAGGCCCAGCTTTCCCAACCTCCTGAGTCCTTCCAAGCCAGTTACTTAGCGGCGAGTTGATCATGGGCATTGCTTGGTGACAGGCACTGATTGGTCCCCTGGGGGAATGTAGGGAGCATGGACAGCTCATGGCTGTAAAGCTAGGCAGATGTGCCTGTGGGTCCCGTCTCTATGAGCAGGAAGTGTGCTTCAACTGCTACTCTAGCTGACTCAACCAGTTCTGACCGGCTCTACCCACAAATTTTCCCTTTTCTTTTAAAAGGACCGTCATTATGGTGACCCGTCATTGGAGGCATTTTTGCCGGGAGTGCAAGCATTTAATAATTCCTAAGAGAGTAAGCCCTACAAGTGCACGGCCTCCCCAGATGACCAGAGAGGATGGCGAAAACCATTGTTGTAACTATTTAAGCACATCTTCTAAAAAGGAGACAGCGGGAATAAGCTGAATGGTGGTCTGGTTTAGGTGGGTAACATCATGCAGCAGGTTTTGGTTGAAGTTTAACTACTTAAGGGACTTAGGGACTTTGATGTAGTTACTAAGTTCAGTGAAATTGGGTGCGGGAGTGGAAAGCTGACAGACAGAAGTAGTCATAGCATTACATAGTCCTCCTTGTTGTAATCAAAGAAACGTAATCTGTTCTTGGAGCAAGTCTATTTGTTGTTGGAGCACAAGGAGGCCTCCCTTAAGATGATTGGCAACTTGTAAATGTTATAATTCTATGGATGACAGTTGAGGGATCAGCTGGTTTATCTGTTGCACGGTGGACACGCTTTGGGACAGCAATATAGCGGCGGTGGTAGCTGAAGCCACTGTAGCGATGATTGCGCACCGATTGCAAGGATCAATCCTACTGCTCTTTTAGTGCACGGATGAATCAATTGAAACTGGGAAAACTGAGAGTCATTAGTAGCCAGAACAATAAATGGAGGAACACGTACAAAACCTGCAAAAGGATATGAGTCATTGGGTTGCCAGTGATTGCTGAGAGTGCAAGTAGCGGAGGAGTTGTCTCCTAGACAAAAAAAGAACGGGGCTCTAACCACTACCATTCCTGACACCTGGTCATATCCAGATCAGTTACAGCGACGAATATTGGCCAATAGGAAAGGGGACAAACCGAGGCAGGAATGTGATGATCAAACGATTGGCATGGGGGGTCCTAGGTCTCCCAATCGTCCTCCTGAAGAGTCATAAAACTCCTTTAGATTTTGAGGTTTGGGATCTTTTTCAGATTGGTTGTATATAGCTGGGTCTCTACCCTTAAAAGAGTTTTAAAAGAGAAACTATGAAGATGAAGCAGTGGGTGAGGCTTCAATAGCCAAGAAGCTGTGTTTAATTGGAAATCAGGAAATTGCTGAGAGGAGGACATAGAAGTAGGACACAGAAGCATTGTCCTTTTGTAACAGACCTGTCTTCTAAGGTATGGGTGATTTACCTCTATTCTTCTCCATACATCTTGGTGAGCAAATGCAAGAACAAGAGAAAAATAATATATTGAAAAAGTTTTGCAAAGAAAAACTTCACTGTTCCTGATATGGTATCTAAGGAGAGTCTTAAGTGAGAATATAAAAATGGAGTATATTTTGGCTTCCTCTAAGCATCTTGTTAGCAAAATATATCCTTGAGTTTAGAATTGATTGAAAGAAAAAGTGATGGAGTACCTATTTTTCTGGGCAATTTAGACACAAGAAGACTTTCAAGGTAAAGGAAAAAGAAAAAAGTTAGCCAAGTATTTGTAATCACAGTTTCTTGGACTGGTTTTCTGGAGACAATTTTTACATTAGATTTGTCCTCATTAACATAGATGTTGTTTCATGGCAACAAAATGCAAGAGGAAAATTTAATGGACTTGCTTAGTCAATTAAACAGCATAATCAAAAAAAGTGGCAAATAACTTTTAGTGAATTATTTGACCAATTACTTTGCCAGAATAAAGAAGGAAAATGTAATTCAAAATGAATTGACCTAAAAGTATGAATAAAATGTAGTGAAGAGAGATGAGAGAAAAAATAGAGGATTGCTTTCTCTACAGTGGAGTAATGGGTTCTTCATCTTGTTTCTTCCATTACATATTTCCAAGCTATCAATTGTGGCTCAGGACTGGAGTATCAAGTTCAGAAAGATAATATTTGCAGCAGATATAGGTGATTTATAACCTTAGATAATCTATTTAAATCTGTTCAGAATCCTCCCCTACGCCAAACTATCCTCTTTGAACATTTTTGTTTGCTTTTACTAAGACTTTCCTCCATTAACTGCTTAAAATTTTTGAGAGGTCATATTCATACTCCCTACAGATTGCTGTTTGGTTGTGATTTTTATGTGTTTTTGTGTTTTTTAACTGAATTTCCAAAGGTTGTGCAAGTGTCTTACAATTAAATTTGTCCACCTAATTATCCATTGCTCCTGGATCACAGTGACACCTTCTATCATTCTCAACCACCCCTTCTCCAAGATTTATTTCTGATTTACCACTTCCTTTCTCAAATGTGTACATTGAGTATTCTAGCTGTACTTGCCCCTTGTTCCATTTTTCATTCATTCTATGTCTTTACTATTATGGCTCTCTGGTTTCAACTTCCTGATAGTCATTCTGTTAAACTGTCTGTTAATATTTGAAAGGTTTATATACATTCCATGGAGTTTCAGTCCTGCACATACTTGAACTAATGTCAGCTTATATTTCCATAATTCATTCATCTGCAATAACAATTTGCAAGACTGGAGACTTGAAACACCTATACATGATTATATTCTCATCCATTTCAAGATTAATCATTAGTCAACAAGAAAGTTTAAAAATGGCTTTGAATGTATTCTTAACTACCAGTTTTTATAAATGGTTTTGTACAATATGTGTGATTATTTTATTTTACATGGAATAAAACTTTCTACTACATATAAGTTTTGGAAAAAGAAGAAAAGTAACATATACTACTATAGAAGTATATGATAGAAATAGAAGATATATTTTGTCACATCTCAAATGAGTACCCATATTCAAGACTTAAAGACATATTTCTTACTGTGTTAGACAGAGGGAAAACAAAACAGCCTATGATAAGGCAAGTATTTGTGACTTTTTAAAATGCCCCTTATTAAGTGATGAAATTTACTTTATTAGCTAATGTTTAGGGTTGAAATATGGGAGGCTGACCTATTTAACAAATTTCTGGAAGGCACCTACTGAGCAACACAAATGGTGCGTGGTACTATTTCTAGACTTTAATGAATGGTTGAACCTGTCTGACATTAGTGCTGGGTAAATGAATCAACTGTATTGTAACTTGCTCCCTACACTTGAAAAACTTGTAATGTCACTAAGTGTCATCTACTTATCAAATGTTATTTTGGTAAGTGTGATTACAAAAAGTTTATTTGAAAAGGAATACACTTTCAGGAGATTAAATGTAGGTTGGTTTGAGAATGACAACATTTTTATACAAGAGAACGAAGTTGTACTAAAGTACCAGTGTTTTGAAGCACAAACGATCTTCTCAATTAATGTTTTGCTGAATTACATTTAACCTCTAAGTCGTTTTCCTGACCATGGTAGATCAATCACGGATCTATCCTTCCAGGAACTATTTTTTGGGCCGACTAATGCTGGACTGAAATATTACGTTAGTCATTAGGGGAGGGGTATTAAAAATAATCTTGTGACACTTTCTGATCTTGTTCACTCATATGGGCTGGTCATCTGTAAATTCAGTTTGAAATACAGTAATTTCTCTCCATTTTGAGACTTCATCTTTCATTTTAAGTTGCCTTACATTACACAATTGCTTGCTGCTAATTCTTGTTTCTCAAGGAATTGGAGCCCTGAAATATAAGAAATGAGAAATTGAGATGGATTTTCAGTTACTGTCTGCTGGCATGTTGCATAAGCCTAGTTGAGAAGTCTTGCCCCTGTTATCTGATGATGCAGGTAACTAAGCCATAAGATATTAGGACCCATGGGTCTATAGAAGATTAGATATCGTATTAGGACAATTGGAGTATAATATGTAGGAATGCATCAGAAATATGTAGAAAAACAGTTTGGGACCAGTGAGTTAAAACAATAAACAGAGCATCAGAGTAAAATCTCTTATAGATTAGAGTAAAACAACATTGATTTTTAACAATGTGAATTCAGAAGACCATGAGCAATTAGAAGGTATCGCAAGTGTATACCGAAGACATTGCATTGATACTTTTTATATTCTAATATATATTCTAAACCTAATTATTTATATTCCAATTATATTTATAGGAATAAATAAATATCACTTTATTTGTCAAATTATCAATTGATTCTAGTAAGTTTCACTGTGTGAAATATAAAATCAGCACATATAAATATAAAATATATAACTATATATAATATAAAAAATGGCACATGTTTTGCATTGTTCTGTTTTGGTTAGGGTATCAAAAGCAACTCTGATTTAAAGTATTTTTCCATTATCTCTACCTCAGTGTTTGATAGAGTTAGACTTAAACCTTTACCTTTTGTAGATTTACAGACTGGAGGCAAGGGGAAACATTACCAATTTAAGGCCTAATAACAAGGAGAAACATATGGACTTCTCCTGGAGCTATGACAATATTTGGTGATAGAAAGGCAGTAGTCTAAGTTCCTGCCTGGTTGGAAGGTAGATAGGCCAGGACATTAGGTAATCATGCATATGAACAATTTTTTCACCTTCTTGGCTTTGAAATGGTAGGTATGATAAACAATTATATTTTGATAAAAACCTTCCAATCTGAAAAGTTCTGTCTGAAATATTCATTTTTCTATGATCCCTTGGAACTAAGATTTATTTTGTTCAAGTAAGACAATTTACGCGATCAGGGTAAGATATTCTGGTTGGTCTGATCCTACATGGAAGAAGGGTAAAGTGTCAGGTAGACGTTTGTGCCAATGAGACCGCATTTGGGAAAATTTCAGCTGCAGAAGTTTAGAAGTAGCTCTTAAGCAAGGCTTACTTTGAATCCGTTAGCTACACAGAGCAAACTCAGTTGAATAAATAAGTACTTGAAAAAGCAATCCCCTTTGGACCTAGCTAAAAATGCTTCAATGTATGATTAAACTAAAATGAAAAAGATTTAAAATAGTCATTGACAAAAAAATTACAAACTGAACAATATAATTATTTTCCATTATACACAGAATTTTAGGGAAATAAGATCAGTAGCATTGTTAGGAACAATAAGGTTTCCTTGTTACAAACAGGCACCCAAGGATATAATCCTGTGTAAATATTGCATCATTAACTACCTAAATTTAGAGGACATTACATGCTTCAGCAGCACATGTACCCAAATTACACCAATACAGAGATTAACATGGCAATTGCAAAGGATGATATGAAAATCTGTGAATTATTCCAGATTTTTCATTCTTCAGACGCAAGAAATGAAAAACAATTATTAAAAAGTTGATTACAAAATTACAAGTGTAACAATATATGTAATTCATATAAATAAAAGTTTGACATCAGTGTATTAAATCTTCACCTTAGAAAGGCCTTTATATAGCATAATCATTATAAAACTTTAAAATTAGACAACATTGTCATTTTATTCCAAAGAAATATACTATAAGGACCTAGTAAAAAAGGAATCTTAAACTGTGTTGGTATGGAATGCAATCTGAAAGGACACATTTATTAATGAACCTATATATTATAAAACAATGTAGAATTCAAAGTCTTATATCTAGGAAAGAATAAAATAGATTATGAGCATTATACAAACAGAATACAGAATATTTTAAAGTATAATTTTTCACATAAGCACCAGAAATATCTTTAGTTTCTTTAGTACCCATTTCAACAGATAAATTAAAATTATTTCTGAATAAAAAAAGCAAAAACTCGAGGGGGTCCAAGACGGTGACGGGGAAGTAGGGGAATGCCACAGCTCTCCAAGACCAAAAAGATAGTTTGAGTTCCAACGTTTAATCTCCCCAAGAGACCGACAACAACAACAAAAATCAACATCCAGAGAAAAACATAAATTGAATAGAAGAATTTCACAACAGAGAAACTTGAAGACGCCTCCCCCAACGTCTATTGACCACAAAGCAGCGTGCCAAGCCATGGCCAGCCCAGCCTGGTGGGAGCTGCCGGTGGCCCAGAGACACAGGGAGTTGTCTGAAGATCACCCGCACCAAAGACCCCTGAGGTAACAGTGTCAGACTGGCTGATCTTGAAGAATGAAGAATCCTCTGAGCAGGGAACTTACACAAAGATCCCACCCCTTCCCATCACTCTCCATTGGAGCAGAGAGGCTCCATCCCACCAAAGCCACTCAGCCCCATGGCAGGAACCTCAGAGATACATGAGATGCCCACAGAACACCAGAGCAGAACTGAAAGGAACTGGTGCTGATCCAGAGAGCGCAAACAGAGACAAACCCCAGCAATCAGTACCTGCACAGAGGCCCTCCCCACCCCTCGGGTGGAGGCCGGAGGCCCATCCCGTGGAGCGGACCCAAACAGTGTCAATGGAGGCACTGACAGAAAAGAAACACACAGAGCCACTACCTCTCAGCCTATCCCACAACCACCTCAATTGAACTGTGAATGCAATGGCAACCAACAACCTACATCACACAGAAACAACTAGCTCCAGGGTGATTACCCTGCAGGGGACAGTGTATTCCTCAAGGGAGACAGTGTATTCCTCAAAAGCTTGTGGGAATCCCCAGAACCCCTACCCCAAAACCTGCACCACAGGACCCACTAAAACTAGAAACTTTTCAAGAGCTCCACCAGCCCATGGATCACACTCAGCTGGCCAGGCTAGAACAAGAGAGACCCTGGAAGGAAGCAACGCCCAAGCCTTGAACAGCACCACTGGGTCAAGACACCCAACGGTGGAAGAAATTTGAACTGTGTACTCCAAGCTGCATAATCTAGGTGGGATACACAGCAGCACAGGTCCAACAGGTGTGCCCAGGCTGGGGTCTGGGACCAGGCCTGGGGATCTGGTACCTGAGCAACATAACCAACTCCTCCCAACTGAAATCAGAAGCTGAGCATACGCCTCAGCAGAGGGGAGAAAAACAGGGAACTGCACTCCTGGTAATCCTGCCTGTGACAGCAAAAGATGCAGGGGGTTCAGGACAAGAGAAGCTCAAACCCCACAAGAACCTGACCCATGTATTCTAGGCTAGGAATTGAACAACACAGGCCTCCAGCACCCGATAATAGTCAGGAGCTCAGGCTGGTAATGTGCTCAGCAGTACAGTGATTGCAAGAGGCCCTGGATCTGATTCCTCAGCAAAACATAAGCAGAAAGGGCCAGATGTGGTGCTATGGGTCAAATGGTAGGGTTCCAGCCCTGAGCTGAAGAGCTGAGGGACAGCACCCAAGACCAGAGTTCCAGCCCACAAATAGCCAAAAATATAAAACAAAACAAAACATCAGGAGACCATAGCAGACTCCAGCATCTGGGAGAGTACATCCAGCACATCCGAACTTGCCAAGAACACCTGTAGGAATAAACAGGAGCAGTCTAGGCTGCTCATCCCATGTAAAGGCGGGAACTGCCAGTGATCTACAGCAGAGAGCTGAGAATCCTGTGTGGGTCAGACCAGCAGCTGGAGGTCGGCCACCAACAGAACCGAGATCAGGTACAGACTCTCTCTACCAGCACAGAAACAGTAACCAAGCAAAGACAGACACCTATTGACCAAAACAAAATTTCAGATTAGTCTGCAATAATCCCTGAATAACCATGAGAAAATCACAGAGAAATATTACAAGGTTTATCAACACCTAGGATAGCAAGCTATCTCTAAAAGCCAGCAGCAACCCAGGGGAGAGCCCCACTGGGAGCAAAGCAGGAATGGAAGACAAACACTACATCCAAGACATGCTGGAGGCAATGACTCAAGAAATAAAGTGAGAAATAGACCAGAATTTGAAAGAACACCAGGTCGAAATACCAAAAGAGGTGCAGGACATCAAACAGGAGATGCATGCAAAAATAGAGGTAGCACACACCTCACTAAGCTATGAGATAAGTGACAAAATAGAGGCAGTGCACACCTTATTAAGAGGTGAGATTAGTATTTTGAAAACCAACATTGAATCCATTGAAATCAACAATGAGTCCATTTCCTCCATGCAAACCACAATGGAAGCCACAGTTAACAGAGTGAACAAAATGGAATACAGAAGACACAGTACATCAACTGGAACAAAAAAATGACAGATATGGAAAAATCACTTAAATTATACCAAAGGGAAATTCAAGGGCAAGCAGATAGTGCCACGAAATTCAACCTTCATATAAGAAGGTGAGGAATATCAAAGCAAGGGAATGCAACAACTATTCCACAAGATAATCGGTGAAAATTTTCCCCATCTCAAAAAAGAACATCTTACCCACATAACAGAAGCATATAGAACACCTAACATGCAGGATCCCAGGAGAAACACTTCTAGACATATTATAGAATAAATGATAGATCTGAATGATAAGGAAACAATCTTGCATGCAGCAAAATTGAAGAAGGAGCTATACTACTACAGGAAAAATATTAGAATCACTACAGATCTCTCCACACAAACACTGAATGCAAGAAAGGTCTGGGAAAGTACCACATGAGCCCTGAGAGCCAATAACTGCCAACCCAGACTGATATACTCAGAAAAGTTAGCATTCACATTCGATGGAGAACTGAAAATTTTTAATAGCAAAGAAAAACTAAATTAATACATAAACATTAAGCCAGCATTACAAAGACTACTAAGAGGTGGAACACAACCTGAGAAAAGCAACCAGGAACAGGGACCTGCACCCAGACAGGCATTAATAGAAGTCTATCTGAGCAAGGACAGAGGAAAGGAAAGAAGAAAAACAGTGACTATAATGCATCTCTCTATACTATCTCTTAAGATTAACGGGCTTTCTTCACCAACCAAAAGAAAAGAACTGCAGTTTGGATCCTAAAACATGACCCATCCATCTGTTGCCTTCAGGAGACCCACCTCTAAGCCAAACATGCAAACAAATTCAGAGTGAAGGGTTGGAAAAGGATCTACCAATCAAATGCCCCTAGTAAGAAAGCAGGCGTAGCAATCCTTATATCTGACAAAATAAACTTGTCATTAAAATCATTACAATGTCAAACCATCCCTGCATCTCTGGGATGAAGCCTAACTGCTCATAGTGTATGATTTTTTTAATGTGTTTCTGGATTCTTTTAGCTAGAATCTTGTTAAGGATCTTTGCACCTGTGTTCATCAAGGAAATTGGCCTGTAATTCTCCTTTTTGGTTGGGTCTTTGCCTGGTTTGGGGATGAGTATGATATTGGCTTCGTAGAATGAGTTTGGGTTAGCTCCCTCCTTCTCTGTTTCTCTGAAGAGCTTGAGGAGTGTGGGTATTAGTTCTTCTTTAAAGGTCTTATAGAATTCTGCTATGAATCCATCTGGTCCTGGGCTTTTTTGGTTGGAAGACTTTTGATAGCATCCTGTATCTCATAGGATATTGGCTTATTCAATAGGTTTCTTCTTTGCTCAGTTTGGACAACTTGGATTTCTCTAAAAATGCATTAATATCTGCCAGGTTTTCTTCCTTTAGAGATTAATTTTTGAAAATAGTCCATTAGGATTATTTGGATATCTTGGGTACGTGTTATGATTTTTCCCGTGGCATCCCTAATCTTGTTAAAATGGATTTCCTCTCTTCCTTTTTTAATTATTCTTGCAAACAGTCCATCAATTTTGTTTATTTTTTCAAAGAACCAGCTTTTTGTTTGGTTAATTTTTGCTGTAATTTTTTTTTTTATTTTCTAATTGGTTAATCTCTGCTCTTAATTTGGTTATCTGGCTCCGTCTAGTAACTTTAGGTTCCATTTTTTTAATGTATTTCTAGCTGTTTTAATTGCAACATGAGATTATTTACTTGGTCTGTCTCCATTTTCTTGATGTGGGCAAGGAGGGCAATAAATTTGCCCCTCAGGACTGCTTTTGCTGTGTCCCACAAGTTTCTTTGTGAGTTTTTTTTCATTTTCATTGAGTTATAGGAAATGTATTTCTTCTCTGATCTCTTCCATTACCCAGGCATTGCTAAGGAGTGTGCTGTTCAATTTGCATGTATTAGAGAAATTTCTGTGGTATGCTTTGTTACTGAGAACTGGCTTGATTCCACTATGGTTAGATAGGATACAGGGGATTATGTTATCCATTTGTATTTGCTTAAGTTTCTTGCATGAACTATGATATGGTCTATTTTGGAGAAAGTTCCATGAGCTGCTGAGAAGAATGTGTACTGTGTTGTTTTATGGTGAAATACTTGGTATATGTCAGTTAATTCCACTGGATGTATGGCCTCACTTAATTTGGTAGCTTCTTTGCCTGTCCTTTGGTGAGAGCGGTGTGTTGAAGTCTCCTAGTATTATCATATTGGGACCTATTTTATTCTGTAAGTCAATAAATGTAATCCAACACATCAACAGAGCCAAGGTCAATAATCACATGATTTTCGCCACAGATGCAGAAAAGGCCTTTGATAAAATTCAACATTCATTCATGCTAAAGGCTCTGGAGAAAACAGAAATAGAAGGATCATTAAAACAATAAAACCATTTGTGACAGTCCAATAGCCAATATTATACTTAATGGGGAAAAGCTACAACCAATTCTCCTAAAATCAGGAAGAAGGCAAGGATCCTGGAACCCTTAGCCAGGTCAATAAGGCAAGAAAAATACATGAAAGGGATCCGCATAGGGAAAGAAGAGGTTAAACTATTCCTTTTTGCAGACAACATGATATTATACTTTCATGATCCCAAAAACTCCATCCCCAAACTCTTAGAAATCATAAATCACTTCGGCAAAGTAGCAGGATACAAAATAAACCCACAAAAATCAGCTGCCTTCCTGTACACTGACAATGTACAAGAAGAGAGGGAAATAAAGTGAGTAACCCTATTCACAATAACCTCCCCCAAAATAAAATATTTAGGAATTAACCTAACCAAAGATGTAAAAGAACTATTTAATGAAAACTATAAAAGGATAAAGAAAGAAATTTCAGAAGACACTAGGAAGTGGAAAGACCTCCCATGCTCTTGGATCGCCAACTTAATATAGTGAAGACGGCAATACTGCCAAAATTAATATACAAATTCAATGCAATTCCTATTAAAATTCTAATGACTTACATCACTAAAAAACAGAAAACAGTCCAAAAATTCATATGGAACAACAAAAGACCTAGAATAGCCAAACCAATTCTAGGGAATAAAGACAAAATGGGAGGGATATCCATGCTGCACTTCAAACTATACTACAGAGCTATAATAACAAAGATAGCATGGTACTGGCACAAAAACAGACCAGAAGACCAATGGAACAGAATAGAAGATCCAGAAATAAATCCACAGGCCTACAACCAGCTGATATTAGACAAAGGAGCCCAAGATATACAATGGAAGAAACACAGCCTCTTCAACAACTAGTGCTGGGAAAACTGTGCTGCTACATGCAGAAAACTAAAAGTGGACCCCAGCCTATCACCATGTACCAACATCAACTCAAAGTAGATTAAAGATCTTAACATTAAAACTGAATCTCTGAAACTACTGCAGGACAGAGTAGGAGAGACACTTGAACTAATAGGCACAGGAAGGAACTTCCTGAACAGAGTCCCAGGATCACAACAAATTGGAGAGAGACTCAACAAATGGGACTACTTTAAAATAAAAAGCTTCTGCACAGCTAAATCTATTGCAACCAAGCTAGAAAGACAAATAACTAATTGGGAAAAAATATTTACCAGCAATATATCGGACAAGGGGTTAATATCCAATATATACAGGGAACTCAAGAAACTAATCCCTCCTAAACCTACCAAATCAATTACTAAATGGGCAAGGGAAGTAAAGAGGGACTTCTCAGCGGAAGAAATAAAAATGGCAAAGAAACACATGAGAAAATGTTCATCATCCCTGGTGGTGAAGGAAATGCAAATAAAGACAACCATGAGATACCACCTTACCCCAGTCAGAATGTCCGACATCCTCAAGTCAGCCAACGACAATTGTTGGAGGGGATGTGGAGAAAGAGGAACCCTATTACACTGCTGGTGGGAATGTACACTTATACAACCACTTTGGAAAGCATTCTGGAGGGTCCTTAGAAAGATAAAGATTGATCTCCCTTATAACCCAGTCATACCACTTTTAGGCATCTACCCTGAACAACAGGAACCAATATACAATGACACGTGCACCTCAATGTTTATTGCAGCACTTTTCACAATATCTAGGATATGGAAACAACCCAGATGCAGCACCACAGATGAATGTATCCAAAAATTGTGGTATCTACAAACAATGGAATATTATGCAGCCATTAGAAATGACAAAATAATGGCATTTGCAGGGAAATGGATGGAGCTAGAAGGTGATCATGTTGAGCAAGGTAAGCCAAGAGCAAAGAGACAAACAGTACATGGTCGCCCTGATAAGTGGATGCTAAATCCAAAATGTTAGGTGATACGACAAACTTAACAGGACTTAAGAAACAAAGAACTCCCACTCATCTGGTCGAAACACTACTAAATATCCCCATACTGCGGATCACATGTATGTTGTATTCTGTACACCGTTATATGTTATAAACTGTGATAGACAATTTGCTCCAGGAAAGTTTGAATGAACTTATGACTTTAAATGAGCATCATTATTTCACAATACTGTGAAATTTGGAAGTTATGTAATCACTTAATCACAACTAAAATGAAAGAACCTCAGGGAAGTAAGGAAGGAAGGGATGGTAGGGGGAAAATAATAGAGGGGGTAACAATGCTCAATAGGAAGTGTACTCATTACCTTGCTCATGTAACTGTAACCCTCCGTATAGTATCTTTACAATAAAAAATTAAAAAAGATCCAATCAACAGTAAAAAAAATAAACTAAAATCAATACAAAAAGACAAGGATGGACACTACATATTAATACAGGGAACAATACAAGAGGAGGATATTACCATCATCTACCTATCATTCCCCAAACATCGGTGCACCCAAATATGTTAAGCAAATACTCTCAAACTTACAGAAAAAAATAGATCCAATATGATAATACTAGGAAACTTTTAACACCCCAATCTCACCAAAGGACAGGTCTACCAACCAGAGTATTGGCAAAGAAGCTATCGAATTAATGAGGCCATACTTCAAGCAGAACTGACATTTACCAAGTATTTCACCCTAAAACAACACAGTACACATTCTTCTCAGCAGCTCATGGTACTTTCTCCAAAATAGACCATATCATAGTTCATGCAAGAAACTTAAGCAAATACAAATGGATAACATAATCCCCTGTATCCTATCTGACCATAGTGGAATCAAGTTAGTTCTCAATAACAAAACATACTGCAGAAATTACTCAAATACATGGAAATTGAACAGCTCACTTCAAAGCAATGCCTGGGTAATGGAAGTGATTAAAGAAGAAATTAAAAAATTCCTACAACTCAATAAAAATGAAAATACCTCGCAAAAACCTTTTGGGACACAGCAAAAGCAGTCCTGATGGACAAATTTATTGCCATCAGAGCCCACATCAAGAAAATAGAGACAGACCAAGTAAATAATCTCATGTTGCAATTAAAACAGCTAGAAAAACATGAAAAAATGGAACCTAAAGTTACTAAACAGAGCCAGATAACCAAACTAAGAGCGGAGATTATTGAAATAGAGAATTGGAGAATCATAGCCAAAATTAACTAAACAAAAACTGGTTGAAAAAATAAATAAAATTGATAGATATTTGGCAAGATTAATTTACAAAAGAAGAGAGGAAATCCATTTTAACAGGATTAGGGATGCCACGGGAAAAATCACAACACTTACCCAAGATGCCCAAACAATTTTAACAGACTACTTTGAAAAGTTATATCCTCTAAAAAAAGAAAACCTGGCAGAAATGGATGCATTTTCAGAGAAATACAAGTTTCCCAAATTGAGCAAAGAAGAAGTAAATCAATTAAATAAGCCAATATCCTACAAGGAGATACAGGAAGCAATCAGAGGTCTTCCAACAACAAAAAAAGCCCAGGACCATATGGATTCGCAACAGAATTCTATACGACCATTAAAGAAGAACTAACACCTATACTCTTCAAGCTCTTCAGAGAAACAGAGAAGGAAGGAGCTATCCCAAACACATTCTATGAAGCCAATATCACATTCATCCCCAAACCAGGCAAAGACCCAACCAAAAAGGAGAATTACAGGCCAATTTCCTTGAGGAACACAGGTGCAAAGGTCATTAACAAGATTCTAGCTAACAGAATCCAGAAACGCATAAAAAAACCATACACTAAAACCAAGTAGGCATCATCCCAGAGATTCAGGGATGGTTTAACATACGTAAGTCAATAAATATAATCCAACACATCAACAGAGCCAAGGTCAAGAATCACATGATTATCTCCACAAATGCAGAAAAGGTTTTTGATAAAATTCAACATTCATTCATGCTAAAAGCTCTGGAGGCAAAAGAATAGAAGGAATATTTCTTAAAACATTAAAAGCCATTTATGACAGATCAATAGCTAATACTATACTTAATGGGGAAAAGCTACAACCAATTCTCTTAAAATCAGGAACGGGGCAAGGATGCCCACTGTCTCTACTCCTGTTCAATATAGCCCTGGAACTCTTAGCCAGGTCAATAAGGCAAGAAAAAGACATTAAAAGATCTGTATATGGAAAGAAGAAATTAAACTATCCCTTTTTGCAGATGACATCATACTATACCTTCACAATTCCAAAAATTCCATCCCCAAACTCTTAGAAATCATAAATCACTTCGGCAAAGTGTCAGGATACAAAATAAACCCACAAAAATCAGTTGCATTCCTGTATACTGACAATGTACAAGCACAGAGGGAAATAAAGGAAAGCAAGCTCATTCACAATAACATCCCCCAAAATAAAATATTCAGAAATTAACCTAACCAAAGATGTAAAAGAACTATTTAATGAAAACTATAAAAAATTAAAGAAAAAAATTACAGAAGATACTAGGAAATGGAAAGACCTCCCATGCTCTTGGATAGGCAGACATAGTGAAAATGGCAATTCTGCCCAAATTAATATACAAATTCAGTACAATTCCTATTAAAATCCCAATGATGTATTTCTCTGACAGAAAACAGTCCAAGAATTCAAATGGAACCACAAAAACCTAGAATATCCAAAACTATTCTAGCAAATAAAGACAACATGGGAGTTATATCCATGTCGCACTTCAAACTCTACTATAGAGCCATAATAACAAAGACAGCATGGTACTGGCACAAACACAGACCCGAAGACCAATAGAATAGAATAGAAGATCCAGAAATAAATCCACATGCCTACAGTCAACGGATATTTGACAAAGGAACCAAAGACAGACGATGGAAGAAACAGAGCCTCTTCAACCACTAGTGCTGGGAAAACTGGGTGGCCATATGCAGAAGAATAAAAGTGGACCCCAGCATATCACCATACACCAACATCAGCTCAAAATGGATTAAAGACCTTAGTATTAAACCTGAAACTCTGAAACCTCTCCAGGCAGAGTAGGAGAGACACTTGAACTTATAGGCCCAGGAAAGAATTTCATGAACAGCGTCCCAGGGTCACAACAAATTGGAGTGAGACACGACAACATGGGACTGCCTTAAAATAAAAAGCTTCTGCAAAGCTAAAACTATCGCAACCAAGCTAGAAAGACAACCAATTAATTGGGAAAAAATATTTACCAGCAATATATCCAACAAGGGGTTAACATCCAGTATATACAGGTAACTCAAGAAACTAATCCCTCCCAAAGCTAACAAACCAATTACTAAATGGACAAGGGAACTAAAGAGAGACTTCTCAGAAGAAGAGATAAAAATGGCAAAGAAACACATTAGGAAATGTTCACCATCCCTGGTTTTGAAGGAAATGTAAATAAAGACAACCATGAGATACCACCTTACCCCAGTCAGGATGTCCGACATCCTCAAGCCAGCCAATGACAAATGCTGGTGGGTATGCGGAGAAAGAGGAACCCTACTACACTGCTGTTGGGAATGTACACTCATACAAGCACTTTGGAAAACAGTCTGGAGGGTCCTAAGAAAGCTAAATATTGACCTCCCTTATGACCCAGGCATAGCACTTCTAGGCATCCATCCTGAACAACAGCAACCAGTATACAAGGACACATGCACCTCCATGTTTATTGCCATACTTTTCGTAATAAGCAGGATATGGAAACGACCCAGATGTCCCACCACAGATGAATGGATCCCAAAATTGTGGTATCTTTACACAATGGAATACTATGCAGCCATTAGAAATGACAAAATAATGGCATTTGCAGGGAAATGGATGGAGCTAGAAGGTGATCATGTTGAGCAAGGTAGGCCAAGAGCAAAGAGACAAACAGTTCATGGTCTCCCTGATAAGTGGATGTTAAAACCAAAATGTTAGGTAATATGACAAACTTAACAGGACTTAAGAAACAATCTGATCGAATCTCTACTAAATAACCCCATGCTGCTGATCACATGTATGTTGTATATGTGTACAATGGAGGGGAACCAGGAAGACGACATAGAACTAGAGGGAATCAGGGAAAAATCCATCAGCTGCACTGGACATTGACCAAAATGAACTAAGCAAGTTAATGGCAGGGATGGGAGGGAGGAAACCCGTGGGAAAACAGGAACAGCTGATGGTATACAAAACAAAAAAATGTACATACCAACAAATTTGGAAGGAATAACTGTATCGCAAAGCTCATAGAACTCATAAATGTTATAGACTGTGATAGACAATTTGCTCCAGAAATGTTAGAATGTGTTTGTGACTTTAACTGAGCATCACTATTCCACAATACTGTGAAATTAGGGAAATTATGTAACCACTTAATTACAATAAAAATAGCAAAACTCTCCAGAAATCATTATAGATGTATACAACTAACTCTTGAATACATTTTGACATCAAAGTCAGGCAATTCACTTGGAAGACTTCCATGGAATCCATTAATTGTTACAATAAGCTATTGTTGTTATTTGGATTGTGAAAATATTTTATATGGAAACAAAGAATGCAATGGAATTTTTGAAATTTAATAAACTTAACCGAACCATCATGACTTAGGAGAGCAATTTTTGCAGCCTGGCAAAACTTCAAAGAAATAGTGATACATACTTATCCTTTTGGCAATATCAAATACAGTTTCTTCCAAGTTGTTTTTCAGACCTGATTTGACATAATGGTTCAACAGAAGCAGATCCAACATGTCTTTGCTATCTCTATTCCCAGCAGCAAGATGCAAGGGGGCCATTGGTATCTGCATCATGATGAAGTAAGAAAAAAGCCACTCTAGTATTATTCCACATATAAGCACTGCACAGGGTTGTCCAACCATCTACAGTTATTGCATGAATATCTGCCGCTTGAGCCAACAACTAATGGACAGTGTCTATGTGTCCACTGTAGGCTTCCTGATGAATATGGGTATACTCATCGTCATCCCTAGTATTCACATGAGTGGCCTTTTTGGAAAGTAGTCTCCACAATGTAATAACCTGATTATTTTCAGCAGCCCAAAGAAGAAGTTTGCATGGATCCTACTACATTTTTTTTGCAATTGATACCATTCCTCACTTTTTCATCAAGTTCCTCATATTCCTAAGAATTGCCTAACTAGAGACTTTGAGTGACAGTGGGAATGAGGCGTCCATGTATTTCCCTAATAGTTCACATTAGTTGAACTGTTCAGAAAAATCCTGTGACTTTTCTGCATCTGTTTTTTCACCATGATTTATTTTCCCTTTTTACATTTTTACTATTCGAAATTATTCTAACTGGAGAGTAGGGAATTGATGGATAGCAGAGGAAAGAGTTTCCTCCGTATTCAAAGATACAGACTGAAAATACGGACCAGTAGTGTCTTCATGTGCAGATTATTCTATGAATGAGAAAAGATGAAATAATGCCTTCTATATAAATCATTTGGGAAATGGCAGAGCAGAAAGTAAAATGATGCAACCAAAAATATAAAAGCAAAATAAATTACAATCATTATAGAGCAATCCTATTATCTATGAGAAACATTAAAGAGAGAGGAAGAGAGACAGATGTGCAATGACCTAGATAGCCACAAATGCATGCCTCTGATCAATTTATAGAGCAAACAGAATTTTATGTTTTGAAAAAGATGGAAATAGAATTTATATATTTACTTGAATTTGGTAAATACATTTTTTACAGCCTACATGAAGAGACGTAGGTTTAATCTTATTGCAGACAAGAATCTAAATCCTTGATAATTCTAGGAACAGAACTGACTGAAATCAGTTGAATCACACTTTTCCTGCACAATGAAAGAAAAGGTCCAGGCTAGGAAAGCAGCTAGAGAAGGCAGGCCGATTGTATCTGTGACAAAACTTTGTGGAAAATGGTATTGAGCATTACTTACTGTTGATCCACTTGCACTGGAAGCATGAATCTGAACAATTGCTTGCTGATTCTCAACTATTGCTTTGATCATTATATTCTCCAAAAAGACAAAGTGAGATTTAATTGATAGCAAACAACTACTAATGCATTTTTATTTCTCATTAAGCACCTTAAATCATTGAAACCACATGAAGAAAATAGACAGGCCTATTTTTTTTAGATGAAAACAAGTGCCTTTAAAAAAACATGGAATGTAACTAGTCATTCATGTAAAGGACATCTATTTTAGTACTACATTATACATTTTTTTTCTAATGTTGGGTACCAATAAATAATGGATCTATTAGAAAGCTCTTAAAGCTCATTTGTCCAATTGTGAGGTCTCTTATACTATATCATGGTATTTTTGAGTATGTTCTTAAGAAGAAATTTACATTACTAACTTGAATTTCTGACAGGACAAAATCATCATGTACATCTTGCTTCTATACTCTCATTTTTTAATTACTATCTATGTATGTGCATTAGATAACTACAGAGAAAAAAGCAGAAGCCACACTGGTGGCTCATGTCATTAATCCTAGCTAATCAGAAAGATGAAGTCTGAGGATTGTGGTTTGAAACCAGACCAAAAGATAAAAAAGTCCATTAGATTCTGCTTTGAAAGAAACCAACAAATGCTAGAACTGGAGCTGTGGTACAAGCATTAAAATGATATCTATGAGAAAACTAAAACAAAAAAAATAACACATTCTGGGACAGAGACAGGCCCTGAGTTCCAGCCTTAGTATTAGCACCAAACAAATAATTGAATTAATTCGTTAATTAAGTAATTAAATATAAATTAAGTGGTCACATGTGGATAGGCATGTAAAATGTAACATCTGTGGTGACTGGATTGTGTATTTTTTGTAGTAAGGCAAATTATTATTTGTAGTAATCATAAATTTTTATTTGAACTTTTTTTGTACAATAAATCCTGAATTTAGCATGTATGTATAGGTGTATGTACATGTGTGCATATGTGTGTATGTGTTTATGTGTGCATGTGCTGTTGCAATGTTGCTTGCCAATGTGGACAGGGTGAGGCTGAAAAGAGTTAACTTTGTTGCAATGTTTTTCTTTATCAGTATTCTGTCATGTCATTTCAGTTGGACCACTCTTTTGTACATTTTATTTGTCAAATAATATCATCAGAATCAAAGGATTTACCATATTAAGTTAGATAAAAGAGAATGCTTTCAGCTCTTATTATATGTTAGGTGAGAAGAATCAGACATATTTAGGTAGTAAATTAGTGCTGTATGATGACTGTCGGTACAAAATATGTATTTGACCTCTTAATTTTGTTATACTTTTAACATATGTTCATAGAGTGAGTTTGTCCAACTGGACCAAATAGGTATTGCTCTCTGGTTATACCCATGAAACACAAAGTAGATAAAATCGTTCTGGCTTTCTGTTGAAAATAACTATCTTTGTAAGATCATATCTATTCACACTAACAGGTAATCAACCCAATATTTATCAAGTTTGAATATCCAATCATAGTGACTGAAAATCGGTATTGTTGATATGCTTGTTAGATATTTCTTTCAAAAAACAAACGAACAAAAAGCATGAGTCATCTCCAGATAGTGGATGTATCTGAAGTTGTTTTGTACATGCAAAGGGCAAATGGCTCTTTTGTGGGAGTAACTATCGCAACTTAACAAATAAGGCTTTTTGAATATCTTTTCCAATATAAATAACATCCCAGAGCGAGTCTTGCAATTTCGGAAAACCCTTTGTATATTTTAGTATTATTTCATTTCATTGACTATAGAGCTAAAGACATTTCTGAAATAAATATAAAGATCTGAAAATGTAAGTGAGTATATTGGCTTTTTATGCATAATCTTATAAAAATCCAGTTTTTATGAAACTAAATGAAATAGAATAAAAGAATGTAAGTGAATTTGGTAAGCTAATTATTAGTTTAACTTTGTTTTCTATTAACAGAGTCCTTTGAATGTAGATGATGCAGTTAAATTATTTCCTTTGTGTTTCTGTACTTCATTTATTTTTCATATCATTGTAGTTATGGGAGTGAATTTGTAGTATAAAGGTCCTTTACAATGATTCGGATTAATCTTGTGCTTTGTGTCCTACTCCAAAGAAAATGAGTTATTTTCAAGTGTTAATAGTTTATAATTGAATCTTCATTTCATAAGAAAATTTTAAAAATGCAGTAGTATTGATGACTTTTTAAACCAATTGTATTGACAAGGTTGAGAGTCTTTAATTCATGCTTAGGTCTTAGGTCTATGATTTTTAACCTCTTGTTCCTGACATTAATGATAGTTCAGACTGCATTTTTGGGGTATATGAAAGGTAAAATATTTATCTGGGGTCAAAGATGATTTTTATATCAGTCTTGCTTTAATAACATTTTATTTTATTTTATTTTTTGGTTGTGGGGCCTAAACTCCACTTCCAGCTTTTCTGTTTATGTGTTGCTGAGGAATCGAACCCAGGGCCTCATGCATGCAAGGCAAGTATTCTACCAATGAGCCACCTTCCCAGCCCTTAATAACATTTTAATGTAGTACATTTTCCTCAGAATGTTGTGTATAAAAAGCAATCAAAATATTTATAATGGTAAACAACCTAGGTGAGCTACAATGTGGAAATTATTGGTCCATAACTCCTGCAATCTGTTTCCATCGAGAATTGGGCAGGACACTCTTTCGGTATGAGGGTGTTAAACAGAGATGGGGTCCCCAGGCAGTGCAGTGTTGAGTGAAGGGACAGAATATGATTTCTACTATTTTGAGCTATAAATCAAGAATGTTATACTTTAGCAGTTCCTTTCACCAGGGATGTTTAAATTGATTATGAGCTTGGAGTTTTCATATTACAGCTACCTATTTTCTAACAAAGATAAAGTCAAATATTATTAGAGTGTACACAATAATTCTGGGAAATTTTCCTAGAATTAGTAGACTAAGTGCTGGTATTTTAGTCATAAAATAAAATGAGGTTATTTGATAGAGTGGGAGATGGGCCTCAGGCTAACACTTACCATGTGTGCAACGCTGTACTAGTAATTCCAATTCTGAAGATTTCAATAACATCATCTGAGAATTAAAAATGGAAGTAGTTCCACTTTATGGGATTATTGTGAGGATTAAGTTAGATACCATAGGTAAAGTACTTGGAAAAACTATCATTCAGCATTTGATACTTTCTACCTGTTATTTTATCATGTGATGAATTCTAACATTTTTACTGTGATTTTTATATTGTGTCTATTTACAATTTGCAATGTGATATATTGATATTCATTGCATTGGTCAGTTTTTTGACATTATGAGGAAAATGCCTGCAAAGAAAATTTCTGAGGAGGAAACTATTATATTGATTCATGGTTTAAGAGAATGCAGTTAAAGATCAGATGTCTCCATTGTTTTCAACTATATTTTCATTAAATAGTTGTTCAAAAGAATTTCCATTCCACAAATCAGTTTATAAGTACAATGGATCTTTACATAACCTTCTCATACTCATCAAAACCTCACCCCACTTTCATGTTTTCTAGTTTCATACTATCTGCATTGAATATTATGTCTTCACTCTCTTCCTCCATAACTCTCTTTATTCCTTCCCTTTGACTTCCCCTTACATCTTCCAAGTGATAGATTCCTGGTATTCATTTTGTTGGATTAAAAGTTCAATTTTATAAGAAATTACACCTTTTAAATTCTCCTCGGCAAATAGTATGCTTTGGTTAATACTGTTGTGTAATTTTAACCCCTCTGTATGGTATTTTCACAATAAAAAATCACTGATTTATGGTCAATAGATTTTGAAAAGGATGCCATGACTTTATGAAATAAAAATAGAATTTTAAATGGGTGTAGTGGCACTATTGACTCCCTAGATTTAAAAAAAAATTCTTATACTACTACCTCAATCCTTATACAAAAATTTAAAAATTTTAAATAAAAATGATTAGCAAACTAAATGTGAGATATAAAAACATATAAAACCTAAACATAAAAATTCATGGCATAGGATCAGTAAAAGTTTCTAAAATATGACATGTAAAACATTAGTGTGTAAAGAAAAACAAGAATGAACTGGATAATATCAACTTATAATCTTTCACAATTCAAAGGACAATATAACAGAAGTGAAACATATCTAACAGATAGAGGACACATATTTGTTAATGCTACAATGTTAATGCTACAATGATTCTGAGTCCAAGTATTTTTATATCTCCTAATTCCATATAACTTTACCCCAAATAGGATATTTCTTTAAAGAACATATGTAAATAGTAGGAGCATATGAAATAAGTTCCTCTTTAGTATCCAAGAATAAATAAAGAGAAAGCTCACTAGTAGGACCATACTATAAAAAGATGACACAAATATAGTAATACACTTGTGGAGAAATTGATATACTCCACATAGCAAATGAATTTGTAAAATACTTCAATCATTAAAGCAAGCAAGTTTTCAAAAGGTCAAAGAGAATTGAATAGGTTCTATCCATTACACGTCTATGTATGTATTAAAGAGAAGTAAAAAACTTATTTGGACAGGGAATGTGGTTCATTGAGAATGCACTTGAATACTTTGTGTGAGACCCTGGAATTAATCCCAAAAAACAAATTTTGAAAAGGCTCACTATATAAGATGTATGCCTAACAAATTCCTGTAAATGAATTTTATATCTACTTTAATTTCTGTTCTAAAATTTGGAGCATTTCTATTTGAAGAATAGCAAATTTGTGAAAATTAGGCTTGGAAAACCTGTGATTGTACAATTCACTTCCAAAGCACTAAAATTCATACAATAAAAGGAGATTATATATTTCAAGTGAATTACATGTCAGCAAAAAAAACTTTTGTTAAAATACTTCACACAAAATGCAGAATACCTAAAAAGATATTTTCTGTGTTTGCTTAAAAACTTTGTAAACTGCAACATTTAAAACAATAATATGATTTCCGTTCATTTTGAGTATTTTTTGTGTTTATTTTGAGTTTATTCAGAGATAACTCAGTCAAAAAGTGTATGTGATAACTGGAATACCTAGGAATTAAGAAACACTTATAAATAATTGATAACCTTTTCTGGAAGAAACTTTTGGCAAATGACAGAAGACACAAATCTATGCATCTGCATCTTATGAAAGCCATATGTTACTTGGTCAATCCAATTGTTTTTCTCTACTTTGCTAGGGAAAAAGTATTCTCAAGATAAGAGCCAATAGCAGTGAAAAGAAACAAAATACACTATCATCTTGATTTATTTGTGAAAGTAACAAATGAAATAAACTATTCCACTTAAGGGATTCCAATATTAGTATCTATGAAGATGTTCCTGAATGCCAAAATCCATTGAATTTTGGGAATTTTAATTTCTATGAATATATGAAAACTGGAACAAGAAAAGAAATACAGTCTTTGAGCAAACCATCCTTGGAATAATTTTCTCAGTTGCTTTGAAATTACATAAGAATTGATATTCCTTTCCATTGGAAACATTTAAAAATGTTTATCATTTATTATAATTCAAATATAAAGCAAGAGTAATTTTATATAACGATTATAAATATCATTATATTCCTATCATAAAATAGAATGACAAACCACTCCCAATATATTACCTACCCATCATTATTCTTAATTCCTTATCATTTCCTAAATATCTTAAACAATCTAAATAGTCATGTCTTTAAAATAGACGTTAATATTCTATACGTTTTATTTAACATTTTCCAGGGGCATGTACTCATGTTTCTAAGAAATGTTCACAGCAGTTAAAAGATGCTTTTGTGAAATTAATGTGATACATTTTGTTGTTGTTGTTGTTGTTGTTGTTGTTTGAAAGGCCTGGGCATTATCCTTAAGACTTTTTATGCTCAAGGACAGCAATCTCCAACTTGAGGCACAGAGCTAATTCATGTTTTTAGTGGTTAATTATAGATAAGAATCTAACAAGAACTTTTCTGTCTTGGCCACTTTCAAACACATTTCTAAGATCTCATTACCCAGAATAGGTCGAATTATAAGAGTGAGTCATTTGCACTTGGTGTAATGTATTTTTTTTATTTTAATTATATTTAAAAAAAATTTAAGATTTTTGTTTCGCTATAGTGTACATCATTCGACACATAAATTTAGATATATGTATATATTTCTGATGACAATCTCTAAAAATATATGTCATTCTACACATAACATTAATATTTATATATACAAATATTTCTGAAGACAGACTCTATAAAAATTTTTGCTACTATTTTTGAACTTTTATATTTCAAATATATACAGTCTATTTTTGTAAAAGTTTCCTAGAATAAAATGATTAATATTTCAATAGAAAGTAGAGCTTTTACTTTCAACGGAATTTTATATCTACTTATGACATTGTAATAATATTTACAGTGTATTACTTGAAAAAGTTCGGTCCAAACTCTTAAATATTTGTGTGTAATGAGGGGGAGAGAGGAAGTTAATTCATACTGGTTAAGAATTAGCAATGCTTCAAAAATCTATTCCATAATTTATTATAAACACATAGTCAAGCCACTTGATATGGTTTAGTTTTCTTGTTTCTTTATTTGTTCAAAATTTTAATATGGATGCATGCACAGTTTTAACATTACAAATACTAATCAAAAGAAAATAATAGCAAAATCATAGGGACATATAAGACTTTCACTAATTAGCACTTATGATGCTAATAATAATTTTGATAAAGATGATGATGATGACCACAATGTAGCCTGACAATGATAAGGTTATTGAAAAGGAAAAAAAAACTTTAGAATTCTTTGAAGCTAGAGTTCCCACATTGAATACAGTTATAAACTGAATTGGATTATATACAATAATAACAAGAGGAGAGTTTCAATACCAAGAAATAAAATTACATTAATAGGTAGAGACAGTAAAAACCCTAATGTTATTTTTGCAGTCTCTCTAACGTATACTCACTTTTTTATTGTGAAAATACTGTACAGAGGGGTTACAATTACATGGGCAAGATAGTGAGTACTGTCCTTATCAAGCATTGTAGCCTTCTCCTTTGTTTACCCTTCACATCCCTTCCCATCCTCCCTTCCCCTTCACCCAGTCCTCCCCCCACCCAAGTTGTAAAGTTCATTTTTGACATGACAGCTTGTACTTCTCATTGTTACAACAGGTCCACCTGTATTCTTAATTAAATGACTTGTTTTTCTCCTTCCCCTCCACCAATTATACCTATATCAAATACAGTGAAAGCAGGGGTTATATTGTGGGGGAGGGACTTACAAAGCAACAAAGAAATAATTTTATCATTGCCTTAGAAAGAAATGCATGAAAGAAAAAACATTTTAAATACATATCGTAAATTTCATTTTCCTAACATCACCTTATCTGACCTTTTCTGCTTGACTCATACATATACTAGATATTGCAAATAAGGGAAATCATGGGACCTATCTTTCTTTGCGCTTGGCTTACTTCACTTAATATAATTTTTTCCAAGTCTTTCCATTTCCTAACTAATGGGGCAATGCATTCTTTCTGATGGAGGCATAGAATTCCATTGTGTATATATACCACATTTTCTTGATCCATTCATGTACTGAGGGGCATCTGGGTTGGTTCCAGATCTTAGCTATGGTAAATAATGCTGCAATAAACATAGTTGTGCTGGTAGCTTTAGTGTGGTCTTGTTTGTAAACATTTGGGTAAATGCCCAAAAGTGGGACTGCTGGCTCATAGGGGAACTGTATGTGGAGTCTTTTGAGGAACATCCATACTACTTTCCAAAGTGGTTGAACAAGTTACACTCCCACCAACAATGAAGTAATATTCCCTTCTGTCCACATCCACTCCAGCATCAATTGTTATTAGAGTTCTTGATTTTTGGCATTCTAACTGGAGTGAGGTGGTATCTCAATGTTGTTTTGATTTGCATTTCTTTTATGGCTAGGGAGGTTGAGCATTTCTTCATGAGTCTATTGGCCATCCTTCTTTCTTCTTCAAAGAAGTTTCTCTTTAAGTCTTTAGCCCACTTATTTAATGGGCAATTTTTTCTTTGAGGATTTGTTGTTGGGGGATTTAATTTTTTGAGTTCCCAGTATATTTTAGATATGAGACCCTTGTCCATTGTATGGCTAGTGAAGATATTCTTCCAATCCGTTGGCTTTCTATTGATCTTGCTAGCTATGTCCTTTGCCATGCAGAAACTCTGCAACTTCATGCAATCCCATAAGCCCAACCTTCCTGTGATTTGTTGTGTTTCCAGGGTCTCTATTAAGAAAATTTCGGCCTGGGCCAAGGAGACCTAGGGTTTCTCCTATTCCAACCTGTAATGTTTTCAGAGTGTCTTCATGACTCTGAGGTCTTTGATCCATTTGGAGTTGATTCTGGTGCAAGGTGATATATAAGGATCTAGCTTTAGTTTTCTACAAGTAGTTAAGCAATTTTGCCAGCACCATTTACTGAAGAGGCTGTCTTTCTTCCATTCTATTTTTTTAGCACCCTTATCAAAGATTAGATGGCTATAGGTCTGTAGGTTCATTTCGGGATTTTCAATTCTATTCCATTGGTCCTGAGGTCTGTTCTTATGCCAATACCAAGCTGTTTTGATTACTATGGCTTTATAGTAGAGTTTGAAATTTGGTATTGCTATTCCTTCAGCAGTGTTCTTTCCATTGAGGCTCGTTTTGGCTATTCGGGGTCTTTTATTGTTCCATATGACTTTTTGGATTCACTCTTCTATTTCCTTGAAAAATGAGGTTGGAATTTTGATAGGTATCGCATTGAATTTGTAGATAGCCTTGGGAAGTATTGCCAGTTTCACGATGTTAATCTTTCCAATCCAGGAGCATGGGAGTTTTTGCCATTTTCTAAGTTCTGTTTTGATTTCCTTTTTGAATTTTTTAAAGTTTTCATCATAAAGGTCCTTCACTTCT
This sequence comes from Dipodomys merriami, assembly GCF_024711535.1. Classification (NCBI taxonomy): domain Eukaryota; kingdom Metazoa; phylum Chordata; class Mammalia; order Rodentia; family Heteromyidae; genus Dipodomys; species Dipodomys merriami. The sequence continues at coordinate 1,539,667 of NW_027203804.1, forward strand.
TTGGTTAAGTTAATTCCTAAGTATTTTATTTTTTGGGAGGCTATTACAAATGGAGTTGCTTTCCTAATTTCAGCCCCACTTTTCTCATTGATGGCATACAGAAAAGCCATTGATTTTTGAGGGTTAATTTTATACCGTGCTACTTTGCCAAAGTTTTGAATCAGTTTGAGTAATTTGGGAGTGGAGTCTATGGGATTCTTTACATACAAGATCATGTCATCTGCAAAGAGGGAGAGTTTTATTTCTTCTTTCCCTATTTGGATCCCTTTTATGTTTCCATCTTGTCTTATTGCTGTAGCTAGACATTCTAATACTAGGTTGAAGAGAGGTGGAGAGAGTGGACATCCTTGTCTTGTTCCTGATTTAAGAGGAAATGGCTTTAGTTTTGCACCATTAAGTATAATGCTGGGTGTCGGTTTGTCATATACAGTCTTTATTGTATTGATGAATGTTTCATGGATTCCTAATTTTTCCAAAACCCATCATAAAGGGGTGTTGGATCTTGTCGAAAGTATTTGTGCATCTATTGAGATAACCATGTGGTATTTATTCTTGCTCCTATTGATGTGATGGATAATATTAATTGATTTGCCTATATTGGACCAGCTTTGCATCCCTGAAATGAATCATGTTTGATAGTGGTGTGTATTTTTTGATGAATTGTTGAAGTCGATTAGCCAAAATTTTATTGAGAAGATTTGCATCAATATTCATCAAAGAAATGAGTCTATAGTTCTCTTTCTTTGATGAGTCCCTGACTAGTTTGGGGTGAGGGTTATGATGGCTTCATTTTCATTGAAGACATGGAGGATTACTGGTGTGAGCTCTGCTTTGAAGGCCTTGTAGAATTCCGCTGAAAAACCATCTGGTCCTGGACTTTACTTAGCTGGGAGGCCTCTTATTGTTGTTTCTATTTCATTGCTTGATATGGGCCTGTAAAAATGGTTTAACCCTCATCTCTGAATTTATTTATTTGGGTGTGTTCTCTTCTTTTTCTGATAAGATTTGCTAAGTGTCTGTCAATTTTGTTAATTTTTTCGAAGAACCAACTCTTTGTTTTGTTTATACTTTCTACAGTATTTTTTGGATTCTAATTCTTTTAATCTGATTTAATTTTAAATATTTCATTCCATCTACTGGATTGGCGTTTATCTTGCTGCTCTTTTGCAAGGGGGTTTAGAGGTGTCATTAAATTTTTGGTTTCAGATCTCCCCAATTTGTTGATGTAGGAGTTCAGTGCTATAAACTTGCCTCTGAGTACTGCCTTAGCTGTGTCCCAGAGGAGCTGGAAATTTGTGTGCTCACTTTTGTTGAATAGCATTGAACATTTGAATTTCCTTTCCAATCTCTTCCATGACCCACTCGTGATTCAGCAGTGTGTTGTTCACCCTCCATGTATTACTAGACTTTCTTTGGTGGCTTTTGGTGTTGAGTTCTAATTTTATTCCCTTGTTGTCAGAGAGAATGCACGGGATAACTTCAATGTTTCTGAATCTGGACAAGTTTGCTTTGTGGCCCAAATGTGGTCTATTTTAGAAATTGTTCCATGTGCTGCTGAGAAAAACATGTATTCTGTTGCTGCTGGATAAAATATTCGGTAGATGTCTGTTAAATCTAGTTGATCTATGCAGCTGTTTAGATCTGCGGTTTCTCTGTTGAGTTTTTGCCGAGTTGATCTCTCTAGTGGGGAGAGTGGTGTGTTAAAATCTCCAACTATTAATATCTTTGGATCTATGTGGGATTTGAGGGAAAGTAGTGTTTCTTTGATAAATTTGGGTCCTCCATTGTTTGTTGAATAGATATTTGGAATGGTAATATCCTCCTGAAGGAGAGATCCCTTAATTAGTTTGTAGCGACCATTTTTATCTCTTTTCAAAAATTTTAATTTGAAGTCTATTTTAGCTGATATTAGGATTGGCACTCCCGCCTGTTTATGGGGGCCGTTTGCTTGATAGATTTTGCTCCAGCCTTTTACATTGAAAATGTGTTTGTTTTTATGGGCAAGATGTGACTCCTGAAGGCAGCAGACAGAAGGATCTTGTTTTTTAGTCCAACTAGATAGTCTATGTCGCTTAATTGGAGAGTTAAATCCTTAATGTTAAGACATGGGACTGAGAGTTATACCGGAGCTCCTGTCATGTTATCCACCTTCTTGGGGGCTGCGAAATCTGGGTTCTTCATATGGTTGTTGGATTCTCAATTTGGGTGCAGTTTCTTGGTCTTTATTGTGGTCTTGTTGGTTTTCTATGTGTAGGACATCTTTAAGAATCTTTTCTATGACTGGTTCGGTGGTCATGTGTTGTTTCAATTTTTCTTTGCTATGGAAGATTTTTATTTGGCCTTCAGTTATGAAGGAGAGTTTAGCTGGGTACAGTATTCTTGGTTGATATTTGTTTGTTTTTAAGGCATGGCATACATCATTCCAGGCTCTTCTGGATTTGATTTTCTCTGCTAAGAAATTTGAGGTGATTCTAATTGGTTTCCCTTTATAGGTGGTTAATCTTTTCTCCTTGACAGATTTAAGGATCTTTTCCTTGGTCTGAGTTGATCCTGTGTGGATTATAATGTGAAGATGGGATGTCCTATTCTGGTCTGGTCTATTTGGAGTTCTAAAAGCCTCATGTATTTGAATAGGCCTGTCTTTTTGTATGTTTGGAAAGTTCTCTGCTAGGATCCTGTTAAACAAATTTCCTAGACCATTAACTTCTATTTCTATATGCTCCTCTACACCCATTGTCCTTAGATTAGGCCTTTTGATGGTGTATTTCAAGTTTTGGATAGTTCTGTCATATTTCTTGTACTTGTCTTGGATTTTTGTATGTTCTTTCTCTATATTATCTAGGCTGACTTCAATCCCCGAAATTCGATCTTCTACACAGCCTAACCTGCTGTCAAGGCTTTCTACTTTGTTTTTATTTCTTTTCCTTGTAATTGGTCACCTTTGATTGGTCAAATTCTTTGTTGAAGCTTTGTTTTAGATCTGGTATGAATTTCTTTACTTCCTTAATTTGGTGTTCAGTGTTTATTCTGAAATCATTTAATTGATTGGTTATGGTTTCCTTGGACTCCCGTTCCTTCTGTTGGTTTCCATTCAGCATTTCCTTTGTTGTCTCCCTGAATTCCTTCAGCTCTTTGTTAATGGATCCCATGAATGCCTTTAGTGATCTTTGTGTATTCTCATCCTTCTCTCTCAATTCCTATATTACTCTTTGCTTAACTTCCTCCCACTCCTTTTCTTGCCATTCCTGTAGTTCTCTTTGAGTGTTCTCAACCTGTTCACGCCATTCCTGCCTTTCTCTTTGCATATTCTCAAGCTGCTCACGCAATTCATTTATCAGTTTTTGAGTAGCTTCCTCACGCTCATGATATTCCTGAATAAACCTTTATATTGCCTCCTCTCTCTCCCTATCATGCTCATACAGAGTCCCTTGTAGGTTTTCAATCGTTTCCTGCATTGACCTTTTCTTTGCCTCCTCTCTCTCCCTATCACTCTCACACAGAGTCCTTTGTGTGTTTTCAATCTTTTCATTTATCAAGTTTGCCAGCAGTGTTTGTGGAGCTATTTTGGAACTCTCCTCTGGATTATTCATTATCTGTTTTGTCTCCTGATTATCATGAGTGGGAATTGAGATACCCGGACTTGCCATTTTGCTTGTGTTTTTCCGGCTTACTCAGCCCATTTGGGATGAAAATAACACCAGTTTTGTGCTAGAATGCTATTTTAAGGCAAGCATCAACCAAAGTCTGAATTTGCACAGTCAATAGTCTGCAGATACAATCTAGTTCAACAGATAAATCTATTCAACATCAAACAACTATATATTAATGGGCTAAGAACCCAAAGATGAATTTGGAAAACCAGAAATTATTAGCGTTAGGGAGAGATGTGGGTAAAAAAATATGAAAAAAGTTATCTGGGAAGGCACAGGGAGAGTTATCTTAACTAAGTCCTTATCTCAAAGCAGGAAATAGGTTGGATAGGATGGAAGTAGAGAGAGAGAAAAAAAGAAGAGAAAGGGAAAAGAAACGAGACCAGAAAAAATAGAAAATAATAATTAATAATATTATGCAGAACAAAAACAAACTATTCAGAGAACATGAATATAATGAGACTATGGGAGGGATATAAAGGAGATGTGAAAAGGTTAAAAATAAAAATACTTAAAATATTATATAGGTATAAAGAGGTAGTACTGCTATTAAGGAATTTAAGTCTTAAAGATTTTGAATTGAGTAATAAATTTGTGGAGTAAGTGTGCACACAATTGGGGTAGAGTATATAGTCAACTTCCGGTTTATCTGAGGATGTGCAGGACAATTAAATCACATAAAGAAGAACGAAAGAGAAGAAAAGGTGAAAAGCATAAGAAAGGAAGATAAAAAGATCAGAAGTTCAGTAGAGCTACACAAAAATCAAAAAGAAATTTAAAAAAAAAAGAAAGAAAAACGCACACACACATGGATCCCTAAAATAAAAATTATAAGAGGAAAAAAAAGTTACTAGAAACAATTTTTTCCAAAAATGTTAGAAATTTTAAAAAAAGTTTTAGAAAAGAAAAAAAATTATGAAAAGTAGCAAAAAAAAAAGACAAAAAAATTCTTTCTTTTTTTTGGGAGGGGTGGGAAAAATCTGTATCTCCCTTTTGTCTGTAACCAGCCTTTTGTTGGAGTCTCTGTTCTGCTTGTGGTCCTGTGGCTTGGTTGATTTCTTAAGTCAGTTTGTTTGAACAGGGAGAAAAATACTCTGCTTTACGCAGAATTTTGCGTTCCTCCTCCTAGGCTAGTTCAATGGGAGTAGGATCTGCTTTGAATATCACAAAAGAGGGAGATGGCTTTTTCCTCAAATTTGGAGATGCTGTGTTCAGGCTAGATTCTGGGTAGTATTGAGGCCTTTCAGCAAACAGTAGCTTTTCCTGGGGGCTAGTTTGTGAGAAACTCACAGAGCCCAGCCTGGAGCCATTCTCAGGGTTTCTGTTTACTGAATTTCAATTGATTGTCGAGGCTGCTAAAGGGAGGGGCAGCCTATGGCTCTGATTACCTGTTGAAGAAAGCCACTCCTGGGGCTGGTGCCCGAGCTGGGTGTCTTTTCCCTGGGTGTAGCTGAGTCTGGCAGGTCGGCTTAAGTTCTTGTGACCTGCTAAATGACACTAATTTTATTCAAAGGCCTGAGTTGGAGCTAGCAGCTCCGTTGAGCTTTGTCGGTATCCAAGATGGAGATCTCCGGTACTGGGTGGGGAGGGGTGGCCTTAACTCCTCTGCTCCCTGAGAAGGAGTGAGGATGTCAGGCTTCTACTCATGCCGAGTCTTGGTTCCTGGGTTGTTTCTGGTATGAGAACTGCAGGATGAAGATGTCCGCTCCTTGTTGGTTCTTGCTGGTTTTGAGTAGAATCCGCTTGCCCGCAGTGCTGGTTCCTTGGTCTCGCACTCTCTGTGATTCAAGTATGGTGGGTTCTGCCACCGCAGCAGTGGCAAGAGCTCAGATTTCTCTCCTTGCCTGGATTTTCCTTCTCTGGCCTAACTCTCTGTCCTGTGATGGCACATATGGTGTGATTCTCTGGCTTAGGACTGTTCACTTGAACTCTAAAACTGCTTTCTATGCAAGAGCTTGTTTAGCCACCAGCTTCTCCTCTGCCATCTTCCGAGGCTTTCACTACTAATATCACTGTTTGTCTCAAAATGCTTTAAATTCTACTCCCTCTAAGATGGGCAGAGAGTTATACTGTGGAACTTTTCTCCTCAGAGAGTGAGTACTACCCTATTGTTTAAAATAGACAAAGTACCTTGATACAGACACTGGGTGTGTGCAAACAACAAGTGATAGTTAAACAATGTTCTTATTAGTTTATAAAGATGAAATTGAAATAGAGCAACTATGAACTCAAAAGGAATGTGCAAAAAAGACAAAGGCACAAAGTAGAATGTGTCAAGGAAATGCTGAAGTATAATTTCAAATTATGTACTCACGTTTGAGGGTGTGTTCAAAGTACAGCTTCAGACAATGCAGTTGGATATCTTGGGCGGAAAACTGCTTTAAACTACTTTGGGATAACTACCAGTAGAAGCCCCTAACTCTGACTCTAATCACATCACAACATCATCAACTTAGGGACTATTTTCCAAGTGCAAAGTACAAAAAAGAGGGCTCATCACAGTTAGTGTTCTGGTTGAAGTAATGGCAATCACATAACTTTTCTTATAAGTCTTCATTTTTTTGGAAAATGTAGGAAAAAGTAGGAAAAAGTAGGAAAAAGTAGGAAAAAGTAGGAAAAAGCCAAGTAAATATTTTGCATGTACCTAAATTAAGTGGTATGCGTTATGTTGGTCTCTTTTTAACTGGGAAGCTATAGATTATGTCTTTTTATACTCTAACTTAGAACAATGATCTGCTGTCAGTTATTTCTTCTCTTCCTCTTCTTTTGCCCTTCCACTTACATAATTTTTATTTAAAGAGACTTACTTGAGCTTGCATTTCTAAATTCTTCAAAATTATCTGAATTTCTTCATATTTCTGGAAGCCTCCTATATCTTTTTCAAGGGAATATTTTGTCACTACCATTTTTATCCTATATGATGTCTTCCTGCCTAACTCTGCAAGAAATACATTAGAGTTATCCAGGTATCTCAACACTTGTACCACCATAAAAAACTATCTTACTTAGAAATCATGATTTTAGTATATCTGGGGAGGCGGCATCTGTCACTTTTGAATGACCCTAATGATACTTACATGCAATCATGATTTAAACCAACATGCCACTCCGAAGATGAACAAATCCATTAAACACACACACGGTGGAATTGCAAGCTTCCAATTCATAAGAAAATGGAAAGACTTGGAAAAATCCTACTAAGAAAAATAAGCAAGACACAAAGAAACAGATTCCATGCTTTTCATCATGTGTAATAATTAGGTAATGTCTAAGATAGTCCTAGCAGATGAGCAGGATGGCTCAATAGCTATGTATAAATATACATGTAAGAGGATGCTAAACAAAATGAACTCCTAGACATGGAAACAGAGGTTTTCCTTTGTGGTTGTTGTTTTTACTGTACTATGTGATTTCTTTTTTCTTTTGTGTTTTTCCCTATGGTTTATTTCCTGCTGTATTTGATTTCAATATCCTGTGTATTATATACACATGTATCTTAATTTAGCAAGGGAAGAGGAACAACAAAATGGCGAGAAAAAGGACAACATGTAGGATATTCACATGACAACTTGTGAGGGGTATTGGGGTAAAGTAAAAGTGTGAGAAAAATGAGGGAGGGCATAAAAAGTTAGACTTTTTAGATAGTCACTACCTTACAATTAATGCAACCCCTTCCATATATCACCTTGACAATAAAATTAAATTTAAAAATAAGCTACATAAAATATAATTTCACTGTATTTCTATAGTATATGATATTCTATATGTATTTAATTTTTTAAAAATGAACAATAATTGGCTTCTCATTTGAATTAATTGCCCCTTTCTTTTTCAGAGGGTCATCAACTTGAATCCTATCAAACTATACAAAATTTTCAGAATATACTGCCATTATTTAAAAAAAAACATTATTTTAGTATTGTCTCATACTAAATAGGAAACAGTCCAATTCTCTGGAAACTCCTAATTTTTAAAACTAAATATTTGTTAAGAGGACAGAATATATGTGTTCTACTAACTACTCATTTTCAAATTCTTAGCATGCCATACCAGAGGCATTTAAAACAGTGCCTGTATGCATTTTATTTAATTCTTCAATAGATACAGTTTCCAATGTGGCATTACATATTTAAAGGTCAACAGAGAAACTAGCCTCATTCTGGTAGAAGATAAAACTATGAAGTATCTATAATAATTAATTCCTCTAGAGTAAACATTTTTTCATCATAATAAGCTATTATTTCAATGACAATCAATTCCAACATTTTATGCAGTAAAGTCATTGTAGCCCAACAGTTTACACTTTGTAAGCCGCACCTTAAATTTCCCTAAATTCACAGCATGACTAGCTTATCTCTATTGTGAAAAAATTCTACACTTCTGCTAATATTATGCCCTTTCTATTGTTGAAAAAACACTACACTAAACTTTGCTGCATCGTTTTCTCTCAAGTGGTATCTTTCAGATCAGAAAACTTGAAAATATTATTTATACATATCTTTTCGTCTACCATGGATATTCATGACACAAAGATCTGTATATTATGGTTCAAAGCCCACCCAGTCAGGAAGGTTCCTTAGATTCTTATCTCCAATAAACTGCTCAGGAAGAGCCAGACACAAGTAGCACTGAGGTTCAACTGGTAGAGCAGTATCCATGAGCAAAAAACAGGCTCAGGGACAGTGCCCAGGCCCAGACGTCAAGCCCTAGGACAAACAAAACAACAAAAACAAAATGAAAACATACCCCAAACCTAGCATTTTTCTCATTGTATACATAGGTATATAAATAAGGAAATTTCTTCCTATGTTATGTACAGGTAGAAGAAAAAAGATTTCAAACAATAACTCTCTTCATATCATGTTACACCAAACTCTCAAAACATTGCTCTTTTTCTAAATTTATAAATTAATAGCTTCTATTTATTCTCAACTCTTTCTAGATTATTCACATTATCATGTTATACATGAACTGCTGGAATTAACTATTAACTAAGTCCTAATTACAACTCTCTTGAAAGAATATTCTAGACAAATAATATGTCAGAATCATTTGTGAATTTGTAAATTAAAATTTCTACCTAAAAAGTATTTTGTAGTATCCTATAGAATATGAAATTACAAGCAAAAGATATTTATTTCAAATCTAAATTCTAATTTAGTAAGGTCTACAAAGTCCTAATTAGATAACTTTGCTGTTTCTCCAGGCTTAAACTTTTGTAATCCTTCATTATTTCTTTGGAATCCAACAGAATGATGCTAAATTTTTCAAATTTTTGGTTCGGAATCCTGACATATTTTGTATCTAGAAGTATTCTGTAATGAAGACAGCATTTAAAACATGACTGAGTATGATATATGAGTTGCATTTCAATAAGAAACTTGATTTCTCAAAACATAATGACAAAATTAGCCCAAAATCCAACTATGTATTCCTTTCTTGTTCTTTGGTTTGTTTTATGGAGGCAAAATTATACTACCTAATCCAGGGAAGGTATCACTACTTAATCCACTCTCTAATCACCTGTATTAGTCTGAGTGCTAGAATTCCAGACTTGTATCACATTGCCCTGCCATAGTTTCTTGTTTTATTTAATCGACAAACATACTAGTAATTCTGAACTTCTCCGATGTTCTTATCCATGACTGACTGCTCAAACTATTTCTGTGCAATTTTCAAAGACGTTCTAACATTTGACACAGGATATGAACATTTTCTGATGCACCTGCAGGGATATCTGATTTATTCTTCCATGGATCCAATCCCTTTAATAATTATTTCTTGGCTCTTTTACTATCTCTGGTCAGTACCTATGTAATAGTCTCAAACTTTTGGGGGGAAAGTTCACTTGAGGACTTTCTAATATTAAAAATTATCACTTGATTCTAGTCTTACTCAAGACATATTTTCTATTATTTTCTAACTTTTCTACACATTGTGAGAGTTGTTTCATATTTGTGTTTGCACATATAAGTGCTTCTGTGTGTATGTAAATGTTTGTATGTATGTATGCAAAAACCTCAGGCTATTATTCAGCACTCTTGCTCATAACTAATATCCCATCACTTGAGCCATTCGTCCAATGCAGCTTTTGGCTGGTTAATTATAGGTATTGTTGCAAAGACTGTTCTGCCGAGGCTGGATGCAAACTGAACTTTTCAGACCCTTTTATATTCTTAGTTTTTATTTTTTCCAGGAGTATGGTTTTAAGCTACAAACATTTTTGTGGATGTAAAGTCTAACCTGTAGCCTAGATTTTAACTCAAGAAATCATACAAAGATAGATGAACATACACATTACATATCCTGAGTGTACACTGCTAGAAATGTGATCTTAAGCCTGGTACTGATGGCTCAAACCTATAATCCTAGTTACTCAGGAGGTTGAGATCTGAGGATTGCAGTTCAGATCAAGCACCAGGAAGAAAGTTTTCTGAGGCACTTATCTCCAATTTACCACCAGAAAACGAATTGGAACTGTGGCTCAAATTGTAGAGCTCTAGCCTTGAGCTGAAGAGAGGAAGGACATTGCCTAGGCCCAGAGTTCAAGACCCACAGCAATAAAAAAAAAACAAAAAAGAAAAAGAAATGTGATCTTATCCACCAGTTCATTGCTGCTATATTTCCTGCTCTCTCAACATGGCCTTTTTTTTTCCAGTTGTCTATGCTCTTATATCTGACTTGTTTTGGAACCAGAATTACTCTTCTGTTCTACTTTTTTACAAATTTCCATGATTAGCTACCATGATTTAGATCTAGTAGACAAGAAGAGAGGCCTCATCCTTCATGTTCCACTTAGTAGAAAAGCTTTCCCTGTATCACCCGCATAGATCTACATATTGGCCTTGTATTTATTGTTTCAAAGTTGTCTTATTGAAGAGTCTTCTATAGTGTATTGAACCATTATACTTAAGCACAAAACTTCTTTTTCTCTTATTATTCTTATTGTTTTTCCTACTTCTAACTTATGTACACTTGGGAAATAATGCACAACACACACACTCACAAAAAATGTTTCTGAGAATATTCTTCCCACATAAAATTGGTCTTAATTACAGAGCACTTAGGAAATTTTGAACTTAAAGTAGTCCAGGATGTTTTTTTCATGTTTTTTTTTTTATTGTAAAAATGGTTTAAAGAGGGGTTAGAGTTACATAAGAACGTTAATGAGTACATTATCTATCAAGCGTTGTTACCTTCTCTTTTGTATTTCTCCTTCAATCCTTTTCCTCCCCACCAACCAAACTCCCTTCTCCCCTCCTCAAGTTGTAAAGCTAATTTTCTACATAGTGCCTTATACAAATCATTGTTACAATAGGTCATACTGTATAATTGTTTAAGCATTTTGTTATTTCCCTTCCCCTCCCCACATTAGAAAAATGTATATGCAAGATGCAGGTCACTGACAATAAATATAGTGAAAACAGGGCTTATACACCATGGAAGAAGAAAATAGAAGAGAAACAAAAAAATCGCATACTACATGTTAGATATATTAAAAAAAATAGCAAGAAAGAAAAAGCAAGTTGTGTCCCTATCTTGGGTTCCATTTCACTTAACATCATCTTATATGGCCATATGTACATGAATGAGGTTTTATAAGCCATGCAAATTCCATATTTTCTCGCTATGAAGTTATCTCTGAAACACATATTACCTCATGTCCAAAGACATACTTGTGCTATTTCAGTGAAGCCAGAAAACATTCATTTTACCTGGAGCAGCACCATGGATTGTTACTGGAAGTAAGTGGAAGGAACTGTTATTGCAAGAGAGGAATTGAACATAGAAAAATAACAAAGTTCAAGGTAATTTGTGCTGTCCTTTTTACGTTACAAGAAAATAATCCAAGGCCTGAAGGAAACTCTGTCCCTGACTTTTTCAAGTTTTCCTTTACTTATATAAAACATGTCTGTAAACTTCTAGTTGAGAGTATAACAAAAGTTAACAATATGCCATTTGAAGGCCGGCATAGAATAAAAGGAAATAACTTTGTTTTAAAAGTGTTCTCCTGCAAAGAAACAAAGATATGGGGGTTTTAAAGAGACTTATGCACGGATATTTCACTCCTGAGATGATTCTCCTGTTGCAAGAGTCAGTTACCCAATTCTTCAGTCTGGTCCTGAGTTCTCCATAGCAATAAGGATTCCAAAAAGCAGGATCCAGTGAGTATGATCAGCAAAAGGAGCCTCTTCTCAAACCAATGCTTTAAGGATGGTCACAAAGAAACAGGTGGGTTTTTTCATTTGCTTGTTTGTTTATTTAGTTTGTGCTGGTTTTGGGGCTTGAACCCAGAGGGTGAACCTGGTCCCTGTACAGTTGTCTTTCCTGCCCACCTGCCCCCAAAGCTAGTACTCTATTGCTTGAGCCTAAACTCCACATCTGGCTTTTTTAGTGTTTAAATACAGATAAGAGTTAGACAGACTCTCCTGCCTAGGTTGGCTTTGAACTGAGATAGCAATAAATCCAAGTGACTTCAACTGTATGGACTTCTCTTTTTTAATTTTTATTTATTTTTTATTGTGAAAATACTGTACAGAGGGGTTACAATTAGATGGGCAAGATAATGAGTATATTTCTTATCAAGCCTTGTAGCCTCCTCCTTTGTTTCCCCATGGATTTCTCTTTTGAACCACGAAATATTAGATGAAGTTTATATAAATCTAATATTTGACAATGTTAAAAGAAGAGAATATGTCCAGCAAAGAAACCATACCTTAAATAACTCAACAAAAGTAGGTGCACTGAATCATTTTGGAATATTTTTTTTTCTACTTGAGAAGATTACTATTCACTTTGTCGTTCCTTTTGGGGAAACTTAAAGCCATATTTGCACTTTTTGTTGGTCATGGGTCTTTAACTCTGATACTGGACCCTATCCCTCAATTCTTCAGCTCAAGTTGAGAACTCTGCCACTTTTGGTACAGTACCACTTCTGGGTTTCATGTGGTTAATTAAAGATAAGAGTCTCATGGACTTTCCTGACCAAGCTGGTTTTGAACCACAATTCTGTGGTCTCATCTTTCTGAGTAGCTAGGATTACAGGTGTGAGCCACCAACATCCATCTTATATTTGCATTTATGTGCACTTATTGCCACTATGTAGACAAAGAATGGAAATTTATATCAAATGATGACATTGTAACTTTTTAGGAAAATCGAGGTAACAATAAATTTATCCCCCTTTTCCATGTTGTTACATTAATGATTCATGTGTTATGGGACTCTTATATTAGCATCTTCTTCTGTCTGCATTTGTCGACTTAGTATCAGAAATTGTTCATAGAGAAATAAAAAAGACTGAGATTTTTAGAAAGCAAAGAAGTTCAGGTATGAAAGTACAGCATAGAAGGATATACAATTTATCACACAGAGATAAAGATTTAGCCTAATTACTAGAATGCTAAAGGCAAGGAGGAATAAGCCTAGTTGATGACTAGTTCTTTAATAACCAAAAATGGTTCCCTAGAACATTTTGTGGTATAACTTAGTTATTACCATTTATTCCTTCTATCTAGAGTTATTCCTTGTCTTCTGTAAAAAGTATAATTAGCCTCTGCCTTTTTGGTGCCATATCTTATCAAAAAGATTTACAAATCTCACTTATACTATCCTTCTGATTGTGATTAGCAGTGACCACTCAAAAACCTGGAATCTTTGAATTTCCAGAATTAATCTTCACCTGATATCTAAGCACATTCCTGGCATTAATTGCCATGACTTAATGAACAAAAGTTTTTGGGTTTTTTCAATATTGTATACTAATATAGGTAAAGTACATGAATTAGGGACTATTGTCAGGTATCAGTATGGAAGGAGCAATTATATATTCTAAGTATGAGTTGTTTATTTTCCATTTACTAACTAAATATTTGTTGTTGTTCTTGTTGTTTTGCCAGTCCTGGGGCTTCAACTCAGGGATAGGGAATTATTCCTCAGCTATTTTTGTTGTTGTTGTTCTAGGCTAACATTCTACCACTTGAGACACAGCGCTATTTCCAGTGGTTCTTTTTCTGTTTATGTGGTACTGAAGAATTGAACCGAAGTTTTCATGCATGCTAATCAATCACCATACTGTGAAGCCACATTCCCAGAGCCCAAAATGGCTTTCTTAAGATGACATTACTTTTTCATTCCGTAACTATGTATCCTAATTTTAGCCAGAAATTTTTGCTAGAAAAGGACATTGAACACAATACTGAGTCCAGTAAGGCTAGATGGACAAGGAATAACCGTCACGGTCTAGCCAGAGCACAGAGGGGCTTACCTCATGGAGCTGGAACAACAGACTGAGCGAGACAACTCCTAACTCACAGCCCACCTCCAGAATGAGAGGGCCACATTGGTTCCAGCCACATGGGGATGCTGGGCCACCTCCTCTAGCATCCATTAAATAAGTTCTTCAGAGAGAGAGAGAGAGAGAGACAGAGAGAGAGAGAGAGAGAGAGAGAGAGAGAGAGAGAGAGAGAGAGAGAGAGAGAGAGAGTCATAATTACACTTAAGCCAGGTGCTGGTGGCTCAGGCCTATAATCCTAAATACACAGGAAGCTGAGATATGAGGACTATGGTTTATAGGTAACCTGGGCACAAACATCTGTGAGACACTTATCTCCAAAGAATCACCAGAAAACCAGAAGTGGTGCTGTGACTCAAAATGTAGAGTGCTAGCCTTGAGCTGAGGAGATCGGGGACAGTGCCCAGGCCCAGAGTTCAAGCTCAACGACTGACAAAAAGTGGACTTCCCACCACAAGAAGTGAACTGAATAGCACCCATTGTCCTAGGGAGCATGGCAGAAAAGTCAGGCTGAGCTTCCTGTCAGCTCTCTTATTTTTTTTGTTTATTTTTATTATGAAGGTGATATTCCAAGGGGTGGGTTACAGTTACATAAGTAAAAGTACTTTTTTTTTACAGTGTTATCACTTCCTCATTTTTTCCTGCTTCCCCCAACACTGATATCCCATTTCCCCAAAGTTGTAAAGTTCATTTCTAACATAGTGCTTAGTGTATATCACTGTTGCTTTGGTTAATCTTTGTCCGACCATTTCTGTGATTTCCCTTCCCTTCCCCAAATCAGATAAACTTATATGTAAGACAAAGGGTACAGAAATCAAAAACAGTGACTACAGGGAATAATCCAAAGGGGGAAAAGTAAATAGAAATATCTAAAAGCAGTTCACTATACAATCATATTATATCCATGTCTTGGAGCTCATTTCAATAAGGATCATTTTCTATGATGACATGCATATAACTATTGAGCTGTTGTGATCTTTTATAAGAATATCCTAGACATATTCTAGTTCTTTTAAATGAGTGAAAACATGTAGCCTATGATTCTTTGGGTGTGGTTTGTTTGATGTATTATGTTTTCCAAGTCTTTCCATTTCCTTACAAATGGGGCAATGTCATTCTTTCTGACGGAAGCATAGAATTTTGTTTTGAATATATATGACATTTTCTCGATCGATTCATCTACTGAGGGGCATCTGTGTTGGTTCCATATCTTTGGTATGGTAAATACTGCTACAATTGACATAGTTGTGATGGTAACTTTAGTGTGGCCTTGTCTTTGGTCATTTGGGTAATTGTCCAGGAGTGGGATTGCTGGGTTATAGGGGAGATCTTCTGAGGAACCTGTATACTTCTTTATGGAGTATTTGAACAAGTTTACTTTTCAACCAATTGTGTAGTAACATTCCTGTTTGGCTACATTCCCACCAGACCAGCCTCTGTTATTATTAGTTTTCTTCATAATGGTCATCAAACTGGAGGGAGGTGGAATCTCAATGTTGCTTTTATTTGTATTTCTATGGCCAGAAATGTTGCATATTCCTTCATGTTTCAATTGGCCATTCATATTTATTCTCCCGAGAGGTCTCTCTTTAAATCTTTAGCCCACTTATTAAGAGGGTTGTTTCTTTGAAGATTTGTTTTTTGGGGGAGTTAACTGCTAGGGCTCTAAATATATTTGATATGTAATGCCATTGCCTTTTGCAGAGCAAGTAACGAACTTCTCCCAACCAGTGTGCTTTCTATTTATCTTTCTATCTATGTAAGTTCTCTTCTTAGATTTGGTAAGGGTCTGCCAAGTCTGTTAATTTATTGAAACAACCAATTCTGTTTTGTTGATCTTTTTATTTTTTAGTTTGTCTTTATTTAGTTATTTCTGATTTAATTTTTTTATTTGTTTCTGTCTTCTGCTTTGGGTTTGGCCTCTTTCTTGTTTTCAAGAATTTTCAGGTATATAATTAAAACAAAACTTCAGATTTCCCCAATTGCTTGATGTAGGCACTTAGAGCTATAAATTTTCCTCTAAGTACTGCATTTACTGTTTCCCAGAGGAGTTGTTATTTTGTGTGTTCAATTTGTTAAATTTCAGAAACTTTCAGATTTTCATTCTAATGTATTCAGTGTCTGGTCATTCAGCAATGTGTTGTTCAATCTTCATGGGTTTGGGAACTTTTTTTTGCTTTAGCTTTTTTAATTCTAAGTTTATTCTGTTGTGGTCTGACAAGATATGGGAATTCAAATAATTTTTCTTTCAATTTGGATAAAATTTCTATGTGATATAGGATATGTTCTATTTTGGAGACTCTTTCATGAGCTGCTGTGAAGAATGTGTATACTGATGCTGAATGTATATTCTGTAGATGTCTGTTAGGGCTAGACATTCAATGTAGTTATTTAGGTCTTCAGTTTCTTGGTTGAGTTTTTCCTGCATGACCTATCCATGCATTTCAATGATGTGTTGAGAAATGTTTTTTTGGTTAAGTAATATTTGGTTGATGAAGTGGGGTGCTCCAGCCATTGATACTTAGACTTGATATATATACCTAATGGAGATGTGCTTTTATCAATATATAATGTCTCTTCCTAGTAATTTTATTTTGAATTCTATTTTATCTTATGTTAGTAATTCTACTGTGGCCTGTTTATGGTGTTCATGTGCTTGAAAATTTTCCTTCCAGCCTTTCAGTTTGAGTATGTGTTTTTTTTTTCAATAAAATGTGTCTCTTGTATATATTACATGCATGCGTCTTGTTTTATTATACTATTTAGTCTGTTTTCTAATTGGAAAGTTAAATCCATTGATATTGAGAGTTAAGTCTGTGAAATATCTCATAAGTCCTGCTATGTTATTCACCTGCTGTTAGGCTCTGTGTCTCATCTACTCTAAATATATTTACCTTGTTCACTGGTAGGGAGCATTTTATATAACCAGTTCCTGTTCTTCATGAGCTTCTCTATGTAGGATATATTTGATTAACTTCTATCCTGTTGATTTGGTGGAGATACATTGTTTCAAGATTTCTTTGGCATGAAATATTTTTATATATCCTTTTAATGTAAAGGAGAGTTTGGCTTGGGACCATATTTACGGTTGGTAGTTGATTGCCTTTAATGTTTGTCATATATCATGTGAGGCTCCCCTTTTTACCATATCAGCTAAGAAATTTGTATTTATTCTGACTGTATATCCTTTATATAATCTGTCTTTTCTCCTGACATATTTAAGAATCCCTTCATTGATGTCTAATGATCCTCTAATGGATTATGATGTGATGGTGGTTTGTTCTGTTCTTATACTGTTTGGTGTTCTAAAGGGCTTCTCTTATCTTAATTAGCCTCTCTGCTTGATTTCCCTGTCTTACAATTGGTTATTTTTTTAGGGCTTCTATCTCTTTATTAAAGCTTTATTTTAGGTTTGTATGGATTTTCTTTACAACTTTTTATTGGATGGTGGCTTGGGAGGTATGTGTTTTAGCTGTATGTTCTCTCATATCTTTTAACTTGGCATCCATTTTTCCCTTGGACTCTCTTGCCTTCTCAGAATTTATTTTTCTTTGTGTTTGGAGTCTCCATGAAATATTTTGCTGATCTTTGCTTGGTCTCATCTTGTTCTCAAATTTCCTTGCAGAGGTTTTGTATCTTTTCATTAATCACATTTTTCAGCAGTATTTGTAATGTATTTTGAAAAATATCTTCTAGATAATTGATTGTTCTAATGCCCGTTCATTTACTGTGTGAATTATATTACATTGGCATGACTTTTCTCATAATTTTCTGATTTGTTCTGTCCATTTGAAGTGTTTCTTGGCTTTCATTTGGGGGAATGTATGATTTTAATAGGTGACTATCTATGTTCTTGGATGATTTGTCAGGTGTTTCTTTGGTCTTCTGTTGTGATTTGTTTTTCAGGAATTAGGTTTTTGTCTAGATCATTAAGTGTAGGAGAAGAGATCAGTTGTGAGAGATGTTGTGAAATTAATACTTGTGGTTCCAACGACAATTCTGACTATCCAGTGGTAAGGTGAATTGTGCCTGTGTTTATATGTGACTGTCTCTCTGTTCATGATTTTTTTTCCCAAGTGGCCCTTTCATTTCCACACTGCAATTGTGTTTTTGAATATGTTGGCCAACACAGTCACAGCAGTCACCTTCCTGCCTGGGTAACTTTTCATAGATTTCTGTTTTTTTGTGAAGACAGTATAAAATATTCTTTTGAATTGTGTATCAATATATAATTATGCCTAACTTGGTGTGACACCCTAGAAATGGAGTACCTTCTAGGACTCTAAATCTCTGTTTCGTTAGGGAAATCTAGGGTACATTCCTGTTGTTATTCTGCCACTGTTTTTCCCCTTCCTCTGGTTCATTTATTATATTGTGGATTTTTTTCACATAATTTAGGATTTGTGATGGTTGTATCAAGTTATTTTTGTTTTTCAGTTTGTGTTACTTTTACATAGTGATTTCTGGCTTGTATGAAGAGACAGTAGTAATATGAAATGTGAAGAGCTAAAAGCTTAAAGAGGCACAATGAAGGCCTAAGTAACTACATTTCAGGCTAGCAACCATCTTGTGAGGTATGAATTATGAAAATAACCATGGGTTGGACCCAGAAATGACACAAAAGAAAAACACTTCCTGGACAACTGACACATAAACAATCCTCGGGAAAGCCACAGGAATTTTCTCCAAATGCATTGACCAAACATTGGTTGGCCATGCAGGACACGGTGACCCAGTGGCCAGACACTTCTTGTCAATAACACCTCAATAATATTAGCCAATCACATATGTATAGCTTAGTTTATTTAACTGTTAATCAATCACGTAATTTCTCATTTAAAACTTCCATAAAGTTGTTTGTTCAATACTATAAAAACTGTGCTGATTCTATGCTTGGGGTCTCTTAGTGTCATGGGTTACCGATTGCACAGAGCACCAGCCTGGAGCTTGCAAATAAAAGATGCCTTTGTTACTTGTATTGGTTGGGTGGTCTTCGGGGGGTCTTGAGTCTAGTAAAACAAATGTAAGTTATTACATTGAAAGAAAGAGTGCAGGCATTTTAACCTATTTGCCACAATTAAATTAATATTAAGCAAAGCTACTTAACTCTTATTTACTCTTCAGAGGATGAGTATAGTACTGTTGGATATCTTGGAGGAAAAGACTTTAGACTGATTACAACTGATGCCTTTCATTGAAATTACTGGCTAAACATTCTCCTTCAGAAAGGCAAATGCTCCATTTTTTTTCGTATTAGTATTATAAAATCATAACATCTGCATGTTGAATTGATTTCCTCTGCTATTTTCAATACCATTCTTCATCTATTAGGTATCTAGGGCTTGGAATGACCCGTTCTTTAAAATACCTATATTGCTTATATTGTGATATAAATCTCAGTAATATTAATATGAATTTATCACTGAGTCTCATCTTGAGCTACATTCATATGTAATTTATGCAGTCTCAAGCAAGAAACCTATTTTACTCTTTTCTATTCTTTAAACAATAAATCTATTATCTTTAGAAATATGTTCTAAAGAAAATATGTTCTTTTATATTGTTCCAGTAAACATCATTTATTTCTAGTACATTTACTGAAATAAATATAAAGTATGGAACATGCAGACAACCCCCCCTTATCACTTTAATGTATATCCTTGGGGACTATGTTATATATAAAAATAAAAAAGTGCAATGCACATGTTTATACATGAATCATCTAATGGTTATGTCAATTAGACACAAGAACTATCATACCACATCAAGTCTCAGTTTACTTAAAGGCACCAACATATTAGTGTTCATGAATATCACTCATCTTTAGAAAATGACAAGTCACAACAAAGTTTATATTTCAAATTTAAGAAATAAAAATTACACCCAGATTTGATGTGAATATCTTGTTTCCAGGAAAAGAGTTATTCAGCAAACAGGGAAACAAAAAATAAGGGCTTGTCATATAGAAAGAAAGATGTAAAAGCATATTGTCTTATTTTAAGATGATACATACATGCAAATCTTTATTCAAAGATACTATAAAAATTCATGAGCGGATTTGTGATCAGAAGTGATAGGTAAGCAAAGTAACTGGAAAACTGTATTTGTAAATAGTGCTTTCAATATATGATTACGTTTTCAATAAATACGCCTATAGATGATGATTTTGTATCTGTAACACATATCCAGTATTCTATATTTTAGACATACTCCCATTCTCTTACCTCGTTTCTTGATCAATCTTCTTCTACTTTCATGATGTCAATTTCTACTATAGTAACAAGGTGGGTGTTCTCTTGGTTTCTACATCCAAAAAATTTTAGTATTTTGCAACGGTGTATAAACTCATGGAGTTTTACTGGGATGTGAAGTTTGAGGATACTGTATTCAGGGTATTAATTGGCTTGAAGCAGGCAGGAACCTATTGTGAATACACAGACACTCGGTATACTAAGAATTAGGGACTTGAACTCGGGGAAAGATAAAGGTCCAGGAAAGATCTTGAAGCTGAGATAAAGCAATGCAGCAAACATTAATCAACAATCATTACAAGGGAATGGAACATATATCTGATGTGTCTGGGTGGAAGTGGTGTGTCTGTGTGCTTGTTTGTGTGTGTGTGTGTGTGTGTTTGTGAGTGTGTTTGTGTGTGTGTGTGTGTGTGTGTGTGTGTGTGTGTGTGTAGAGAATTTTAGTGTGGCTTCTATATTTACAGTCCATAGGGCATTAATTGTTAAGGAGAAGGTGCCCTTACCAGAGCTCTGATACCATTGTCATCACTTTTTACTGCAAAAAAAAAAAAAAAAAAAAAAACACTTGCTTAATCTCTAACTAAAAAGGGAAAAATAAACTAACATCTTACATGATTGTTCTGAAAATTAATTGGCAAATTGAAGGCCAAAGGGAGAAATTGGAGATTAATACAATCTTTTTCCTCACTTCTGATTACTAAACTGTAATAGCTGTGATTTTCAGGAATCTCCTGTAATGTACTTACTGCTTAATTATTAATATGTTTAATAATATGAAACATATGATAGAGAAATAGATCAGCCAGCAAGCACAAAGACCTAGTGATAAGATTGAGCTTTTGAGCAGGGTTGCCACATCTTTTAGTAAAGCAATTCCTTCATATGAATTTCAAAGGTTATGGCTTTCCCTGTGTGATTAAAAGGTAAGAAAGTACTGTAGAAACAAAAATTCCTGTTCAGCCAAGTAGAAAGTGCTCATGTTCTCATCCTCATGTTGCAAATTTCCATTCCGTAAAGACTCTTTGTTAGTGTGCTTTCATTTAATATACTTCAGTACATCATCCTTCCCTGTTGGAGACGGAAAAAAAAGATAATTTTTTTGAATATTATCTTACATAAGTTAGTGTGTACCGGCATGATTTGTATAATTACAGAAGTTTGTAATTAATATAAGTAGGGATCATATCACAACTAAAAAATATAATTAAAATCACATAAGACTAGAAGTTACAGAATTTTGTGCATGAAAACATACATTAGATTAGTTGTAGAATTTCTATTTTGAGACAGACTTTATATTAAAGTATAAAGCAGTTTACTAAAGGTTAAAACATTTTAATAAAAAAATATATTCTTAAAGATATTTTTGCTTCATATTTTAAGAAGAAAAATGGTCCCAAAGTAATTATTTTTAAAAAATTATTTTCTTGTTTCCATGTGATTAACCTCCTAATTAGAAATCCAGATATTTAATTTAATTTAATTTAAATTAACCAAAAATATTTATTGAGTATATGAAACTTCTGCTCTCTACATTCTTCACACTAACTTTACCAAATATGATGAGTCTGAAATAATCAGTCTCTTGGTGACCTGTGTTGATATTATTTACAATGTGAGCAAAATCTTTAAAAAGTAGTATATAGTTTAGCTTAATTTCTCTGAAGAGACAATAAATGATATAATCAAAGGCTGAAAATGATAAGATTTAATTTTCAGAATTCAGGAAATGTTTTGACCACACTGGTTATTGGAGCCTTTGCAACAACCTCATGAGATAATTTATATTGATGAAGCAAAAATCCCAGTGGTTAGACATTTATGAATACAAAAATTCTGTCATTCTGAATATGTGGAGCTACATATCAAACATAGAATTTTTAACTTTTAAATACTTGAATATGCTAATACATTTAATTGCAGGGTAAATACTTGTTTTGAAAGGAGATAAAATTGCATTTACATTGAAAAGTAAACCTAAGTATTCATTTGAATGAAAGACAATGTTTAAACATCACACATTAAAGAAACAAGATATACAGTTAGTTGTTTGTCATGCCAATATGTTCTCTAAAATAACTAGATTAGTAAACCTAAATTATTGCTTCATAGAGAAATAGAAATTTAGTTTCCTAAAATTCATGACTATAACTTTTTCTCAATTACTAAAAAACTGTTTTATGATTTTTTCATGGAATCTTATTTGATATATTTTTCTTACTAATAATTGACCAATAACAATATAAAATATGCATGAACAAAGTTTATCTAACACAAGTATTTTATTCACAAGACATATCATGGCTCTCTTAAAAAATACTAGACAACAGTGTGTTCTTTATTAATTTTTAGTTATTTTGTTAATGGTTATTAATGTCAGAAGTGGCAATTCCATAATATGTTTAAAGCATTTGATTATACTCCCACCTTCTATTTTCTTTTCATTACTTCTTCTTCCAAAGATCTTCTGTATTTCACATAAAGTTACATCTTTATATATGCACATATAATCTAATTTGGAAAAATAATTAAGGTAAACTGCAATTTAATTCAACTTGTATAGTGGATTAACAAGATGAATAAAAACTTGAATATTTTTATTAACTTCTGAATTTAGCTATCATTATTATTATGGTTAGATTTAGGATCCCAGACAAAATTAGAATTAAGGTTAGTGAAATAGGTTCAATACAGGATGACTCATTGCAACAATGATACTCAGAAGACCCTATGTTGTAAAGGGATTTTACACCAAGAGGAGGGAGGATTAAGGGAGGGGGGCTAGTAGGAGAACAACAAAGAAGGGTGTAACAATGCTCAACAAGAAATATACCCATTACCTTACTCGTATAACTAATCTGTCTTTAAAGCATCTTTACAATAAAATAAAATTTAAAAATATAATAAAGATGGGTGTCAGTGGCTAACACTTTTAATCCTAGGTACTCAGGATGCTGATGTCTGAGGATCAGAGTTCCAAGCAGCCCAGGCAGGAAAGTCTGTGAGTCTCATATCTCCAATAAACTACTAGAAAACCATAAGTGGCGCTTTGGCTTAAGTGGTAGAGCACTCGCCTTGATCTGAAGAGTGGAGGGACAGTGCCCAATGCCAAAATTTAGGCCCCATGACCGACCAAAAAAAAAAAAAAAAGAAAAAGAAAACCTGACAGGAAATAGAAAAACACTTAAAAAATGTAGGCTCAAAATGCAAGTAAAATTTAGACCTACATCCTGAGCAAGAGAATTAAAGTGCAATAGAGGCTTGCTATTAACATTATGATTCGGTTATATGTAGGTTTAGGATTAGGCAAGGTGTTCCAGTTAGAGCTGGGGTTAGCATGAGAAAAAGATGTAAGATTTAAAAAGGTGCAAAATTGCAACATATTTTAAGAAGAATGAATGGCATCAAGGTTAGAATTAATGAAAACCAGTGTCTTTGTAACTTTAAACATTTAGACATAATTTGGCTTAAAGGTGAATTACATTTTGTTCTCCTTAGGTTTAGGGAAGGATAAGCTTTAGTGTAAAATTTAGTTTTCCAATAAGAAGTAGAAACAAAAAAATGTGTGATTGAATAATCTAGACAATTTTCCTTACAGTAACTATTTGGTGTTAAATCAGATTTTGATTAGGATTAGGTTTCTGGTTAAAGGGGGTTGAGAATAGGATAAATAAATTGGTTAAACTAGTTTCTCGTGCCTATTATCTTAGCTAGTCAGGAAGCTGATTTCTGAGGATCGCAGTTCAAAGCCTGCCAGGGCAGAAAGTCCATGAGACATTTATCTCCAATTAACCACCAGAAAACCCAAAAGTGGTGCTGTGGCTCAAGTGGTAAAGTTTCACACCTACAGCTAATGAACTGAGGGATCATGACCTAGAGTTCAGGGATCATGCCCAGGCCCAGAGTTCAAGCCCCACGTTGGACAAAAAGAAAAAGAAAAGAAATGTGTTAAATGTTAAGTAAATCTGAACTTATTTTAGGTTCTAGGAATTCAGGAAAAGCTTGGATATTGGAAGTATAATGTATTTCATAATATCAGGATTTGAGATCAATGGATATAATGATTCCTGTTAAGGAACAAGATAGATTCAGAGTTAAAAGTGAGAAAATCCATAGGGTTTAGGAAAACCTGCAATTTATTTCAAGAATTACAGGTGAAATTTCAATAATGATGACACAAAACAGGCATTTTTCATCAATTTTAGAAGTGAGATACTGTTAGTGTCAAGGATATGGTTACGATTCTAGCCATGATTGGATTTAGAGTGAAGGAGAAAAAAATGAGAGTCAAATTGAAGGTAAATTTTAGAATAAGCCTGGCAGGAATTAGAATGAATGTGAACTAGAGTATTGCTATTAGTATTAGAATCTACTTGCAATTAGGGTTATGGTTATTCTTAATGTTCCAGTTAAGATTAAGTTTAGGGTTAGAAAATGACTAAGATATTGGAAAAAAATTGAAACATATTTTTGGAAAGCTTATTTGAATCAAGTTAGGATGAATGAAAACAAGTTTACTTGTGTTAGTGTTAGTATTGACATATAATTTGGATTATCATTAGGGTCAGTATTTTGTTCTGAGTATGAATAGTGTTATGAATAGTAAAGTTTTTAGTATAATATTAAGTTTTCACTAACAAGTGGAAGCAAAAATATGAGATTAAACAGTAACTAGACCATTATCATTATATTTATTTCTCAGTGATCATTCTTGTAATGATTAATGAGAGTTTTCCAGCCAGGTTTAGGTTGAGAGTTAGAGTTAATTAATGGACTAGATGGTAAGGAAATCTGATATTGTTTTAGGGCACAGGGGTTCAGGAAAAGGTAGGATCATTGGAAACTACAGTATTTTTCCTGATTAGAGAATGTGAGGACAACTAAAATAATGGTTCATGTTAGGGAACAAGATAACTTCAGAGGAAGAGTCAGAAAATTTGTGGGAATTAGGGCAAACAAACTCATTTCCAGAGTGCAAACTGGAGTATTCATTAGAATGAATAAAAACTAGAGTATTTTTCTTAAACATTAGAATTGGACTATCATTAGTGTGAAAGTTAGGTTTTAGTTCCAGCTGGAGTTAGTGTTAGCATTAGGGAAATGGAAAGTTTAGGGTCCAACTCAAAGTAAATCTTCGAATAACAAGTCTAGTTAGAATTAGGATGAATGTGAGATAAGAAACTGCTAATAATATTAAGATTAGGGTATGGTTATTGTGAGGGTTAGCTTCAATATTCCAGTTAGGGTTATGGTTACAAAAATGGCAAGATAATGAGTAAAACTACAAAGTATTTTTAGAAGGATGAGTTAAATCAAAGTTAGGATGAATAAAAACTAATGTATTTTTATGACCTTTAGAATCCAAAGGCTATTAGTTCTAGGGCTTGGGTTGCTTTTCTAGTTCAGGTTAGACTTAGGCTTAGGGAAGGGTAAGCTTTCAGGTAAAACTGAGTTTTCTGCTAACACTTTCAAGTAAAATAAGTGTGAAATTTAAAGAAAACTACAGAGTTTTCTTAAGTTTATTATTAAGGGTTCAATAGGGTTAAATTTAGAGTTAGGTTTCTAGTAATGTTTAGATATATAGTTAGGGTTAAGAACTAGAGTAGATTTTAAGTAAACCTGAAACTTCTTTTTGGAGATAGAGGAGTTCATTAAAAGTTAAGATTAGTGGAAACTACAGAAGTTTTCATGATATGAAGATTTGAGGTTAATGATTAATAATAGGGAACGATTTCAGAGTCCAAGTCAGGGAATCTGTAGTATTTGGAGCAAAGTCCAAATCATTTCAAAGACAATGAGTATCTGTTAGGATATATTTTCCATTAATTTTAAGATTGGGTTACTATTATCATCAAGGTTATTCTTAGTGTTCTGTCCAAGATTTGAGTTAGGATTAGGGAAATGGAAGATTGAGAACTTGAGTGACTTACTTCCCCTGTGTTTGTATATGCACTATTCTAAGGCGTGAACTTTAGGATTGGGTTCTGCCTCTGAGCTTTTTGCTGTAGGCCAGCATTCTACCACTTGAACCATGAGTCCACTTCCAGCTTTCTTTGGCAGTGTGTTGGAGATGAGAAACTCACAGACGTTCCTATCTAAGCTGACATTCAACTGAGATCCCCAGATCTCTGCCTTTTGATTAAAGGTAGGATTAAAGGCATGAGTTACCAGTGCCCAGGAAAGTGCCTGAATTTTACTGATTGTTTGTACTTTTGTTCGAGATTGAGACTTGAATTCATTATCTGACAGCTTTGCTCACTAAGTAGCATTTTGCCACTTGAGCCATATCTCCAAAATGATTACTATAAATAACTGAAAATCATTAAATTTTCTTCAGGTGATATGTATCATTGGTGTTGTTCTAAAACTTATCCTAACAAAAAAAACTTATAGACCCTGGAGTTGATCAGAGCAAATTTTCATTCTTTGCTTCTAATTGCATAACAGTTTAGGGACATGATTTTTTTATTATTATTTTAAGTAGAAAGAAATTTTAAACAGTAAGAAATTATCATTAAACAAAGCATTTTATGCGTACAATATACCTTGATCAGTGCCAACCCTTTCAATGTTCTCATCCATCCTTCCTCTATGCACTTCTTCCTTCACTCTTCTTAATATTGTAGGATGTTTATTGGATTCCTTTCTGCATTTTCCCCCTTTTCTCCTGGTCATTCATCTACCTTTTAACCCTTCACCCCTCATTTGACTACCCACTTCCATATGATCCAGCAACTCTACTCCAGGCATTTACCTGAAAGATTACAAACCAGGATATAGTAAAGGTTTCATCCAGACCATTCTTACTGAATATGCCCAGATAACCTTCAAGAGAAAAAAAATCAAGAAAATGTAATACACACACACACACACACACACACACACACACACACACACACACACACACACACACACACACACACACACACAGAGGAAATTCTACTTACCCATAAGAAAGAATATTTTAACATTTGTATCTCTCATTTCTAATTTCATCTGCCTAGTATCCCACTGTTGTCCTACTGTCCCTGTACTGCAGTAACTGAAACATGCAAACTGATGTAAAAGATTTTCAGGGTTATGGGCTAGCCATAATTTCCTGAATATGAGTTCTTTGCTCATTCTCTTTGTCTATTCATGCCTTTGAATAGTGATTATACAGATTCATTTGTACCATTTGCTACACAGAATAGAGATGAACCACTTGTATGTATGTATGTATATATACATACATATAAATACATATACATATATGTATGTATATATACATATATATACATACATACTTGGATATACATATATACATGGACATATGCACACATATGGATATATATTAAATACTTGAGTACATTTCATGTTTTCAAGAATTACAGAGCTAACAAAAATCACATGTATTTTCCTTTTCAATTTTTTCAAAATCTAAATAACTTTGTCTCTTTTGAATACCTAATTTTAAAGAGAATGTCATCATCTCTGATCTGTCAGGCTCCTTGAAATTAGATGTTCAAATAGGCTAAAATTATTTAGGATTTGGTGGAAGGGTTCTATTCAGGGGTTCCCTGTTTGCTAGATAGGACTCTGGTTGAATAGCATCAAGAAGCTCAACTACTTTTACCATACTTCTAGTCCATTTAATTACTTGAGGTCTTGAACTTTTTGCCCGGGTCTGATCTTAGATTGACTGAGACTTTGCTACCTATGCCTCCCACATAATTAGCTAGGAATACAGATGTGAACCACTATGGAAAGCTCATTCGTTAGGATGGCCGTCTTGGCAGTTTTTTCTCTGGCCTGGCCTCAGACCATGATCCTTGTCATCTCTGCTTCCCAATCAGCGGGAATTACATATGTGGGCTGCTATACTTGGTGTACATGACACCTTCTGTTTTATAAAAGAGGTTTTTACTGTAAAAATATGGTATAGAGGGGTTATAGTTACATGAGCAAGGTAATGAGTACATTTTCTATGAGGTATTGTACCTCCTCCTTTGTTTTTCCCCTACCCTTTCTTCCTCCCACCTCCACAACTACACACCCCCCTCTCCTCCCTTCCCTGCTTCCCCACCCATATTGTAAAGATTCTTTTTCAACATAGTGTCTTGTGCATCTCATTGTTACAACGGGTCAGCCTGCCCTATTTAAACATTTTGTTTTTTCCCTTGCCCTACCCAAGTTAGAGAAATGGTGTATACAAGATGCAGGGCACATACATTAAATACAGTGAAAAAAGGAGTTATACCTTGGTGGGGGAAAATACAAAAACAAAAACAAAAAGAAATCACATGGTAAATTATAAAGCCTATCTTGGGATTCACTTCGCTTAACATCATCTTATCTGTTGGTATGTACATAGCTTTTGAACTCTTATGCGTGTGCCAGATATACACTAGTTATTCCAAATAAGGGAAACCATGGGACCTATGTTTCTTTTGTCTGACTTACTTTACTTAATATAATTTTTTCCAAGACTCCACTTAGAGCTCCCCTATACCCCAGCAATCCCACTTTTGGGCATTTACCAAATGATAACACACAAGTCCATACTAAGCTACAGGCACAACTATGTTTATTGCAGCATTATTTACCATAGCTAAATTATGGAACCAACCCAGATGCCTCTCAGTAGATGAATGGATCAAGAAAATGTGATACACACACAAACACTGGAATTCTATGCCTCCATCAGAGAGAATGAAATCGCCCCATTTGCTAGGAAATGGAAAGATGGGGAAACAATTTTATTAAGTGAAATAAGCGAGGCTCCAATAACCATAGGTCCCATGGTTAACCTCACTTTCAGAAAGTAGTACATGGTACCATATAACCTTATAAGAGAATGTTATGTGAAATAAGATAGGGACACAAATGATTGTTTTTATTCCATGAGATTCTTATCTCTATGTTATCCCCCAAATAAAATTCGAAGGAGAGCTGTGGTTGAAATACAGAGCACCACCCTTGAGGGAAAAAGCTTAAGTGAGAAGGTAAGGTCCTGAGTTTAAACCATAATATCAGCACTAAAAAAAGTGATTTCTTTTCCTGGAGGTTTTTATTAAATTGCTCAGAATATAATCAACGTTGTATTTATGTTTAGCATTATTATTAAAATCATGTTACAATTATTGATGTTATTTTCTTAAATTTAACTTACACATTAATATCCAATACTGATAAGAGATGATTACTGTTTCACAAGTTTTTATGTCAGCTGAATATATGGATGAGAGGTGTATACAAGGAATTTGGGCTGAAAATAGATGTTTGAAAGCTCTTCACATAAGTAAATGATTGCTGAAGAAGCTGTGGACAATTATGAAATAAACCAAAGAAATTAGCAAGGAAAGATAAGGTATGATTCTGGAAAGCACACAATTTTGGAAGAAAAAAAACACAAGGAAAATATGTAACTTTTGGTAATAACGTTGTAACCCACCTACTCATTTGATTCCTTATTTCTAGTGGAAGGCATTTCAGTTAACTTCATTTTACAAAATTAAACATGATTGACATTTAATATTAACTGGCCTCTGTCTCAGGTAAGCAAAAAGCCAGGTGCCAGGGACTCAGGCCTATAAACCTAGCTACTCAGAGGGCTGAGATCTCTAGATCCTAGTTCAAAGCCAGGTTGGAGAGGAAAGTTGGTGAGACTCTTCTGTGCAACTAATCACGAGAAAACTGGAAGTGGCACTGTGGCTCAAACTGGCAACCCAATCTTGAGTAGTAAATCTCAGAGACAGAACCCAGGCCCTGAGTTCAAGCTCTCTGAAATTATTCTTAAAATACTTGTTATCAGGATTTCTTTAACTTGTTTAGAAGAATGTTTTAAACTTAGGGATTTTTAATTTCATGTTGTCAGCATTGATTTTTAAGATGTGCAGGGAAAAAATTATTTATAGTCAGAAAGGGTTTGTATTGTTTTGTATTACACATTGCCTCTACATCGAGAGATCAGCTAGAAAGCAGATGGCCAAATCCTGGCTGTTGGCAATGAAGATGGATAGGTATTTCTTTTAGCAAAGAAAAAAACTTATGAATTGGTAGCCTTTATATATAACACCTTAATAGTAACAATAAAATTAATATTATTACTATTACTATTTTTTGTCAGTTGTGGAGCTTGAACTCTAGGCCTGGGCATCGTATCTCAACTCTTCAGCTCAAGACTAGCACTCTACCACTTAAGCAACAGTGCCACTTCACATTTTCTGAACCTTTAGTTGGATATAAAGGTCTCACAGACTTTCCTGCCCTGGCTGGATTCGAACAGTTCTCAGTCTCCTTAGTAGCTAGGCCTGGCAGTAAAATTATTTTGAAAAAGAACAAACCCACGATTGTATACTTAAAAAAATCACAGTTTGGCAAGTGTATCTATAACATTGTTGTATCAATTAACTATAGGCACCAATCATTTTTACATCTCACTATGTTCTTTCCAATGCCAGATAATATTTCATTAATTTATTTTAATTTTTCCTAACAAAGTTCATTATGA
Organism: Dipodomys merriami; assembly: GCF_024711535.1. Taxonomy (NCBI): domain Eukaryota; kingdom Metazoa; phylum Chordata; class Mammalia; order Rodentia; family Heteromyidae; genus Dipodomys; species Dipodomys merriami. The sequence continues at coordinate 1,570,354 of NW_027203804.1, forward strand.
ATTCCCAACAGCACTATTTTCTAGTGAGTATAAAAATTCTTCAACATATTTATTTCAACAAACAGCATTTTGCACTTGTTTTTTTTTTTTTAATTTTGCCAGAGCTGGGGCTTGAAATCAGGGCCTGTGCACTCTTCCTAAATTTCTTTTGCTCACGGCTAGCACACTACCAATTGAGCCACAGCACCACTTCCAGTTTTTCTGCTTACGACATACTGAGGAATCAAATCAAGTGCTTCTTGCATGTAAGGCCAGCATTCTACCACTAAAAATACTCCCAGTCACTGGGTCTTTTGTTGTTGTTGTTTTAAGATAGCATTTTACTATATGTCCTTCTGATTGCCTAAAACTTAGGCTGGCCTCAAGCTAACTTCTAAATCAGCCTCCCAAGTTCGGAGATTACAAACATTGACCACTATATTCAGCTCATGATTCTTTGTGAGAGAATACTCTTTTCAGATATAGAAAGTTATTCGGTCTTCCTTTGGATGGTTTTTGCATTCAGCAATTTTAATCACATTTCTTGTCCTGGTATGTTTCCTCTTCTAGATGAATAGAAATATTTCAGGTTCTTAACTTGAAGCTGATCCCTACTATCCAACAACATCACATTCTGGTGAATAGCACCAGCTAGCCTCATGAGCATAGCAGCCAGCTGGAGCTCAGCTATCTGATGGCTTTGGGCTCCAATAATGTAATTATTTCTGTGCACAGAATGAAAACTGTCATAGGTAATTTTGATTTATTCCATTCTGTTCTCAGCTACTTGCCATTCTCAGCTTTGTATGTTTTAAATTCTGTTAAACGTTAATGACTATTTCCAGTCACTCTCAAATGTAACATATATGTATTACTTTAAAATTCATTCAAACAGGCAAAAATATTAACGTAGTTGATTTCCACCAGTGGCTCATATTTTAAAACCTATCTACTTTAGAGGTCAAAAACTGAGGATTCAGGTTTAAAGCAGCCCATGCAGAAAATCTGAGATATTTCTCCAATTAAGAAAACAAAATCCAGAAGTGGAGATGTGGATCAAGTGGTAGAGTGTCATCTTTGAGCAAAAAGACCAAGCAAGAATAATACATTTAATTCTAACTCCAATATTACTCATGGAAAACACACAGACACAGACAGACAGACAGACAGACAGACAGACAGACAGACAGACAGACAGACAGACAGACAGACAGACACACACACACACACACACACACACACACACACACATACAATCTACATTTTCCTAGATTCCCCTTCCTGAGCAGTATACAATGCCATTAACTTAATGTATGTTTTCTCCAAATTATTTTGGTAGGGATTAAACTACATTTGTATTTATGATAATATTTGTTTTGTACTTTTTGTTTTACAATTTTGTGTACTTATGTGAGAGAACAGTGTTTTGTGAAGACTAAACAGAAATCAATGTGTCAGTAAATAAGTAGGTGACAGGTAGACTGAAAGATGCAGATAAAAGCACTTGAAATTTTATTTCTACAAGTTTAAATATATATGCATATGTATGTATTTAAAATTTCTGCCAAGATTTTATTTTTATTAATAATGATCTATTTGTTACATTATATAAATTTAACATATTGTATGTTTCATAGTAGATTAATATTTATAGAATTTCTTTCCTTTGGAGACCAGGTTTTGCAGCGTAGACCAGGCTTTCCTCACCTGCTTATTCTCCTGTGTCAGGTTCCTGAGTATTGGCTGGTATTACCATGTGGTAGGATCGTACCATATCCAGTTATATTATTTACATTTTGTACAGTAGAATATTACTGTGAACAGCTTTAAGCCAAATATCTTCATGAGTATGAATGAATTTCTTGCTAATATGTTATAAATAGAGTTACTGAGTGAAGGCAATTATAGTAGGCTTGCCTGTACTCCCAGTACCCAGGAGGATTGTAAGTTTAGGAGCAGCCTGTGCTACACAGAAGTCCCTTTTAAAACAGAAAAAATCAGGTGAGCTTGGAAAAGGAAATATATTGTTAAGCAGGGTGATAGGAACACAAACAATTTAGTGTGTGTGTGTGCTTGTGCATGTGTGTGTGCTTGTGCTGGTCCTAGGGCTTGAACTCAGTCCCTTGGCACTGTTCCTGAGGCTTATGCTCCAGTATAGCACTCTACCACTTGAACCAAACTCCACCTCAATCTTTTTTAGACATCATTGGAGATGAATCTGATCCAGTTTCCTCCAGACTTAAAACCTTGATCCTCTTTTCTCAGCCTCTTTTGTAAGTAGGATTACAGGCATGTTGTATTACTCTTAAGTAATATAGTAAACATCATGCCAGTTTTTACTCCTTCCAGCAATGTTTGAGTGTTGCACACACACCAAAGATAAAACCGCTCCATGTTTGATGACAACCAGATCTCATAATGCTGTGAGGTACGTATTGTTATGCTCATTTTACCTGTAAAGAATTTGAGATCCAGAGAGTTTCAATAATTTTGAGCCCCCATCTAGTATACAGTGGAGCATGTATTCAATTCCAACTAGTTCTGTTTATTTCAGAAAACGTGGAGTCATCAAGTGGTCTAGTAAACATGTGTTCTAGTGAGTACTGCTCTTTGCAAGTACAGTTCTGTGCCTGACAGATTACCTTTCTCTTTCTTTAACTGCACCCCTTTTCATAAGCTAAGGAAAGCACAAGTGATAAGAAGAACCATTTTTGAAGGAGAAATTGATAAGGGGGTTGACCTTGGTATCACATACATATTAGTCTGACCTCCCATTTGAGTTATGGCTCCAGCACTACATTTCTGTTTTTTCTTTTGTATTGTTATTATAAATGTGAATTACACTGAGGTTACAGGCATATAAGTCAGGTATGGATATATTTCTTTTTGAAAGGTCAGTCCTTCCCTTGCTCTCTCAATTTTTCTCACTGGTTTGGTTTTTTTTAACTTCCTTCTTCTTCTTCTTCATCATCATCTACTTCTATCATTATTATTATTATTATTATTATTATTATTATTATTATTATTATTATTATTATTATTGTGCTGTAGAGGTTTTAGTTACAATCGTGTGGTAAGGATTACATTTCTTTTTTCTTGTTTTTGTTTTAGTCAGTAATGAGGCTTGAATCCAGGGCCTGGACACTTTCTCTGAGCTCTTTTGCTGAATAATGGCACTCATATTGCACCACAGCTCTAATTCCCTGAGTGCATTTTTTTGGACAATTTTACCCTTTCACTTTATCTCTTTTTCTGTTTTCCCATTCTTCCCCCAAAACAAATTTCATAGGTAATTTTCAACATAGTACCAATTGAATACCAGTGTTGCACATGTTCATTCTTTGTCCCTCCTTTTCTATGACCCCTTTAACTTCTGAAAAAAATGACAAAAAGGAAAGAAAATATATATCATCTTGTTTCTGTTTCCTGGTCACTGGTTATTTTTGAGAATGTGTGTGTGTGTGTGTGTGTGTGTGTGTGTGTGTGTGTGTGTGTGTGTGTGTGTGTGTGTGTGTGTGTGTGTGTGTGTGTGTGAATACTGGGGCTTGAATTCAGGGAGCTGACATTTAGCTTTTTTAATCAAGGTTGACAGTTTAAGACTTGAACCAAACTTCCATGTCTTGATTTTGAATGGTTAATTAAAGATCAAAGTTTCAGTGGATTTCCTAACTAGTCTAACTTCAATTCACTTTCCTCAGATCTCAGGTTTCTAACTAGCTAGAATTACAGGTGTGAGCCACCAGTGGTACTTGGCCTACCTTCTTTTTGTTAAGTAGTTGAAATGTAAAAGACAGTTGCAACCATAGTAAAAAAGAAATCAATTTAACTTTCCCAGCTTCATTAATTTTTAATATTTTGTCACATTTGATACATACAGAAAAACATTTTTTGTAAATGCTCCTGCAATTTGGTTTTCATATCAGATTTTTCGTCATGATGAACTTGATTTTTATAGCTTTTTACTTACTAAATATTGATGAGAATATGTTCAGAGGGCATTGATGACCTTTTGTTGGCTTTCATGCAGAAATGTTGCAAGCTAACACTTGATAAATTTGTGTGCAAGACCCCGATGATATATCCACATTCTTAGCCAGAATACAGTAGTGCCTGTTACAAATCATCTATATCTGACAAACCCTGACTCAGGCCTTGTTACCACCTTCATGAATGTCCTCTTAGTGTGCAATACTGACTCTCCAATGACCATGACAGAGCCCTGCTGCACGTTCTCATGACACAGCCAAGGTCACCAGTCAGGCGTGGCACCTACAGTATGATGGGAGACTGGTGACTGTTCCTATGGTTGAACGACACAGGAAATGTTAGGTCCTTAAGCTGTCATCAGTCCCCAGGGTTCTTCATGAGTATTCGATCCTAAGATTTAAGGAGACATCAAACTCTCTCTTCCTTGTGCAAGTTGTGGACAAGTTTTTCTTCTGGGGCTGTCATCTTCTGTGGAAAGATATGATCTGAGCTCTATAAGCCATTTTGTTTATTCTAGGCCCTTAGGGTAAGTCTGGCATGTATACTTAGACAAAAAGAAATGTAGTGATAAAAAATAGGAGACAACATTTTTCCTAGTCCATTTATTACTCAAATAGGTTTTCAGATTCTACCAATAATTCTTATTAGTAAGAAGCACTATCTCAAAAATAATCAGTGACCAGGAAACAGAAACAAGATGATATTTATTTTCTTTCATTTTTTTCATTTTTTTTACATTTATCTCTCTTTCAGAAGTTTAAGGGGGGCTGGGAAGGTGGCTCAGTGGTAGAGCGCTTACCTTGCATGCTCGAGGCCCTGGGTTCGATTCTTCAGCACCACATAAGAAAAAAGAAAAAAGCCGGAAGTGGCGCTGTGGCTCAAGCAGTAGAGCGATAACCTTGAGCTGAAGAGCTGAGGGACAGCGCCCAGGCCCAGAGTTCAGGCCCCATGACCGGACCCAAAAAAAAAAAGAAGTTAAAGGTGTCATTGAAAAGGAGGGACAAAGAATGAACATGTGCAACATTGAAACTTTGATCTCTAATTAACCATTCAAAATCAAGACATGGAAATTTGGTTCAAGTCGTAGACTGTTACCCTTGATTAAAAAAAGCTAAAGGTCATCTCCCTGAGTTCAAGCCCCAGTATTCACACACACACACACACACACACACACACACACAGACACACACACACACACACACACACACACAGACACACACACACACACACACACACACACACACACACACACACACAAACACAAACACACACACACACACACTAGTCCTTAGTGCTCCGGATCCTGACATGGAGATCAGCCTTTTCCAGCTCAATTTATCCTAGTTCTGGTAAGGACAGCTATTTAAGCTGAAGTTTGGTGGATAATAGTCATTCCTTCTCATTCTTTTTGCCTGTTGGTGTTGTTGAGTCCACTTCAGGGCAAAATCAGTGCCTGACACCTACTTGCTGCCATGGCAAAGTTGGCTGTGACATCCTAGATGTTATGGCCATTTTATTGTGAAGCCGTGTGAGGACACCCAACCCCACACAATTTTCCCCAAGGTATGTGTCTCCTTTGCCCAGAAGTGCATTCAACAATTCAGCAACCAAAATATCACCCAGTTCCTGATAAACTCAGAGTATGTTTCTATTTCCTTTAAAAAAATTCGACATGCCTTTGATAATTTGTCATTGAATTACTGAAACAGAGTATATAATTTTATGTATTTGTAAGTCTTTGACCATCTTTCTTTAGCTCTTGTCATATTTCTATGTGTTTGCAGCTTGCGAAGGGAAAAAGATTTAATTCAATATAGTCAGACTATCGTTCAGAAGGATCTTTTTAGAACCTTGTGGAGGGAATGCCAACTTTCCATCTGGTGTTCTAAAGATGGCCTTCTTGGTACAGGAACTGAGTACACAGTCAAGATAAGAAGCTTGTCCTGATTTCTACTGACTTTCCTCTGTGGTCAGGGAGTTTGATCCCATGGCATATGTTTGTTTGCTACACTGGAGGGCCCATGCCTCCTCTGAAAAATCTAGGGCTTGGGGATAAGAGATACTAAAACTCAAAACCGAGCTTCCTACATCAGTAGGATTACAGGTTTGAGTCTCATGTACTCAACTTTTTTATACATACTAAACTCAGTTTCATTATATTCACTTTCATTATATTCACTTCATAGACAGATATATACAAATATATGTATATAATATTTATGTATAATCAGTGTTATATCTAGAAACACACAAATATATATTCATATAATTATAATCAAATTATATCACTACTTTCTCCAATAACATTTACACTAATGTTTTGTGCAAAAAACACGCAATTCTAAAATTTTAAATGCCTTTTTACTTTGAAAAATCATATTGAATCTTATATATTACATAATATACTATGTAGAACATAAAGAATATAACATGTATTTACATATAACTGATTTAATTGTGGAAATTTTTCCTGATTTTGTGTTTGTTCATCTATGTAAGCCTTCTTTCTTCTATTGATGATGGCTTTTACTTTCCAGTATACATATCTCCTATATATTGTGTCAAATATTTTCAGCCCAAAGTAGACTTTTTATATTATTGGAGCCAAATTTTCCTTCCATATTTGCTCAAGGCAAATGAATGCAATGAAAATGTATACAGATTTGAACTCATTGTTGGAAGAGAGTCCCACTTAACGCTATAAGTATTGTGGTATTTGTCCCAATTTACAGAATAGCTTTCTAGGACATCTGATCTGCTATGTCCTAGACCTTTTGTAGCCACCTTATCACCCCATACAGGCATGGCCTGGCTTCCTTCTCACTCTTGTTGCATTTAACAGCTCCCATTATATCCAGTAGGCTCTCTTCTACAGCCCCCTGTCACTCTGCTTCCCCGCCTCCAGAACAGGTATGCACGATTCTTCAGTTTGTAGGTTTAAAAAGAAATATATTTAGGATTCATGAATTCTAGAATATGTCAAAAATATTTACATATTAATAAAGTTAGAAAAATAAATAGAATGAACCTTTTACAAAAATCAGAAAAAAAAGAAAAATAAGGATTTTCTTAGGAAGGGGAGAAGGAATCTCAAAATCTAGATTGGTCTCTAAGTTACCTTCAGACAGAAATTCTGCCTCAGAGTCTTCAAAGGGATCTACTTCCTCAATAAAGACAGGATTTTCTTCCTGAGTCCAGGGAGGGACAGATTCTAATTTATCAACTGGAAATTGGATCCCTTGCAAGAAGAGAGATTGGTCTGGGTATTCTGTGAGGAAAGATTCCCTTTCCTCAACTGAATCTAGATTTTGGACCTCACTTATTGGTTTTCCTAAACATAGACTGGAGTCATTTTCCATTAGCACATATTTAACCATCACACCAAGAAGTGTTTTTTTGTTGACTGATTTAGAGCTGATCTAGCTGGATTGTGAACATCAATGGAAGACATTCTGTATCGTCTTCTTCCTTGGTGGTATGTGTAGATACACCTGCATCACATGTGGGGTTCAGAATCAGTGGGATGTCCACAGGACTCAAAACCTACTTTGGCCTTTCTACAAATTGAAAAACACCCTCTACCTTCACAGGATTTCTGGAGATCAGCGATGGCTTCCAATCTCCATCAGTCACCATAGACGACATCACTGATGGGTTCTTTACCTGGAGTTCTGCAGAAGCTTTTCTACGGTGATGCAAACCTGAGAATGAAAATAGGTACAGGAGTCTTTGAGTAGACCCTCGTAGTTAAGGTGTCACTAAACTTCCAAGATGATCTAATAGGAGAAGCAGTAGGATTTGAGTTGGGACTGAACACTGATGAGGAGGTAGGCTTTTTCTAATGAGTGGCTACTTCCAAGTTCTTTCAAAAGGAGAACAGACATTACCTGGCAAAGAATATCCATAAAAGGAAATTTTGCCAAGCTGGGGAGTACTAAGGGCTCTTGGCCAATCAGAAACATCCCTAGAGACTCAGGTTCCATCCCTACTCACAAGCTCTGGGGCATCTAAACAAGGACTTCTTCCTCTTTTTCTTGGTCTCATGGGTTCCTCCAGCTGGTCCAGAAAAATATGTAAGCGGAAGAGCAGGTCTGAAGAGGCCATGATGAGGTTGGCATTCTGTGTAAGTTCTTTCAGGGTGTCATTGTTCTTGGGCTCATAGAAATCATCAGGGTAGAAGTCCATCCACATGGGGAGGATGAAACAAACAACGCTGTGGGCAGATTGAGTGTTGGGAAGTGGAAAGAGACTCCTGCAAGCAGGATGCTCCTCACAACCCACTTCTAGTAATTTCTCAAATATAATCCTCTAAAATTCTCCCTGTAATAGGAAGAGAAATTTTTTCCCCACTGGATCTGACTTGCTACACACAGCCCTCCCTGTCATCCATGAGAGTCCAAAAGCACAACCACAAACACAACTGTGTAATCTGCTATCCACTGATGTGCCAAGCCTCAACCCCCTGTTGAAAATCACAACTGGTGTTCAAAGAAGAAAGTTGAGTTTGATTCAGAAACGTCAAAGATACCAAGTTTTCAAGGATAGAATTCTTTGTGCCAGCGTCCATTTACTTCTTCACTTGTTCATCTTCTTCTCAGTTATGGTAGAAGTATCTGTACCAATGGGAGGAGAGAAGGAAGTTAACTCTATGCTTCTCCTTTTCTGAACTAACAGGACACACATAGGACTCGCTAAGTCCCACATGGTAATGTAAACATGACACACAAAATTGCAGATATGTATATACAACTTCATGGTAATTCTGTGAAGATGCTTATGTGCATCTGTCCAAATAAATGCACAATGGCTCATGCCTCTAATCCTACTAATCCGGAGGGTGAGATCTGAGAATCACAGTTTGAAGCCAGTCTAGTTTGTAAAAATCTAAATATACTTATCTTCAATTAACCAGTCAAAAGCCAGAATTGGACCTGGGGCTCAATTGGTAGTGTGTTAGAAATGGAACAGCACTCAAGCCCCCAATTAAAGTAAAAGTTGCCTCCTTTCTTCTGTCTATATTCCTTCAAAGGCCTCAAAGATAGTGATTTCCTAGGTGAGCGTTGACGTTGGGTGCCACTTGCTCCTTCCTTAAATCCTTTTCTCTCAGCAAGCAAATTACTAAGGCTCCACTAGCTTATGAGGCACATGAAATATTCTGGCAGCCCAGTCCTAAGGAATTAGCCAAAGACTGCACTTCTTTGTCTCAAGCCAAGCTCCTTTGACTAGACCCCAGTGAAACTGTCTCAGAGATGTACCTAGTATTCCAATATTCTGCCAGGGGGTATCATCAGCCCTGGGTTTGAAGGAGGAACACTAACTTCTTTTGTTTGTCATGGGGCTTGAACTCTGGGCTTGGGTGCTATCCCTCAGCCTTTCAGCTCAAGGGGAGCACTCTACCACTTGAGCCACAGCACCACTTCTGGTTTTCTAGTGTCTTATTGGAGAGGAGTATCATGGACTTTCCTGCCAGGGCTAGCTTTGAACCGTGAACCTCAGATCTCTGTCTCCTGAGTATCTAGGATTACAGGTGTGAGTTACTGGTGCCTGGCTTAGGAACACTAACTTTTTTGTTTGTCAGGGCTTGAACTCTGGGCCTGGGCCCTGTCCCTCAGCTCTTCAGCTCAATGCCAGCACTCTACCACTTGAGCCACAGCACCACTTCTGGCTTGTTTTCTGCTTATGTCGTGGTCAGGATTCGAACCCAGGGCCTCATGCATACAAGGCAAGCTCTCTACCACTAAGCCACCTTCCCAGCCCAGGAACACTCACTTTCAGAATATCCAGCAACTGCTCCATTGTCCTACACTCTGTGAAGTGGTGGAGGAAGTTTCCCACATAGAAGGGATCAGCTTTCTGGTAGGCAGGGACAAGGTCCATTACCAGAATTTCCAGAAAGCCTGAGTCCAGGCTCCATACATAATAAGGCACATTCAGGGTTTGGATGGACTCATTGTCACACTCAGGTGGTAAAAAAGAATGGATCTATGAAACATGGAAATGAGAGTACACTTCAAACTGAGTAATTGTAGTAGAGTGGATTGAAAAGTGCACAGCAAATATTTTCTGTCTACACATATAAAAGCACATAAGAAGAAGTTTCTAGTGTGGGCTAGGATGAGATTAAATAGGTTTACTGTCATAGTTATACCTGGCCTGAATTTCCTTGTGATTTCCTTGGTTTCTTCTTATAAAAAGTCCTGAGACATTGGATTCGTGGTTGGGCACTGATCGAATGTCTGCAGCATCGAGTGAGGCACTCACACCTCTCATGCTTGAGACCTGAGTCTCTTGACTTTGAAAACAGTACAGGAACATCTTTCTTGTTCCTGAGCCACAGGCCAAGTGAGCTGGCTTGAGCTAACTGTAGGTTATAGTTGCGTGGCTCTCAGAGATCTATATTCTATTCCATTGTGAGTGAGGTAGTGTCATCTCTCAGAGCCCAATGATCTAAGCTGCTTGCTCACATAAGACCATCCCCAAGACAAACTGGAGGCTGAAATCTCCCCTCCCACATCAATTTATACACATGTGGACATTGTCAAATCCCAATAGCCTCAGCTAGGCCTAGATACAGGCATGTCTCAACCTCAAATAGCCCTTCCTAGGTCAGATCCAGGCCTTATTTGTCACTATTCCTCTCATCCTGCACAAATCATTTTGCCTCTCAGGGCCCCCTCGGCCTGCCATGTGCTTCTTGCATCAATTTTTGACATCTACTTCCTAAGACATTATTAGGTTTTTGTTTCCTAATCTTACTTGCCTTTGAAACCCCAGTGTGCTTTCATCTGGAAAAAAGGCAAGTTCTTAGCGGTGGGAAAATCAAACAAGTATTGGAAAACACATGTATTGTTACACATATAGACAGACATTTTTACAGGTGTACATTCTTGTAAGATAAAAGAGTATTTTTGAATCTTTTGTCATATTTTATGACAGAGGGGAAGGGGAGAAGGGAAGAGGTGCATTGTTTTCTCATAATTCAATGATTTTTTTTAAATAGTATAGTTGAAGGAATGTAAGATTTAAAGATAAAAACCCTGCTCCTGTTCTTTTTATAAGCTAGTCGTTTATAAAGTATTCCTCACTAAAGTCTTGTCGTCTGTGTCCCATGAACTATCCTCCTCCATCAAAATAATCAAGGAAAATCCTTCACAAGTAAGTAGACAGTTGTCCGATCTCTGGATAAGTATTTAAGGTACAACTTTGCCTGGTAATTTGTGCGTGTACAAGTGTGTGGGAGTATGTGTGTATGAATGTGTGTCTGTGCATATTTGTGTCTTAGGGCTTGAACTCGGGGGCTATATGACAATCCCATGCTTCTTTCCCTTGACCTTATTGCTCTACCAATTATACTACAGTTCAGCTGCAAGCTTTTTTTTTAGTGAACTAGAGAGGAGAGACTCATAATATTTCCTGCTCAGGCTGTCTGAACTAAATATCAGTTATCAACCTCCTGATTAGCTAGAGTTATAATTATCAGCCTCCAGTACCTGGTGATAAAGCATTGTTAATGGAGGCAGTGGAGTTGCAAGTTTCAGTCCGGCTTCAAGACACTATATCATAAAACAGCAACAGCAAAATCCTATATCAAAATACAATAATAAGATGTAATTACAATACAATATAGTGATATAGTCTGCTAGCATAACTTTCAGGAAACCTTGGTTTTAATGATTTAGCAACACAAAACCAAACAAAATGTGCTAATTTTAGGAGACTCAACGATTTTTTAAATTCCATCTTAATAATTTCAAAACATAAGAAACAAGAAAAAATTCATACTTATGAGAATGTAAAAAGATTAAAAGATGGCAGATAATGAAATGGAAAATTCTACACTGCAGGAAAATTATTGTCATGGTGAATATATGGTGGTATTTTTATGGTGAATATATGATAATGTTCTTCAAAGCAGCAATAGATAAATATATATTTACTACACATAGTCTAACTTGTCTATATCTATCAACATTTAATCTTCTAGTGCACATTATTAATGTATTCATGTTTATGGTATATTCGAAAAAGTGACTAGCAGAGTGAGGAAGTTACCAAAATATATTAGCTGCAATGTTTTAGGAGATCAACTTGCTAATTATATTGACTATTCTATATATTAAACATGTAATGTGTTACCATTTTATCTCTAAGTATGTACAAACACTACTTCAAACTGAAACGGAATACAACAAGGTTTTGAAGGCATATGCCTGTAAAGCTAGCCTTTTGGGACATCATTTCAAGACCAGTGAAATTTTACCTGCAATGATCCCCACCCCTGGCTGTGCATGATGGAATACTTCTATCACCCTGGTCCATGGGGAGGTGAAAGCAGGAGGATTTCAATTACATGCCATACAAGGCAAGAACTACCACATGGCTCCCTCTCAACCAAAGAAGGCTAAACACTGGCTAGAACCTATATCCCCCACCAAGGTAAAAATAAAAATAAGAGCATTGTAGTATAAGAAACAAACGATATTAAATCATGCCAATGCAAAGCATCATGAACAACGCACACTCGGTGTTTGTTTCTCATACCTTTATTCTTAACTATAGCTTGGATTATATATGTGAGCCAGAGACACTAAGCAGTTCATCATTATAAAATGACTATTTGAGTGTCTGCTTTGACTCCAAGGTCTTTGATCCATTTGGAGTTGATTGTGGTGCAGGGTAATATATAAGGATCTAGCTTTATTTTTCTGCAAGTAGTAACCCAATTTTGCCAGCACCATTTACTGATGAGGCTGTCTTTCTTCCATTCTTTGTAAAGCTACCTTATCGAAGTTTAAATGGCTATATGTCTGTAGGTTCATTTCGGGGATTTCAGTTCTATTCCATTGGTCCTGAGGTCTGTTCTTTTGCCACTACCAAGCTGTTTGGATTACTGTGGCTTTGTAGTAGAGTTTGAAATTTGGTATTGATATTCCTCCAGCACTGTTCTTTCTGTTAAGGATAATTTTTGCTATTTGAGGTCTTTTATGATCCATATGAATTTTTGGATTACTTCATCTATTTCCTTGAAGAATGACGTTGGAATATTGATTGGTACCACATTGAAGTTATAGTCTTGGGAAGTATTGCCATTTTCATGATGTTGATCCTTCCAATTCAGGAGAATGGGAGGTTTTCCATTTTTACATTGTTTTGATTTCCATTAACAGGTTTTTAAAGTTTTCACCATAGAGGTCCTTTACTTCTTTGGTTAAGTTAGTTCCCAGGTATTTTTTGTGGTGCTATTACGAACGGAGTTGCTATCCTAATTTCAGCCACGCTTTTCTCATTGTTGGAATACAGAAAAGCCATTGACTTTTGAGGGTTAATTTTATACCTTGCTGCTTTGCCAAAGGTTTGAATCACCGTGAGTAGTTTAGGAGTGGAGTCCGTGAATAAGAGACTACCTAGGTCTCCTTGGCACACGCCGAAACTTTCTTAAGACACCCAGAAACACAACGAATCAAAGAAAGGTTAGACAAATAGGATTGCATGAAATTGCAGAGCTTCTGCATGGCAAAGGACATAGCTAGCAAGATCAATAGATCAACCACATATTAGGAGAAGATCTTCACTAACCACACAACGGACAAGGGCCTCATATCTAAAATATGCCTGGAACTCAAAAAATTAAATCCCCCAACAACAAACCCTCAAGGAAACAACTGCCCAATAAATAAGTGGGCTAAAGACTTAAAGACATACTTCTCTGAAGAGGAAAGGAGGATGGCCAATAAACACATGAAGAAATGCTCAACCTCCCTGGCCATGAAAGAAATGCAAATCAAAACAACATTGAGGTACCACCTCACCCCAGATAGAATGGCTATAATCAAGAACTCTAATAACAACAGATAACAACAGGGGATATGGACAGAAGGGAATCCTACTGAATTGTTGGTGGGTCTGTAAACTTGTTCAACCACTTTGGAAAATATTATGGAGGTTCATCAAAAGACACCACATAGAGCTCCCCTATGACCCAGCAATCCCAGTTTTGGGAATTTACCCAAATGATCACAAGACCATACCAAAGCTACCAGAACAACTATGTTTATTACAACATTATTTACCATAGCTAAGATGTGGAACCAACCCAGATGCCCCTTAGTAGATGAATGAATCAAGAAAATGTGGTCTATATACACAATGGAATTCTATGCCTCTATCATAAAGAATGACATTGCACCATTTGTTAGGAAATGGAAAGACTTGGAAAAAATTATATTAAGTGAAGTAATCCAGGCCCAAAAAACATAAGTGAAAGAAGCATAAGTCCCTTGTTTTCCCTTGTTTGCAATAACTAGTATATTTTTGAGACATGCAGAAAAGGTCAGATAAGTTGATGTTGGATGAGATATACCCCTAGAGAAAGATTCAAATACTTTTTTTCTTTCTTGCGATTATTTCAAAGATATTCATAAGATGATTTCTTTGTTGTTTTGTATGTCCTTTCCCCACAGTATATCCACTGCTTTCACTGTATTTGATGTTGGTATAATTTGTGGAGGGGAAGGAAAAAACACATTTTTAAAAAAGGATACAGGTGGACCCATTGCAGCAATGAAATATACAAGCCAATATTTTGAAAATCGAACTTTACAACTTTGGCCAAGAGGGGTGAGAAGTGGGGGTGGGGTGGGGAGGTGTGTGGTGGAGATAAAAAGGTATGGGATGGAGAAACAAAGGACAGGGCAACAATGCTTGATAAGAAATTTATTCAATAACTTGTCCATTTAATTGTAACTTCTCTGTATGTTATTTTCACAATAAAAAAAGTCTATGTGAAGCCAGGTGCCAGTGGCTCATGCATGTAATCCCGGCTACTCATGAGGCTGAGACCTGAGGATAGCGTTCAAAGCCAGCCCAGGAAGAAAAGTTCCCATAAGACACTTATCTACAATTAACAACTCAAAAGCTTGAAGTGGCTCCATGGCTCAATTGACCCAGTGTTAACTAACTTTGGCACAGAGTCTCAGAGTCAGTGCCCAGGCTCGGAATTCAAGCGCCACAACTGACAAAAAAATAAACATATAAATGTCTGAATTTCTTGTGAATTAAATTGACAGCTCTGGTATACAATTCTACAGTATACTACAGATTTCATTATATTTACGTTTAGAAAAAGTAGCAGCACTTGAATAAAGGACACTTTTTCATAAACTAGGGCAGATTGGTCTCTAATTAGAGGAAATTGCTGGGCTCATACATAATACTTTTGGTTGGTTTTTGTTTTGTTTTTAGGACAGGATGAGAAATCTTATTTCTACCAATGGCTATTTGGATATGTATGACATCATTCACAGGCCATGCAGAATTAATAGTAAAGACAGGACACAGTAAACTTGCAGTAAACTTATTTGTCTTTATGTGATATTCCGAATGATTTGTTTAGCTTATTTTTCCCTATGGCCTATAGTTTCCTATTCGTGCCTTCCTCAAATACAAGCATTTTCCACCAATTCAGATTTGAGCCAGGCAATATGTAGTATTAGTGCCAAGAGGTGAGGAAAATTGTAACACAACCAGGAAAGCATGAAACCAACTCTATATTAGCTGGACACTGGGGACTCAGGCCTAATCCTAGCTACTCAGGAGGCTGATGATCACTGTTCAAATCCAACTGGAGTGAGAAAATCTGTGAGACTCTTCTCTCCAATTAACAACCAACAACCATAAATGGAGCTGGGGCTCCAGAGGCAGAGTAGCCTTGCTTACAAAAAGTCAGAGGCGAGGGCTGGGAAGATGGCTCAGTGGTAGAGTGCTTGCCATGCATGCATGATGCCCTGGGTTCGAGTCCTCAGCATGTCATAAGCAAAAAGAAAAAAAAAACATAAGTGGTGCTGTGGCTCAAGTGTTAGAGCACTAGCTTTGAGCTGAAGAGCGAGGGACAGTGCCCAGGCCCAGAGTTCAGGCCCCATTAACGGACCCCCCCAAAAAAAATCAGAGGCAGCACCCAATCTTGAGTTCAAGCAGAAGGTCAGGCACAAAAACAAAAACATTCAACACACACAAAAAAACAGAAACTGGAGAAAGCTCAGGAAAGGATGGCCTTGTCTACAAGACAAATGTACACATTACATGAATTGTGAAATGGTAACCTCACTGTACAATTAGTAATAATTACATTTTTAAAAAATCTGAGAAATCCTGTAGCCATTAGCCCTTATGATGTGCATCTACTTTCTAGGATTTCAAAGTACCATCATCTGAGCTGGCAACACACAGGTTGTAGCCCGGGGTGATTAGAAAATATGAAACCAGAGATCCTTTCATATTGTCACGACAACTCTTATTATTTTAAGCAAAAAAAAAAAAAACACAGAGGAAAGTAAACAAAATAGATGTTATGGTGAATTAAGCTGTTATTAAGGATTCCTGGCAGAATTATAATCTTAAATGATGAGTTAATGCATGTGTTTTCTAGATACTGAACTCACATGTGTCACTAAAATATCCATGGATTCATAACTAGAAATTCTGAAGTGTAAAGCATACTAATTAGTTGAATTTCATTAGGTAACCAATGCCGAGAACACAACATGGTATTAAGCCAGGTAAAGTTGTTTATTTACTGAACTGCTGCCCATGCCATACATGGTGGAAAGGGATGTACAAAAAATAGGGCGACTCAACCTCGGGCCTGGATGTATCTAGGCAAAGGATCGGATGAGGTGTGGCAAGGTAGGGGGAAAGACTAGCAATACTGCATCTGGATGTGACTTCAGGGCCTGGGATTCACCTCCAGTCAGATGGAAAGTGTGATCAGAGGCTGACCAGGTCGTGACTTAGTGAGAGGAGGAGGTGGCTGCCTCCAGGTGTGCCAGATACCTAGATAACACATAAAGGGTGGAAACTTAGCGAAGAAGTGAAAAGGCATCTGCATAGGGTCTGCATGGCCTGGGGCAGACCTAATATTAAATACACGTAGTACTGCCATGTGACTCCAGACTCTAAAAAATTCATTCTCAAACATTTTCTTTCTCTCTTTCTTTTTCTTTCTTTTTTTCTTTTTTCTTCCTTCCTTCCTTCCTTCCCTCCTTCCTTCTCTCTCTTTCTCTCTCTCTCTCTCTCTCTCTCTCTCTCTCTCTCTCTCTCTCTCTCTCTCTCTCTCTCTCTCTCTCTCTCTCCTTTCTTTCACTCACCCTCTCTCTCTCTCCTACTTCAGTATTCTCAACTCTCAAATATTGAACACTTGCTGAGTTGAACTCACAGGCTGAGAAGAGCAGCTCAATTAGTGAATGTGAACTTTAATTTAATGTTCCTTTATACCTCTACCACAGATCACTGGAATCAAATCATGAACACTCAGCAGCATGGAATATTAAGGCATTTAGGGGAGTAAGTAAAGCAATCAAGCTTACTGCATTCTGTGAAGTCCAACCTAGGAAAGTGTGGCAGACTCCTCCCTCCTCTTGAGCAATCTCAGCCCAGTTTCTGCATCAGGAGAGTTGACTGGCTCCATGTGAGCCAGTTACCTAAGTGGCAAAGGTACTTGACAGAGACTTAGTCTCTGGTTGTGCTGAAATTAATGGCATGCTTCAAAATGATCCACTAATTTGTTGAGATTGGGACTTCCTAATTTTTTGGTTAGCCTATGATCAAATGGTGATCTATTTATTTCTTATTTCTAACCACGATCAGACCACTCAAAGTCTTTATCACACATGGAAGACATGAAGTTGATTTTCCCAAATGACATACAAGTTGACAGACAGCAAAAGTAAGTCCTTAATTTTGGTCGAGATGTGTTTTTAATGTGAAACAAAATTACTTAGCAAAATATCTGACTACTGTGATTATACTTGCAAACTCACCCTACATTTTTATATCAAATCACCTATATTAATCAATGATTAACTCAAATTACCTGTAATCATTTATTTCTGTCATATCTTTTAGAAGTAGGCAGAACTCACACCATAAAATAAAGTGGTAGAATTTGAGAGGATCACAGTTCTGAATCAGTCAAGGAAGGAAAAGAAACACTCATATCAACATACTAGGTAGGGATATTGGAATGCAATCATAATCCCTGCTTTCTGGGATGGGTGCAAAAATTGCTACTATAGGAGTAAAGTAACTTAAATGAGAAAGGATTGATGGAGTGGCTCCAGTGGTGGAGTACCTGTCTGGCAAACAGAACATCAAAACTCAAATCAACTTCCTAATGATAAAATAAGAAAAGGAAAGAAAAAACAACAATACTGACCATGTGTTCAATGTAAAGATTTACACTAAATTATCATAGTAATAAATGTCATCATTTATTTCTAGGGCTAAACATATTTTCTGTTAAGCCTAAATGAAAAAATAGCACACTATATATAAATCTTTGGTAAAACACAGGTCTAGCTTACAATGATGAACACTTAAGTTTGCATGTCCAGTGGTGTTGCAGGGTTGTTAAGGTTTATGGAAGTCCATCCTTTTGATGAACTTGACATGATGAAATTACCTAACCATACATAACCAGACAGTTTACTGGACAGATACTGCTGATACACACACACACACACACACACACACACACACACACACACACACACACACACAAACACACACACACACATACACACACACACTTGTATGTATTTATATATTAACATGTAAATAAAAATAAAAAATTTGTAATGAATAAATTAATTGAACAGATACCTTTCTTAAAGAATTATTTTATCTGAACCAATTCATGTCTTCAAGTCTCTAATGCTATATCACATTTACATAGTTGCTGATCGCTTTCAGCTTTTTTAGGATATTGTTTTTTCTTTGTTTTTCAGATGAAAAAAGCCTGCCAATAAACATACTTGTATGACATTCCTTTCTTTAGAAAATGAAAAGCACGTTGTGTTATGTGGCTCTATATGAATCATCAAAATATATTTTTTATAATTTCAAGTACATATTGTCTTAGACTTAAATCTCATTCATTCTCTTCCAATAGTATCTATGGGAAGGAGAAAATGAAGGATCATACTGTTACTTTGGGAGCTTTGGTTATTAATCACTGAAATAAATATTATGAAAATGAAAAAATTATTAAAAGAGATGACTTGAAAGTTATCTTTCTACACACTCATGCTACTCCCTCAACTATATCATAGAACTTAAAATAAGTACCATTTTAGCTGTGTGCCATTGGCTCATTCTTGTAATCCTAGCTACTCAGGAGCTGAGGTTTGAGGATGGTAGTTCAAAGCTATCCCTGGCAGGAAATCTGTGACACTCTTACTTCCAATTAACTACCAGAAAACTGGAAGTGGCACTGAGCCCAGGGACAATGCCCAGACCCAGACTTCAAGCCCTATGACCAAGAAAAATAAAAAAAAGGAAAAAAGAAGGAAAAAGTAACATTTTTACAATTAATGTGCACATATAACATATACACAAAAATTTTCTAGAAATAAAACTATAACAGTCTCTGGACTGGCAAAGAAAAAGAGATTAAAGTGAAATTGCCTTTAATCATTCATTTAGACAATCTATACTGAGGGCAGGCTACTGGAACTCACATCACTAATTGAAGAGCTATAACTTGAGAGCATCACAGTTCAGAACCAGTGTGCAAGGAAAGTAATAAGAGTCACATATCATCCCAAATCCTGGCATGTTGGAATGGATTTGTAATCCCAGCTACTTGACAGACAGAAATGAGGAACTTAGCCTCTGTTTGGCCCTAGCAAAATTGATAACCTATGAGCAAAGTAACTAAATCAAAAAAGAATGTTCTAATGGTAGAATACTTGTTCAGCAAACAAAATATCAAAATTCATACTCATTTCCTAAAAGAGGAAAGAAAAATGAAGAAAGAAAGAAAGGAATAAATAAAAGAAAGAAGGAGGAAGAAAGAAAGGGAAAAAGAAGTATAAACAAAAACCTCAACATGCGTTAGATGTTAATAATGACTTTAAGTAATTTTAGCTATAAATGTCATCATTTAATCCTGGACAGAGACATTTTGAATCAAGCCTGAATAAGCCATAGCATGCCCCATACAAAGCTTTGGTAAAATACTGGTCTGACTTACACTGTTGGACCAATAGGAATGTAAGTCTAGTGGGTGGGTTCTTCATAATAAATGTGTTATGATCTCAAAATGCGTCTTTATTTCTGGCATTTTACCTGAGTAATCTCACTTAAGTCTTTTCCAAAGGGCACTTTATTGGAAGGAGGAAAATCATTGATTCTGGTAGACAATTTCTGTTACTAAAAACTCCAGTATATAGTAAGGGAAGCAACTTCAAAATTATTCATTAGAGAGATGAGTTGAAAGTCATCTTTATACACACTAACTGTTTCCTCAACAAAGCCAGAGGATTTAAAATAACTAATATTTTTAAGTTAATGGGCACAAATGTGCATGATTTTTCCAGAAATAAAATGATCACTCATGAAACCTTACTAATACTTCAACGGATGTTTTCCAATTAGAGGAATCATCTTGATACATTTTCACACAATGTGTATCTGCTTGGTAACAGAACCTACAACTAGTCTAAGGCATCTAATAAAATTTATGAGGTGGTGTGTGGTTTCTGTCTGGTTCAAAGGAAGAGTTGGTATTGGCACAGTCCCTGCGGTGGAGCAGGACGGGGTTTTGAGGATGAAGGCCAGTCTGTGTAGGACTTTGAGAGAGTAGGGAGGGACAGGAAGGACTAGACTTGTGGAATAGGTGGGACTTTAGGATGGAGGCTGGCAGGTAGATGGGTTTTCAGTGTAAGAAGACTGGGTCACTGGGGAAGAGGCTGTTTGGGGAAGAGCTTTGAGAAGGAAGAACAAGGCTACAAAGAGGGAGGTTACTTAGAGGAGGGGTTCTGGTGGAGCACTGTGAGCTCTAGTAGGATATGTAGGGTGGGGTTTCCCATAAGGCAAGGAATGGAATGGAGGCAAGAGGCTGACAGAAGGTGGGGTTTCTGGTGCAGGAATATGGATCTATGAGGGAGAGGCTTTTCAGTGTCTGGCTTTAAGAGGACAGGGCAGTGCTAGGAAGAAGTGGGCTAGTAAGAGGCATGGTTTCTGGTGGAGAATGGCAGGTCTTTGGGAAGTGTGTTAGGGAGGAGGTGGGGTTTCTGGCGGAGCAGAATGTATTCACAATGTATAGAGAAGCTTTTCAGTACCAGGGCTTTGTTAAAGCAGGGATAGGATCCAATGGACTAGATTAGTTAAGACGGTTTTCTAGTGTAGCCAGACACCACTTCGAAAAGAGGAGTAAGGTTGGGTGGGGATTTCAGTGTTACAAGGCAGGACAAGGACTTTGGACAGGGTTTCCAGTAGTGCAAGGCAACTTTCAAAAAGAGACTACGGAGGGACAGGGATTTACAGTTGAGCATGGTGAAGCTTCCAGAAGGGGGCCAACTGGTGCAGTGGTTTCCAGTTAAGCAATGTGGGTGTCGAGAGATGGGATAGTGTGGTGGGAGATATTTAATGGGGGTTTTGTAGAGCAGGTCAGGGCTTACAGCCATGGGGCTAATTGGAGGAGGGGCTTTGAGAAGGAGTGGAAAGTCTACAAAGGTGTAGGATAATTATGGGCAGGGTATCTGTTGGAGTAGGGTGTGGATCTGAGGGAGCATCCAATAGGGTTGGATTTATCTGGGGAGCAATCCAAGGCATTGAGAGAGTAGGAATGGGAGGTGGAGAGACTTGTTGTGAAGCAGAGCTGGCTTTCCAAGCAGGAGATGGGCTATGTGAGAAGCTTCTGGCCAACCAAGGCTGGGCTTCAAGGGCAGTTATACGGAGGTGGAGGGTTTTTGTGTAGCATGATTGGCATTGTGGAAAGAGGTAGGGTTGGGGCTGTGTTTGACAAGTTAGGCCACTTAGAAGCAGACAGAGAGGGGCAGAGTTTCTGATGAAACCAGAAGGGACTGGAGGGAGAAGTCTGGTTGTGGGGTGGGGTATGAAAGAGAAGGGAGGAGCTTGGAGGTACTATGATATGGGATCAATGGGTTGATGAGGAAATAGTGTAGTTAGGGGCTGGGAATCTGGTGGATAAAGTGAGGATTCAAGGGAGAAGCCCGATGTAGGCTGGGTTCTTGTTGGAGCAAGGAGAGATTCCCCATTTGTTAGGAAATGGAAAGGCTTGGAAAAATTTATATTAAGTGAAGTAAGCCAGGCCCAAAGAAACATAGCTCCCATGGTTTCCCTTATTTGCAATATCTAGTATAGGTGTCAGTCAAGCCGAAAAGGTCAGATAATGTGATGTTAGGAAAACAAACCCTTAAATATGTATTTTAATGTTTTTGTTTCTTTCATGCATGTGTTTCTAACGCATTTATAAGATTATTTCTTTGTTGCTTTGTATGTCCCTCCCCCACAGTGTAACCCCCGCTTTCACTATATTTGATGTCAGTATAACATGTGGAGGAGATGGGGACAAACAAGTCGTTTAAGGATTCAGGTGGACCTGTTGCAACATTGAGAAGTACAAAATGTCATGTCAAAACCAGCTTTACAATGTCGTTGTGTGGGGGGGAGGGGGGTATGATTGGTTGGGGGGGAGGGAGGAGGCTGGGAAGGGAGGTGAAGGGCAAACAAAGGAGGAGGCTGCAATGCTTGGTAAGAAATGTATGCATTATCCTGCCCATGTAATTGTAACCCCTCTGTACAGTATGTTCTCAAATAAAATAAAATAAAATAACAAAAAAAAGTTGTTGAAGTAAAAAATTTTTTTTAAATGTCTCACAGTAATAATGGACACTCTATTGTCTTAAAATTGTGAATGAATGAAACTTTTACTCTGACCATTTTAGAAATACTAAAACTATGTAAGTAGTAATAATGTTTTAACTTTTTATAATATTGGAAGGTATACAAAAATTAATTAGGAAAATATAAACTGTACACAGATTGTTCATTCTGCAGCATCAACTTTAATCTAAAAGAATTTGAAACAATAAAATTGCCATATAGTGAGATTGTAGCATGGTTTTTTTTCCAGTCATCAAAATGGTGACTTAAACGATGTGTATTTATCTTTGGATGCATCGCTGTTAAAACATATCTAAGAAGGAAAACACTTCTATAGAGACCCTGAAGAGACTCAGAAGGATCTGTGAAATGATGTTGGAATAAAATTAATGACTAATTACAGTAGGAATTGATTTTCTGTAGGCCCAAAAATAATTTCCAGAAGAAAAGGCTGCATTGAAAAATAAACAAAACAACGAAAAGGAAGCAGGCAGGCAGACCTTGAAGTAAACATTATCCAATGAGCAATACCTATTGAGGCATGATTGCAATCTTCTTTTATTTAAGTTACAATTACTGACCTATGTTCTTCCCTAATGCCAAATAATAAAGCCATGAAAACGCAATAATCCTTTTCAAGGCCTTATACTTTACAAAAAAATTCGATGAATGTATTGCTAGAAAGTATAGATAAATGTCTGAGATGAAGAGTGAAGAACATATCCCCAATTTCAGGCTTCTCAAGATGAGAGGGGTACAAGCCAAAGCACAAGGGGAATGGACAGAAGTACATTAGTGCATACCTGTAGTTCCCAAGATGAAATAATTAATATAACAGGGGAGAAAATCAACATGACCATCACAGGATTTAACACTGGAGAGTAGAGAGAAGAACAGTGAAAAGGAATGGAAAATTACAAAGGATGCCCTTGCATATTTGGCAGAAGAGTGCGTGGCATTGAGGTCTAAACTATGTGGAGGTGTTATAGGAAACTACCTGTGCTCATTTGGTGCCACATGCAGTGAAGAACTTACGATTTACAAGACATTGAATAATCATAAAAGTCTTGCTTCAGTAGTACAGAGTTAAACCTTGATAAATTCTGTTTGGAAACACCTAACAGACTATAAAACCAAGACCAGAAGATTCAAATTGTATATAAGTAACTTGACTGTTCACAAAAATAGAGTTCAAAAAATCAAATCATATAGTGTGGATGCAAAAGCATAACATTATTAAGGTAACCGTTAAACCACACACATTTTATGGGAGTAGTCCTTATTATAAAAGATTTATTTTCCTTACACATTTTGGATGTACAAAACCAACAAAAAACAAAAGCAAAACAAAGAAAAGACAATTGGCAATAGAGCTGGATGCCAGTGCTTCCTTCCTATTCCTAGATAGTCACGAGCCTGAGATTGGAATATCATGGTTCACAGATGTCTGGGGTAGCAATCCATGAGACATTTCTGTTCAATTATTCAATCAACGACAGAGTTAAACCTTGGTTCAATACTACAGACTCAGTCAATCATGAGTGAAAAAAAACAAGCAAGAGTTTGAGGCTCTGAGTCAAGTTTCATTAGTGTACATGTGTGTGCGTGTGTGTGTGTGCACACACACAAATGGAATGAGAGAGGAAGAGGGAGAGAAAACAGGGAATATTAAGAGTTTAAGGACTATCCTAACCATATATTAATAAAAATGAGGGAAACCATGGAACCTATGTTTCTTTGAGTCTGGCTTCCTTCACATAATATGATTGGCTTCTAAGTCTTTCCATTTTATTATGAAAGGGTCTGTGTCATTATTTCTGATAGATGCATAAAATTACATTGTTTCTATATACCACATTTTCCTGATCCATTCATCTCTTGAGGGGCATCTTGATTGGTTCCAATAATGCTCCCAAAAACATAGTTGTAGATTTAATGGGTTTTAGCTTGAGATCATTTCGACAAATGCCCAGGAGTTGGATTACTGGCTCCAGAGCTAAGTATATTTGACCTTACAAAATGAAGCTAATTAAAATGAACTCCAAAACATGGTAAAAACTGTCTTTTTTCAGATGTCAACCTTGATGTCCGTAGAGTATCTAGATCTTATTTTATTTCATTTGTCTTTTACCATTGGTTTATCCCTGGCAATCTCTGTCTTGATTCTGGTTCCTTCCATCTTGTATATACATTTATCTGATTTGGAGAAGGAAAGGGAAAAAATATAATGATGAAAGAAGTAAAAAGAGTAACTCATTACAACAATGATATTCACAAGATACTATATAATGGAAATGCACTTTACAACTTTGGAGTGGGTGGGAGGTATAGGTGTGGGAAGTGATAGGAGAACAACAATGGAGTGGGTAACAATATTCAATAAGGAATGCAACTTGCTCATGTAACTGTAACTACCCTGTATAGTATTTTTGAAATAAAATAAAATTTTAATATTGAGCCTATCCTAGACAAAATATCGTTTTCAAAATAATACATCTGTCACAGACCTTGTGAGTGATTCTAAAGTCAAGCTATTAGACTTGGAAAAGGATAGATTGGGAAGCCATCTCAAACAGCAATCGAAAGGCTGAGAGCTGTGCTCTGTAAAGGCCAAGCAGTCAAGGGAAGACAGGGGTATGATTTATTACCTCAAGAGTATTTAAGTTCGAGCTGTTGGACACTAAAAGATTAAGACTTCGGAGACACAATGGATGTCTGTGTTATGGTTAGAATGACTATTGTTCCCTTCTGCTCCCTAACAATGAGGGAGTCAATTGTCACTATGTCTACAAACAATACTTCATGTTAATAGTTGTAACCACAAGCTATATTGATGTCTTTGCGGACATACCTGCAGCCACTGACCACCACCCCCGGTAGTAGAATGAATATAAAGTATGTCAAGCAGGATTTAAGGATCCAGAAGTTGGCAATGACGCTTTGGGTCCTCTAGTGTCTTCTTTCCTATCACTTCCTGTGATTTCTTAGTTCTTTGTTCAGGTATCCCATCATCTTGGTTGTCCCATAGTTGCAGTTAGTGACAGTACTGATATTCTGAACACCTCAAAACAAACTATGACAAACACTTCCTCAAAGAACATTGACAAATGTATAGGAGCACATGGAAAGATACCAAACATCAGCAGTCACCCTATGATCCTCTAGCAAGAAAGTACAATTCAGGAGTATCTTTACTTCTGATAATATGAGATAGATAATTGTCCCTAGGTATTTGGTATTGCATACATTTTCAAAAACACATATACATTGTGAAATAATGTCATTCATTTCATAGATCACAGACCATGTGACTGGAGTGATTACCCTAACATCTTATCTCAGTTTCCTGATTCAGAATTAGATGAGTGTGAATTGCCTAATTATGAGCATTTCTCCAAGAAACTCAAGAACACAAAATGAAGTGTCAGGGTCAGGCAGTTACATACCTGTAAGGATTTTACATATATTAGAGTAATATACGCCTACACTGATCAGCATTCATGGCACATTGGTGTGTTAAAATGGTATTCAGATCAGAAATATGCTAAAGCTTAAAGTAGGATGATGGGCTATACATTTTCAACGCAAGAGTGATGATCACCCTCTGCAATTATTCTCAGTGGAGAATCCTTCCTGTACATTTTACTGACTTAGCATCTATTCTGGGCTTTACCATTATCAGGCAGGGTCACACTGTACTGAGCTACAATACTGCAGCAACCTTAGCTGCCTTTGAATTTTATCTCCAATATTGATACCAAGGTCAACTCTGCAACTCTAATCACATAGTTAGTGAACACCTGGACTTTTCATGTGTGGCTAAATATTCAGCTAACACTGCTCATTGCCAGTGTTAAAGATCTCACTCCTTTAGATTTATTTTGTATCTTCTTGTATTTCCAACACTGCTTTAGATGTTGGAGTTTGAAATAGAGCTTTTAGTTTGCATTTGATTTATGGAGGTGCTAGTGGTGCCAGTTGAACTGCATATATTATAATGTAAGTAATTTGATGTTTTGACATATAAATTTAATTTTGGCAATTGAGGAGGGGAATATACATGACTCACGCAAGTTTTTTATGTGTATTCGTATTGCTATATTGTGAACTTCCTAAAAGCCATCCATGGGAGCACATGTCCCTAATCCCATCACTTCTGTCACTGAGATAAGGCTTGAAAGGTCCAGACCACTTGGCGCTTCATAGTGAGAACCTTTCTACAAAGAAGAGGGAGAGAACAGCGAAAAGAGAAAATGAAATCTTCCAACTGTTTCCTTACATTTTCTTTACACTTACCCATTGAGACCACCATAATAGTATTGTTTATGACTTCTTTCCTACACTTTTACTGTTCTTTGCTTTTTTATTTATGGATCTCTAAAAATCATATAAGAAACACATAAAAAATGTATATAAATCATATAAGAAATCATAAAAAATAGTTTGTTAGGGATATATAATCCAAAAAGAATAATTTTAGGAAAGTAGTAAGCACATAAAATGTAATGCATTGTCATTGTTGAAAACTTCAGCAGTTGTATTTTTTACTCTCATAACAAAGTTTATAAACTAAGTTACAATAGTATTCCAAATGGAAAACAGAACTAGAAACATGAAGGGTAGCACTAAAGAATGCTACTGCTACCACTAATAGAGTAAGAATGAAATTTAGGCAAAATTCCTTCAGAGTAAAAGCCACAGGACAGCCCCAACATTACTTTCATTGTTCATATGAAGAAAAGAACTTTTTTGGTAGAAAAGACAAATTTTCACAGATATTAATATCAATTGGGTATATATTTCTTAAGGCCTTCAGGAAGGATGCTGTGACCATGTTGGTGGAAACTGACTTCTTTGAGACCTACTTCACAATGTGCAGACACCATTCCAAGCACTGCACTTGCATTAGGGTAATTTTAGTGCTCATGTCTGTTGTTCAAGTTAGGAAATGAATTAAGTATTTTATTAAAAACAGAAGTAGGCAAGAAGGCCAAACAAATTTCCCAAGTACCTAAGACTGATCAGTTGTCGACCTATAATTCAAATCCAGGTTTCCACCAGGCATATCTGAGGCTATTTTCTGTAACATTCATTACCTTTAAAGAGTTATGGAGTGGATGAACTCACATTATCTTCCTAATTATGGTTATAAGGGCAATAACAATGCTACAGAACATAAGCATTTTTAAATAAAAAGGGTGTGGATAATGAGAGTGTAAGTGATCTTTATACCAAATAAAGATCGGTTTAATTTCTACAAAAATACCTGAATAAACATCACTCACCGTTCACTGTTTATTATTCCTGGAGTAATTCCTTAAGGAGAACAAATCCCCTTTTTCTGATGAACACAGGCTTTTATCATTAAGTACCTTGAATACACAGGGAATAGTTTTTATGGATATATAATACAAAAGAAATAATTTTTGACTAGTTACTTTCTTGTTGTACTAAAGAAAATCTATTCCCTATTCTAAAACTTATACCAATTTAATGGATATTAGTTTTATCAGTATAAATTAGGTGTGCATAATATATGTAATGTATTCTATTACATAACATATAAATGATATATTTATAATACATGTATCATTATTGATATACTATAAATAATATTCTATAAATATTATAAATAATATATGTATAAAACTGGTTTTAGTATTATACTGTGAAGGATACAAGGAATGACAACTTTATTTAACTAAATATATTTGTATGTTTTAGTCACATAATTTATTTTTGTGCCAGTACTGATACTTGAACTATGGTCTGGGTCTTGTCCCTGAGCCATTTCACTTAGACTGGCTTCATATAGCTATCTTCATATCTCAGCCCCTAAGTAGCTGGGATTACAGATATGAATCATGTTATATATTTTTTTTATTGTGAAAATACTGTACAGAGGGGTTACAATTGCATGGGCAAGATAGTGAGTAGATTTGTTATCAAGCATTGTAGCCTCCTCCTTTGTTTACCCTTCCCATCCCTTCCCATCCTCCCTCCCCCCACACCCAATCCTCCCCCCCCCCAAGTTGTAAAGTTCGTTTTTGACATGACAACTTGTACTTCTCATTGTTGCAACAGGTCCTCATGTTATATTTTTTGAATTCCATCCTTGGCATGTTCCTACATAATTATTTCTGAATGTTCAATTATGTTATGATATTCCATTTCTAAACCAATTCTGAATAAATAACTATTTATTGGGTAAAATGCTATGTTGCAATCGAACTTGTAAGGACCATACTTTACTATCAATTTTCAAAGACATTTCTAATTTAATTCCTGGACAGATGAGCAGAGAAATTAAATTATGTATGCATAATATACATAAACTACTATATTACATAAAATATAAATGATATATTTATAATATATGCATAATTAGGGATATTCTATAATTACTATAAATATTATATTATAAAACTGGTTTTAATATTATACTGTTAAGGATACAAGGAATGTCAACAACCCTATCTTAACTGTCTCATTTTCAACAGTATATAAACTATGCTATGAACATATAACTCAAGAAAGCACACACCTCTGTAATCACGTATTCACCTTCAAATATTCTCCTCAACATTATGAGGACAAGAAGTGGCACTGTGGTTCAAGTGGTAGAAGGCTCCCCTTGAACTGAAGAACTCAGTGATATGTTAACACCCAGGTCCTGAAATTAAACCCCAGGACCGACAAAAATACAATTTGAAGAATTAAAGCATTAGGGCTGGGTAGGAGACTCAGTGGTAGAGTGCTTGTCTTGCATTCATGAAATCCTGGGTTCAATTCCTCAGCACCACATAAGAAGAAAAAGTGGAAATGGCTTTGTGGCTCAAGCGGTAGAGCACTAGCCTTGAGATGAAAAGTTCATCAAGGACAGTGCCCAGACCCAGAGTTCAGGCCCTCCTACCACCACCACCAACAACTACAAATTAAAGCATCAAACAACCTGAAGTTGTTATCCAGAATAATGAGGGCAGCATTATCCGTTTACATGACTTAGTGACTTTAAGCCTAGTTTACCAGGGGAGGTAGTGGACAATTGTGTGTTTACCAAAACCTGCAAAATTCTTTTGTACTTTCCCAAGGAGGGAGAAAGGAGGGAATGTGAGGAGGAGGGGAGGTGTTTGGTGACCTTGCCTTTTGGTGCAGTGATTGTTTTCTAGAATAAATTCAGAGAAATTCTGCTTGCAATCCTAGTTGCATGGGGAATGAAGAAGCCATGCCCTGGAAGTGTTTTTATCCTGTCCTTGGCCTGGTTCCAACCACCACTGTATAATCCAAGTACCACTTCAGGACCAAGAAGCTGTGAAGACTACTGATCCACTGGACAGGTAGACCTAACCACAGCCAGAAAAGGCAAAAAATGCAATGCCCAGGGCAGCACTGGAAATCTACACCAGGGAAAGATTTTTTTTATATTTTTTATTGTAAAAATGCTATACAGAGGGTTTACAGTTACATGAGTAAGGTAATGATTACATTTCCTATTGAGCATTGTTACCTCCTCCTTTGTTTTTCCCCTACTACTTCCCTCCCCACCTCTCCAACTCCTTCCTCCTTGACTCCTGCCCGACATTATAAATTTATTTTCGACACAGTGTCCTGTATAACTCATCGTCACAATGCATCCCCATTTCAGCATTCTGCTATAACCTTTCCACTCCCCAAATTACAAAAATGTATATAAAAGATGCAGAACACTAAATCAAATACAGTGAAAACAGGAATTATACCATGGGGGTATGAACCTACAAAAGAATCGAATAGTGCATTATAAGTATATTAAAAACAAAAGGCAAGAAAAATAAAACCACTTGTGTCTCTGACTTGGGGTATATTTCGCTTAACATCATCTTATATGGTCATATGTACATAGCCTTTGATCTTTTGTGCTTGTTCTAGACATGTACTAGTTCTTGCAAACAAGGGAAAACATGGGACCTATGTTTTTTGGGCCTAGCCTTACTTCACTTAATATAATACTTACCAAGTCTTTCCATTTCCTAAAAAATGGGGCAATTTCATTCTTTCTAATGGAGGCATAGAATTCAATTGTGTGTGTGTGTGTGTGTGTGTGTGTGTGTGTGTGTGTGTGTGTGTTTGTGTGTGTATCACATTTTTTGGATCAACTCATGTACTGAGGAGCATCAAGGTTGGGTCCATATCATAGTTTTGGTGAATAATGCTGCAATAAACATGGTGGCGCTTGCAACTTTGGTATGATCTTGTTTGTGATCATTTGGGTAAATGCCTAAATGCCCAAAAGTGGGATTGCTGGGTCATTGGGGAGCTTTACCTGGAGTCTTTTCAAGAACTTCCATACTGGTTTACAAAGTGTTTAAACAAGTTTACACTCCCACCAACAATGCAATAAGAGTCTTTTAGACACATCCCCTCCAACATCTGTTGCTATTATATTTCTTGATTATAGCCATTCTAACTAGAGTAAGGTGCAATCTCAATGTTGTCTTGATTTGCATTCTTTTGTAGCTAGAATAGTTGAGCATTTCTTCATGTGCCTAATGGTCATTTTTATTTCCTCTCCAGAGAATTCTCTAAGTCTTTAGCCCACTTAGTTATTGAGCGGTTGTTTCTTTGAGGATTTGCTGTTGGAGAATTTAAGTTTTTGAGTCCTAAGTATATTTTAGATGTGAGACCTTGTCCATTTTATGTCTCATGAAATCTTCTACCAGAATGTGGGCTTTCTATTGATCTTGCTAACTATGACCTTTGCTTTGCAGAAGCTCTGATGTTTCATGTAATCCCATTTGTCCAAATTTTCTTTGATTTCTGTTTTTTTACTATTATAATATGTTTATTGTATACAGACTCCATTAGCACTTGGAATTTATAATTCCATCGCATCTTGTAATAGCAAATTACTAGTTTCATAAAGAGATTAATTAAAAAATTAATTTCTTAACTTATCTTTCTTTACTCTTTGTTTCTGGCTCTCGATAAAGAAATTTTCTGCCTGTACTAAAAAGCTCTCGAGTTTATCCTATTCCTTCATGCAATGTTTTCATGGTGTCTTCTTTTATTTTGAGGTCTTTGATCCATTTGGAGTTGATTCTCATGCAGGGTGATATATACGGATCTAGCTTTAGTTTTCTACAGGTGTTTAACCAATTGTGCCAACATCATTTACTCAAAATGCTGTCTTTCTTCCATTCTATTTTTTTGCTCCCTTGTCAAACATTCGGTGGCTATAGGTCAGGGGACTCATTTCTGACTCTTCAGTCCTATTCCATTGGTCCTCAAGTCTGTTCTTGTGCCAAACCAAGCTGTTCTTATTACTATGGCTTTTTCGTAGAGTTTGAAATTTGGAACTGATATTGCTCCAGTGCTGTTCTTTCTGCTAAGGATTGACAAACCTAAAGCCATCATTATACTTAATGGTGAAAAGTTAAGGACATTTCTTATAAATTCAGGAATGAGATAAGGATGTCTGCTCTCTCCACTACTCTTCAACTTAGTATTAGAATGCTAGATGGGGCAACAAGACAAGATGGGATCCAAATAGAGAAAGATGAAGTAAAACTATCCATCTTTGCAGATGAGCTGGTCTTGTATTCAAAGAACACCATGTACTCCACTCCCAAGTTACTTGAGCTGATCAGAAACTTTGGCAAACTAGCCGAGTATAAAATTCACCCTCAGAAATAAATGGCTTTCCTGTATTCCAATAACGATATGACTGTGGCTGAAATTGGGAAAGCAACCCCGTTTTAATATCCACACAAAAAATAAAATACCTAGGAATTAACTTAAGAGGTGAAGGACCTCTATGATGGAAATTTAAAAACCTGAAAAAGAAAATGAAAGCATAACTCAGGAAGTGGGCAACCTCCCACGCTCATGGATTGGGAGGATTAACATCATGAAAATGGCAATACTGCCAAAGGCTATATCCAAATTCAATGTGATACTTATCAATATCCCAATCTCACTCTTCAATGAAATAGAAGAAGCAATCCAAAAAGTCAGATGGAACAATAAAAGACACCGAATAGCAAAGAGGTCTTTGTGATAACCCTGCCTGTAGCTCACAAAACACTTAATTCTTAGGTCTGGACGATTGTTCCTAGATAGTGAATTACTTAAGTGTAATTTGAACGCATAAAACATGCATATAAAAATAGCATAGTTTCATCTCATGCGAAAACAACCTTTTTTCCATCTCAAATTTATTTCCTGAAAGGCATTTTTAGAGTGAATCTATTTTCATTTTTAGATGAAAGGCTTGTAGGAAACTATGTTCATAATCTGGCTCCTCCTCCCGCACCTCAACACCTAAAACACAAATTGCACAACGTATTTACAAGAAACAATAAAAAAAACCCTGGGAATGCTCAGATGCTGAACGTTTTTACAAAACCCAGAAGAAAACTCTGCTGACTGAGGGAGGGGCTCTCTGAATAAATTAACAAACAAACTCAAAAAAGCAGCCAGGAGTACAAGATGTGAGTGTCCCTGGTTGCTACTCCATGGACAAGGAGCATGGAAGGGCTTCCTGAGCCTACTGGAGAGAGCATGGAAGAAGTTTCCTTGCCAGCCTGAGTACAAAAGTTGGCATCACCCCTCCTGGGCCTGCCTTTCTTGTCTTCTCCCCACAGCAGAACAGAATAGTTCTGTGCTCCATGAAGGATAAATATTGTACAAGCTGATCCACAGACTGGCTTCTGTTTAATCTGTACTCTTTCCTAGGTGGGCAGCCCCTGCCCTGTAGTGTATGTGTGGTCCCAGGGGCTGATCCTCAGGGCCCAGGCCCACGGAGCAGGCATGTGCTAGATGTGAGTCAGTGACATTGTGTCATTCACGCAGCAGCTGCCGGGTTGCTGCCCTAGCCCAACAGCAGGTGCACCCTGATCTTCTCCCACAGTCCCAGGAGAGGTGCCCACAAGGGTCCGATATGGTCATGCTGCCACTAGGATCCTACTTCACCAGACAGATCAGCATGCCAGGTGAAGTGGCTGCCACCTGAATTACTAATTATTTTATAGAGCAGTATTAAACAAAGTGATACACATTACTGTATGATTTGTAATGCTCTATCCTTGAGTCTCTAGTCAAAAATCATTGAACTTTATACTAGCAAGAATGGATTTTATTGTTTGTATTCATAAAGCCGTAATGTAAAACTGAAATAAAAGTACAACAAATCTCTTAACCGTAAACACGTGATTAAATATCAGAATTTGAAAAATAATTGTATGTAAGTAGTACAAATAAAGTTATACTAGAATAGTAAAATACACACAAAATATATTACATTAGTTGTATTCAAGTGTAAAATAAGTAATTACAGACAGAATTCCTACTGGATAAAAATATTACAATGGTTTAACAAGTTGAAGTGATATAGTTTATATATTTTGTTTTTATAAAACTTATTTATATCTCTCAGTTCTGTTTATCTCAATGAAGGGAACTGTTAGAAGTAGATATTATATGTGGCACATCTTGCTTCCAGTACCATGAAGGGGAGTGGCACTTCCTTTTGGGAGTCCTGGGATGAAACCCACACCGGGCCCATGTAGACCGATCAGTGGTCCATGTGGTGACTCTAAGGGGTCCCAGGACACTGCATTGCTGCTGCAGCAAGTATAGCACTTGTTGCGGTGGGCTGTAGCCAACAAGGCTCCATTAGTGACCAAACCAAGCAACCCAGATTCAGATGTCAAAGCCAGGGGGAAGGCAGGGCAGACGCCAAGTCCTGCCTTCCATCAGTGCAGCCTACACTGCCAAAACTAGGCCCATTCCCCTGCTTTGGAGAACAACGATGGTAGGGGGTGAGCCCTTTGCCTCCAAATGGAGTATCCCTGGAATGGTACCCAGAGCTGGGCCCATATGGGCCAGAAGGGTGATGGAGGAGACTACACAGCAAAGCAAACGGGGCTTCAGTCCCTCGGTGCTGCAGCTGGTGTGCTGCAAGTCCAGGCTCCTCTGGCACGGTTGGGCATATGTAGGGTTGGCCCTGTACCTGACTCCACAGGGTCCAGAAAATGGAGGTCCACAGAGATGCTGAAGGGGCTCCAGGTTGCTGAGCTGCTGCAACTGTCACAAGCCAGCTGGCAGAGGGGCCAGCACATGGCTCCAGTCCCCCGCCCCCCTTAAAGCCTGATGATGTGAACCAAGGCTAGGCTACCTAGCCCTAAGGAGGCAGACTGCATTCTCAACCTTCCTTTACCCATGGACTGTGCAGTGTACAAACATGGTGTCCCCCACCCCTCACTCAGGGGACAGGCAGTGACCCCAGAACAGAGTCTCTCTAGGATGGGCCACACACTCAGGAGCACAGAAGACAAGTACCAGCACAGCTGGAGGAGGAGAGGGCAGCAGTGGCCTCAACTCCAGCCCCATGGCTGCCAGCTGCTGGGTGAAATGGAGCAACTGAGACTGGGAAGTTAGGTGGGATGCGTGGGCGGGGTTCATCTAGCAATTCTGGGGAGCATGCACACACATCCATTCACTGCACATCCACCATAAGGGAGTTGGCCCCACATCTCAATGGGTGACCTAAGAAGGCATCCACACCCATAGGGACTACAGAAATGGAGTTTCACATAATGACTTGGAAAGGGCTCCAGGGCACAGCCTTGGAGCAATGAACAATTGGCAAAAAAAAAAAAAAAAAAAAAAAGAAAAGAAAAGAAAAAAGAAAGAAAAACGAAAAATGTCCTGGAAAACTATTCATCAATGATAACCTATTACACTTTAAAAACAGTTTTGCTTTCCTCTTGTCCTATATTTTTGCATGGGGACTTCTGAATTAGTGTCCTGTTTCCCTCTTCCTTCTCTCCTACCTCTACTTTCTCCCTGTGCTCTCCTCTTCTCTCTCGTGCTATGACCTTTCTCCTCTCTTACCCCTTCCTCCTCCTGTCCTTTCCTCTTTCTCCTACACTTTCACTTTCTTCTACATCTTTATCGTCCTGGGGGTTGGACACGCACTAAGCAAATGCTCTGCTGCTCGCTACAGACCTCCAGTCTGGACTTCATTTCAATGACACTCTATTTCTTTGCTAAAAACCCAACAAAGTCTTTTGATTCAGGATTTAATTCATTGTACATATTCTACATCATGAATATGTGCTACTTCATACAGTGTGGCTAATAGGCTTGGATTATGCTTTGGGCTTCAGTTAAACTCATCAGAAACAATGTCTTTGAAGGCAAACTAACGTGATACTGTTAATCCCACATTAATGAAATGGTTACTTTGTATCTTGCACAAGTACTTCCATATTGATCCCAGTTTAATGAACTGTCACTTTGTGGTAGCACCCACAGTAATACTAACCCAAGGATTGCTGGGGATCAGAAGATTAAGTCCAGACAGGAAAATCCATGAGATATGCATCTCAAATTAACTATTGAAAAGCCAGAAGAAAACTTGTGACTACGCGGTATAGTGCCATACTTCCACAGAATAAGCTGACGACAGGACGAGGCCTGAGTTGAAGACCTGTGGTGGGTGCACACACACACACACACACACACACACACACACACACACACGCACGCACGCACGCACACACAATTTCCCAGCTAGAGCAATACAATATCTGTTTTCCCAATGACATATCTGAGTTCCAATCCTATGTGTTTGATGTTTTTGAAAGCTGTGTCATAAACTTACCTAATTTTAATAAATGACACCCTGCTCACTATTATTTAATCCTGGTTGGAAAATATTTTAAGACACATTTTCATGTAGAAAATTGAGTTTTTTCTCCAAATTGTGACTGTCTTGGTTTATAAGAAAGAAAGAAATGT
The DNA here is from genome assembly GCF_024711535.1 of Dipodomys merriami. Classification (NCBI taxonomy): domain Eukaryota; kingdom Metazoa; phylum Chordata; class Mammalia; order Rodentia; family Heteromyidae; genus Dipodomys; species Dipodomys merriami. Next base: position 1,606,786 of record NW_027203804.1, read on the forward strand.
GCCTTTAATTTATTAGTTCATACATTAAAAAAGTAACCCTAACCCTAGAACAAGTTGCCTCTGCATTCAAAAAGCCACACAATATATATTAAATTTATACATCCTATCTTTGATTCAACTCATCTTTCTTAAAATTATTTCTAGTTTTACTCAATATCTTGTCATTTTTCTAACACGAACCCTAACTGGAACATTCAGGCTAATCCTCACACTAATCATATCCCAATCCTAATATTATTAGCAGTTTCCTATTTCATATTCATCCTAATTCTATCTTGACTTGTTATTCGAAGCTTAACTTTCAGTTTGACCCTAAATTTTCCATTTCCCTAATGCTAACACTAAACCCAGCTGGAACTGAAACCTAACTTACAACCTAATCATAGTCCAAAATTAATATTAAAAAATACTCTAGTTTTTATTCATTGGAATGAATATTCCAGTTTGCACTCTGGAGATGAGTTTCAATTTGCCCTAATTCCAACAAATTTCCTGACTCTACCTCTGAAGTTATCTTGTTCCCTAACATGAACCATTATATTATTTGTCATCAGATTCTCTTATCAGGAAACACTGTAGTTTCCATTGATCCTACCTTTTCCTGAACCACAGTATTCTAAAGCAATTTCATATTTATTTATCATCTACTTATCAATGTTAACTCTCAACCTAAACCTGGCTGGAAAACGCTCAATAATCATTACAAGAATGATCACTGAGAAATATATGTATATATATATATATCATGGTAATGCTCTAGTTACTATTCATTCCCACATTTTTGCTTCTACTTGTTAGTGAAAGCTCAATTTTATACCAAAACTTTCCTATTCATAACACTAATCATAATCAGAACAAAATACTGACACTGATTTTAATCCAAATTATACGTCAATACTAACACTTACTAGTTAGTGTTACAATAGTTTTCATTCATCCTAATTTGATTCAAATATGCCTTCCAAACATAGGTTTCTATTTTTTCCAATATCTTAGTCATTTTCTAACCCTAAACTTAATCTTAACTGGAATATTGAGAATAAATATAAGCCTAATTGCAAGTAGATTCTAATATTAATAGCAGTACACTAGTTCACATTCATTCTAATTCTTACCAGACTTATTCCAAAATTCACCATCAATTTGAGCCTCATTTTTTTTCTCCTTCACTCTAACCCTAAACGTGGCTGAATCCTAACCATAACCTTAACAGTAATGGTATCACAATTCTAAAATTTATGAAAAATGCTGGTTTTGTGCAATCCTAACTGAAATTCCACTTGTAATTCTTAAAATAATTTGCAAGTTTTCCTCAACCCTACAGATTTTCTCATTCTTATCTCTGAACCTATCCTGTTCCATAAAAGTAATCATTAAACCAATTGATCTCAAATCCTGATATTATGAAACACATTTTACTTCCATTATCCCAGCTTTTCCTGAATTCCTAGAACCTAAAATAAGTTCAAATTTAATTAACCTTTATCCTATTCCTTTTTTTTCTTTTGGTTGATTGTGGGATTTCATCTCTGGGCCTGGGCATAATCCCTGAGTTCTAGGCATAGGCATGATCCCTGAGTTCTTTAGCTCAAGGTGTGCACTTTACCACTTGAGCCACAGCACCACTTTCTGATTTTCTGATGGTTAATTGGAGATAAAATTCTCACAGACTTTCCTGCCTGGGATGGCTTTGAACTGCGATCCTCATAAATTAGCTTCCTGAATAGGTAGGATAATAGGCGCGAGCCACCAGTTTAATATATTTCTTTACTCAATTCTCAACCCCCTTTAACCAGAAACCTAATCCTAATCACAACCTGAATTAACAACAAATGGTTAATGTAAGGGAAATTGTCTGGATTCTATTCAATCACATATTTTTTTGCTTCTACTTCTTAGTGGAAAACTTAATTTTACCCTAAAGCTTATCCTTCCCTAATCCTAACAAAAACTAAAACAGTAACACTTTAAACCAAATTATATATGAATGTTTAAGATAACATGCATACTTGTTTTCATTCATTCTAACTTTGATGTCATTCATTCTTCTTAAAATATGTGGCAATTTTACACAATATCTTACATCTTTTTCTCATTCTAACCCCAGCTCTAACTGGAACACCTTGCCTAATCCTAAACCTACATATAACCGAATCATAATGTTAATATCAAGCCTCTATTTCACAATTATCCTATCTCTTGCTCAGCGTGTAGTTCTAAATTTTACATGCATTTTGAACCTAAATTTTTAAAAATGTTTTTTTATTTCCTGTTGTTTTATTTTTCATTTTTAAATTTTATTTTATTGTAATGAGGCTTACATAGGGATTACAGTTACATGTGTAAGGTAATGAGTACATATCTTGTTGAGCATTGTTACCCCCTTCTTTGTTGTTGTCCCACTATCCCTTCCCTCTCCCACCTCCATCACTCTTCTCTCCCCATGTTGTAAAATTCATTTTCAGTACAGTTTTATTTTTGTTTTTGTTTTTGGTTTATCCTGATAATCCACTGTACATCTTGAATTAAGTTGCAGTTTAGCTTAAATCTTCCAAATTACTTTATATGTGCATATATGAAAATATAATTTTATGTGAAAAACAGAAGATCTTTGGAGAAAGGAGTAACAAAAAGGAAATAGAGGGAGTAAAATCAAATATTTTTAATAGATTATGGAAAGAGCATAATTAAACTGCCACTTCTGAAAATTAATAACCATTAACAAAATAACTAAAAATAAATAAATAAATAGCACACTGCCTTCCAGTGTTCTTGAAGAGAACCATGATATATCTTGTGAAAGAAATAATTGTGTTAGATAAACTTTGTTCATGCATAATTTATATTGTTATTGGCCACTTATTTAACTTAATGAATAAAAATTTATCAAATAAGATTTCATGACAAAAACATAAATCAGTTACTTAATAAATGTTTGAGAAAAAGTTATAATCATGAGTTTTAAGAAGCTAAATTTCTATTTCCCTACAAAGCAATGATTAAGGTTTACTAACCTAGTATTTCTAGTAAGTTTAGAGAACATAATTGGCATGTAAAACAATGAACTGTACATCTTGTGTTTTGGATTTTAAACGTTGTCTTTTATTCAAATGAATACTTAGGTTTAATTTTCAAAATAAATGCAATTTTATCTCCTTTCAGAACAAGTAATTACCCTGCAATTAAATGTACTAGGATATTCAGGTATTTAAAAGCTAAATTTTCTGTTATGTAGCTCTACATATTCAAAATGACATGATTTTTCTATTTGTAAATGTCTAACCTGTGAGATTTTTTCTTCATTAATATACATTATCACATGAGGTTGTTGTGAAGGCTCCAGTAACCAGTGAGGTCAAAAACATTTCCTGAATTCTAAATTTTAAATCTAATCATTTTTAACCTTTGATTATATCATTTATTGTCTCTTCAGAGCAATGAAACTAAAATAAATACTACTTTTTAAACATTTCACTCACATTGTAAATAATATTAACATAGGTTAAACAGAGACTAATCATTTCAAACTCACCATATTTGATGATCTTAGCGTGAAGAATGTAGAGAGTATAAGAACCCTATACTCAATATTTTTGGCTAGATTAAATTAAATGATATATCTGGATTTCTAAATTGGAGTAAATCACATGGAAATAGGAAAACAAGAAGAAAAATGATTACTTTGGGATCACTTTCTTCTTAAAAAATTTTTTATTGTGAAAATATCGTACAGAGGGGTTACAAATATATGGGCAACGTAATCAGTTCATTTGTTATCAAGCATTGTTGCCTCCTCCTTTGTTTCCCCTTACCATCCTTTCCCATCTCTACCCCTTCACCAGCCAAAGTGGTAAAGTTCGTCTTTCGACATAACGTCTTGTACATCTCATTGTTGTAATGGGTCCAACGGTATCCCTAAAATTATGAAACAAAAACTTCTCCAAGAAATGTATTTTTCAATAAAATGTTTCAATTCTTAGGTAAAGTGCTTTATCCTTCAAATATTGAGGGATAAAATTTTTCTCAAAATAGAAATTCTGCAAATAATCTAATGTATGTTTTCATGCACAAAATTCTATGACTTCTAGTCTTGTTATGTGATTTTCATTATATTTTTATTGAGAAATGATTCCTAATTATATTTATTACAAACTTCTGTATTTAAACAAATCATGCCTGTACATGCTAATTTACATAATTTAATACACAAACAAAATTATATTTTTTCCTGTCTCCCACAGGTAAGGATGAGGTGCTGAAGTATATTAAATGAAAGCACTCTAAAAGAGAGTCTATGTGTCTTTCCCCTTCTCCTCCACAAATTATACCGATATCAAATACAGTGAAAGCAGGGGTTATACTGTGGAAGAGGGACATACAAAGCAACAAAGAAATAATCTTATAAATGCATTAGAAACAATCGCATGAATGAAAAAAAAAACATTTGAATACATATCTTAGGGTTCATTTCCCTAACATCACCTTATCTGACCTTTTCTGCTTGATTCAGACATATACTAGATATTGCAAATAAGGGAAACCATGGAACCTATGTTTCTTTGGGCTTAGCTTACTTCACTTAATGTAATTTTTTCCAAGCCTTTCCATTTCCTAACAAATGGGGCAATGGCATTCTTTCTGATGGAGGCAACAATGAGAACTACAAGTCGTTATGTCGAAAACGAACTTTACAACTTGGGGGGGGGCGGGGAGGATTGGGTGGGGGGGCGGAGGGAGGATGGGAAGGGATGGGAAGGGGAAACAAAGGAGGAGGCTGCAATGCTTGATGAGAAATGTACTCATTATCTTGCTCATGTAATTGTAAGCCCTCTGTACAGTATTTTCACAATAAAAAATAAATAAAAATTAAAAAAAATAAAAGAGAGTCTATGTGGACTGGAAATTTGCAACATGAGGATGGGACTCATGAGCACTTTCTACTTGGCTGAACAGGAGTTCTTGTCTCTACAGTACTTTCTTGCCATTTAAGCACACAGGGAAAGCCACAAAATTTGAAGTTCATATGAAAGAATTACACTCATAAAAGTTGTGGCAACCCTGCTCAAAAGCTCAATTTTATCACTAGTTCTTTGTGCTTGCTGGCTGATCAATTTCCCTATCATATTTACATATTATTAAGCATATTAGTCATTCAACTGGCAGTACATGGCAGAAGACTCCTGAAATCACATCTATGGCTGTGTAATATTTAGAAGATAAGGAAAAGATTATATTGATCTTTAATTCCTCCCTTCTGCCTTCAATATAGTAATTAATTGTCAAAACAATCGTATAAGATGTTAGTCTATTTTCCAAATTTAATTAGAGTTTTTTTTTTTTTTTTTTTTTTTTTTGTCAGTCGTGGGGCTTGAACTCTGGGCCTGGGCGCTGTCCCTCAGCTCTTCAGCTCAAGGCGAGCGCTCTACCACTTGAGCTACAGCGCCACTTCCGGTTTTCTGGTGGTTTATTGGAGATAGGAGTCTCACGGTCTCTCCTGCCCGGGCTGGCTTTGAACCACGATCCTCATATCTCAGCCTCCTGAGTAGCTAGGATTACAGGCGTGAGCCACCAGCGCCCAGCTAATTAGAGTTTAAGCAAGTGTTTTTTGCAGTAAAGTGATGACAGTAGTATCAGCTCTGATAGGAGCACATCCTCCCTAACAGGTAATGCTCTATGGACTGTAAATATGGACGCCACACTAAATTCTCTCTCTCTGTCTCTCTTTTTCTCTCTCTACTCACACACACACACACACACACACACACACACACACACACACACACACACACACACACACACACACACATAGTGCTGCCACCCAGACACATCGGAGATCAGTTTCATTCCTTTGTAATTATAGTTGATTGATGTTTGTTCCCTTGCTTTTCTTTGATTCAGGATCTTGCTTGGACCTGTATGTTTCCCCGAGATCAAGTCCTTTCTTAGTATACCGTGTATCTTTGTATGTTTCATGCCAATTAACAGTAACTTGAATACAATATCTTCAAACTTGACATTCAAGTCAAACTCCATGAATTCATGCTACTATTCCAAAATATTAAAATGTATTGGATCTAGGGACAGAATGCCCACCTTGTTATTTTAGAAAGAATTGACATCATGAAAAATAAGAATATTAATCAGGTACTGAGGTAAGAGAATGGAAGTATGTGGGAAAATGTAGAATACTGTATGTGTGTTAGAAATAGAGAATAATAGGCTCATTTATTGAAAACTTGTCATCCTATATTGAAAGCTCAATTTATGTATACAGTTTTCCAGGTACTTTTCTTACCTATCACTTCTGATCACAAATCTTCTTATGAATGTTTATAGTATCTTTGAATAAATCACACAATTTGCACGTACTTATCATCTTAAGGAAACACAGTCTGCTTCTACGTTTTTCATTATATGTGACAAACCCTTATTTTTTGTTTCCCTGTTTGCTGAATAAATGTATTACTGGAAACAGAATATTGACAGCAAATCTGAGTGTAATTTTCATTTTGTAAATTTCAAATATAATATAAACTTTGTATTGACGAGTTATTTTTTTAAATGAGTGATATTCATGAACACAATATTTTGGTGCCTTTAAGTCAATTGAGAATTGCTGTGGTAGTTCTTGTGTCTTTTGACTTACCCATTATGTTATTCATGTATAAACATTGCATTGAACTTTTTTATTTTTATATATAAAATAATCCCCAAGGGTTTACTTTAAAGTGATAATGGAGGGAGGTTGTCTTCTTGTTCCAAACTTTATATTTACGTCAGTGAAAGTACTAGAAACACATGATGTTTACTGGAGCAATATAAAAGATGAGAACGTATTTCTAAAGAGAATGGATTTATTGATTAAAACATAGAATAGAGTAAAATAGTCAGGTTTCTTGTTTGAGAGTGCATAAATTTCATATGAATGTAGCTCAAGATAACATTGAAAGATAAATTCATATTTATATTACTGAGATTTACATCAAAATATAAGAAATATAGGTATTTTAAGAAATTGGTCATTCAAAGCCCTAGATACCTAATGGATGAAAAATGGACTTGATAAAAAGCAGAGGAAAACAATTAAACATGCATCTATTATGATTTTATAATACTAATATGAAAGCAATGGAGCTTTTCCCTTTCTGAAGAAGAACGTTTAGGCACTAATTTTAATGTAAGTTATAAATTGTAATGAGTCTAAAGTCTTTTCTTCCAAGATATCCAAGAGTACTATACTCATCCTTTGAAGAGTAAATTAGTAATTATTTTCATTAGCTTTGCTTAATATGAATTTATTTGTAGTAAATAGGTTAAAATATCTTCTTTCTCCCAAATTTAATAACAAACATTCTGTCTCTTTCTGTTTCTTCATACAAGCCTGAAATCACTACTTCAACGTAATATAAGCAGAAAAACAAAAATAACCTGATACAACAATCGCAAATCCTAAATTATGTGAAAACATCCATAATATAAAAATAAATCTGAGGAAGAGGAAAAACAATAACAGAATAACAACAGAAAATTACCCTAGTAATCTCTAATGAAACAGAGGTTTATAGTCCTAGCAGATACTCCATTTCTAGAGGGTCACATTAAATCAGCTATAATTATAGATATGCTATAAATATGTCTATAGATATGTCCATAAATATAGAGATAATTATAAACATATCATTCATAAGAAGATTTTATACTGTCTTCACAAGAAAATAGAATTCTATGAAAAGGTTCCAGCCAGGTAGTTGACTGCTATGACTGTGTTGAACAACACATTCAAATGCACATCTGCAGTGTGAAAATAAATGGGCAACATGGAAAAAAGCAGGAACAGAAGCGTACATCAGAGAAAGCCACATCAATACACATAGACAATTCACCATACTACTGGACAGTCCGAACTGTCACTGTAACCACAAATATTAACATCACAACATCTCACCACAACTGTTTTCTATTCCTACACTTAATGGACCTGACGAAAATGCAAATCCAGAAAAGCAAATCATAACAGGAGACCAAACAAAGACCTGGCAAATCAACCAAGAACATAGAGAGTCACCTATTAAGATCATAGATTCCCCCAAAAGAACACCTCCAAATGGACAAAAGAAATCAGAAAAATACAAGAAAATAGATGTCAAGGTAGTATAATTCACACAGTAAATAACCAGGCATTTGAACAGACAATCAAGGACCTAGAAGAGAGTTATCGAAACTTATTACATATACTGCTGAAAAATGTAATTAATGGAAAGATAGAAAACCTCTACAAGGAAATTTGTGAACAAATGAGACCAACCAAAGATTAGCAAAATAATTCATGGAGACTACAAACAAAAAAATCAATAAAGTCTGAGAAGTCAAGGGAGTTCAAGAAAAACTGGATGCCTAGTTAAAAGATATGAGAGAAGACACAGCTAAGAAAACAAACCTTGCAAATCCCCCACCCAAAGAAAAAATGTACAGAGGGATGGGAAGGTGGCTCAGTGGTAGAGCACTTGTCTTGCCTGCCTGAGGACCTGGGTTCGATTCATCAGCACCACATAAGCAAAAAAAAAAAAAAAAGAAAGAAAGAAAGAAAGAAAGAAAAATCCTGGAAGTGGCACTGTGGCTCAAGTGGTAGAGCGCTAGCCTTGAGCTGAAGAGCTCAGGGACAGTGCCCAGGCCCAGAGTTCAGGCCCCATGACCGGACCCCAAAAAATGTACAGAAAGTCCATAAAAGACCTAAAACAAAGCTTTAATAGAAAGATAGAACTCCTAAAAAATTACCAACTAGATGACAGGGAAATAAAAAACAAAGTAGAATGCCTCCACAGCAAATAGATGACATAGAAGATAATCTCAGGGCCAAATACAGAATAGATCTAATAGGAAAGAGGAAAAAATCACTTAGAACAAATCCAAGAAATAAGAAATGATCTTGCCAGAACGTCAAGACTCAGTTAGAAGATCAAATTTCGGAGAGATTGGTATCAAGGAGAAGAGCAGGAAACTAAATGGATGGGAAACATATTACAGAATTCTATCAGAGAACATGCCAAACATCCAAACAGATAGGCTCATTCAGAGAAGAGAAGCCTTTAGAACAAACACAGAATTCTAGAACTGAACAATCCACCATGACATCCTAATCCATTAGAGGATCATTAACGATCAAGGAAAGGATTCTTAAAGCTGCCATACAGAAAAGATTGATTATTTATAAAGGATATACAGTCAGAAGAAAAACAGATTTCTTAGCTGATATGGTGAAAAGGAGAGCCTGGAATGATATATGACAAACACTAAATGTAAACAACTACCAACCGTGAATAAGGTCCCACGCCAAACTTTCCTTTACATTTAAAGGATAAATAAACATATTTCATGACAAAGACAACTTGAAACAACGTATCTCCACCAAATCAGCATGATAGAATTTAATCAAATATATCGTACATAGAGAAGATCAAGAAGAACAGGAACTGGTTATATAAATGTTCCTTACCAGAGTTCAAGGTAAATTTATTAAGAGTAGATCAGGCACAGCTCCTAACAACTGGTGTATAACATATCAGGACTTATCAGATATTTCTGTCAACTCTCAATATCAATGGACTTAAATTTCCAAATAGAGGACATAGATTAGGTTGCATTTAAAAACAAGATGCATCCTTCTAGTATCTATGAGAGACACATTATCAAACACATTCTATGAAGCTAGAATTAGACTCTTCCCCAAATCACATAGGGACTCACCAAAGAAAGAGAACTATGAATTCAACTCTTTGATAAGCATTAAAGAAGAACTTCTTAATAAAATTCTCACTAACCAATTTCAGCAACTACCAAAGAAAAATCATATGGTATGATCAAACAGGATTCATCTTAGATACAAGTGGATTTAATATTCTTGTGAATAAACGTAAAACAAACTATCAGCAGAAGCAGGGACAAGAAACACATGATCTTCTATAGGGATGTAGAAATAGCTTTGAACAAGCTCCAGTACCGCTTTATGTTTAAAAGGTCTGAGAATCAATATAATACTGAGTATGTATATGACACAGATAATTAGCATTTACCTCACGGTGGAAGCCTAAAGACATTAACATCAGGAATGAGACAAGGATGTGCACTCTCTCTACTACTCTTCAATATGGTAGTGGAATTTCTTGCAAGAACATTAGACAAGAGAAAAACATAAAGCAGATCCAAATATGGAAGAAGTAAATCTATCCCCTTTTACAGATGAAATGACCCTGTATTTAAAGGACCCTGCGGCTTCCTCCCTCAAGTTAGTTCAGGTGATGCTACCCTTCAGCAATGTACCAGGGGGAAAAACCACAAGAAGCATTAGTTTTTCTGTTACCAACAATGGGAAGATCCATGGGGAAATCCAAAATACAACCTCATATGTATTAGCCTCAAAAACAAATCAAATCTAAACAAAACAAAACAACAACTACAAAACTAGGAATTAATTAATTTAACTAAAATTGTGAAGGACCTATATGTGAAAACTTTAAAACTATAAAAAGGGAAATTGAAGGAGATTCAAGGAAATAGAAAGTCTTTCAATGTTCCTGGTTGGAAGAATTAACATTTTAAAAATTGCAATACTGGGCTGGGATGTAGCTCAGTGGCAAAGCGCTTGCCTAGCAAGTGCAATCTCCTGGGTTCGATCCCCAGTGCCAAAAAAGAAAAGACACACATAAAAATTGCAATACTTCCCCCAAACAATTGGCAATGCAATACTCATCAAAATCCCAACAATATTCTTCAGTGCAGTAGAGAAAGCAATCCAACTTTAATATGGAATTACAAAATTACAGATGATACAAAATGCTTAGAAATGAATTTATGGGCCTATAGTCATCTTACACACATACACACACACAGAGAGACACACAAATACACACACACACACACACACACACAAACAATGGGATTACATTCAACCATCAGAAAGATGACTTTTCACCAGTGGTAAGGAAAATGAAAGGTTTGGGAAAATTACATTAAATGAGAAAGGAATGCAGACACAGAGCAATATAGGTTTCATGGATTCATTCACTTATTGAAACTAGAAGGTGCATACAAATCTATAAGTAAACAAGACAGATTCTACTTCGTCCCAGTTAATATGGCCATTACTAAGAAAACTAACAGTAGCAAATGCTGGCCAATTGGGAACTCTATTACACTGTTGGTGGGAAATTAAACTGGTTCAACTATTGTGGAATGCAGGACGGAGTTTCCTGAAAAGACTAAACCTATATCTCCCTTAAGCCCCAGTAATTTTCCTCCTGGGCAGTAATCCAATCAATAACAAACAGCCTCACATGAAAGCTCCCAGTATATCCATGTTCAGGGCCCAGGCCCAGAGTTGAAGGACTGGAAAAAATTTACCACTGCTGGTATTTGTTTCCGCAAATATGAACCGTTTGATATAAGATAACAAATGAATCTATTTCCAATAGCTAGTTTAGGACTTAAAGGTAGTGGGTGATAAAATGGCTCCTTTGTTGAGTGTTAAGAGAAGATGTAGGCAATCCATGAAATGGGGATATGTTGTTGTTGTTCGAGGTGCTTGAAGTCTGGGCTTGGGCACTGTTCTTCAACTCAAGGTGAGTGCTCTACCTCTTGAGCAACAGTGCCTCTTCTGGTTTTCTGGGGGTTAAATGGAAATAAGAGTCTCAGGGACTTTCTTGCCCAGGCTGTCTTTGAATTGAAGTCCTCAGATCTCAGCTTCTTGAGTAGCTAGGATTACAGCTGTGAACCACTGGCACCAGGTAAAAATGGGGGATTTTTAGAAAAGAAAATCGCCCTCTTCACCTGTATCTAAATCTCAGATATTACTATTAGAACACTTCACCTTTTACTCATTTCATCAGATATTTGTAAATTTTCTCTTTTCCTTCATGTGGGAATACTGCAGTCAGTATCAATTCAGCTGGGAGACTGGATCAATTGTATGGTAATTACTAGCACCTAATTTAAGAACTTTTACATCAAAAGAAATAAAACCCTCATTTGGAATAAATGTGTTTTCTTTTTATTACAAATCTGTGCTGGATTACTTCCTAATGTGATATTGGACCTTCTATGAGAATGATGCCATTTTCTTTCTCTTCAGTCTTCTCCCACATATGGTCAAATATTTAAGAATTCAAAGATTTGAATTGATAATTGATTAAGCTGACTTCTAAGAAAATGTGAATTTCTGGAATTTGGTCTGCTGTCTTTTTTTTACATGCACAGGATTTCTATGATTTATTTGTTCTACAAGGAATTCTACTTTCTAATCTTTGTGTGACCAATATTAGTCTCTCTGATCAGACTTTCTGACCCTCTCTCTGGAGTCTCATTTGAGTTTGCCTCATAAAAATATTTTAGCTATCGGCTAAATGACTCTCAGCTTCAGTTTTTTGCCTGACTTCATGTAGGCTGTAATAGCAACCCTGCTTGGCTGTGCTTACTGGAGTGCTTTTTGTGTGTGTGTGTGTGTGTGTGTGTGTGTGTGTGTGTGTGTGTGTGTGTGTGTGTGTGTGTGTGTGTGTGTGTGTGTGTGTTTTGTTTTAGAGGTCTAGGATTACTATTCAAGTTAGTAGTTTCTCTTGGCCCCTGTGATCCCCTGGCCTAGAGTCAATGGGTTTTTTTCTAAAACTACAAAGAACAGCTTACTAAATTCCTGTTTTAATTGTCCCACAATGAGGCAATCAGGCATCATTGCAAAGCCATCAATAGTGCTTTGTAACCACTTACAGAAGTTGTCTATCAAGATGGCTTTCCAAGGTTGACTGTGAAAATTGTTCATTTCCAACTAGGCACCATAAAGTACATCACATTCCTGGGATCAAACTTTTGGAAGGAAGGGTCCTCTTCTTTCCTTCTCTTATGATAAATTAAACCGTAATATTATTCAGTTGTGGAGCCTGGAGCACATTTTCTCAAGAATATTCTGTAGTGTAAAAAAGGACCAACTTTCAAAATAAAGGTGAAAATACTTGTCTACTACAGACTGATTTATCTTGTTTATATCTGTTGATATTTTCATTACCTCAAACACATGGATAATTTATATTGGTATTAGACAAGTGGCAAAGGATTAATGGAATAAGCATTCAGTTTACTTTTGTATATCCAATATAATACATTAGCCCATTATGGAAAATTAACTATAACTGTAGAAAAATGTCAGGAATATAAAATAAGCCTCAAGATAGGGTGTGGAAGATGGCGGGGGAGAAGCTGGAGGCTAAACAAACTTTAGCATAAAAAGCAGTTTTAGTGTTCCAGTGAACAGTACTAGGCCAGAGAATTACACCAAGTGTGCCATCACAATACAGAGAGTTTGGCTAGAGAGGGAAAATCAAGGCAAAGAGACAGATCTGAGCACTTGCCAGGAGCTGTGGCAGCGGCAGCAGCTGTCACACCTGCCACATGGTCTGGGACAAATGCACCAGATGCAGCGGGCAAGCTGATTCTACACAACACCAGCAAGAACTGACAAGGAGCAGATATCTTCACACTGCAGATAGCAGATCAGAGATAACCCAGGAACCAAGACTCTGGCATCATGAGTAGAAGCCTGACATACTCACTCCTTCTCATGGATCAGAGGAGGGAAGGCATTCATCCCCCACCCCACTACTGGAGAGCTCCATCTTTGATACTGACAAAGGCTCTGCTGAGCTGCCAGTTCCAATTCAGCCTTGGGAGATAACAAGACAGCTATTTGGCAGGTCACAGGAACCTGCCCAGACCTGCCAGGCTCAACTCCACCCAGGAAAAAGTTACCCACCCCAGGCAGAGGAAATCTGCCACCTGGGAGTGGCTTTCTTCACTGGGTAAACAGAGCCAGAGGCTGCCCCTCCCTATAGCAGCCTAGTCAGTTGAAATTCAGTAAACATAAACTCTGAGAAAGGCTCCAGGCTGTGCTCTGTGAGTGTCTCAGAAGCTAGCCCCTCAGGGAAAAGCTACTGTTTGCTGAAAGGCCTCAACTCAACCCAGAACCTAGCCTCATCAAAGCATCACCAAACAAGAGAAAACAGATATCTCCCTCTTTTGCAATACTCAAAAGAGATCCCTCTCCCACTGAACTAGCCTGAGAGGAGGATCACAAAATCCTCGCTAAAGCAGAGCATTATCTGCTTGCCCAAACAAACTGCCTTAACTAACCAATCAAGCCACAGGAAAACCAAACACCACAAGCAGACCAGGGACTCCACCAAGAGGCTCGTTACTGACACAAGGGAAATACAGAATCTTCCCATCCCTCAGCCCACAAAAAAAAATCAAAGTACTTTCTTATTGTTTTTGTACCTTATTTTTATTTATTTTTATTTTTTTGTTTTTTAAAATTTTTGTTTTTATTGTTTATTGTTTTCTTCCTCATATAATTTTTATTTTAGGTGAATATATGTGTGTGCTTATTTTTTAATCTCTACTGAACTTTTGATCCTTTTCTTTCTTCCTTTCTTTCTTTCTTTCTTTCTATCTTTTCTCATTCTTTTCACTTCTTCTCTTTCATTCTTTTCTGCATGACTTAATTGCTGTTCTGCTTAACCTCAAATATACCTGTCGTCGATTATTAGATCTTATACTCCATTGTGTACACACTTAATCCAGAAATTTATTACTCAATTCAAAACCTCATAGACTTAAATTCTTTAATAGCAGTATTACCTCTTTATACCCATATAATATTTTAAAACATTTTTATTTTTCTAGTTTTTCATATTTCCTTTCTATGCCTCCCCTCCTCTCATCCCATCACCATTCTTCTCTGAATACTGCTTCTTCAAACTTGCAGTTTTTAAGGGTTTCAATTTTTAATATTAAATTTTTGTTTTTCCATTTTTTCTTGTGATTTTTTTCCTTTTTCTTCCCTTTTCTTACTCTTTTTTCTCTCGCTGCTATCATTCTGTCCAATCAATTTCCCTCTTTGAGATGAGGACATGGTTAAATCCACTCTTCCTCACCTTCCCACATCCCTCCAATCCTATTGTTCCCCAAATTTTACCTAAACCTAATAATTTCTGGTTGCCAAATTCTCCTTTGCTGTTCTTAGTCCATTAAGACATAGTTGTTTGATGTTCAATAGATTGCATCTCTTAAACCAGATTGTATCTGCAGACTTTTGACTGTGCAACTAGGGACTTTGGTTGATGCTTACCTTAAAATAGTGTTCTAGCACAAAACATGTTATTCTCATCCCAAATGGGCAGAACAAGCCTGAAAAACACAAGAAAAATGGCAAGCCTGGGGTTCTCAACTCCCATTCATGACAATCAGGGGAGAGAATAGATAAATAATAATCCAGAGGAGAGTTCCCAAAAAGCTCTACAAACAATACAGGTAAACAGGGTAAATGAAAAGAGTTAAAACCTGCAAAACTCTCAGTGTGAGTATGATAGCGAGAGAGAGAAGGCAAACCAAAGATCAATACAGGAGACTCATGAGCTTGAGGAAGCTACTCAAAGATTGATACAGGAATTTCGTGAGCAGATTGAGAACACTCAAAGAGAAATAAAGGAATGGTGTGAGCAGGTTGAGATCAGACAAAGAGATAGACAGGAATTGTGAGTGTAGGTTGAGATCAGTCAAACAGATAGACAGCAATTATGTGAGCTGGCTGAGAACAGACAAAGAGAAAGTCAGGAATGGCGTGAACAGGCTGAGAACACTCAAAGAGAAATACAGGAAATGTGTAAACATGGGGATCTTAATCAAATAGAAATACAGGAACTGAGAGATCGGGATGAGAAAGGACAAAGATGAATGGATGCATTCATGGAATACAGAAACAGAGAGCTGAAAGAAATCAGGTAGACAGTAAAGGGAATGCTCATTGGAGAACAACAGAAGGAATGGGAGTCCTAGGAAACCATAACAAATCAACTAAGTGATTTGAGAATAAATACTGAACACCAAATTAAGGAAATAAAGAACTTCTTACAAGATCTAGAACAAAGGTCCAACAAAGAATTTGAAGTCATCAAAGTCGACCAATTAGAAGGAGAAGAAATAAAAAATGAAGTAGAAAGTTTGACAGTAGGTTAGACCATGTAGAAGATTGAATCTCAGGGATTCAATACAGCCTAGATACTATAGAGAAAGAACATAAGCCCATCCAAGACAAATCCAAGAAATATGATTTATCTATTCAATTCTATTTGGAAAACACCATCAGAAAGCCTAATCTGAGGATAATGGGTGTAAAGGAACACCTAGAGTCAGAAGTTAATGGTCTAGGAAATTTGTTTAACAGGATCCTAGCAGAGAACTTCAAACATGCAAAAAGATAGGGCTATTCAAATACAAGAAGCTTTTAGAACTCCAAATAGACCAGACCAGAACAGGACATCCTACTGTCAAATTATTATCCGCACAGGATCAATTCAGACTAAGAAAAAAATCCTTAAAGCTGTCAAGGAGAAAAGATCAATAACCTATAAAGGGAAACTAATTAGAATCACCTAAGATTTCTCAGCAGAGACAATTAAAGCAAGAAAAGCCTAGAATGATGTATGCCATAACCTAAAGACAAGCAACTATCAACCAACAATACTGTATCCAGCTAAACTCTCCTTCATAACTGAAAGTCAAATAAAAATCTTCCGTAGCAATGAAAAATTGAAACAATATATCTCCACCAAACCAGCTCTACAAAGATACCTAAAGATGTCCTACACATAGAAAACCTACAAGACCACAATAAACACCAAGAAACCACACCCAAACTGAGAATCCAAGAACCATAGGAAGAACCCTGTTGTGGCAGCCACAAAGAAGGTGAATAAAAGGGCAAGAACTCCCAAATACCTCTAAGTCCTACCTCTTAACATTAACGGGCTTAACGCTTCAATTAAGCGACATATACTGTCTAGTTGGATTAAAAAGGAAGATCCTTCTTCCTATTGCCTTCAGGAATCCCACCTTGTCCATTAAAAACTACACATTTTGAATGTGAAAGGCTGGAACAAAATCTATCCAGCAAATGGGTCCAATAAACAGGCAGAAGTTGCAATACTAATATCAAATAAAATAGACTTCAAATTAAAATTAGTTAGAAGAGATAAAGAAGGTCTCTTAATACTAATTAAGGGATCTCTACTTCAGGAGAGATTACAATTCTAAATCTCTATTCCCCAAACAATGGAGCATCCGAATTTATCCAAGAAACACTACTTTCTCTCAAATCTCATATAGATCCAAATGAATTAATTGTTAGGGGCTTTAATACACCACTATCCCCACTAGATAGATCAACTTGGCAAAAACTCATCAGAGAAACCACAGATATAAAAAACCGCATAGATCAACTAGATTTAAAAGACACCTACCAAATATTTCACCCAGCAGCATCAGAATACATGTTCTTCTCAGCAGCACATGGAACATTTTCCAAAATAGACTACATTTTAGGTCACAAAGCAAACATTTCCAAATTCAGGAACACTGAAGTAAAATCGTGCATTCTCTCAGATGACAAAGGAAAAAAATTAGAACTCAACACCAAAAGCAACAAAAGAAAGTCCTGTAACATATGGATGCTGAGCAACACACTGTTGAACCCCCAGTAGGTCATGGAAGCGATTAGAAACGAAATTCATGTGTTCATGGTATTCAACAAAAATGAGCACACAAACTACTAGCTCCTCTGGGACACAGCAAAGGTGGTACTCAGAGGCAAGTTTATATCTTTGAGTTCTTACATCAACTAATTCGATAGATCTGAAACTAACAATTTAATGAGACAGCTGAGCCTCCTTGAAAAAGAGCAAGATAAACCCCAAACCAGTAGATGGAAAGAAATAATTAAAATTAAATCAGAATTAAATGAATTAGAATAAAAAATAGAAAGAATCAACAAACAAAGAGTTGGTTCTTTGAAAAAAATCAACAAAATAGACAGACCCCCAGCAAATCTTATCAGAAAAAGAAGAGAACACACCCAAATAAACAAACTCAGAGATGAGAATGGAAATATCACCACAGAAACAAACAAGATTCAGAAAATTATAAGGGAATGATTCTCAAACCTTTATGCTAATATGTTTGAGAACATGGCAGAAATGGACCTTTTCCTAGCAAATATCAACATGCCAAAACTAAATCAAGATGAGTTAAACCATCTTAACAAGCCCATACCAAGCATTGAAATAGAAATAGCAATAAGAGACCTCCCAGCTAAGAAAAGCCCAGGACCAGATGGTTTTACAGCAGAGTTCTACAAGGCCTTCAAAGCAGAATTCACACCAATGCTCCTTCAAATTTTTAATGGAATTGAAAGAGAAAGTTTACTACCAAATTCATCCTATGAATCTATAATAACTCTCATCCCAAAACCAGGCAGGGACTCATCAAAGAAAGAGAACTATAGACCCATATCTTTGATGAACATTGATGCAAAACTTTTCAACAAAATTTTGGCGAATCGACTTCAACAATTTATCCAAAAAATCATAGGTCACAATCAAACAGGATTCATTTCAGGGATGCAAAGCTGGTTCAATATACGCAAACAAGATAACGTAATTCACATCAACAAGAGCAAGAATAAGAACCACATGGTTATCTCAATAGATGCAGAGAAAACACTTGACAAGATCCAACACCACTTTATGATGAAGTTTCTGCAAAGACTAGGAATCCATGCAACCTTCCTCAGTACAATAAAAGCTGTATATTAAAACCTCAAGCCCGTATTATGCTCAATGTTGAAAAATTAACTCCATGTCCTCGAAACTCAGGAACGAGACAAGGATGCCCACTCACTCCCTTGTTCTTCAATCTAGTATTAAATTGCCTAACTACAGCAATAATACAAGATGTAAACATCAAGGGGTTCCAAATAGGAAAAGAAGAAATATAACTCTCCCTTTTTGCAGATGACATGATCTTGCATTTAAAGAATCCCATGGACTCTGCTCCCAAATTCTTCAATATGATTCAAAACTTTGGCAAAGTAGCAGGGTATAAAATTAGCCTTCATAAATCAATGGCTTTTGTATATGCCAACAATGAGAAAAGTGTGACTGAAATCAGGAAAGCAACTCCATTTGTAATAGCCCCACAAATAATAAAATACCTAGGAATTAACCAAACAAGTGAAGGACATCTATGGTGAAAACTTTGAAAACCTGAAAAACGAAATCAAACCAGAACTTAGAATTTGGCAAAAACTCCCATGCTCCTGGATTGGAAAAATCAACATTGTGAAAATGGCCATACTTCCCAAGGCTATCTACAAATTCAATGTGATACCTATCAATATTCCAATCTTATTCTTCAAGGAAATAGAAGACGCAATCCAAAAATTTATATAGAAAAACAAAAGACCCTGAATAACAAAAACAATCTTTAACAGAAAGAACAGTGCTGCAGAAATATCAATGCCAAATTTCAAACTCTACTACAAAGCCATAGTAATCAAAATAGCTTGGTACTGGCACAAGAAAAGACCCCAGGACCAATTGAATAGACTTGAAAACCCACAAATGAACCTAAAGACCTGTAGCCATCTAATCTTCGATAATGGAGCTAAAAAAAACAGAATGGAAGAAAGACAGCCTCTTCAGTATATGGTGCTGGTAAAATTGGTTAACTACTTATGGAAAACTAAAGCTAGAACCTTATATATCACCTTGCACCAGAATCAACTCCACATGGATCAATGACCTCAGAGTCAAAGCAGACACTCTGAAAACATTACAGAATGGAGTAGGAGAAACCCTAGGTCTCCTTGGAATAGGCCTAAATTTTCTTAATAGAGCCCCAGAAACACAACAAATGAAAGAAAGGTTGGACAAATGGTATTGCATGAAATTGCAGAGCTTCTGCATGGCAAAGGACATAGCTTGGAAGATCAATAGAAAGCCCACGCATTGGGAGAAGATTTTCACTAGCCATACAACAGACAAGGGTCTCATATCTAAAATATACCTGGAACTTAAAAAATTAAATCCCTCCATAACAAATCTTCAAACAAACAATTGCCCAATAAATGACTGTGCTAAAGACTTAACGAGAAACTTCTCTGAAGAGGAAAGAATGATGGCCAATAGACACATGAAAAAATGCTCAAGTTCTAGCCATTAAAGAAATGCAAATCAAAACAACAATGATATACCACCACATCCCAGTTAGAATGGTTATAATAAAAAATTCTAGTAACAACAGCTGCTGGAGGGCATACTGACAGAAGGGAACTTTACTGCATTGTTGGTGGGAGTGTAAACTTGTTCAACCACTTTGGAAAGCAGCATGGAGATTCCTCAAAAGACTCCACATAGAGTTCCTTTATGAGCTGGCAATCCCACTTTTGGGCATTTACCCAAATGATCACAAACAAGACCAAACTAAAGCTACCAGCACGACAATTTTTATTGCAGCATTATTTACCATAGCTAAGTTATGGAAACAACCCAGATTCCCCTCAGTAGATGAATGGATCAAGACAATGTGGTATATATACACAATGCAATTCTATGCCTCCATCAGAAAGAATGACATTGCCCCATTTGTTAGGAAATGGAAAGGCTTGGAAAAAATTACATTAAGTGAAGTAAGCCAGGCCCAAAGAAACATAGGTCCCATGGTTTCCCTTATTTGTAATAACTAAGTTCAGATAAGTTGATGTTAATGGAATGAACCCCAAGATAAGTATTCAAATGTTTTTTTTTGTTTTTTTCATTTTACACAATTGTTTTTATCATATTTATAAGATGATGTTTGTCTTGAGCCTCCCTCTCTTTTTCGTGTTCTTTGTTTTGTTGAATGTTGCAGATCTGATGGGAGTATTCTTCTGCTGGTGTTCTCGTAGTAGTTCTTGTCCTCAGCTCTATCATGGAATCTTGTTGTTTCAGACATCTGAGAGCTGTGATGGGAAAGATGGGCTGGCCACATTCCCAGGCTCTGGGAAATCCTCTATTCTCCCACTCAGTGACTAAGAGGTCAATAAGCTCTCTCATGGAATCTTGTTGTTTCAGACATCTGAGAGCTGTGATGGGAAAGATGGGCTGGCCACATTCCCAGGCTCTGGGAAATCCTCTATTCTCCCACTCAGTGACTAAGAGGTCAATATCCTAACCTACTCCAAAGTTTCCTCGATCTCTTGCTCACCACTCAGCCACCTCTACTTTCCTCAATGGCTGGTAGTGGTGTCAACCAACAGAGGTAATTCTGGTGCTGCAGGGCAGCATGGAATGTGGGCATGGCCAGCATTCTTGAATCCCATTGGTCAGAAAGAACCAGGAAAGAATGGGTTTGTGGCCGGAATCCTGTGATGCAGGCAGCATGGGTGGAGTAAAAATGACAGCGGCTTCGCCAGACCCTTTCACAGGGAACTCTGTCCAATTCAGTTGGGTACAAAAGGGTGACCTGCTTTACTTGGATGGCTGCACAAATTGTTGTGTATGGCTGTTTGTTGCCAGTCTCAGACCTTGAACTCAGGATCTGGGCACAGTCTAAGAGCTGCATTGGATCAAGGCTAGCGTGAGCCACATGTCTCTTCTTGTGGCTTTGTTGCCACTTAAGTTGGACAGTGGTCTCAAGGACTTTCCTGCCTAGGGTGACTTTGAACATGACACTCCTTTCACAGCCTTGTAAGTATCAAGGAGGAGTGCTGAGAGCCACTGTTGCCTGCCTAATCATTGGTCTTGCTGATGTTCTTGGACAGACCGGTGAGTTCCCTATCCTCAGGTTTAAGTGGTGGTAGCTGGAACCCACAGTTTGAATCCTGGTCCTGCCACTTTCAAATGGCAGGAGATACTAAGAAACTCATTTTATCCATATGAATACCAATGGAATGTGATGTGAGTCATGATTGAATGGGCAGTTCTTTGAATGATTCCAGTATAAAATTATATACAATGATATTATAGGACACTGATCGATTTTAGTTAATACTTTATTAAGCATTTCAACAATCACATTCATTAAATGGAGGCGGAATGAAATACCTAAGAATTGGGTGTCATATAGCATAGAGATGTCATTTTTCTTGCCAGGACTGGGATTTGAACTCATGGTCTTGGTAACTGTGTTGCACCGTGTGGGAAGGGGAAGCTTGCCTCCTTGAAGTCAAGAAATACAAGTCTGTTCCTTAGGCCTGAAATCGATCATCTGCACTAAATAAAATCCTATTCATGTACATTTTAAATATATGATTTATATTTACAGATATATGTATGTACATATTGAGTTCAGTATATTTATTCATTTTATTTTTTGTTTTGTTCACGTATTGACTTTATTTTATTGTCTATTATGGCACATAGAACATTGATTACATTGATTACATATGTTATAGGTGTACATATGTATTCTGCTTCATATCTGACACCCAGGATTTTCACAGAAAAGGAAAACATGTGTCACCATCAGCTTTTTATTCCATGATTCGTTGTTTGGGAGTTCTGACATCTGATCTCATGGCCTACAGGGACAAATTCATGAATGGGTCACTGTCAGCATGGCATCCTGGGGCAAATTGAACTGACAGGAAGTTCCCAGGGCCTGAGATTGAGCCCCAGCAGTTGACAAAATAAGAACAGATTGACACTCAGATGGTAGTACGCTAATAAATATATATCTTTATAGAGTGCCAGAGATGTCTATCCATTATTCAGTTATATAGACTACATTACTACCATTCTTGGGTATTATTATGCCTCCATGTAATTAATGTTCTTGTTTTTATCCTCACTGAAATGTACAAGTCGTTATGTTGAAAACTAATTTTACAACTTTGGTGTGGGGGTGGGGTGAGGAAGGGGGGTTGGGGAGGATTGGATTTGGAGGCGGGGGAAGGATGTTAATGGATGGGAAAGGGAAACAAAAGAGGAAGCTACAATGCTTGATAAGAAATGTACTCATTATCTTGCCCATGTAATTGTAACCCCTCTGTACATTACTTTCACAATAAAAAAATAAATAAATAAACTCTTAAGTAAAATTGGCGCCCTGAAATCATTGCATCCCTGTAAGAAAGAGTATTCTTTTAATGTTTCATATTATATAAAATGAACCAGCCGACTAAAACCATGATGTCTAATTTTATACGAGTATCATTCATGAGCAACTCATTCAACAGTGACATTTATAACATTCCACCATTATTCTTATAGATTGAAATGAGTCTCTTAGGATCTCCCATCATGCAGAAGTGACATGACTGGGATTCGACTCTAGTCCTATATTGCCCTGCAGGACTATGGCCCAATAGCCCAATAGCCCACCAGCCTTAAGCAATGCAAGGTGAAGTACCCTTTGGAGCTTTGTCATTCAGACCCAGATGGTCATGGTGCAAAATCTAAAAAGGTCATCCCACCACTTATTTTCTCTGCATCCCCCCCCTTGTATGGCCTGGAGGTCTAGGATCCCAGGATCATCTGTGGTTCCAGTGGCTGCACTACAGCCTAGGGTGATGGAAGCTGAGGCAGAGTTGCCATGACCTGAGTTCAAGAAATTGCTTGGCAAAAAAAAATTTCCCTGGCTTGCAATTGTTGCCATTTTATCTGCCAGGCTTTGGATTTGAACTTAGGGTCTGGGTAACTCTGTAGCACTGTGGATGAAAGGGAAGCTCACCATGCTTGAGGACAAGAAAGTCAGGCCTGCTCCCTAGGCCTGAATTCATGCCCCAGCCCTGGGAAACACACTATTTATATACATTGTAAAGATAGGATTTGTACCTACCTATTGATGTTCAGTCCATATACTGTTTGTTGTGGTTATCTATTGTATTTCTGTTTTATTCATTTATTTACCACTTATTTTATTGACTGTGATAACACACATTCCATTTATTATATTGATGACATCCTATCACATATATCTAGATTTGTAGACATGTTCTCTTTTATGTCTTACACCCAGGACACTCAGAGAAAAGGAAAACAGGTGTTACACTCCACTTTTTACTCCACGATCCAAATGTTGGCAGTGCTGGGACCTGAGCTCAGGGCCTAGCAGACCCAATTCATGAATGGGTGTGTCAACATGGCAAACTCTAGCCCAGGAAGCTGCCAGGCAGTTCCCAGACACTGAGATTGAGGCACAGTGGTGGACAAAATAGCCATACATGGATAGGCAGGTGGTAGTTTACCAATAAATATATGTTTGTATAGAGTGCCAGAGACATCTGCCTAGGATTCAAGTATATCAACTAGGTTCCTACCAACTCTTAGGTAGTTATTATGCCACCATTGAAGAATCTTTTCATGCTTAATAGACTATTCATGAAGATCAATCAGCATCCTAGGATCATGGCATCTAATTTTAGACTAGACTGATTGATGCACTGAGAAACTTCTCATTCAATCATGAGTTTGCTCACATTCCATCGGTATTTCGATGCATAAGAACGAGTGTATTGGGAATTCCACATATTGGTATGTGTCAGGACCAGGACTCGAAATCAGGGCCTACATTGCTGCATGGGCCTATGGCTTCCCTTATAGCCAACTATCCTTCACCATTGCAAGGTGAAGTGATCTTTGTCAGCATGTCATTAAGACCCAGGATGGTCACCTTGGAAAGGAACAAAATGTAAAAATCCATCCCGCGGCTTTCCTCTCTCTCTCCCTTTCTCCCTCTCCCTCTCTCTCTCCCTCTCTCCCTCTCCCTCTCTCTCTCTCTCTCTCTCTCTCTCTCTCTCTCTCTCTCTCTCTCTCTCTCTCTCTCTCTCTCTCTCTCTCTCTCTTTCTCTCTCTCTCTTACTCTCTCTCTTTCTCTCTATCTGTGTGTGTGTGTGTGTGTGTGTGTGTGTGTGTGTGGCCCATGGCATCCCACCACCCTGAGGTGATTGAAGCTGAGGCAGAGTTACAACAAATTGAGTTTAAATCCTTTCCCTAGAGAGTCCAGGAAGATGACGGAGTTGGAGCTGGAGTCTAAGTAAGCTCTCACATAGAAAGCAGATTTAGAGTTCCAGTGAACAGTCCTAAGTCAGAGAATTACACCAAGTGTGCCATCACAGGACAGAGATTTAGGCCAGAGAAGGAAATCCAGGCAAGGAGACACTTCTGAGCCCTTGCCAGCAGCTGCGGCGGCGGAGGCAGCTGTAGAGGTGGCAGCCGAGTGCAGCCGCCACACCTGAGCAACACAGAGTCCAGGACGAAGGAGCCAGATGCAGCAGGTGAGTGGATTCTACTCAACACCAGCAAGAACCGACAAGGAGCAGACATCTTCATCCTGCAGTTCGCAGACCAGAGACGACCCAGGAACTAAGACTCGACGTGAGTAGAAGACTGACTTCCTCAATCCTTCTCAGGGAGCAGAGGAGGGAAGGCCACCCCTCCCCACAGCACTGGTGATCTCCATCTTGGATACCGAAAAAGCTCGGAGGAGCTGCTAGCTCCAGCTCAGGCCTTGGAATAAAAAGAGTCATTTAGCAGGTCACAAGAACATAACGGCAGCGTAACCTGCCAGACTCAGCTCCACCCAGGGAAAAGTCACCTAGCTAGGGAGCCAGCCGGAGGAGTGGGTTTCTTCACTGGGTAATCAGAGCCAGAGGCTGCCCCTCCCGCTAGCAGCCTCATCAAGCAATTGAAAATCAGTAAACAGAAACCCTGAGAATGGCTCCAGGCTGGGTTCTGTGAGCTTTTCACAAACCAGCCCGGGAAAAGCTAACAGAAACTAGCCTCATCACTGCATCCCCCTCTTTTGTGATACTCAAAGCAGATCTGTCTCCCAATGAACTAGCCTGGGAGGAGGATCGCGAAATCCTGGGTAAAGCAGAGCATTTTACTGCCTGTTCGAACAAACTGACCAAAGAAACCAACCAAGCCACAGGACCACAAGCAGACCAGAGACTCAAACAAGAAGCTGGTTACTGACACAAGGGAGATACAGGATTTTTCCCACTCCTCCCAAAAAAAAAAAAATCAAAGAAGTTTTTTGGGTTTTTTTGTTTTTTGTTTTTTGTTTGTTTTTCTTTTTTTTCTCTTCTTCATCTACTTTTTTAATTTTTAATTTTTGATACCTTATATAAAATTTTTTTTCTTTTCTAAAACTTTTTTCAATCTTTAGTCTTTGCCTTTTTTGATAAAAAAAAATGTTTTCCAGAAACTTTCTTTTCCTCTTATAATTTTATTTTGGGGATATGGGAGTGGGCATTTTTGCTTTCTTTTTTGGTTTTCTTTCTCTTTTTTTTTTCTCTTTTTAAATTATCTTTTTGTTTTTTGTTTAGCTCTACTGAACTTCTCATCTTTTTCTTCTTCCTTTCTTATCATTTTCACCTGCTCATCTCTTTCGTTCTTCTTTATGTGACTTAATTCTTGGCCTGCACACCCTCAGATAAACCCGTAGTTGACTATTAGACCCTATCCCGCATTGTGTACACACTTAATCCACAAATTTATTACTCAAGTCAAAACCTCTAATACTTAAATTCCTTAATAGCAGTACTACCTCTTTATACCTATATAATATTTTAAGCATTTTTATTTTTAAGTTTTTCACATCTCCTTTATATCCCTCCCCTTCTCTCAATAAATTCACGTTCTTATCTAAATAGATTGTTATGGATTCTACATAATTTTATTAATTTTTACCTTTCTATTTTTTCTGGTCTCTTTTCTTTTCCCGTTCCCTTTTTTTTCCTCTCTCTCTAATTTCATCCTACCCAACCTATTTCCTGCTTTGAGATTAAGACTTAGTTAACTCCCCCTGAGCCTCCCCACATCAATCTATTCCTATTTTTTTACCCACATCTCTCCATAACCCTAATAATTTCTGGTCTTCCAAATTCTTCTTTGAGGTTTGTAGCCCATTAACGTATAGTTGTTTGATGTTGAATAGATGTATCTGTTGAACTAGATTGTATCTGTAGAATACTGACTGTGCAAATTCAGACTTGGGTTCATGCTTGCCTTAAGATAGTGTTCTAGCACAAAACTGGGGCTATTTTCATCTCAAATGGGCAGAGTAACCGGGAAAAACACAAGAAAAATGGCAAATCCGGGTATCTCAATTCCCAATCCTGATAATCAGGGGACAGAACAGACAATGAATAATCCAGAGGAGAATTCCCAAATAGCTCTACAAACACTGCTGGCAAACATGATAAGTCAAAAGATTGAAAGCATACAAAGGTCTCTGTATGAGCATGATAGGGAGAGAGAGGAGGCATTCCAAAAGTTTATACAGGAATATCATAAGCTTGAGGAAGCTATTCAAAAGCTGATACAGGATTTGCATGAGCAGCTTGAGAATACTCAATGAGAAAAGCAGGAATGGAGTGAACAGGCTGAGAACACTCAAAGAGAACTACAGGAATCCCATGAAGGGGAGGATGATTATCAAAGAATAATATAGGAATTGAGAGAGCAGGAAGAGAATACACAAAGATCACTAATGGCATTCATGGAATCCATTAACAAAGAGCTGAAGAAAGTCAGGGAGACCACAAAGGGAATGCTGAATGGAACCCAACAGAAGGAATGGGAGTCCAAGGTAACCATAACCAATCAACTAAGTGATCTGAGAATAAACACTGAACATCAAATTAAGGAAGTAATGAAGTTCATACAAGATCTAAAACAAAGCTTCAACAAAGAAGTTGAAGCCATCAAAGCTGACCAATTATAAGGAAAAGAGATAAAAAATAAAGTAGAAAGTGTTGACAGCAGGTTAGACCATGCAGAAGATAGAATCTCAGGGATTGAAGACAGCCGAGATATTATAGAGAAAGAACTTACAAACATCCAAGACAAGTCCAAGAAATATCATAGATCTATCCAAGACTTGGAAGACAACATCATAAGGCCTAATCTAAGGATAATGGGTGTAGAGAAACACCTAGAAAGAGAAGTTAATGGCCTAGGAAATTTGTTTAACAGGATCCTAGCAGAGAACTTCCCAAACATGCAAAAAGATAGGCCTATTCAGATACACGAAGCTTTTAGAACTCCAAAAAGACCAGAACAGAATAGGACATCCCACTGTCACATTATAATCCACACAGGATCAACTCAGACCAAGGAAAATATCCTTACAGCTGTCAAGGAGAAAAGATTAAACACTTATAAAGGAAAACCTATTAGAATCACCTCAGATTTCTCAGCAGAGACAATCAAAGCAAGAAGAGCCTGGAATGACGTATGCCATGCCCTAAAAACAAACAACTATCAACCAAGAATACTGTACCCAGCTAAACTCTCCTTCATAACTGAAGGCCAAATAAAAACCTTCCACAGCAAAGAAAAATTGAAACAATACATCTCCACCAAACCAACCCTACAAAAGATTCTTAAAGATGTCCTACACATAGAAAACCAACAAGACCACAATAAATGTCAAGAAACTGTACCCAAACTGAGAATCCAAGAACCATAGAAAGAACCCCGTTTTCCCAACCCCAAAGAAGGTGGATAACATGGCAGGAACTCCCAAATACCTCTCAGTACTTTCTCTTAACGTTAATGGACTGAACTCTCCAATTAAGCGACATAGGCTGTCTAGCTGGATTAAAAAACAAGACCCTTCTATCTGCTGCCTTCAGGAGTCACATCTTGCCCATAAAAACAAACACATTTTCAATGGTAATGGGTGGAACAAAATCTACCAAGCAAAGGGCCCCATAAACAGGTGGGAGTTGCAATCCTAATATCAGATAAAATAGACTTCAAATTAAAATTCATGAGAAGAGATAAAGAACTCCGGTACATACTAATTAAGGGATCTTTCTTTCAGGAGGATATTAAAATTCTAATTATCTACTCGCCAAACAGTGGAGCACCCAAATTTATCCAAGAAACACTACTTTCCCTCAAATCCCATATAGATCCAAAGACATTAATTGTTGGGGATTTTAACACACGACTTTCCCCACTAGATAGATCAACTCTGCAAAAACTCAACAGAGAAACTGCAGATCTAAAGAGCTGCATAGATCAACTAGATTTAAAAGATATCTACCAAACATTTCACCCAGCAGCATCAGAATACACGTTTTTCTCAGCAGCACATGGAACATTTTCTAAAATAGACCACATTTTAGGCCACAAAGCAAACTTATCCAAATTCAGAAACATAGAAGTTATACCTTGCATTCTCTCTGACCAAAAGGGAATAAAATTAGAACTCAACACCAAAAGCCACCAAAGAAAGTTTGGTATCACATGGAGGCTGAACAACTCACTGCTGATTCACGAGTGAGTCATGAAAGAGATTAGAAAGGAAATTCAAATGTTCATGCTATTCAACAAAAATGAACAAACAAATTACCAGCTCTTCTGGGACACAGCAAAAGAAGTACTCAGAGGCAAGTTTATAGTTCTGAGCTCCTACATCAACAAATTGGAGAGATCTGAAACCAAAAATTAATGACACATCTAAATCTCCTTGAAAAAGAGCAGCAAGATAAACACCAATCCAGTAGATGGAAAGAAATAATTAAAATTAAATCAGAATTAAATGAATTAGAATCCAAAAAAACTATAGAAAGAATCAACAAAACAAAGAGTTGGTTCTTCGAAAAAATTAACAAAATTGACAGACACTTAGTAAATCTTATCAGAAAAAGAAGAGAACACTCCCAAATAAATAAACTCAGAGACGAGAATGGAAACATCACCAAGGAAAAAACCAAGATTCAAAACATTATAAGGGAATACTTCTCAAAACTTTATGCTAATAAGTTTGAGAACTTGACAGATATGGACATTTTACTAGCAAATATTGACATGCCAAAACCAGCTTAACAGGCCCATATCAAGCATTGAAATAGAAACAGAAATAACAGACCTTCCAGCTAAGAAAAGTCCAGGACCAGATGGTTTTACAGCAGAATTTTAAAAGGCCTTCAAAACCTAGTTCACACCAATTCTCCTCCAACTCTTCAATGAAATTGAAAGAGAAAATTCACTACCGAACACATTCTATGAAGCCATCATAACCCTCATCCCAAAACCAGGCAGGGACTCATCAAAGAATGAGAACTATAGACCCATTTCTTTGATGAACATTGATGCAAAACCACTCAACAAAATATTGGCCAAACGACTTCAACAATTCACTCAAAAATCATACACCATGATCAAACAGGATTCACTTCAGGGATGCAATGCTGGTTCAATATACGCAAATCAATTAATATTATTCATCACATCAACAGGAGCAAGAATAAGAACCACATGGTTATCTCAATAGATGCAGAAAAACATTCGACAAGATCCAACACCCCTTTATGATGAAGGTTTTGGAAAAATTAGGAATCCATGGAACATTCCTCAATAAAATAAACAGTGTATATGACAAACCTACAGCCAGCATTATACTTAATGGTGAAAAACTAAAGCCATTTCTTCTTAACTCAGGAACAAGACAAGTATTAGAATTAGTATTAGAATGCCTAGCTACAGCAATAAGACAAGATGCAGACATAAAGGGGATCCAAATAGGGAAAGAAGAAATAAAACTCTCCCTCTTTGCAGACGACATGATCTTGTATTTAAAGAATCCCATAGACTCCACTCCCAAATTACTCAAACTGATTCAAAACGTTGGCAAAGTAGCAGGGTATAAAATTAAACCCCAAAAGTCAATGGCCTTTCTGTATGCCAACAATGAGAAAAGTGTGGCTGAAATTAGGAAAGCAACTCCATTTGTAATAGCCCCACAAATATTAAAACACCTAGGAATTAACTTAACCAAAGAAGTGAATGAACTATATGATGAAAACTTTAAAATCTTGGAAAAGGAAATCAACACAGAACTTAAAAAATGGCAAAACCTCCCATGCTCCTGGATACAAAACATTAACATCATGAAAATGGCAATTCTTCCCAAGGCTATCTACAAATTCAACGCGATACCTATCAAAATTCCAATCTCATTCTTCAAGGAAATAGAAGAGGCAAGCCAAAAATTCATATGGAACAATAAAAGACCCCGAATAGCAAAAACGCTCCTCAACGGAAAGAACACTGCTGGAGAAATATCGATACCAAATTTCAAACTCTACTGTAAAGCCATAGTAATAAAAAGAGCTTGGTATTGGCATAACAGACCTCAGGACCAATGGAATAGAATTGAAAACCCAGAAATGAACCTACAGACCTATAGCCATCTAATCTTCGATAAGGGAACTAGAACAATAGAATGGAACAAAAATAGCCTTTTCAGTAAATGGTGATGGCAACATTGGTTAACTACTTGTAGAAAACTAAAGCTAGATCCTTATATATCACCCTGCACCAGTATCAACTCCAAATTGATCAAAGACCTTGAACTCAAAGCAGACACTCTGAAAACATTACAGGATGGAATAGGAGAAACCCTAGGTCTCCTTGGCTCAGGCCGAAATTTTCTGAATAGAGACCCGGAAACAAAAGAAATCAAAGAAAGTTTGGACAAATGGGATTGCATGAAGTTGCAGAGTTTCTGCATGGCAAAGGACATAGCTATCAAGATCAATAAAAAGCCCCGGATTGGGAGAAGATCTTTACTAGCCATACAACGGACAAGGGTCTCATATCTAAAATATACTTGGAACGCAAAAAATTAAATCCTCCAACAACATATCCTCAAATAAACAACTGCCCAATAAACAAGTGGGCTAAAGACTTAAAGAGAAACTTCTCTGAAGAAGAAAGATGTCCAATAGACACATGAAGAAATACTCAACATCCCTAGCCATAAAAGAAATGCAAATCAAAACAACATTGAGATATGCCCTCACTCCAGTTAGAATGGCAAAAATCAAGAACTCTAACAACAACAAATGGTCGAGGGGATGTGGACAGAAGGGAACCTTACGTCATAGTTGGTGGGAATGTAAACTTGTTCAACCACTTTGGAAAGCAGTATGGAGGTTCCTCAAAAGACTCCACATAGAACTCCCCTATGACCAAGCAATCCCACTTTTGGGCATTTACCCAAATGTTTACAAACAAGACCACACTAAAGGTACCAGCACAACTATGTTTATTGCAGCATTATTCACCATAGCTAAGATCTGGAACCAACCCAGATGCCCCTCAGTAGATGAATGGATCAAGAAAATGTGGCATATATATACAATGGAATTCTATGCCTCCATCAGAAAGAATGCCATTGCCCCATTTGTTAGGAAATGGAAAGACTTGGAAAAAATTATATTAAGCGAAGTACGCCTGGCCCAAAGAAACATAGGTCCCATGGTTTCCCTTATTTCAATATCTAGTATTTGTATGAGTCAAGCGGAAAAGGTCAGATAATGTGATGTTAGGAAAATGGGAAAATGATCCCTTAGATACCTATTTTAATGTTTCTTTCTTTCACGCATGTGTTTCTAAACCATTTACAAGATTATTTCTTTGTTTCTTTGTATGTCCCTCCTGCACAGTATAACCCCTGCTTTCACTATATTTGATGTCAATATAACTTGTGGAGGAGATGGGGAAAAACAAGTCGTTTAAGGATACAGGTGGTCCTGTTGCAACAATGAGAAGTACAAGTTTTCATGTCCAAAATGAGCTTTACAAAGTAGGTGCCGGGGGTGGGGGGAGGGAGAAAGTTTGGGACTGGGAAGGGAGGGGGGAAGGTGGGAAGGGATTTGAAGAGTAAACAAAGGAGAAGGCTGCAATGCTTGGTAAGAAATGTACGCATTATCCTGCCCATGTAATTGTAACCCCTCTGTACATTATGTTCAAAAATAAAATAAAATATTAAAAAAATCCTTTCCTTGGAAATAATAATAATAATAATAATAATAATAATAATAATAATAATAATAATAATAATACTATCTGGCTCAGAACTCGCACCATTTTTCTCCCACAGCTGGGATTCCAACTCAGGTCTGGGTAAATCTATAACACTGTGGGGGAAAGGGAAGCTCACCATCCTTGAAAATTATAATATCAGGCCAGGTCACAGGTCCTAAATTGAAGCCCCAGCACTGGAAATAATAATGTACCACCTATTTTACACATAGGATCTCTATTTACATATATGTATAGAATGCATCATGAGTTCAGTTTAGTTACTCTTTTTATTGTGTGTCTTAGTCATGGATGCATTTGTGTTTTATTGAGTATGATGACAGACATAACTGTACCGACACAGATAACAACTTATTCCTATGGTTATAGAGTTGCCTATATAGAATTCTCCATCCTCCCTGAGACCCAGAAATTTCACATGACAGGAAAACAAGTGGATCGATGGGCTTCTCACATTAGGATTAATCTTTTGGCAGTATTGGGATTTGAACTCAGAGCTTAGCAGGCCCAATTGGCGAAAGGGTCTAGGTGAGGATACCAACCTGTGAGCAACTAAGTAGCTAGGGGTTTCCCGGACCTGAGTTTGAAGCTCGGGGTGGAATCCCATCTACCATGTTGTCGGGTCTTCGTTCATCCCACAAAAGATGGACAGGGTCTGTGGAAAGGTAAGTGCGACCACTCGCCCGTTTCCAAGCCTCCCTCATCGCAGGAGACAATCAGACGCAGCAGGGAGTCAACTCAAGCAGGAAAACTCATTTATTAACACAGATCAAGCCGTTTTTAAAGCAAAAAAGAGTGGATGGCATGAGAGGGGAAGAGGAACCAATCACTGTTAAGGTCACATACTATCATGCACCTAAGCTTCCATGGTCTGGTTACATACACATACTATCATGCACCTAAGCTTCCATGGTCTGGTTACATACTGTAAAGCAAATCGGGCTCTGCCCACTCAACTCCCTATCAGCGCCATCTTTACTGTCCATGTGCTCTATAGATTCCCTCTTTTTTGTTTAAATGGCAGACCCACCTCCAAGTTAGTTATCTTTTTCCCTCCTCTGTAAAGGTTATTTTAAAAGGATTCCATTGGTATGGATAGCATTGGCCATCAGTCCCACCACAGTTAGAAATGTCCAAAGCAGTTCAATTAATTCCTGGGCATAAATAAAAGTCAGTATCTCGTAAGGCCATCCTCTTCAAAACCTGGGAGCAGCCTGGGTATTGGGAGTTCCACACATGTGGCATGGTGCATCCTCGTGGGCCCCCATACTCAGGCCATTCTACTATAGTCCAGAAAAACAAGGAAAATTTAAAACAAACTGCAGACATAGCAGAACAATCCTGGGTACCTGGTGTCTTTTAAGTAAGCCAGTTCCTTGTACGTGCCTTTAAGCGAGCACAGTGTTCAAGATGACTTTGAGCTTTACTTTAAGCTCCAAATGGCTCCCAATATCTTCCCCTGTCTTTGTTTAAGGAAGTGAACCCACCTATTTTAGTTTGGGTGGATCGCCTTGTCTGCCTGACCCATCATCGAGAACTTCTTCAGAGCAAGGGACAGACTGACACCCCCTCTTACCCATTTCTGGCTGCGATTCCTCCCTGGGAGAAATTTATTCACTTGGAGCTTGATCTTATGTAATTGGCTGGCTAAACTCATAAGAGTTTTGCAGTGCACATATAATGCAAGTAAGGCATAGAAAAACAATCAGCAAAAGCATTCCCAGGCCGAGTAATGTCATTAGCAGTCTTTTAGCATTAGTCAGGGATGGGATAGCAGTCTTTGCCACTTCAGAGTCCAGAGGTGGGGGTTGTTTTGGAGCAGATTTTAGACATGTTTACAGGAAAGCATAACAAAAGGTGGTTGTACAAGCAAGTAGTAAAAGAACAATTAGAGCCAGTAACATTAAAATAAGTGCTCCTACACAAATATTAAATGGTCCATACATAATGACATAGGGTGGTGATCAAAATGAAGGTCAGGCCTCCAGGTCAAAGGAACAGCTTCTCTTGAAGTCTATTGATGATTTCTGCATTGTCAGTGCAGATCACTGTCCAGGTCACCTGTTGGGGTGAGGGACTTGAAAGAGAGACACTTTAAGAAGGACTGCTTACAACAATCCCCCCGCCAAATGGCTGAGAGGGGGAAATTGCCCCCTACACCCTGCAAGTCCCTCTCCACGATGATCTTGGGGTTCCTCGGCCCTGGGCTGCCAGCGCCTGGGTAATAGCCTCAGTCATGGCAGATGTCTGAGCCTGTAAAGCTAAAGCTAGTGATTGGGACTGGTGCTGTTGCATTCCCACATCCTGTGAGGCCACCACCCATCTGCTCAGTGAACTCTCTCAATCCCGCACAGGCCGTGCAGTGGTATGAATTCATCCCTTCCCAGACCAGTAGCTTTACAAACTGATCCCGGAGGTTCCCTGCTGGAAGCTTGTAATGAATGCTCTGTTGGACTCAGTCTACAAACTCAGCTAGAGGCTCACCAGGTTTTTGCCTCACTCCTGCTATAGGGGACTCAGTAGGCCTATCATCCAGTTTGTACCAAGTGACAAGTCCTGCTTGCCTCACCTAGTCATGGTATGGACCAGGTATTGCCTCCTGTTGGATGCCAGTGGAGTACCCTTCCCCGTCCCTGTTAACAAGGCATAAGTAATAGGTATCATGGGTTGAGCCTGCCGGTTATTTTCTACTTGCCCTCTACATTCCTCCTTAAAGAAAGCACACATTTAATAAACTGAGAACTAGTGAGGACAGCTTTAGCCACATCCAGCCAGGCTTTAGCAACACCTGGGTGATAAGCAATGTCCTGTAATAAGCTCTGGGCCAAAGGAGAGTTTGGGACATCCTCCGCCACCACGTTGCAGAGCTCTTTAAGATCCTTAGCTTCCCATCGATACCATTCCAAGGGCCTGTTTGCTCTTGGTGCCAGATTGAACGTTTACACTTGGGGTAGCAAATCCTGTGGCCTAGGGTCCATGCTCTCAGGTGGCCCTTCCTTTCCAGGGTAGGCCTCCTAGTAGGTTACTTCCCCCGCCCTACACCCCTCCGTGGATGGTTTGTAGGGGTCCGATTCTTGCAGGTATCTCTCACAGATCGTGTAGGGTTCCGTACCTCCCCTCCAATCGGGGGAATAAGGAGAGGGGCTATGACCATCAGGGGCATCTGAATCAGAGGGACTAACTTTCATCCTCGTTTTGACTTCCATGGTGCATGTTTCAGTGTGTTCTAGGTCAAATTTGACCCATTCCTTTTCCTTCTCACTTCCCAAGTCCTCCTTTTCTCCTCCTAGGCCTAATATTGCCTCCTCCTCCTTCTTCTGTAAGATAGCATTACCCATAGTAAGGGTTTCACTTACGCTGACACACTGCTTAGCCTCTGCTGGTATTTTTTCCTTTCGTGCCCCTTGTTGGGAGCCAGATGTTGGGTCTTCATCCATCCCACAAAAGACGGACAGGGTCCGAGGAAAGGTAAGTGTGGCCGCTGGCCTGTTCCCCAATCTCCCTCAGCCAGGGAGACAATCAGATGCAGCGGGGAGTCAACTCAAGCAGGAAAACTAATTTATTAACATAGAGCAAGCCATTTTTAAAGCAAAAAAGAATGGGTAGCATGGGAGGGGAGGAAGAGGAACCAATCACTGTCAAGGTCACATCCTATCATGCACCTAAGCTTCCACGGTCTGTTTAAGCACTGAACATAAAGCAA
The DNA here is from genome assembly GCF_024711535.1 of Dipodomys merriami. Lineage (NCBI taxonomy): Eukaryota > Metazoa > Chordata > Mammalia > Rodentia > Heteromyidae > Dipodomys > Dipodomys merriami. Next base: position 1,643,188 of record NW_027203804.1, read on the forward strand.
ATCGGGCTCTGTCCACTCAACTCCCTATCAGCGCCATCTTTGCTGCCCATGTGCTCTACACCATGTGAGTACTGATTCTTGGATCTTTCCCCTTTCCTCCAATTTCTAAATGTGATCCTTATTGTCACACTTCATGAACTCTTAATTAAAAATTATTGTTGTGCCATACGTCTTGCCTATCATTTCCTATGAGAATCATGCATGAACTAAACTCTTCCCTAGGCCTGAATTCAAGAACCTCATAACATTTATAGACATGTTAAATATACGAGTTATATTTACATCTATATATTAAGTCTATATTGTGTTTGTTGGAGTGAATCATTATGTTTTATTATTGATTTATTGATTAAGCATTTATTTTACGAACTGTGAGTGCACCCATAATATTTACTACATTTATTCTAATCTATTCCATAGCATGTAACTTTACAGACATATTATGAACTTGCACAGAAAAGGAAAACAGGTGTCACACTTGAAAACTTACACCAGGAAGAAATTTTTGGCAATGATGCGACCTGATCTGAAAGCCTGAGAGGTCCAATTCTTGAATGGGTGAGTGTCAGCACCACAGCCTCTAGCCCATTCAGCTGCCAAGTCGATCCCAAGACCTGGGATCAAGCCCCTGTTTGGCCAAAATCGCAGTAACTTTCTATGACGATGATGGTACATAAATAAATATAAATATCTAAATTTGGCCAAAATCACAGTAACTTTCTATGACGATGGTGGTACATAAATAAAAATAAATTTAGATATTTAGGTACTGCCAGAGGTGTGTATCTAGTATTCAATGACATATACTACGTTCCAACCGATTCTCATGTATTTAGTGGGGATGCCATTTAATCAATAATATTGTTTTAATGCATAATAAACTATGAATTAAAATCAATCTGTGTCCTGTGATTATTGGGTCTAAATTTATTCTAGATTCATTTTGAGGGACTACTCATCCATCCATGACATTTATCACATTTCCATGGTATTCCTATGGACAGGCAATAGTTTCTTAGACTCTCCAGCCCCTTTTAAATGGCATGATCAGGATTCGAACTCAGGGCCTAGCATCCAGGTTGGCCTATGGCTTCACTGACAGCCCGCCAGCCTTCAGCAATGCCAGGTGAACTACAGGTTGCAGCCATGTCATTCAGACCCAGGATGGTCCCCGTGCAATGAAGAAAAATAGAAACTGCTGACCTTCTGTGGTTCGTGGCTTTTTTTTTTGATGGTGTTTTCATTTTGTTTTCCTGTTAGTCCCTGAGGCCTAGGACCCAGGATGGGCTGTGGGTACAGTGACTGCACCATCCCAGCCTAGGGTCATGGAAACTGAGGAAGAATTGCCATGACCTGAGTTAAAGCCCCGTGCATGGCAAAAAATAAATTAATTAATTAATAATATTACTGAAGCTCCCTGTCTTGGATTTTGTGCCATTTTGTTGTTTGCATCTTGGGATCTGGGTAATTTTAATGCACTGAGCGGGTAGAGGAAAAGAAAGCTCTCCTCCCTTGAAGACAAGCAATTCAGGCCTGTTCCCTAGAACTGAATTCAAGCCCCAGCCCTGGAAAACATAACATTTATAGACATGTTTATTATATGATTTATACTTACATCCATATATTCAATTTATATCGTGTTTGTTGGAATGATTCATTATATTTTATTATTTATTTATCTACTTACCATTTATTTATAGACTGACTGTGAGTGCACCTATAACATTTATTACATTCATTCAAATCTATTCCACAGCATGGAGCTTTGCAGACATATTTTTACATCATACCTGACACCCAGCACTCGCACAGAAAAGGAAAACAGGTATCACATTTGGAATCTTTCTCGAGGAAGACATTTTTAGCAATGCTGGGGCCTGAACTGAAGCCCTAGGAGGCCCAATTCATGAATGGGTGAGTGTCAGCATGGCAGCCTCTAGCACATTCAGATGCCAGGTGGATACCAGGACCTGGGATCGAGACTCAGGTTTGGCCAAAATAGCAATACTTTTCTATTCAGACAGTGGTATAAAAATAAATATATATTTAGAAATTTAGATACTTCCAGTGATGTGTATCTAGTAGTATTCAATGCCATATACTACCTTCCTAGTGATTCACAGGTATGTAGTGAGAATTCTATTTAATCAATAGTATTCTTTTAGGGGCTGGGAAAGTGGTCACTGGGAGAGTGCTTGTCTTGCATGCACGAGCCCTGGGTTCAATTCCTCAGCACCACATGATCAGAAAAAGCCGGGAATGGTGCTGTGTCTCAAATGGTACACACTATCCCTGAGCTTAAAAGCTGACGGAGAGTTCCCAGGACCAGAGTTCAGGCCCCACTACCGACAAAACACACACACACACACACACACACACACACACACACACACACACACACACGTATTCTTTTAATGCATAATAAACTATGAATTAAAATCAATCCACAGCTTGTGAATACTGGGTTTAATTTTATGTTAGGCTGATTGACAAACTACTCATCCAACCATGACATTGATCACATTCCTCTGGGGTTCCTATGAACAGACAATAGTTTCTTAGGTTCTCCAGCCCTTTCTAAGTGCCATGACCAGAATTCAAATGCCTAGGTGTTCAGATTGGCCTATGGGTTCGCTGCCAGCCTGCCAGCCTTCAGCAATGCCAGGTAACCTACAGGTTATAGCTGTGTCATTTGGACCCGGCATGGTCACCATGCAAGGAAGGAAAACCGAGAAACCGGCGACTGTCTGCAATTCGCGGCTATTTTTCAGTGCCATTTTCAATTTGTTTTCCTGTCATCCCCTGAAACCTCGGATCCCAGGATGGGCTGTGGGCCCAGAAGCTGCACCATTCCAGCTTAGGGTGATGGAGGCTGAGGCAGAGTTGCTACGACCTAAGTTCAAGCCCCGTGCCTGGCAAAATAAATGAATAAATAAATAAAATAAAATAAATTTTAATAAAGTATATAAAAAGTAAAATAAAAAATTTTAAAAATTTAAAAATATTAAAAATACTAATGGAGCTCCCTGGCTTGGAATTCGTGTCTGCTTTTTTCTGCTAGGCCTGGGATTTGAACTCAGAGTCTGGGAATCTCTAATGCACTGTGGAGAATGGGGAAACTCACCCTCTTTGAATACAAGCAATTCAGGCCTGTTCCCTAGGCCTGAATTCAATCCTCAGCCCTGTTAAAGTAATATTCATCCACACTTGAAAAAAATTTTAATATCTACATAATTATGTTTACTGTATATTGCTTTCAGGGTATTTATTTTGTGTATTATTCATTCATTATATTTATTGACTATTACTATACTTATTACACATATTAAATTTATTACATATTATGAGAACTATACAGATTTGCATATATATTATATATCTTACTTCAGACCCAGGACATTCACTGAATTTCTATATTAGATGATCCCATGCTTAGAAAAACAGAAAGAATACACCAACCAAAGTCTAATTTATCCCTAGGCACCCCAGTTGCCCACATCTGTAATCCTAGCTACTCAGGAGGCTGAGAACTGCACGATGAAATTTCAAAGGTAATGAAGGCAGAAAAGCCTGAGAGAACTCATCTCCAATTAACTGGCAAAAAGCCCGGCTACAGGTATGGCTGAAGTGGTAGAAAATCAGCTATGAACAACAAAGGCAAGAAAGACCAAGCTGAGTTCAAGTTCATGGAGGGAGAGAGGGAGATAAAAGGGAGAGAAATCCTCCAAAAACAGAGAACAAAACAACAGTAGAAAAATCCCACATAATTTATGGTACCAACCAAACTGGAAAAAAAATAATGAAGTTATGCAGTTGTATAACTTTACATGAGCATATATGCTCTTAGGTACACTTCAAAGCTACATTTTTAATAATATATGCATATATATTCATAATGAATATATAATATATCTTTAAATAAACTAAGAAACCAGCCAATGAATAAATACTTCTGAATTAGTGCCTTAAACATAGCATTATAAATTATTTATACTAAAAGTATATTCCAGGTTTATTTTCTCAGAATCAATCTTTAAGAAGTTTGTTCACGTGCCTGGCAGAGGTGGCTCATGCCTATAATCCTAGCTAATCAGGAGGCTGAGATTTGAGGATGGCGGTTCAAACCCAGCCTGGACAGGAAAGTCGGTGAGACTCTTAATTCCAATAAACCACTAGAAAACCGGAAGTAGCATTGTGACTCAAGAAGTAGATTGCTTACATTGAGCTGAAGAGTGAAGGGATAACCCCTGAGTTCAGGCCCACGACCAAAAAAAAAAGTTTTTTCATACAGATCATAAAATTCTAATACTTTGAGCTTTAGGAAACTCAGAGTCTTATGCCAGAGTTTTATGCTCTTTAGGCGAATACTCCACTACTGACTACATCCCACTCCCAATGTTATTGTTTTTCATTTTACAATCTAGTTTATTCCCAAAATGCTTACAAGTACCTGCTGTCCTCACAAAAGTGAGTTTTTATTCAGAAACACAACTTTTTGTGCTATGACTCCCCTAGTGTATTTCGTTGTAGGCACGGAGGAAAACTAACATGACACAAATGTAGAGTTTATAAATATAGAAATAACTCTAAATATAAATAAAATCAACTGTCCCAACCTTCTAGGGAGAAATGGTGTCCTTATTTTCATGTTCACTCTTCATAGAAGATGGTCAAAATAGAAACACCAATGTGCTATGATGAAATGTAAAAGTTTAAAGTCTTTTTTTGAAAAACTTTAGTGTTATAAAATCAAAATATATCAAATAAAGGTGAAGTGAACTGAAAAAATATTAAAAATGCTAATGAAGCTCCCTTGCTTGGAATGTGTGGCATTTTTTTGTCTGCAAGGCCTGGAATTTGAACAAGAGGTCTGGGTAACTCTGTTCCACTGTGCAGGAATGGGAAGCTCACCATGCTTGAAGAACAGAAAGTCAGGCCTGTTCCCTAGGCCTGAATTCAAGGCTTATCCCTGGAAAGCATATTCCTTATATACATTTCAAAGATAGGATTGAACTTCCATACAGATGTTCAGACTATATTATGTTTGGGGTGGTTATTCATTTAATTTTTTGTTTTATTCATTTATTTACCATTTATTTTATTGACTGTGATGACACCTAATAATGTATTATATTGTTTGCATCCTTTCACATAGCATTTAGATTTGTAGATGTCTTCTCAATCATGCCTGACACCAAGGACTCTCCCAGAAAAGGAAAACAGATTGGCTTCTTAATTCAAGATTAAATTTTTGGCAGTGCTAGGATCTGAACTCAGGGACATGCAGTCCCAATTCATGAATGGGTGAGTTTGAGCACGGCAGCCTCTAGCCAATGAAGCTGTCAGGTGGTTCGCAGCTGCTGAGATCTTGCCCCAGGATTGTACAAAACAGCATTACGTGGATAGGCAGACAGTGGTATACAAATAAATATATATTGGTAAAAAGAGCCATAGCCGCCTATCTATGATTGAATGACATATATTACGTTCCTACCAATTCTTAGGTATTTATTATACTACAATTAAAGGAATAGTATTCTTTTCATGCTTAATAAACTATTAATTGGGATCGATCCGTGTCCTAGGATTATTGCATCCAATTTTAGACTAGACCGATGCACAAACTTCTCTTTCAATCAGTATTCCTATGCATAGGAATGAGTCTCTTGTGATCCCCTGTCATTGGTAGGTGTCAGGACCGGGATTTGAAGCCAGGGCCTATGTTGACAGGTTGTCCTATGGTTTTCTTGATAGTGTGCCAGCCTTCAGATATGGCAGGTTAGATCAACTTTGCAGCTATCTGATTCAGACCCAGGATGGTCACTGTGCAAACTAAAAAACATAAAACCCCAGACTTCTGCAGCTCCCCACTTTTTGTTCTATCCCACTTTTATCCTCATGCAAGCCCTCTGGGCCTAGGATTCCAGGATTGGGTATGGGTCCTGAGCAGCAGCTAGCCTAGGGTGATCGAGCTGAGGCAGAGTTGCCACGACCTCAGTTCAAGCCCCATGGTTGGCCCCCCAAATAAAAAGAAAAGAAAAGAAAAATTAATTAATTAATTAATGAACTAAATTTTTAAAAAAAGCTCCCTAATTTGGAATTTCTGTCAGTTTTCTTTCCTAGCCTGGGATTTGACCTCAGGGTCTTTGTAAATCTGTAGCAATGTGAGGGAAAGTGCAGATTTGCCACTACTGGGGTTCATACCCCATGCCAAGCCAAAACTAAAAATAAGTCACTCAGATTGGCAGGATGAGTAGTTTTGGAGATGGGAGGGAAGGGATGGTAGGAGGAAAACAAAGGAGGAGGCAACAATGCTCAATAGGAAATATACTCATGACCTTGCTCAAGTAACTGTGACCCCTCCGTACAACATTTTTACAATAAAAAAAGTACAAGAAAGAAACAATGTAGTGTTCAGAGAAGCACTTTGTGAGTAAGGGACGGACGTCTGAATAGTTGTACAAAATTCTACACTGCTTTTTTAATGTTCATTATGTAACTGAATAAACATAACTCCTTTCATTAAAAAATTAAGTCACTATCTTGGAACTGGCCAATATTTTTACCATTGGTTGGATTTGATCTCACCCTCCAAGTAACTCTTCTGTACCATGGGTGAAGGCGAAGCTTACTGTCCTTGACAAAATGAAATTCAGGCTAGAGTTCCCCTGGCCTGAATGGAGGCCCTGCAATGGAAAAGATATTTCTACACATATGTAATATAGGATATATACTTACATAATTATGTTTATTACATATTATGATTTTTATTATTGATTTTGTATTTATTTTTTATTTGATTCATTTATTTATTGAGTATTTTATTTAGTGTTATCATACACATATTTATTACATTTTGCACATCTATTATAAAATTATACACAATAATTTAGGACATTGACTCATTTTTCATTAAAACTTTTTGTGTTGAAACATGATACATAATTAAATGGCATTTGTAATAATCTTCACATGTTTAGGGTCTCTCTCAAGTATGAACTTTGTCTTATTTATCTTTGAACACGTTCCTATAGGGATTTCTTTAATGATTTATACTCAGAAGCGTTTTTTTTGGACAGACAAGTTGTGGGATAAGATTGTAAGGGTGAGCCTAGAAATGTGGCTTACAGGTAAAGAGCTGGCTCAACATGCATGATGACCAGGGCTTGAATATTCAGTGCCACATACTCAGAAAAAGCCAGAAGCAGTGGAGTGGCTCAAATGACAGAGTGCTAGCCTTGATAAAAATAAGCCCCAGGACTGTCATAAACAATTGGCCAGATGCGGGTGGCTCACACCTGGAACCCCAGCTTCTCAGGATGCTGAGATTTGAAGACCACAGTTCAAAGACAGCCTAGGCAAGGAAAGCCTGTTAGACTCTTATGTCCAATGTACCACCAAAAAAAAAACCCTAGTGGCGCTGTGGCTCAAGTGGTAGAGTGTTAGCCTTGAGCTGAATTGCCCAGGGACAGGGCCCAAGCTTGATACAAGACACACAACTGGAAAAAAGTAAGGGTTAATCAAAGTACTTTTCCTATCTGCTAATTAGGAGAACGTTCCCTGGAAAATAAATGCTGATGTAAACCAGAATTGGAGTCAGAGCTTAAGGTTGAAGTGTAACAGATCCACTTGCCCAGGCTCTCAGACTCTAGCATTATAACCTTGTGTGCTAAAGGGATCTGAATGGTCCAATGTTGAAAGGCTTAATATGCTCCCCAAGCCCTTTGTGATAAGCACTTGACTTGTATTGTCAGTGTCATTACAGTCCTAAACCTAGCAGAGCACCAGTAGCTTAAACTCATCAACCTAGCTAAGGAGGCTGAGGTCTCAGGATTACAGGGTGAAGCCAACCAGGGCAGGAAAGTCTATGACACTCTGACTTCCACTTCTGAAAGGTCAGGTGTTCAATAGTTTCTTATGTTTCCTTTGGTGATGAGAAATTACTTGAACTCTAAATGTTATTAGAATTCTTGTGCTATAGAAGAAGGAAAGAAACATCATTGACCCATCCAAGGTTCAAATGAAATTCTCAGGATTCAAGCCCTAGCCCTGTTAGCAGGGAGAACTCCAGTGTAACACTGTATTTGAAGGACAGAAAACAGTATCAAAAGCCAGGCTAGGTGGAGAGACCTAGGCTTGTAGGATTAGGATGCAGAAGATACACACTCAACAGGGAAGTGAGCTGCAAACCACTTCATTATATTCATTCCAGACACATCCAGCAATGAGGGGAAACCTGAAATATTTGTTACAGTTACACCACGGTCAGGCTTTCTCAGCCTCTTCAAACGATGCATAACCTTCCTCCTTTAGGTGAAGGGAGCCTCAGGCTATCTTTAGGTTACCAATCGAGAGTCAGTTTAGTGAGAGAGAGGGCAGGAACAGAGTAGAAAAACCATGCTCTCTGTTCTTAGGGAGTGGATTTTTACTCTACATCTGTCAGATTTGAAGGCCCTTCTTCTACCTCTGCCAGTCCATTCTCCTTCCTTCATTCTCCACATCATTAATGCAAATCCCCAGTCGAACGTCAGGCAGGGCCGTTTCTCTTCTATTTCCAAGCACCTGAGTTAGAACTTGGCTTTGCCTTCTTGGTTCTGGGGCCGTCATTCTGCCTGAGAAGTGAAAAAGAGACAGTCTTCCTGCTCTGTGGTTGTGTGAAGGCGATGCTGGTGTCCTGGCACACTGCAGAAGGACTCATGACTGGGAATTGTTCCCTTCTTTCCTCCTGACATCCAAGACCAGATTCATGTATCATTTTTCTATCTATCTATCTATCTATCTATCTATCTATCTATCTATCTATCTATCTATCTATCTATCTATCTATCTATCTATCTATCTATCTATCTATCTATCTATCTATCTATCTATCTATCTATCTATCTGTCTATCTATCTGTCTGTCTATCTATCTATCTATCTATCTATCTATCTATCTATCTATCTATCTATCTATCTATCTATCTATCTATCTATCTATCTATCTATCTATCTATCTATCTATCTATCTATCTATCTATCTATCTATCTATCTATCTATCTGCCTGCCTGCCTGCCTGCCTACCTACCTATATATCTCTTTGACATTTCTTAGATTGAACTCAAGGACTGGGCATTGTCTCTAGCACTCTACTACTTGAGCCACAGCACCAATTCTGGCTTTTTCTCTGTATATACTACTGAAGAATAGAACCCAGGGCTTCTTGCATGCTAGGCAAGCATTCTCTCACTAATCCACATTCCCTGCCCCCTCATCTTTTTTTCTTAATGGTAGTTTTTACATAAGTATGCTACAGTTTGTGTCCTCAAGTGTAATTTTCTGAATACCGGTTATTTCTATAAACCCTGATCTTCTCTTCCCTTGCCTTATTTGTGACTGTTCCTGGATTGGCCTCATAATAAAATGTAACTATAGGCTGCTGAGAGCTGCAATGTGCATTGTATAAGGACAGAGGCCTGGAACCCTGGAAGAGCAAAGCGATGGGGCTGAAATAAAAAGAATGATGCAGTATGCGTAACAAGCATATCTGAAAAATCAATCAGTATATGAAAGCAAAAGCTTTGCATACAGTCTGTTTGCACTCAAAGAATTAACATACACAAGTAAGAAAGTAGGGCACTGATACACAAACTTGGCCTTCTCTTTTTGAATTTTATTTTTTGGACATCTCAGTGCTTAAACTCAGGGTGCAATGTGTTCCTCAGCTGTTTTGCTCAAGGCTGAGCTTCTCATACTGCCATAGCTCTACTTCCAGCCAACTGGTCGTTAATTGGACTTAAGCAACTCCCAGACTTTCCTGCCTGGTCTGGCTTGTGTTTCCTGCTAGGCTTTCTCTCCCAAAACTGGAGCTCTATCTTCTAGGCCACTACTCCACTTCTGGTTTTCTGGTGGTTTATTGGCAATAAGAGTTTCACAGACTTCCTGCTTGGGCTGGCTTTGTAAGGCGATCTCCTGAAGAGGATTCAAGCAGCTTTCCTCAGGGATTTACCAAGGAGCCACTCCACAAAAACCTTTAATCTAAATCTCAGGAGGTACTAGATAAAAATAGAAACGTGCAGATACTTGTAGTGTGTCCTAGATAGTTAAGGTTGGAGACACACAGCACTCATAATTATCAGATCATTTTATAGGCAAAAGGAGCAATGCAGACAGTATGACGATCGTTCCAGCTTTTGGTCCTCTCATCCTGAGACAGTAAATTCACTGCAGCTCAATGCTAAGTGACAGAACTGGCATGTCCTGTGGACATTTGCTCCTCAATCCTGTGACACTCATTTCTCACTTTTGTCTTCCAACCTGTGACCAGAGTGGAAGATGAGGAGAGAAAATCCTTCTCTGAGAAAGCAGCTATAAAGAACATTGGGTAGTCTCTTATAAGTTCAAACCATTGGAATGACCCACTAAGAAGTCAGATTGTCCAGATTAAAAAAAAAAATTAAGAAAAGAAAGATGGTACCAGTGGCTGCTGACTGTAATCCCAGTTCCTCAGGAGGCTGAGATGATGTAAAGAATCTGAATTTGAATCCGGCCAGTGTAAGAAAGTCCTTGACACTGTTATTTCTAAGAGATCACAGAAAAACCCAGAAGTGGGCTTTGACTCGAGCTTAATGCACTACCCTTGAGTAAAAGGAGCTCAGGGACAGCGCACAGGCTCATAGTTCAACCCCAGGACCTGCCCCCTCAAAAAGAGCCTGTATCTCCACGTCTTGGTCTATGTATGGATGTATTCCTACAGGTGAATCTCCAGAGTAAGAGTAGCTATGATGAATGGCACCAAGCGAGGAAATTTGTATTCAAAACTATGAGTTCATAACACAGAGGATGCTTTTATGACATTGCATGTTCAAGGGCTCCACTCACTGCTCCCAGGATAGCCTGAAGGTTGCTCTGCATCCCAGTCCTGCTGGAAGAAGTCTTTCTCATTGTCTGGACAGGCAGACAAAAGTCCTCAATCCTGTACAGCTGTGTAACAAGCAACTCTATCTGGGCCACTTAGTGAGGAGGAGTGTGGGCAGGCTCTGAAAGTCAAACGATCTCTCTCCCAAGTGCTCTATTTTGACAGGAAACCTTCATTTATGCCACCTCCCATGGAAGGCCAAGTTCTGTGCACTTATACTGCCTTTGTGAGACTATATTCTGATGTTCAGATACAGGGCTCAATATAATTCAGGAGTCCTTCTGGCAAACAACTAGGGCACTTAACTTAATTAAATGTTTCATAACCTGCGATGATGGGCCTATGATGCCTCTCCTAGCTTTCCGGAAGGTTTGGAAATCCAAGAACATCTCAGATATCACAAAATTTCCTGTCATCTAGGGCTGGTGAAGCGCATCAAGTTTTGAAACCTTTGACCTCTCCTAGTTGGGCTCTGAGAGGCTAAGTTTTGTGGTTAAACCCAGGGCGTGGGTGCTGACCATGATCTCAGAGCAGAAGTCTACTGCCTTCCCATTTTGTGTCACAGCTTCACTTCTACTTTCTGTGTGTGTTTGTGTGTCAGTAAGCGAACGCACGTGGGAGTGTGTATGTGCATACACTAGTCCTGGAGCTTGAACACAGGACATGAGCACTGTATCTAGTTTCTCTTGTACAAGGATTGCCCTCTCTTACTTGAAACACAGAGCCATTTCAGGCTTTTTCCTAGTGATTTGGTCCAGAGTATTCAAGCCTAGGGTTTCATGTATGCAAAGCACTCTACCCCTAAGGTACATTCTCAGCCCTCTACTTCAGGTTTGTTAATTGGCTTATGTCTTTTTTGTTGTTGTCAGTTGTATGAGTTGAAGTCTGGTTCTGGGTGCTGTCCCTGAGCAATTCAGCTCTAATCTTGTGCTCTACCACTTGAGCCACCGGTTTTCTGGTGGTTCATTGGAGCTAAGTGTCTCACGGACTTTCCTGCCCAGGCTAGCTTTGAACCATGATCCTCAGATCTCATCCTACTGAGTAGCTAGGATGATCAGCATGAGCCACAAGCACCCAGCTTCCACTTCACGTTTCTTAGTGATGAATTGGAGATAATAGTCTCATGGGACCTTTTGTGTCTGGGATAGTTTGGAACCCAGATACTCTGGTCTCAGCTTCCTGAGAAGCCAGGAAGACAGACCTTGGCGATACAACCCTAGGCTGTGGCACTCTGCTGCAAGAGGTTCCTTGGCTACACGTGGTGGAGTGCTGGCCATGAGTCCAAGAGTTAAGGATCAGCGCCTAGACCCTGAGTTCAAGGTTCATGACTGAGAAAAAAACAAAACAAAACAATTGTCCGCAGTAGACAACTCACTAGTCTTCATTAATACATAATTTTGTCCCTGCCATGGGGACATATCTGAGCCTCAATATTCTTGTCTGCCTAATCATCCAAGTTGTGGAGCTATTACAAGGGCAAGATGAAAGAATGCACCCTTTGAAGGACAAAACACATTACACTCTTTACAGTATTCAGCACACAACATCCAGTGAGACTCATCACCCAGCACCCAATGCAGGACTCAGAACACTGCACCCTGTGAAGGACTCAGCACATAGCATCCTGAGCAGGACTCAGCACACAGCACCACACGAAGGACCCAGCACCTCAGGAAGAACTCATCACATAGCTGTATCCCACAAGATGTCATTAGTATTGGGTGCTTTCATCAGTATCACCATTTTTTCAGAAACACATCACAAACTGCACAAAGTTCACATCTAATCATTGAGATTGGTGGGGGTTTTTTTGGGGGGGAGGGAGTCAGCCATAGGGATTGCACTAAAATGTTGAGGGTACTGTCCTATGAACTTTTGCTTGAGCCACAGCACAGAATTTCACAGACATCCTGCCAGGGCTGGGTTTTAAACCCATCAGTGTGAGATCTCAGCCCCCGAATATCTTGATGACAGGGGTGAGCGAGGCAGCAGCATGTGGTTCTGTGGAGCTGGCTTGCAGTGGCATAACTCTGGCTAAGTCAGGTTAGATGGCAGCTGTCAGCACCAGACTCATGGCTTGCTCTGTGATGAGGTATTTGAAGTCCTATACTTATAGAGTTGCATTCACAACATTCAATCATATTTTGGTGCCAGTCCTGGGTCTTGAGTAAGAGTCTAGACACAGTCCCTATGGTTTTGCACTCAAAGCCAGTGCTCAAGTGCTTGAGTGACAGCACAACTTCCGAATTTTTATATGCATGTGGTAGTGGAGAATCGAATCCAGGGCTTTGTATGTACAAGCCATCACTATACAACTGAGCCCCAGGAATGACAAGTGTATAAACAAATAAATATGTAGATTGACATATATATGTATATATATATATGTATACATATGTATAAAATAAGAGAAAGTTGTCTGTATATTATGAAATTACATATATTACTAGTAATTATTGACAAATAAATTATTCCTTCAAGTTTTAAGTATCATGGTTGAATATATAACAAGGTATTAATTGAAAATTAGTCAAAGTAGTATAATTATTGTGTATAATTTTATAGTATACTCATACACTACTAATTTAATGGTTACTTTTATAACATTCCATTTGTATGGATGTATATTGGCATGCATTTCTTAGAATCTCCCAACAATCATTAGTGGAAGTCCCAGGATTCGACCTCCAGGCCTAAGTTGAAGTTTCGGTTATGGCTTCCCTCATAGCCAGCCAAACGCAAGATCATGTACACTTTCTGGGCCTTTTAATTTAAGCCCAGGATTGTCAGAATGCAAAGGGGAAAAAATGTAAGACCATGTTATTGAACTTCTCTGTTTTATCCTTCTCCTTTTTATTTTTTGCCAACCCCGAGATTTGAACTTGGGTCCCAGGAACCAAGGGTCAACTGTGGCAGAGATGCCAAGACCTGAGTTCAAGCCCTGTGCTTAGCCAAAGGAAAAAAAGCCCTGGTTTTAAATTTGCACCACTTTTCTGGCAGGCCTGGGATTTGAACTCAGGGTCTGGGTAACTCTGTGGCACTGTGGTTCAAGGGGAAGCTCACCGTTCTTGAGGACAAGAAATTTTAGACCAGTTCCCAGGGCCTGAATAGAAGCCTCAAAATGAAATAATAATATTCATATATGAGATTTATTTACATGCATGGGTTTAGTGAGTATGACGTTTATTACACTTATTTCTTTAGTATTATAATACACATAACATTTCATTTATTACATCCTATCACACAGGATATATTTGCATATAGATTATATATCATACTGAAACCCAGGATATTTTTCAGGAAAAAAAAATGTGTAAAAAGTGGCTTCTTACTCCATGAATAAATTTTTGGCCATGCTGAGATTTCAACTCATGGCCTAGAATGCCCAATCCATAAATGGGGTCACAGTCTTGGCTCACCATCCTCTGGAAAACTGAGCTGCCAGGAAATTCTGAGGACCTGTGATCAAGCCACAATAGTGCCCAATATATAGAGGATATCATTAAATTATATATATATATATATATATATATAGTTACCAATTATTAGTTTAAGTTATTTCTCCATTTAATGAAATATAATGGCTGAATACTTATGAAAGAATTAATTAAAAATTCGTCAATATCCTTCCATTAGAGGAATCATACCATGGTGTTAGAATGGAAGATTTAAGTTCAATAATTTTTCTGTGGCATTCTAAAATAGAATCATGAATTAACTGCAAATTTAATTATTACTTTGATTACTTTGATAATATTCCATTAGCATTCACATAAATAGGAATGAGTTTGTCAGGATCTCCCTCCATTTGTGAGTGGCAGTCCTGGCATTCTAACTCCAGGCCTAGATAATTTATTTCAAGTGTAAACAATTGGAATAACACTGTGAAGATTTCAGATTGTCATGATTTTAAAAAGAACAAGAAGAAAAGAAAGCCAGGTGTCAGTGGCTCCTGTATTTAATGCTAGCTCCTCAGGAGGCTGAGGTGTAGAGAATGCCAATTTGAATTCAGCCAGGGCAGGAAAGTCCTAGACACTCTTAATTCTAAGAGATCACAGGAAAATATGCCCATGGGTTGGGCCTGTACCTCAAGGGCAGAGCTCTACCCTTGAGCAAAAGGAGATCAGGGATAGGGCTTAGTCTCCTATTTCAACCTCGGACCTGCCAAAGAAATAAAAGAATTCAGTAACTCCATGTCTCTGTGTGTAGATGTATGGACGATGGGCTTTCAGCAGGCTGCCCATGCCCAGACCCCTAACCTGGGCAAGCTGGGAAAAGCCCTCAGAGAGTACTAAGTATGAGCCAGTAGCTTGAACAAAGCATCCTTCTCTGGTATTTAATAAGTGAAACCCCGAAGGCTTGCCTGGGCTGGTGTATGCAACAGATGCATTACATTCTGGCTGAGGTATTTCATTGGGACATCTAGCAGCCAGCCACTACCTCCAGGGAGACCACAGTTGCTAGGCTATATGAGTTGTGGAAGGTTCTGGCTCCATATTTCCTATCCCTCTGTAGGATGTGAGCCTAGATCTCTGAGGCCTGGTGGCTATCACTCATTCACCATTCCTCATTGCCGAGTCTCAGGCTGGTCCCAAATCCTGGCAAAGATATAAAATGGCCAGCGATTTCTGTGCTGAAATCCCACCCTCCTAGATCCTGTTAGAAGTGAGCCTTGGGCTGTGAATGTGGCTTAGTGGTAAAGTGCTTACCTAGAGAGCATGAAGCTCGAGGTTCGATTCCTCAGTACTACATAAACAGAAAAAGCCAAAAGTGGCACTGTGGCTTAATCCCAGACCCTTAGTTCAAGCCCAAGATTAGCAAAAACATGTGAGCTTGGTGAGACATACTCTTCTGGGACTCAGAGGAGGGCCGAGGTTATAGGTAAGAGGGAGATGGCAGGTGCTGATGGCTCACCCCTATACTCTTAGCTACTCTGGAGGCTGAAATCTGAGGATTATAATTGCAAGACAGTGCAGGCAGGAAAGTCTATATGAGAATCTTTTCTCCAATTAAACACCCCAAAAGCCAGAAGTAGAGCTGTGTTCCACGTAGTAGAGTGCTAGCCTTGAGCATAAAAACTCAGGAATAGCATCCAGGCCATGAATTTCAACCCCAGGAATGGCACACACACACACACACACACACACACACACACACACACACACACACACACACACCAATATAGAGCATTTGCCAGTCAGTCTACCAAGTTCCATCTCTAGGAACTCAATATTTTTTAAAAAGAGAGAGAATGGAAGGAAGGGCTTGCTCCAGGAGGTGATATAACTAGTGCCAAAATTCCACAGGAGTTCTAAGATGTGGAACAGGACAGAGAGCCTCAGGCAGAAGGTACACAGCATGGGCAAAGGTCCTGAGGTGTGGTGTAGAGCAGGTGGTGTGGGAGGAATGAAGGCTCTGTGTCTTCAGGCAAGTATGGCTGAACACTCAAGGCTGGGTCAAGGTTTGTACTTGAGTCACAGGTAGGGCAGAGGGTAGGGTCCAGAATGGGGCCCAGGGGAAGATTAGCTTGATTTTTCACCATGGACCCCAGCCATTTCCTGTGGCTGAAAGCCTATTTTTCACAGCCATTGACCCTAAGGCCTCCTTTGCATGGAGGAATCAGGGCAAACGCAGGGAAGAACACTTGCTTAAGAAAAGCTTCTACCCAGTGCCACCAGTAACTCAACCCTTGTAAATCCTAGCTGCTCAAGAGATTGAAATCAGAGATCGTGGTTCAAAGCCAGCTCAGGGGAAGAAAGTTAGTGAGACTCTTCTTGCCAATGAACCACCAAAAGCCAGAAATGGAGCTGTGGCTCAATTGGTAGAGTACCAGCCTTGAGGGAAAATATTAAAAGACCAGAGCTTAGACCCTGAATTCAAGCCCCAGTATAGGCACAGAAAAAATAAAGAAGATTTCAGAAGCTCAAAATCCAATGTGGAGAAAGGCCATTATCAGCTGGGCGAAGGTGGATCAAGCCTGTCATCCTAGCTACTCAAGACTGAGACCTGAGGATCAATCAAGATTCAAAGCTATCCTGGGCAGTATCTTACCTCCAATGAATCACCAAAAAGCTGGGAAGTTGAGCTACTGTAGTTAAAGTGGTACCGCACGAACCTAGTGTAAACAAGCTAAAGGATAACATCTAGGCTCTGAGTTCTTGTCCCGGTAAACACACACACACACACACACACACACACACACACACACACACACACACACACACACACACACACATACACACAGACTAACATCATTAGCAGGTGCCAGCAATTCTAGCTACTGAGCTCTTAGGATGGCAGCTTGAAGCCAGCCCAGGCAGGAAAGTCCATGAGACACTTATGTCCACCAAACTACTAAAAAAGATGAAAGTTCAGCTGTGTTTCAAGTGGTAGAATGCTACCTTTGAGCAAAGGAAGCTCAGGGACAGTGCCTAGGCCCAGAGTTACAGCTCAAAGATTTTTTTAAGACACACTTTGCCAGCCCCGCAGGCCATAAATCCAGATTTTGGTCATCCTAGATCTCACCTCCACTTCCGCCACTTCCACAGTACTGCCACATGTGGCCAGTGTGTGGCCAACACTGGGTTAAGAAGTGAACATACACAAGGGGGGAGGGGCATAGCCAGGTAAAGACTACTACGCCAGAACATTGATTCTCTCATCTCCCAGCTCCCTGGCCCTGGAATCTAAAGTCTGTGCCTCTGTATTCTGGGCATCCGAAATTGTCTAGAAGGCCAAGCTGGGGCCAGAAGATCGACTTTCCTGTGATAAAGTACATTTACATTACCTAGACACCGACCAATATTTCCAAGCCACCTTGGTCTCACCTCCCATGTAGCCCTGGATCCTCCTTGCTCGGGTGGCCTTCAGTCAGCTGTCAAGCTTGAGTTGGCCAGACCCACCAGCAAACCCCCATTCCCCACTCCACTGCCAGCCTGTTGAGAGGGATGTCAGAAGCCCAGCTGAGGAAAAGGACAGGACATCATATGACTGAGGCCCTCCATCTGAGGCATGAGAGACCTATGCCAGCTGGCACTGCTGTACCAGAATCTGCTGGAGGCGGCCAAATATTTGGACAGCCAGACTTGTGCCCCAGAGAAAATATGGAACACAGGCCACTGGCAATTTTCGACTCATTGTAGATGCTGATAGGGAGCTAAAGGCAAGGTTGGTGTGGAGGAAGGGCACCATCTGAAGTCAGAAAGAGGAGGACAGGAACCTAAGAAGGGGGCAGAGAAGGATGAGGGAAAATTACACACACACACACACAAACACACAGACACGTAAACAGACACACACACACACACACACACACACACACACACACACACACACACACACACATACACACACACGGACATTCCAAGGCCTCAGCTGTTCCTGAGAACAGAACCACGAACTCCCTCCATTCGGATCATATCTGACCAGTGAGAAGATGGCACTATCGTACTCAGTCCAACTGTAGACACAAGACTGAGCCTCTAACATATCTGGAATGTCTCATAACCCAGCATGGAATTTCCTACCATACACACTGCTATGTTGAAAACTCAGCCACCTCTTTGTTTATTGCTGGTCATGGGGTTTGAACTCTGGGCCAGGGCACTGACTTTCAGCTCTTCAGCTGAAGATGATCACTCTACCACTTGAGCCACAAAGCCAGTTCCTGTTTTCTGGTGGTTCATTGGATATGAAGTATCACCAAGCTGGCCTTGAACTGTGGTCTTTACATCTCAGCTTTATGAGTAGCTAGGATGACAGTTGTGAGCCACCAGCAGCACCCTGCTTTAGCCACGTTCATATTCCCAGAGGAAACTCAATTTGTCAGGACACGAACTTCTTGCAGCCCTTGACTTCAAACTTTGACACTCAGCATCCAAACCCATCCTTCAATGGAGAGAATACAGGCACAACACTACGATCTCTTCACCCATTTACCCACTCACTGCCTGCCAAAGGCCTCGTCCTCTTGAGTTCTTGGTAAGGCACCGCCCATCCTACTGTGGCTTCAAACTGGGGAAAACTTGGGGAGTTCTTAGAAATGTCTGTAAAGTGAGGCCAGCACCTGGTCTCCACAGCACCCACACACACACACACCTCCACATTTTTGCAGGCAAAGATGTTTTACTTTCTTTCTTTTTTTTGGTTGTGTGGCTTGAACTCTGGGCCTGGGTGCTGTCCCTGAGCTCTTCAGCTCAAGGCTTGATCAACAGCACCCCTTCTGGTTTTGTGATTGTTTGTTGGAGATAAGAGTCTCAGAGTCTTTCCTACCCAGGCTGGCTTTGAACTGGGATCCTCAGATCTTACCTCCTGAGTACTGAGGATGACAGTCATGAGCTACTGGCACTTGGCCAAAGATAATTTTCCATGATTGTCATCTTATCCCCTTAGGAAACTAAGATCTGAGGACTGCAGTTGGATGCCACCCTTTGCAACAAGTCCATGAGAACTCTTTGTTTTCCAATTAAACCCAAAAGAGCTAGAAGTAAAGCTCTGGTTCAAAGGTTATCTTTGAGCATAAAAGACAAAACACCCCCTAATTTTAAGCATTTCCTAGCAAAATCCACCCAAGAAAGGGAAGCAGGTGGGCACACGGGTGCTCAAAACTCACACATAATAATCAAGACTCTCAGAACTCTCCCACCCTGCTATGATTCTCTAGATAATTTGTCCTACACCATGGCAGTCTTAGATGGGCCTGACCATGCACCAAATTAGGACGTTCAAGTACGATCTCATACTGAGGATCCCCTGAAATTATCAAAGACTCAAGATCTCTCAGAGTTCTGCCTCAACACTGGACAGTAAAGTGAGATCTAGTTATCCAAACACATGATATGGGAACCAAAGGGTTTCTTGGTCAAGGGACTGAGACTGGGGAGCTCTAGGTCCCTCTCTCTTGGGAAGGTGAAAATGGCTAATCTATCCCAGGAATGTTCCTGTGTTTGAGTATTAACAAAAAAAGCAACCCTGCTCAGAGCCCAGTGCCTCTGGTTTTCCCACCAGTCTCTACCTAGCCCTGCCTCACCTTCAGCCTGCCCTCTCTGAATCCCAAATCTGCCATCTAGATTAAAGACTGAGCCACGAAAGAGACCCCCTTCTGCCACTGAGAATGGAAGTCACAGGGCCCTAACACCTTCTAGATGAAGTCTCAGAGCAACATGGGTCCCAACTCCCGCCCTCATTCCCAGGCTGCCCTGTGCCAGTGGCATGCTTACCTCTGTCTCTCATGGAGGAATAAACACCAGGGGTGTCATCTTCAGATTGAGCCCAATTGAGCACTCGAAAGTCCCAGCCCCCAAGGATGAACTGCACAGGCATCCTGCAGTGAATGACAGCCAGGTCGTCAACGGTGATACCAAGTTGCCAGGACTTTTAATAGTATTGTGGCTGGATCAAAGGCTCGATCACTGGTAGTCTAGGTTGTCAGGTGAAATCATAGCTAAAATATCCTGACACCCCTGACCTGGAATCATCCTCCCTCTTCATCATCCTAATTATCACTTGCCTCCACCCTTCACACTCCCTCTCCCCAATACCTCCCTAGCCCTTGGACATTTTCTTCTTATCTGACCAGAAAATAAACTCGTTGGGGCCAGGGATGATTAAACCTGGTAACCCACCCTGATCCCTAGGGTCTACTGAGGCTGCTTTCCTCTGCACTCGGTTGAGTACACAGCTCTTGGATGTCATGTACTTGCTCAGGGGTCAGTGGCTTGATCCAACATACTGGCTTTAATCTCTGAAACTGTCCCCACAGAGATTGTGTGAATGGTTGGCTCCCTTGATCCAGGGACTCCAAAACAAGTCTTGCATGTTCTCCCTTCTTCCTTCCTTTCCTCTTTTTCTCCTTCTGTCCTTCCCTCCTCTCTCTCTTTCTCTCTTTCTCTCTGTCTGTCTCTGTCTATGTCTCTCTCTCTCTCTGTTTCTCTCTCTCTCTGTGTGTCTTTCCTTTCTTTGTGTCAGTCATGGGCCTTGAACTCGGAGCTTAAGTGCTATCCCTGAGACTTTTACTCAAGGCTAGCAGTCTATTGCTTGAGCCATACAACTTCTGTTGTTTTGTTTTTGGTAGTTAATTGAAGACAAGAGTCTTACAGGCTTTCCTGCCCGGGCCAAAAGCCTCCATCCTTGGATCTCAGCTTCCTAAGTAACTAGGATGACAGGCTAGAAGCACCAGCATCCAGCTCAAACCAAGTTTTCTTCATGTTCTGTGGAAACAGTCCTGGAACCTTTCATTGTCTAAGACCTCCCAGAGCATGGTGCACACTGTATAGGTTTGTTGGATAAATAAATGAGCATCTGTCTATGACAATACTACAGAAAAGTCCCATCTGATTCAGGTATGTATCCCCTGTAATTATTCCTCTGATGAAGCCTGATGAAGCTCTCCCACAGTTCTCTCTCTTCCCTCTTCATGCCCTCCTGGTGGCACCACACTTAACTGTTTTGACTCCTAGGATGTGAGCTATGATGTACTCACTGGATTCCAGGGCCTCTAGGATGCCTATCTTCTCAAAGATCTCTGTCCAGCGGCTGACCAGCTCTGTGGCAATCAATTCGCCACTCAGGTATGAACGAGTTTGCCATGAGCTGAATGACTGGCTCAAGAGGCCTCCTCTCCTCCCCCTGGGACCAGCCAGGATGGTCTACCAAATCCCGCCCCCAAGTTTCATGGTGCAGACAAAGGATCTTTGAGGCAGCCTGGGATCTCAGAGTCTCCCATAATCCAGTGCAGTTACTGGGAATCGTCTCTGCTCACAGCTGCAGGCTGAGGATGTCAAGGTCACAATCTCTGCTCCCCAGGACGTCCCCGACTGAGGTGGTCACCCTAGAGAGAACTGAAGGAGATTCAGCAGCTGCCAGAGAAAGGCTTAGTCAAGGCACAAGGTTCAAAGCAAGAAATAATCTGGCCTGGGAACTCTGCCTGTGACGCTTTGAACGTCATTGTTTGGCAGCTGAAAACGTCCATCCAAGGCATTAGTGGAAATTGCCAGCTTAAATAAAAAAAAACCTGGAAAATGTAGCATTTAAATTGTCCCAATCAAACTTAAAGTGTTCCAAAATCAGTGGTCCCCTTTTGCTTCCAGACAGCCTACAGCAGGTTATGGAAACTGGGATTTATCGATCCCTATCTAATTGCCATATCCTGATAACAAGCGGGCTCCAGCAGGGGGAATGGACTTGCCTACCACTGTCCAGCTTGAAACATCCCAGATAGGACACAGATTGGAGTCTGCAGGACTCCAGGGAGGATTGACCACTGGTGCACTGCCCCGGGAGAGAAACCAGGCCACCAGTGGGGCCCCGGAGCCCTGGGCCTGGATGTCCACAGAGGCCATAAACGCCCTAGGTAAGGATCCCCTCTCATCCTCGGTCATGGTGAAACATCTTCCATGTCACACTGTACGCCAGCCCCCAAAACCTCATAGCTTCACAGCCCCTGCCCTATCCTTTCTCCCATCTCCTTCCCTAATTATGTTTGGCAGACACATTCCCAACCCTTGAATTAGCTCCAACTATACACTGAGAGCAGCGTGTCTGTCTGGAAGAGTGTGGCTGTGGACACTCTTGCCTCACCAAACTTCTGGCCTGGGATAGAAGGACAGGTGTCCACTCGAGTTCACACAGGTCTCCTAGTGGAGGGCCACGAGAGCCCAGCAGCTATTGTGGGTTACAGGAAAAGGGGAAAAGTGAGGTGGAAAGGGGAGGAAAGGAATGTCTACTGAAATCTTCATAAAGGATCCATGAAACTGTGAAGGAGAAAACAAAAATTGTGGCTGGGCTCATACTTGGTACTGATGAAAAAAGAACAACAACAAATACATACACACAGAGAAATAAAAGGCTTTTGCTATTTTTAGACATGGTGACACACACACACACACACACACACAAATCCAGAACAGTGACAGAAGTGTCTTCCATGCAGTACCTGCAATTTGTCAAATGATCACTCACCTGAGCACAATCAGGCTGTACAAGGAGAAAGATGATCGATCTCTCTCTCTCTCTCTCTCTCTCTCTCTCTCTCTCTCTCTCTCTCTCTCTCTCTCTCTCTCTCTCTCTCTCTCTCTCTCTCTCTCTCTTTCTCTCTCTCTCTCTCTCTCTCATACACACACACACACACACACACACACACACACACACACACACACACACACACACATACACACACACAGACTCAGAGTAGTGCCTCTCTTAAGTTTGTTGGTTACTCATCTGGGACAATGTACAGCTGGAGCATGCAGGTTCCCATTCCCCATTCCCTTTTCAGAAGCAAGGGTTCCCACCCAAGGGGAGCACCAGTGTAATGACACAGCACCACCCTGCCTCTTGCCTTCTCCAGGGCCAAACTCCTCCCCTTGGGTACAACCAGCATTAAATCCCCAGACAGGTGGCTCCTCATAGCAAGAACTGAAAACAAGCAGGGGGTCATGGGTCCCCAAATGGGTGTCTAAGCTGGGGTGGGCATGGTGTTGAGGAAATGGATGGGGTTCTAAAGACTACAAACATGGACACATTCCCTACTTCCAGCCTAGATGCTTCTGGGCAACTGGGTGGATTCTTGGAGGGACAAGGAGAACAGATGGACCAGGAGCACCAGCAGATGCTGGAAGAGCTGGGAAATGTGACCAACCTGTGAGTACTGTTGACAGCTGGCATAGGGCAAGGGGGGGACAGGCCAGGTGTATGGGTGTCAGAGAGAGTGTGTTCCTCCAGATATTCACCTTTCATCTGACCCCCAGTGCTCTCACCTCCCTAGTCGGATTTTCTGATACCCTCCTCAGGTGAGAGGATGACTGAGAACAGAGGACAAGAACTCACACAGCAAAGGGTCTCTATCTTCTGCATCCAACACCGCCCCCACCCCCAGAAAAAAGGAAAAGACCCGAGAAGGCAGGTGTGGAGTTGCTGCTCCCCACCTCTTTATAAAGCCACAAAATTCCCACCTAGGAGAGGAAGGGTGAACATGTGGGGTTGTGTGGTTCCCACTGCTCCAGGCCAGGGGCTTGGTGATGCCACCTTCTCACCCAACCCTGCATCTCCCCATTTCCTTGGACACTGACACTAGTGATAGGGGTGGGATCCTTGGGTCGACACCAACTCCCCCACCCCCCACTCCTGGGGAGCATTTGTGGCAGAGCCAGGGCTGGCCCCTGGCACTGGTGAGGCAAGGTTAGGATGTGAGAAGGGAAGTGGGAGTCGCGAGTCTGGGTTGGGGTGGGGAAGAGGGGATTTGGAGAGGTCACAAGGTGCGGGCCCCTGGGACGGCCACTCATGTGTGCTGCTAGGAGATGCTATAGGCTGCCATTCTGGGTGTAGTGGGCAGCAATGGCAGCATCATGGCAGATGCTCAGGCCCAGAGCAGAGGATGGGGGTCAGTACATGGTCAGGGCCACAAGCTGGCCTGGGGCACATCACTGGATGACTCTGAGAGGTGCTGCAGGTCCGAGCCAGCAGCCCATGTTTGAAACGTAATGCCACGGGTAGAGCAGGAAAGGGGGCCAGGACAGGGGTAGGAAGGTGGCAGGACTGAGCCCGCCTTAGGCTCAGCTGAGCTCCTGGCACTGGAATCTCAGACTCAATGCTTACTTGGCCTCTGAGCCTCCAATGGCCTGTGGGAGGGATGTGCTTGCTGTGCTGGCTTTGTGTGCTCTGTGCTCCTAGCCCAGACCCGTGATCCTACAGGAGCAGAAGCCAGACATTGATGCCGCCTCCCATGGTGCTTGTGCCTGCTCTTCTGTCTGCTGTCTCTCTCTGACCCCCACTTCTCTCCCGGGCCGCCCCACCCATGCTGCACAATTGAGCCAGCCCCCATGTGCCCCTGGCTGCAGCAGATATGTGCCCCCTCGGCCACGTCCTGTCCTCTCCTCAGTCACGCCCCCTCCCCACTCGACCACACCCCCCATCCCTGACCTTGTGGTGCCCTGACTCCCTAAGGCTAACAGGCCATGGAAGAAGCAGCCTCACCTCAGCTCAGGGCTTCTTCTGAACCCCAGCAGCTGCCCATGGCAACGAACCCCTCCCTCAGTCCAACAGCTGGGAGAGACTATTCTCTATCCACCTCACACACTAAGCAGGTGCACGGTTACCCTCTGTTAGTGTGTGTGTGTGTGTGTGTGTGTGTGTGTGTGTGTGTGTGTGTAATTTTCAGGGATACCTACCTCACAAGGACTCAGAACATAGCACCTTTTTGGATGACAACAAACAGCATAGTTTAAAAAATTAGCACAAAGAAACCTGTGTAATGGACTCATCACAATGCGCCTTTTGAAGGACTCAGCACATAACAACCTTTGGGATCCTCATGGTAATCTAATGACCAATAAAATTAGACATGTCATTTTGACATCACCAAGCTTAAATATCATAGAATTATGACAGCATGTCATAGTGAAATTATAGACATATTGTGAATGCCTATTTTGTGATTTCATTCTAGTTCAAGCAAGCAATATTGGTGGATATCAGAAATCCATTGTGACATGAAAATCCTTTTGTGATATCACTGTGCCATTGTGATATCATTAATCTGTTGTGACATCACAAAGCTGTCCTGTCCATTGTGACCTCCTCACCAATGTGACATCACAAAGCCATTGTGATATCACATTGCTGTTGTGACATTACAATCACCCTGAGACCTCCCAAACCCATTATGACATCTTTAGCACTTTTGTAAAAACACATGGCCTTTGTGACACCACAATCCCTTTGTGTATCTATATCTTCATTGTGAAGTGTCAATTGAGATCAGATATGCCATTGTGAGATCACAAAACATTTACAATATAATCACAGGTGTGACATCACATTGTCATTATGACATCAGGTCATTATGATATCCCAAATCTATAATGATATCATACCATTATGACATCACATTTTCATTGTGACATCATATTTACATTATGAATGCCTATTATGTGATGTCATTATATTTCAAATGTGGCATGCGGGTTCATATAAAAAACACATTTTGACTTCATAACCATTGTGACATCACAATCCCTTTGTGACAAAACTTTGCCATTGTGATATCTCTAAACAAATGTGACAACACAAACATGTCCTGCCCTCGTAAGTTTTGACATGTTGCCAGTGTGTTATGTTAGGCCCATTGAGAGCTCATTCTATTTTTGACCTCATATTATTTCAGGTATGACATAAAATATTAATAATGTACTGTGACATCTTGAGTATTGTGACATCACACTGCTAGATGTAATGACCATTGTGTCACATTGTCACATCACAAATCTATTCAACTTCATCACATTTGTGCCAACAAATGCCTTGGAATCCTCACAATCCCATTCTAAACTCATATACTCATTGTGAGCTATTGACAATTGAGGTGTCAAATGCCATTGTCACATCACCAATCTATACTGCGACATCATAAAACGATTTTGAACTCATCACTATTATGGCATCACCAACTAATTGTGATTATAACAACATTCTTATGACATTATAATTTGACATCATATTGCAATTGTGATATTACTGTACCATCATGCTTTCACAAACCTATTATGACCTCATAACATCTTAGAAAATGCACGATCTTTGGGACATCAAGCTCCTTCTCTGAACTTGTATCATTGTGAACTTGTAGCAATTGAAATTTGAAATAAAGTGTGATATTACAAACTAGTTTGACATCACTTATGCATTTTTATATCATTAACACTTTGACAAATGAAACCTGTTAGGATCCTTAGCACTTTTGACAAAAAAAATGGCCTTTGTGTCATCACAGTTCATTTGTGTATGTCATTGTGACTTCATTCTCATATACTCATTATAAACTAATGGCAGTTAAGATCTGACATGCCATTATGTCCTCACAAACCCTTTGTGACATCATGAAACTGTCGTTATGATATCATCAGCTCATTGTGACATCACCAAGCTACAGTGACATCATAGCATTATGACATCGCATTGCCATTTTACTGTCATAGACACATTGTGAATGTATATCCTGTTATTTCACTCTATTTCAAATGTGGCATATCAGTTGATATCAGAAACATATTGTGACCTCATAACCATTGTAACATTATAAACCCTGTGTGATGTCATAATCATTGTGACACCATATTGTTGTTATCACATTTTGGCTTATGGTGACAACACAAAATGAGAATGACATTATAGCATTTGCCATTATGTCATTGTGACATCATATTCACATTATGAATGCCAAATCTGTGATTTCATTGTATTTGAAATGTGGCATGTGGGTTGATATCAGAAACTCATTGTGATGTCATAACCATTGTCACATCAGAATCCCTTTGTGACATCAATTTGGCACTGTGACATCACAATAGCAATATGATGCTACTAAAGCACCATGATATCACAATGGTCATGAACTCACAATGGGTTTCTGATATCAACCGACATGCCACATTAGAAATACAATCAAATAACATAATAGGCAAACACATGTCTATGATATCAGAATGACATTGAGATGTTACAATGCTATGATGTCATTGTAGTTTTACATGTCCGTGAGCTGATGGTGTCATAATGGCAACATGATGTCATAATTATGATAATGTCAGAAAGGATTTTTTTATGTTTAAATGGTATGTCTGATGTCAGTTGTCAGTTCCCCATGAGGATATGGATACAAAAATGTTCTGTGATGCCACAGAGGCCATGTGTGTTTTCAAAGGTGGTAAGAGGTCATAATAGGTTTCAAAGGGCACAATGTGATCCATAATGTCACAATGAAAATGAGATGTCCCATTGGGTTTTTGATGTTACAATGGTGATGAGGTCAAAATGGTTTAGTGATGTCACAGTTTGTAATATCAGAATGATACATCCAATTTCAATTACTCATAATTCAATATGAGGATACCGGGTGATAGAAGGAGCTTCATAATATGTGGTCATACTATGTGAAAACCCAATGGAACAGTGATTTCACAATGACAATGTGATGTCTCAACATCATGTTATAATAATTTTTTGATGTCACAATTGGTGATGTCATACTGATGAGGGGGTCACAATAGATTTGAGATGTACCAAGGGGTTGGTGATGTCACAATGGCATGTGGGATCTCAATTATCACTAACTCACCATGAGTATATGAGGAGTTTGGGAAGGGATTCTGATGTCACCAAAATATTTGCAGTCAAGATAGTGAAGAACTAACAGGTCTGAGATGTCACAAAGTGACACAATGGTTATGATGTCCAGGGGTGTGTTATCATGATGTTAAATTGGATTTTAGATATCTCATGTCATATTTGAAATATGAAGTCGAACACAGATTTTCAACTCACAAAGGGCCTAAGAAATCACAATGGCATTTCACAAAAGTTATGAGGACAGGAGAGGTATTTGATGTCACAGTGGATTAATGATATAACAAATGCAAAGTGTTGTGACAAAGAGATTTTGATGTCACAAAGGTTATGAGTTCACAATGGTTTCCTGATATCAACCCACATAGCACATTTGAAATAGAATGAAATCAAAGTATAGGCATTCACAATGGGTCTATGACATTAAAGTGACAAGGGGATATCAAGGCAGCAATGTTTGATAGGATATGTACTCATTACCTTACTCATGTAACTGTAATCCCTCTGTACAGTACACATACAATAAAAAACGTACGGAAGAAAAAAAGAGAAAAATGGTATTGTGTCATTGCGGTTTTGTGAATCACAATGAGATGATGGTGTCATGATGACAATGTGATTTCACAGTCATAATTATTGTACAAAGTATTTGTGACGCTACAATGCTATGTGTGATCACAATTTTCATTAGTTCACTATGAAGATATGGGTACTCAAAGGGTCTGTGATGACACAGAGGTCATGTGTATTTTAAAGGTGCGAAGAGTTCATTATTGCTTTGTGATGTCACAATGTGATTGTGAAGGCACAACAATAATGTGATGTCACAATGAGTTTGTGATGTCACAGTGATGATGAGGTCACAATGCGTTTGTGATGTCACTAAGAGTTAGTATTATTACAATGACATGTCCAATTTCAATTTCTACTAGTTCAAAATGAGGATACAATTTCAAAGAATCTTAAGCTCCAAGGACCATGAACTGTTAGTCATACGTGTGATATGCTGCCATTAGGATATTTTAGGGCTTTAGTAAGCTTATATTCTGTTTTGACTCTGACAATATGAACATTGTGACATCACATTGATAGACATCAAGACCATGGTGTCACATTGTGAACTCACAAATGTGTTAAGACTTCATCACATTTGCCTCAACACATGACTTTGGAGACAACACAGTCCTTTTGTGAACTCATATCTTCATTGTGAATTAAAGTTATTTGAGAATCGGCATGCCATTGTGACATTTCCAACCAATTGTGACAGCACAAACCTATTATAGTAGAAACACATTGTGATCTAATAGCCATTGTGGTAGCACAATCCTTTTGTGACCCCATATGTCCATAGTGATATCACTAACCCACTGTGAAATTCCAATCCTCTCATACCCAATCCAGGTATGAAATGTGATACCCGAATGCAGTGTGACATCTAGATCATGGTGACATCACACTGATAGATGTTCTGAGCATTTTGTCATATTCTGACAACACACACCTGTTAGGACTTCATCATTTTTGAGACAACGCATGACTTTGGAGACATCACAGTCCCTTTGTGAGCCCATATCCTCATTTTGAGTTGACAATTGAGATCACATGTGTCATTTTGATATCACCAACCCATTGTGATATCACACACCTCTTGTAAACTATCACCAGTATGGCATCACCAATTGTGGCAACAAAACTTTATTAAATCATCATATTGCAACATCCCATTGCCATAGCGATATCACTGTTCCAATGTTTTTTCAAAAACCTAGTATGTCTTCATAGCATTTTAGAAAATTCATGGCCTTTTATATTTCAGTCTTCTTCTGTGAACTCATATCCTCATTGTGAAATAGTAGCAACTGAAATTGGACATGTGAGTATGAGATGTGACTTCACAAAACGTTGATTTCATCACCAATGTGACATCACAAACCCATTGTGAGCTTTCATTGCCACTTGATATCACTATAACATTGTGACATCCCAAACCTGTTTGGACCTCTTAGCACCTTTGAAAAAACACATGGCCTTTGTGACATTACAGTCCCTTTGTGTAACTATACCATGATTATGAACTGACAATTGATATAAGACATGCCATTGTAACATCATGAACTCTTCGTGACATCACCAGTGTGACATAACATTCTCATTATGACAGGACCAACTACTTTTGACATCACAAAACTATGACAAGATAGCATTATGAGATCACATTGTCATTGTGATGTTATAGAGAGATTGTGAATGCCTGTTTTTAATTTTTTTTTTTTTCGGTCATCGAGCTTGATCTCTGGGCTTGGGTTCTGTCCCTGCTCTACAGCTCAAGGCAAGCAATCTATCACTTCAGTCACAGCACCACTTCTGGTTTTCTAATGGTTTTTATTGGAGATAGTCTCATACACTTTCCTGCCTAAAGTGGCTTTGAAGTGCAATCCTTAGATCTCAGCCTCCTGAGTAGCTTGGATTACAGTCATGAGCCACTGGCTCCAGGCTTTTTCATTCTTTTTTCAAATTTGACATGTGTGTTGACATCAGAAACATAATTTGAACTCATAACCACTGTAACATCATAAATAAGCAGTGACATCAAATTGTCATTATGACACCTTCAGCTCGTTGTGACATCACCAAACAACAATGGCATCATGGCATGATAAATCACAATGACATTGTTACATCATAGTCATAACAGTGTGAAGGCTTATTCTGTGAATTTATTCTATTTCAGAAACCCATTTTGACCATATAACCATTGTGATATCACAATCTTTTGTGACATCATTAATCTGCTGTGCCATCACAAACCAGTCCTTATAAGTTTTGTGACATGCTGCCATTGTCATATGTTAAGCCCTTTGTGAGCTCATAATCTGTTTTAAATCTCATATTTCTGGTATGACATGTGATATCAGAAATCCCCTGTGACATCATACTGCCAGCTATCATGAGTATTGTGTCACATTGTGACATCACAAACCTGTTAGAACGGCATCACATTTGTGACAACAAATGCCTTTGGAGACATTACAGTCCCTTTTTGAAATCATATATTCATTGCCAATTAATGACAATTGAGATCTGCCATGCCACTCTGACATCATGAACCCTTTGTGACATCACAAACTTATTGTGACCTCATCACAAGAATGGCATCGACAACTAATTGTGGTATGAAAGCATTATTTTGACATGATATTGTGGTATTGCCATTGTGATATCACTGTCCCATTGTGTTTTTTACAAAACTATATGGTCACATCACATCTTAGAAAATTCATGGCCTTTGAGACTTCAAGCTCTTTCTGTGAACTCGTGTACTTATAACTTCTAAGGCAAAGAGACAAACCATCAAGTCACATTTAGTATAATAATCCAATTTACACTAGAAAGCGGACTGTGATTACCTTATCCTGGACTGGATACCCAGGTGCAATAGCAGCCTTGACCACCAAACCTCAGAACTTCAATGGGCAGCCCCACCCTTTCTTAATTGGTCTGCAAACCACCAGTCAAAAATTATGATCTCCAAAACTCCAAACCTCAATGAGCAAGGTTTTTTACTTTTCCATTCCTCCCTCCTTCGCTACAGACTTGTCCTTCCTTCCTGGTCTTTCCCTATTTCCCTTCCACCACTTCCTTCAGGCCTCTCCAGTCTCCACAGGCCTGCCCTCCTCTGCCCCAGTGACCTCTTGCCAACCTTCTGCTCTCCCTCAACTTCCTCTTTTCTCTTTTCCCTTCCTGCTGTCTCACCACTTTCTTCCATCTGGGTAGCTCTCATTTTTATGTCCCCTTCTAATGCTCTGAAAATGCAAATTATATATAGGTTGTACCCCTCCTCACACCAATGTGTCGTCTGCCTAACAGTTTTCAATCGTCACTTCCCAAACTGCCCAATGTTCAATTACTTCTTGACAGCTCACCATGTGAGGCTTGACACCACCACCTTTAGCGGTATTCCCCTCACTCTCCGGTGGGCCAGGCCAAGAATTTACAATGATTATGGGCTACCACAGATAATTCTGGCCTCACTGGTTATGATAGTTTCCTCATAGTGAATTAGAAGAAATTGAAATTTTATATGTCATTGTTATATTACTTGATGAGACATCACTAAACCGTTGTGACCTCATCACCATGGTGACATCACAAACTCATTGTGATGGGCTGGGAAGGTGGCTCAGTGTTAGAGCGCTTGCCTTGCATGCCTGAGGCCCTGGGTTCGATTCCTCAGCACCACATAAGCAAAAAGAAAAAAACCGGAAGTGGCGCTGTGGCTCAAGTGGTAGAGTGCTAGCCTTGAGCTGAAGGGCTCAGAGACAGCGCCCAGGCCCAGAGTTCAGGCCCCACGACCGGACCCAAAAAAAAAAAAATCTCATTGTGATATCACATTGCCATTGTGTCACCATGCTCACATTGTGACATCCCAATCTTAATATGACTTCAGAAGCTTTGAAAGAAAGCATGGCCTTTGTGTCATCACAGGACCTTTGTGTACCCAAATCCTCATTTTGAGCTAATGACAATTGAGATCAGACATGCCATTTTAACATCTCAAAACCTTTGTGACATCATCACCACTGTAACATCACATTGTCATTATGACAACATCATCCCATTGTGACATCATAAAACAACAATGACATCATAGAATTATGACATCACATGGTCATTGTGATGTCACAGATACAATGGAATGTCTATTCTGTGATTTCATTCTATTTCAAATGTGACAGGTGTGTTGATATCAGAAATAGATTGTGAACACATAACCACTATGGCATCACAATACCTCGATGACACTACATTGCCATTATGATATCACTAACCCACTGTCTCTCCTACCTCATAAATGTTTTGACATGCTGCCAGTGTGATCTCTGGCCTCTCTAAGCTCATAAATTGTTTAACTCATAATACTTCAGGTATGACATGTGATATCAGAAATCCACTCTGACATCATGACCAATGTGACACCGCACTGCCAGATATCATGACCACTGACTCACATTGTGACATCACAAACTTGTTAATACTCATTGCACTTGTGCCAACATATGTCTTTGGATACATTATGCCTTGTGAACTTATATATTTATTGTTAATTGGAGACCTGGCATGAAATTTTGACATCAACATCCCATTGTGAAATCACAAATCTATGTGACCTCATCAGCTGTATGGCATTACCAATTATTTGTGACATCAAAACAATACTGTCCCATGTAATGGTAACATCACATTGCCAGTGGGATATCTATGTCCCATTGCATTTTCACCAATCTCTTATTTCTGCATAATATTTTACAAAATCCATGGCCTTTCTGACTTCTAGCTCCTTATGTAAACACGTATCTTCATTGTGATCTAGTAGAATGAAATTAGATATGTAATGGTGATATTACAAATTCATTGTGACATCTCTATCCATGTGTGCCTTTATCAGCACTGTGACATCACAAACCAATTGTGACATCACATTTCCACAGTGATATCACGATCACCTTGTGATATCCCAAATCTGTTGTGACCTCTTAGCACCTTTGAAAATGGACAAATGACATCAAACATGCCATTGTACCATTACAAACGCTTTATGACATCATCTCCAGAGTGAGATCACATTGTTGTTAGCATACAATCAGCCCATTGTGATATCCCTAAATGACAATGACATCATAGCATTATGACATCACATATTCATTGTGATGTCCTAGAGACAATGTGATTGCCTATTCTGTGATTTCATTCTATCTCAAATGTGGCATATAGTTTGATTTCAGACACCCATTGTGACCACATCACCATTGTGACATTACAAACCCTTTGTGACCTCATATTGACATTATGATATGATTAATGCAATGTTGCATCACAAATCTGTCTTGTCCTCCTAAATTTTATAACAAGCGACTAACTTGACCTTGGCTGGATGCCCAGAGCTACATGCAGCCTCAACCATGAACCCTCAGAACTCCACAGAGCAGCCCAGCCATTGGTTAACTGGTCTTCAAACAACCAACCCCAAAACTAATGATCTCCAAAGCTCCAAATTTCAAAGGACAAGGCTTTTTCTTATCTCCTCATCCTTCTTCACTACAGACCTGTCCGACATTTCAGGTCTTATTTTTTTCCTTCCACCAATCCCTTCTTCTCTTCAGGCTGTTCTACACTTTACAGGCCTGCCCTGCCCGATCCAAGTGGCCAGGTGCCATCCTTCAGCTCCTGCTCTCCCTCAATTTCCTTTCCTGCCAGCTCTTTATCCTTCTGCAGTCTCATCACTTCTTTCCTTCTAGGCCTTTCCGCTTTTTCTGTCTCCTTCTGTTGCTCTGAACCTGCAGCCTATATTTAGGCCGTACCCTACCCCTACTGCAATATGTTTCCTACATAACAGTTTTCAATCATCACTTCCCAAATGTCCATGCCCAATCACTTCTTGGCAGCTCACCATGTGGGACTTGACATCCTATCACCTTCAACAGCATGTCCTGCCCCTTTCAGCGGCATACACCCCTCTCTATGGTGGTCCATACCAAGAGGTCATGATGACTATCTGTTCCTGTGGATTATACGAGCACTGATGGTTATTACAGTGTCCTCATGGTGAAGTAGGAGCAATTGAAATTGGACAAATAACTGTGATATTAAAAACTCATGACATAACTAACCCATTGTGACCTCACCAACACTGTGACATCACAAACCCATTGCGACATCACATTGATATTTTAACACCAGGATCACATTGTTATATCCCAAATCTATTATGACCTCTTATACATTTTGAAAAAATACATAGCTTTGTGACAACACATTTCATTTGTGTACTCAAATCCCCACTGTGAAATATTGACAATTGAGAATCAGACATGACATTTTAATATCAAAAACAGTTTGTGAGTTTATCACAATTGTGACTTCACATTGTCATTTTGACACCATCTACTCCTTGTGAAATCACAAAACTAAAATGATATGATAGCTTTATAACTTCACCATGTCATGTGACTTCATAGACACATTATGAATGCCTTTTCTGTTATTTCATTCTATTTAAAATGTGGCCTGTAGGTTGATATCATAAGCAAATCAAGAACTCCTAACCATTGTGACATCAAAATCCCTTTGTACATCACTCTTCCATTGTGATATCTCTAACACACTGTGACATCACAAACCTATCCTGGCATCATAACTTTTGTGACATGCTGCAATTCTAATACCTTTGGCTTTTTTGTCCTCATAATCTGTTGTCGACCTCATTAGATTTCACATATGACACTTGATATCACAAATTCCCAGTGACATCATGACCATGGTGATATCACACTGCCAGATTTCATAACCATTGTGTCAAATTTTAGCATCACAAACCTTTTAGTATTTCAATATATTTGTGACAACACATGCTTTTGGAGAAACCCCAGTCCCTTTGTAAAATCCTATACTTATTGTAAGTTAAAGACAATTGGGAACCATCATGTCATTGTGACATGCACAACAAATTGTGACATCACTAATCTTTTGTGACCTCATCACCAATTGTGACAACAACACAATATTTTGACATGATGTAGTGAGTTGACATTGCCATGATGATATCTGTCCCATTGTGTATTCACAAACCTAATATGATCTCATAACTTTAAAAAAATTCATGTCCATTAGGCCTTCAAGATCCTTCTGTGAACTAGTATGCACATTGTGAAATACTAGCAATTGACATTGGACCTGTGTTTGAGATATTACAAAATTATTATGTCATCAAAAACCTTTGGTGACCTCATCACAACAGTTAATCATAAAGCTATCATGACCTTAAGTACCTTTGAAAACACACATGGCATTTGTGACATCACAGTCCCTTTGTATGCCCATATCCTCATTGTGAACACATGACAATGGAATTCATATATGCCATTGTAACATCACCATTTGTGACCCCATCACAAATAAGACAACAAATATTCATTATGACACCATTATGTCCTTGCAATATCACCAATTTATAATGACCTTATAGCATTATGACATTATATTGTCATTGCGATGTTATAGACACATTGACACATTGTAAATGCCTATTCTCTTAGTTCATTCTATTTCAAATGTGGCATGTGGGTTGATATGAAAAAACCATTATGATCTCATAAATATATGGCATCACAATCACTTTGTGACATCACAGTGCT
The DNA here is from genome assembly GCF_024711535.1 of Dipodomys merriami. Taxonomy (NCBI): domain Eukaryota; kingdom Metazoa; phylum Chordata; class Mammalia; order Rodentia; family Heteromyidae; genus Dipodomys; species Dipodomys merriami. The sequence continues at coordinate 1,679,401 of NW_027203804.1, forward strand.
ATGGTGATATCATTAACACACTGACATCACAAACCTGCCCTGTCCTCATAAGTCTTCTGACGTGCTGCAATTGTGATGTCTTAGGCCTTTTATGAGCTCGTAATCTGTTTTCAGTCTTATAATATTTGTTATGATATGTGATATCAGAAATCCACTGTGATATCATGACAATTGTGACATCATACTGACAGATATCATGCACATTGTGTCACACTGTGATATCATATTCCTCCTAGGACTTCATCACACATCTGACAACACATGCCTTTGAAGATACCACAGTCCGTTTCTGCACTCATAGTCTCTGTGATTTCATGACAAATGAGATCCTTTATGCCATTTGGATATCACCAACAAATTGTGGCATCATAGACCTATTGTGACCCCTTACCTGTATGGCATCACCAACTAATTGTGACATCAAAACCTTTTGTGATGTCACATGACAGAATGATCATGACATCTGTCAGCGTCATGTCACATGGTCATAATGTTAGTGGATTTCTGGTATCTCGTCATACATGAAATATGAGCTTGAAACAAATTATGAGGGCAAAAAGGTCTAAGATATCACAATGTTAGCATGTCACAAAAGTTATGAGGACAGGAGAGTTTTGTGATGTCACATTGTGTTAGTGATATCACATTGGCACTGCTATATCACAAAGTGATTATGATGTCAAAATGATTGTGTAGGCACAAACATGCGTTTCTGATATCAACTCTCATGCCACATTTGAAATACAATGAAATCACAGAATAGGCATTCACAATGTGTCTTTGATGTCACAATGAGAATTCTTTTCATAATGCGATTATGTCATTGAGTTTGGTGAAGCTCTCATAATGAAAATGTGATGTCACACTGTTGAGGATGTCACAAACACTTTTTGATGTTATAATGGCATGTCTGATCTCAATTGTCATTGGTTAACAACAAGAATATGGGTACACAAAAGGACTATGATGTTGAAAAAGGCATGTGATTTTTCAAAGGAGCTAAGTGATCATAATTGATTTGAGATGTCACAATGGAATCATGATGTCACAATGACAATATTGTCACAATGGGTTTGTGATGTTGTGTTATGATGATGTCAAAATGGGTTTGTGATGTCATAACGAGTTTGTAATATCACAATCAAATTTCCAATTTCAATTGCAAATAATTCACAAGGAGGATACTGTAATAATCATCAGGGGCATGATAATCTATAGGGTCCGATAATCAGCCAGGCACTATCTCCTGGCCAGCTGGAGAGGACAAAGTATGCCACCAAAGAAGGTGGGGCATTCTGTGGGAGGGGCTGTTGCATTAATCCCCACCTATTGAGCTATTAAGAAGTGATTGGGCTTTGGGCAGTTTCTGATGTGACAGTTGAAAACTGTTAGGCAGATGGAGTGGGGAATGGGTACAGATTTTTTACAGGCTACTTGTTCAGAGCAATAGAAGGAAAGAGAAAAAGAGAAAAGTCCTGGAAGGAAGGAAGTGGAAAATGTGTTCATATCTCTGGAGTAACATGAAAAGGAGCTTGGGGCTCTGAATTCCAATTGTGTTCAATTTAAAAATCAGCCCTCTGAACTTAAGAAGAAATGAGGCAAAGAAAAATTCACACACTTCTACCTCAAAATACAGGCTTATAAAAGACTGAATCTCCAATATGTGCCAGTCCAAACCCACCAAGAGTTTAAAAGCACTGGACACTGGAGAAAACAGGGAGAATAATTTGACGTGAAGAAAAGATTTGAAGATATATTCTTGTGAGAGTCAAAAATGAGAAGAAAATCCGCAAAAGGAACTTAGAAAACACAGAATAAAATGAAATTCAAGTACATTAGCCTGGGTGAGCATGAAGCAAATTAGGGGACCACAGATCAGAGGCCAACAGAAGCACAAGACAGCAATGTTGTCATCCTTGCTAACAACAAATGAGGCCAAGAAGAGATACTGATGTTGCATTAAGAAATTGTGGCCATGAAAATGGAGCCAGACCTGATATAAGAATGTATTAGGGTGAAGTACATGTCTGTGGAGAGCTGCAGGAGCCACGACCAAAGACGGCGCGGTCGTAAGGCGCGGCCGCAAAAATGGCGCGGCCACATGGTGCGGCTGCGACCAAAGATGGCGCTGGCTCCCGCCTTCCGTCTTCCCGGTGACGAGTGTTCTCTGTAAAAACAACTCCTTATATGGCTATGACTTGGCTCCTAGTTTGCTTCTGTGTTTGCGACCCTATCGGTATATGCCATGTGGTGCTTCGTGATTGGCCATCCAGGAGGCTTATAACCGGAGCGCGGGTGGTGGGGGAGGGGGAGGGAGAGAGAAGTGGGAAGAAGAGGGAAGAAGAGAAGCGGCAGAGAAGCTTGTAGCAAGGTCCTGAATAAACTGCATTGAGAAGAATCCCGGGTCGCGTCTTCCTTCCTGGTCGAGGTGGTCGCGACAGCTGGTGGCCCATACGGGGAATTCAGTTCTCTCTGTTGTCAGGGTGGTGCACCGGTAAGTTCCCAGGAAAACGGGGAATCCTCGACAGGAGCGGGGCTAAGTTCCCAGGTGAAGTGGGAATCCGCGATTAAAGCGGGCATAGTACGGGGCTCTTCTCTGTAGATAAAAGAGAGAGCAGAAACTCGGGAAGAAATAAAATACAGGCCTAAAGTGAAAGTAACAAAAAATAAAATTTTTAATAACTGAGATGGGCGCCGCGACGTCACATCCAATTTTTCTGGCCCTGGAAGAGCTACTACGCTCAAAAGGACTAAAGTTAAAGAAGGGTACTTTACAGAGGTTCCTTGAAAAATGAAACATTGTAGCTCCTTGGTTCATAGTGTCCGGAAGCCTTACAATAGCCTCATGGGATAAATTAGGGAGGGAGTTGGACTTTGCCTATGAACAGGGCACATTAAAGGCAGGAGTCTGCCCCATTTGGAGATTGATTAGTGGCTGCCTTGGAGGATCAGATCTGCTGTGAGATTATAGAAAATGGACAGCCAGCACTGGAGCAGTTACAGGAGGAGAGGTCAGAGAAGGCAATCAGTGAAAAGGGAGACAGTGAACAGGGCAAAAGGGGGCGACTATACCCAGATCTGTCCGAGCTAAAATTGGAAAGAGCGAGTTCCAGCGAGTTAGAGGAGGAAGAAGTGAGAGCACTTATTCAACAGATGAAAAGGAGCCGTATAAAACAAGGGGAACGTAAGCTAAGCCAACCTGCACTTAATGAGGACTTAGAAAGAACTTCCGGTCCGACCCCTTTAGCTCCTCCTCCATATCAACATAGAGCCAATGGGCACACGTTTTGCCCGGACACTTGGCGAACTGCTCGAGCAGAACTCGCCTTCCCAGTTTTTCAAGACAATAATCAACAGAGATTCCATGAGCCTCTAGAATTTAAAGTAATTAAGTCCCTGGCTGAGTCTGTTCGGACATATGGGCTTACAGACTCTTTTACCGTAGCTCAAGTGGAAGCTATAATGAGATATTGCATGACCCCCTCTGATTGGGCGAGCCTAGCATGGGCATGTTTGAGTCCAGGCCAATACTTGGATTGGAGGGCATTTATGCTAGAATTTTGTAATGAACAGGCAGCCATAAATCAAGCGAACGGACGTCAGGTTTGGGACAGAGACATGCTCTTAGGACAAGGTCGCTTTGCTAATGCTCAGATAGGATATTCCCCTGAAGTGTATCAACAGATAAATGATGTTTGCATTAAGCCGTGGAAATCACTACCAAATAAGGGGGAAGTTAGCGGCAATCTCACCAAGATCCTGCAGGGGGCTACGGAGCCTTTTTCAGATTTTGTGGCCAGAATGGTGGAAGCAGCAGGCAGAATTTTTGGGGATCCTGACATGGCTATGCCTCTTATAAAACAATTAGTCTATGAGCAATGCACCAAAGAATGCAAAGCTGCCATTACCCTGTTTAAGCATAGAGGGTTGGAAGCATGGATGAAAGTGTGCAGGGAGCTGGGAGGACCTCTAAATAATGCAGGCCTTGCTGCCGCTGTATTCCAGTATTCAAATAGGCCGTGGGGCTCTGGAGTGACATCTGGAGTATGTTTTAAGTGTGGTAAGGCTGGTCATTTTAAAAGAGATTGCCCAGAGAGAAAAGGAACCGGAAGGGCTGGAGGAGTTACAACGGGTAAACAACCAGGGCTGTGCCCCAGATGTAAGAAAGGAAAGCATTGGGCCAATGAATGTAGATCAGTCAAAGTTGTTAACGGCCAGCCCTTGGGCCCCATCATGCAGCCAAAAAATGGGCAGAGGGGCCCCCGTCCCCAGGGCCCACAAATGTATGGGGCAATGGAGAGCCCAAATGAGGAAATTTCCCAAGAAGGATGGCCTACCCTGAGGCATCCCAAGAACCGCGGAGAGCCACTACAGGCTCGGCAGGACTGGACATCCGCACTACCACCAGACTCGTACTAACCCCACTAATGGGCGTTCAGTTAATAGAGTCAGATTTTCAAGGTCCTCTAGAACAGGGCACAGTGGGGTTACTACTTGGCCGGTCTTCCGTTACTCTTAGAGGGCTTAAAATTCACCCAGGAGTTATTGACCCAGATTATACAGGTATACTTAAAATCATGGTAGAAGCCCCAAAAGGTATTGTAGCAATTTCCCCTGGAGACAGAATTGCCCAATTGTTACTCCTGCCTAGCCTACATGAAAAATTTCCTGCCATACAGTCTGAGAGAGGTAAAAAGGGTTTTGGCTCCTCTGGAATTGGGTCAGTGTACCTAGCCCTGGATTTAGACCAGAGACCCACGCTTGAGCTGGAGATTGAAGGAAAAGGATTATAGGACTGTTAGACACAGGGGCTGATCGTAGCATTATTGCTAAAAAGGATTGGCCGAGAGGGTGGCCATTACAGGCCTCAGAACAAACCCTGAGAGGGTTGGGCTATGCCAAAGCCCCTGACATAAGTGCAAGACCCCTCAACTGGAAGGATGGAGAGGGACACTCTGGAAACATCCAGCCTTATGTTTTAGAATTGCCTGTCTCCCTGTGGGGTCGAGATTTACTAAAAGAGATGGGGTTTTCCCTTAGTAATGAATATTCTCCTACCTGAAAGTAAATGATGTTACAAATGGGCTACTGCCCAGGGCAAGGACTGGGAAAAAACTTGCAAGGCTGTAAAGAGCCTATTGATGTCCACCAAAAACCCATTTTCATAGGGGCTGCTGAAAATCAAGTTCCCATTACCTGTAAGACGGAGGAACCGGTATGGGTAGCTCAGTGGCCTCTATCCTCCGAAAAGCTTTTAGCCGCTCATAAACTGGTAAAAGAACAAGTAGCCCTGGGCCATGTGAGACCCTCAGTTTCACCATGGAATACTCCAATATTTGTGATAACAAAGTTGGGTAAATGGTGATTACTTCATGGTTTGCGTGCCATAAACGCACAAATGCAAATTATGGGCCCTGTACAAAGAGGGTTACCTTTGCTTTCCACACTCCCTGCCCATTGGCTTATTATGGTAATAGATATAAAAGATTGTTTCTTTTCTATCCCCTTGCATTCCGCTGATTGTGAGCATTTTGCCTTTACTGTGCCCTCCTGTAACCATGAAGAACCTGACCAAAGATATGAGTGGGTCGTGCTGCCTCAGGGTATGGCCAACAGCCCCACTATGTGTCAGCTGTTTGTCGGCAGGGCTATATCTCCTGTTAAAGAACGGCATCCTAAACTCAGGGTGGTCCATTATATGGATGACATTTTGATAGCTCATAAGGAAGAAGCTGGGTTACAAAAGGCCTATGCAGGATTGGTTTTTGCCTTAAGGGAACAGGGTCTTTATCCAGCACCAGAAAAAATACAAACAGGCAGAGTGGTGGAGTACCTGGGAGCTAAGATACATCCCAGGTCGATCATGCCCCAAAAATTGACCCTGAGAAAAGATAACTTAAAGACTTTAAATGATTTTCAAATATTGTTGGGGGATATTAATTGGATAAGGGGGTATTTGAAATTGCCAAATTATGAATTAAAACCCTTATTTCATATGTTAAAAGGAGATATAGATTTAAACTCCCCAGGAGACCTGACTGAGAACGCCCGATTTGCTCTTAAAAGGGTGGAGGAGGCTTTAAGTGCCGCCTGTTTAAACAGGCTACAAGATGGCCAACCCTTTGATTTATGCATTCTTCCCACTGAGACCCAACCAACTGGTGTACTTTGGCAAGAGGGGCCTTTGATGTGGTTACACTCTCATGTTTCCCCCGGAAAGGCGCTGGAGTATTACCCTGAGGCGGTAGCAGGCTTAGCTCTGCAAGGAGTTCAACAGAGTTTACAATTTTTTGGAATTTATCCGCACTCCATCATTGTTCCCTACAATGCCTACCAAGTTCAGACCTTATGTACCACTATTGATAATTGGTCCATTTTGAGATGCATGTTTCCAGGAGATATTGATAATCATTTGCCCAAAGACCCCCTACTGAGATTTGTAAAGGAACATCCAGTGATTTTTCCAAAGGTAACTGCCCAAAAGCCTATTGGAGGGGCTATAAATATTTTTACAGATGGTTCCAAAACGGGTTGCGGGGTATACGTCGCAGGTAACCAAGACCCCGTGCAGCATCAATTTGTCCCTGGTAACCCACAGATTGTTGAGTTGATGATTGTAATTGAAGTATTTAAAGCTTTCCCCTGTCCCTTTAATTTAATATCAGATTCAGCCTATGTAATAAATGCTTTAAATATATTGGAAGCGGTTGGTTCAATAAAGGCTACCTGTTCTGTTCTAGCTCCCTTTACCTTGCTACAATCCCTTATATGGCAACACAAGGAACCCTTTTTTCCAATGCGTATTCGAGCACATACGAGCCTCCCAGGACAACTGACAAAGGGTAATGCCCTGGCTGATGCACACACTAGTGCTGAGTGGGCGCTCCATGCTTCTTCTGTTGACTTAGCAAAAGATTTTCGTGCCAAATTTCATGTAAATGCCAGGACTTTACAAAGCCGCTTTTCCCTTTCTAGAGCGGATGCACGTCAAGTGGTAAAGGAGTGTCCCCAATGTATTATTTACCATAAGCCCCCTATGTTTGGAGTTAATCCATGTGGTTTAAGACCCTTACAAATATGGCAAATGGATGTAACTCATGTACCAGAATTTGGCCGCTTAAAATATCTACATGTTTCTGTTGACACCTTTTTGGGTGTTATACTTGCCACCCCCCTGTCAGGGGAAAAGGCTACTGATGTAATATCTCACTGCCTGGAAGCGTGGGCGGCCTGGGGAATGCCAAAACAGCTAAAAACTGATAATGGTCCGACCTATACTGGGCAGTGCTTTGTTTCCTTTTGCACTCAAATGGGTGTTACCCTGGTGCATGGACTGCCCTATAACACTCAAGGACAAGGAATTGTGGAAAGAGCTCATCGTACTATCAAGGAAATGTTAATAAAACAAAAAGGGGGAGCTGGACCCCTGATGGCCACAGCAAGACAAAGAATAGCCATGACACTTTTCACCCTAAATTTTTTTTTAAATTTTATTTTATTTTATTTGAGAACATACTGTACAGAGGGGCTACAATTACATGGGCAGGATAATGCATACATTTCTTACCATGCATTTCAGCCTCCTCCTTTGTTTACCCTTCACCTCCCTTCCCAGCCTCCCCCTTCCCCCCACCCAATTATACCCCCCTCCCCCCCCACACCGACATTGTAAAGCTGGTTTTGACATGACATTTTGTATTTCTCATTGTTGCAACAGGTCCACTTGAATCCTTAAACGACTTGTTTGTCCCCATCTCCTCCACATGTTATACTGACATCAAATATAGTGAAAGCAGGGGTTACACTGTGGGGGAGGGAGGTACAAAGCAACAAAGAAATAATCTTATAAATGCGTTAGAAACACATGCATGAAAGAAACGAAAACATTAAAATACATATTTAAGGGTTCATTTTCCTAACATCACATTATCTGACCTTTTCCGCTTGACTCATACCTATACTAGATATTGCAAATAAGGGAAACCATGGGACCTATGCTTCTTTGGGCCTGGCTTACTTCACTTAATATAATTTTTTCCAATTTTTTTCCATTTCCTAACAAATGGGGAAATGTCATTCTTTCTGATGGAGGCATATATACCACATTTTCTTGATCCATTCATCTACTGAGTCACCCTACATTTTTTGAATTTGGATAACGCTGGTCTCTCAGCGGCGGATAGGCATAATTGTTCCACTCCTTCAGCCTTAGGATCAGCTTTGTGGAAGGATGTGCTCACGGGCCTCTGGACTGCCTGTACTGTGGGTGCCAATTGTCATTTTAGTAAGAATTATACGGTATTTAGCAATCAGCCTACACCCGTGTGTGTGGTTTCCCCTTTTGTGTTTTTGGTAATTAACAACACCTCTGTATGCTCAGATGATGTATGTGCTTGCACTAATGAAACCTGCTCTTATGCTACCTGCTGGAGTTCTCAGTATCCGTTAGCTATAGTTGCACGCATCCCACTTTGGGTGCCTGTGACAGTAGATGCTTCTCAAGCTGTAACCTTGTTTAGGCATAAGAGAGATTTTGGCATCACTGCGGCCATTGTAACTGCTATAGTTGTGGCTGCTGCGGGTGCGATGGCTGCTGCTGTCACCATGTCACATACTGTGCACACGGCTCAGACTTTAAATAACTTATCGGCTACTACAGCAAGAGCTCTGGATTTACAACAAGCAGCCAATGCACAATTTAAAGGAGGACTGATGTGGTTAAATCAAAGGGTTGACCTTGTGCAGGAGCAGGTTGATATCCTGTGGCAGTTGGCTCAGCTGGGATGTGTTCAAAAATATGAAGGGCTTTGTATTACTGCTATTCAGTATTATAACTATACCCAAGCAGCAAATTTGTCTAAACAACTGTCAAGTTATCTTTTAGGCAACTGGACGGGGGAATTCGACCAATTGATGTTGCAGCTACGATCGGCCATTGTCGCGATAAACTCTACCCGGATGGATGATGCCCTGTTACAAGATGTTTCCTCCTGGATTTTGACAGCTGTGGATCATTTGAAGGAGTGGGCGGGAATGGGCTCCCTTATTGGTATCCTGGCATTGGAGATCTTGCTGTGCCTGTGGTGCATATGTCAGATTAGGAGCTCGCAGCGCAGGAGTATGGCTAAGGTAGTCCAGGCCTTCACTGCCATTGAGGCCGGACAGTCCCCCTACGTGTGGCTTGCCACGTTAAAGGAATAGCACAGGGTGCGAGGCAAACGCACTGCACTTGGGAATCACTCCCTGGCGTGAGCCCAAGAAGGGCATGTTGGGTTGCAAGTGGGTTAATGCCCAAGATCCCACCTCTGCAAAAAAGGCAACGGATGGGCCTGATCATCACTGGGGAAGGCGCCCCTCCGCCAAAGACCAGTGCAAGGTCCTCTCATTAAAGTTTTAGACAGAGGCCCAACCTCTACTCTTACCTGTTGCTTAATAAAACAAAAAATGGGGAGCTGTGGAGAGCTGCGGGAGCCGCGACCAATGATGGCGTGGCCGTAAGGCGTGGCCACAAAAATGGTGTGACGGCATGGCGCGGCTGTGACCAAAGATGGCGCTGGCTCCCGCCTTCTGTCTTCCCGGTGACGAATGCTCTCTGTAAAAACAACTCCTTATATGGCTATGACTTGGCTCCTAGTTTGCTTCTGTGTTTGCGACCCTATCGGTATATGCCACGTGGCGCTTCATGATTGGCCATCCAGGAGGCTTATAACTGGAGCGCGGGGTGCGGGGGGGGGGGGGGGGTGGGGGAGAGAAGCGGGAAGAAGCGGGAAGAAAAGTGGGAGAGAAGCTTGTAGCAAGGTCCTGAATAAACCGCATTGAGAAGAATCCCGGGTTGTGTCTTCCTTGCTGGTCGAGGTGGTCGCAACACATGTCTATTATAAGCTTTGAAGAGTGTCACCAGAAATTCAAAGCAACAGAGAAAGAGGGGAAAAGTAGCTAGCAGAGAAGACGAGGAAGGGCTGTGTCATAGAAGATGAGGCCAAGAAAAGAGAAAAGGAAAATATCAGCCTCAAGAAAGAGATTGTTACTCTTCAGAAAGAGTTATAGGATCACATGCTCTGATAGAGAATTCCAGGCAAAAGGAAAGAGCATTAGGAAGAAAAACAGAAGAGCTAAACAAACAATTGAAAGATCTGTCGCAAAAATACACTGAAGTCGAAAACTAGAAAGGGAAACTAATAGAGTAAAAGCCCGAAAAGACTGCTGAGATCTTTACCATAAATGTAATGCAGAACCATCTTGTCCCAATGGTACAGGAAGAGGTGGAAAAAATACCTCTCAGTAGCACCTTTGTGAACTTAAGGGAGGAGCTGTAGAGCAAGCAAAGGTGTTGTGAGAAGGAGCAGCAGTTGTCCAAAGGAACTCTCCTGTGACCCTCGAAAACACTTGTAGGTTAAGGAGCTCATTGAGAAGGAGAGTGGGATCATGAAAGCAAGGTTGAAAGAAAAGGAGAATAATATGGAAGAAGTATCCAAGGTTCAGAGTACTATACAGGAATTAAAGAACCTAGAGACCATAAGATACAGGAAAACATTTGAGCTGATCAGGTAGCTTGGGAGACCACTCTAAAACCAGTGGGGTCTCTAGAATTACTAGTTGTTAAGATTAAGGGAAGAAACAAAAACAGTCGTAATATGTGGGCAAATGTTGACACTGGACTTGTGAAAAATGTAAACAGGTTCAAGCTTTCTTTCAGTTTATGTGTAGATATTTGCACCCTGGTAAATTGCTCCAGACAACTGCCTAAAACTGTTCGAAAACCAGTGGGGCCTCAGGCTGACAATCCTTTGTAATATGTGTATGTAATTTCCAAACAGGTAAATGCTGAAAAGCTGGAACATATGGAAATAATTCATATGTGAGGAACCTCAGATGGTGAATTTGGGAAAGTGGACTTCACAGAGGTAAAGCCTGGAAAGTATGGGTATTCATATCTGTTAGTAATAGTGGACAGTTTTTCAGGCTGAGGTGAGGCATGTAATAATTTCTTGATTTGGCTTACCCTTATTTGTGGTGTACAAAGATGGCCCTGCATTCATGGTCCAAGTTCTCAATTATTAACTAACGCTCTAGGAATAAATTGGAAGTTACAATCCATTTATAGAACTCAGAGTTCAAAGCATTTGAAAGAATTTAATTTATTTAAATTAAATTAAATACACAGACTAACTTAAATACAGAGACTGTCCATGGCTAGGTGAGCCTCCTCCACTTTGCTCTCCTTCGAACAAGATGTGGCCCTTATGGTAAAGGATTTAATCCCTTTGAAATACTTTAGGGTAGACCAAACCCTTTGGTTCCTAAATTTGGGAAGGCTATATTAACAGAAATGTCTAACTACAATCTGCAGGCTTTACAACATATTCTTTTATGTACCTATCCTTTGGTAACTAAGGCCCACCCTCCACCTAAGCAAAACTCCACCTGAAGGGGAGAGGCCAAGATGGTGATGGAACAGCAGGTAAACACCACAGGTCTCCCCAACCAAATATAGTTTGAATTTCAATGCTCAGTTTTTCCAAGTGACCCACCAAAAAAAGGGATTACTCAGAGAGGTACAATAAGTGAAAAAAAAGAAAAGGGAAAAACCTACACAAACAGTAAAGTGGAAATAACCTTCAGCCACCCCTTGTTGGTGATGGGGCTCCACGCTGAGCAGCTTAAGTGGTGGAGCTTCTTACCAGGCTGCTTAAGTGGCCTGGCTCTGGACCCTCAGAGGACCACATATCCACAAGCATTCCAAGACATCCAGAAGACTCTCACTTGCTGGTGCCAACCCAGAGAATAGAAACAAATCTCAGAAGACAGAGCTGGCATGAAGACTCCCCTCAACCTCCCTGGCATGGCGCATCTTCCTGGCTGGTGCAAGCAGCACCACCCAGTCTGGAGCAGCAGCAGCTGTCAGCAGTGGCAAACGACGCTATAATCACAGCGTTGCACCTCTGTCCGTCTGCTGTAAACAACCTAGCCTAACCTGGAACAGCAGCAGCAGCTGGCAGTAGTGGCAAAGCACTCAGACTCTGGGCACAATGCTTCTTAGCTCTAGCTCACAGGAACAGCCCAGACAAGCCAAGGGCTGCAGCGGTAGCTGGGGCAGGGACAGTTGCAGTGAACAACTCCAGACCCATGTCGCTTTGTGCCTCTCCATACTGGCCCACATAAGCAGCCCAGCCCAGCCTGAGGCAACAGCCCTGGTTAACACCTCACTCCTGGTGGGGTGGAGGGCCTCTCCATACTGGCTTGCATAAGCAGCCTAGCCCAGCCCATGGTGGCAAAGTTGGTGAACAAACCCAGACATGAGGCAGGGTTTGGTGCTGAACAACCCCAGAAAAAGCTCATGAACTTTCCTACCTGGGCTGGCTTTGAACCTGAATACACATATCTGAGCCTCCTGAGTAGCTAGAATTACAGACATTCACACCAGCAGGGTCTTACTCTTACCAAACCCCTAACATTTTCTACAATAGATCACAAGGAATTTAAGCAAATACAAGAGGATCAACATAATACCCTGTATTCAATCTGACCATAGTGAGATCAAACTAATTCTCAATAACAAGGCATAAAGTAGGAAAACCTTAAACACATGGAAATTAAACAGCACTCAGTTGAACAATAAATGGGTTACAGAAGAAATTAAAGAAGAAATTTAAAAGTTCCTACAATTCAATGAAAATGAATAAACATCACAAAGAAATCTATGTGACCAAGCGAAAGCAGTCCTGAGGGGCAAATTTATTGTTCTCAGTGCACATATCAAGAAAATAGAGACCAAGTAAACAATCTTATGAAGTAACCAAAACTGCTAGAGAAACAAGAAAAAATTGAACCTAAAGTTGCTCGGCAGACAGAGATAATCGAAATAAGAGCTCAAATTAATGAGATAGAGACTGAGAAAATTATAAATAAAATTAATTTTAAAAAGCTGTGTTTAAGGAAAAAATCAATAAACCTGATGGACCACTGGCAAGAGTAACTAACAAAATAAGAGAGGAGACCCATTTCAATAATATTAGAGATACCACAGGGAAAATTACAACCAACATCAAGGACATGAAGAAATAATTCCAGACTCTACTCACAAAGAAAGGAAAACCTAGCAGAGATGGATATACAGAAATAGAAATTGCTATCCCCCCTTTCCTTTTCAGTCATGTTTCTCCACCATGTATGGTGGTGGCAGCAGTTCGGTAAATAAACGTCTTTTCCTACCTTAATAGTGTGTGGCATTCTCTTCATAGGCTACCGAATGAAACCTAGCTTTTTAATATATCTTACATATGGGGCCATGACTTGGATACGGTTTTTGATTTGGAAATGTTAGAATTTCCTAACCACCCCTTTTCTGTGAACCAAACTGTCTTGAGACACCACGCGAGACTTTTCACCAATACCATTGCTCGCCTTCACATCCATGTCCACACCACTTCTCTACTCTGGTGAGTGAAACTACTCTCTATTGCTCTATGTTGCTCAATCTCTGTTCAGATGTGGCACCACACCAGAGAGCTCCTATGGCCTTTAACCGAAAGGCTGGTCACTTCCGAAGCCGAGGATACTTGGTTTGGGGGGCATGGCCATTAATCTCTAGTGGGCTATGGGAGAAGTCGCAACACTGCTTCTGCCTCGTGATCTCTCCTTCATTCACCAGACTATCTATCCTACACATTTAATGGGGTGCTGCAAGTCATGCCTGAGCTGTGAAACCCCTCTGAAATGCCTCTTGTGCTCCTTGGGTAGGAGAGCACCTAATATTTTTATGTTGTTGTCTGATTTAGACAATTTTTGCCTCTGCAATGGTCAGAAGTCTGCTTACAATCAGGCTCTCTTTGCTCTCTGCTATTCATGTCTAACTTTCTATATATCTCCCTTGCTTTTCTACAATTATTTGTATTGGGCCCTGAAGAGTGTGACATAGGCTAGGTTCAAGGAATCCCCTCTAGATTCCCTCTAAAAGGCTAGCCAAACTAGGCTTGATTTTTGTTCAGGCTTTCTTTGCATTGTTTAAGAAATTTGCCATCTTGAGTTCATCAACTTGGCCAAATGGTGGGTTAAGCGTTTGGCCCCCTCCAATCCTGACCCTTCCACCAAGCTTAATTCTCCTCCATCCATCTATTCAAATGTGTCCTGCTAACAAGTTGCTCTTTTCACAGACTCTGGTAACTGAGGCCCAACCATCTGATGTGCTATGTTAGCAAAGATGTCTAAACATTGTTGTCAAAACATTTTAGGTTTTGAGTTTTGCCTTTTTGGTTTTGTGTTGTGTAATCTAGAACTGACTACATGACTCTTTTTTTTGGGGGGGGGTCCGGTTGTGGGGCCTGAACTCTGGGCCTAAGCGCTGTCCCTCAACTCTTGAGCTCAAGGCTAGTGCTCTACCACTTGAGCCACAGGGCCATTTCTGGCTGTTTTCTTTTTGCTTATGTGGTCCTGAGGAATAGAACCCAGGGCCTCATGCATGCAAAGCAAGCATATTAGTATATGTGTGCTAAGATTCTCCCATCTAACAATTTTGTCATTGCAGAATATTTGTTGGTCAGTTCTTGATAAGGACCATGTAAGCTCTACTTATTCTATTTGATCACCTTGTTGCTATAATGGGAAATAACAAAGGCCTTTTGTGGCAAAGATTGCAACTCAAAGCCAGCCTGGGCTGAAAAATCCCTAAGAATCCATCTCGCAACTAACCTGCAAAGAGCCAGTCTGGAAGCATGGCTCGAGCCTCTCATCTCTAACCAGAAAACACTGCAAGTGTTTCTATAACTCAAAATGGTAGAGTGCTAGACTTCAGTAGAAGTGCTCAGGGACAGTGCCCAGGCCTTTAGTTCAAACCTCCTTGAATACCAACTGGAACAAACCATCCCAGCAATGAGCACTTAGACTCAGCCAGTCTGGGGAACAAGTGAACATGAAAAGGAGTAAGAGGAGATGATATCACATCAGCCATTTTGTGCCTCCCCTGTCAAGACAAACCAGAGCCAGGAGGACAAGAGAAGAAAGAAGACTGCCCATCTAATGTCCACATCTCTCTAATTTTCAAATGGACAGGAATTTATCTTCTTGCCTTTGTCACTTGACTTCTTCTCTACCTAGTCGCCGGTTGTCAGAAGTAGCTAGGGACATTTCTACCAACATTTCCAGCCCCAAGTCTTTCCTCTTGCCATTTATTTTCTCTCTCGTATTTTTTTCAGTCCCTCAATGCCTCATGAGACATTGGCATACTTCGTCCAAGAGACTTGCCTCCTCCAGACTTCATCTAAGGACTCATTGACCAAGTGACAGCTGTTGCCTGCTGCCTTCTCCCAGAGGGGATCACAGCTCAGCCTTTTACACCTATTGTTGACACCCCTTGCAAAGAGGAAGTAGTTGGAGAGAATCTTCGACCTTTTTCATAATTATCAAAAGGCTGGAATGTAAGGTTTGAACAGTGACACCTCCCCACTTCTTGGCTAAGTTTCCACCCAATATCTGTTACATAGGTAACTGGCAGACCTAGAAGCAGTAACCTTCCCCTCCTGCTAGGACACATCCTGGGCCACTTCTGGTCACCAGAGTCCCATCTGACCTTAGGAGGGTCCCAGACCATAAAGTCACATTCAGATCCAGTGTGGCCACACCTTTTCCCCACCTGGTCACATCTGTTCCTGTCCCTGGCTTAGATAAGTCCGGGCCCAGAGGTGGGTCGCCCCCCTTCTTTTTCAGCCATGTGTCTCCACCATGCATGATGTGGGCAGCAGTTCAATAAATTAAATTTTTTTCCTGCCTGAGAAACAAAGAAATACAAATTGCCTAAACAGAACTAAGAAGAAATAAATCAATTAAACATTTCTATAACATACAATGAGATAGTAGAAATAATCAGAAACCTTCCAACAAGAAAAGCCCAGTATCTGATGGATTCACCACAGAATTGTAAAAGGCCTTTAAAGAGGAACTAATACCCACTACCCTCAAGCTCTTCAGAGAAATAGAAAGAGAGGGAGTAATCCCAAACTCATTCTAAGAAGCCAATAACACATTCATCCCCAAACCAGGCAAAGACCCAACAAAATAACTACATACCAATCTCTTTGATTAAGACAGTTGCTCAATAAAATTGTAGCCAACAGAATCCAGAAATATATAAAAAAATCATTCATTATGACCGAGTAGGCTTCATTCCAGAGATGCAGGGATGGTTTAACATATGTAAGTCAATAAATGTAATCCATCACATCAACAGATCCAAGGACAAGAACCAATGTTAAAGCTCTAAAAAGTATGAATAGAAGGAACATTTCATAAGATAATAAAAGCCTTACATGGCAGATCAAAGACCAATATTATACTTAATTGGGAAAAACTACTACCAATTCCCCTAAAAACAAGAACAAGTCAAGGATGCCCACTCTCTCCACTCCTCTTCAATATAGTTCTGGAATTCTTAGCCAGAGCAATAAGGCAAGAAAAAGACATTAAAGGGATCCACATAGGACAGAAAGAAGGTCAACTATCTCTTTTTGTAGATGGCAATATTTTATAAAATAACGATCCCTAAAGCTCCATCCCCAAACTCTTAGAGCTTATAAACCAATTTGACAAAGTAGCAGGATACAAAATTAACCCACAAAAATCAGTCACCTTTCTGTATGTCAACAATGTACAAGTAGAAAGGGAAATCAAGGAAACAACTCCATTCACAATAACCTCAAAAAAAAAAGTATCTAGGAATTAACCTAACCAAAGATGTAAAGGGTCTATTTCATGAAAACTATAAAAGCCTAAAAAAAGGAATCATAGAGATTACCAGGAAATGGGAAGAAATGGGAAAAACTATTTACCAGCAATATATCAGACAAGGGTCTAATATCCATTACATATGGTGAACTCAAGAAACTAACCCTTCACAAACCTAAAAAACCAATCTTGAAATGGCCAAGGGAGCTAAAGAGAGACTTCTTAGAAGAAGAGATAAAAACGGCAAAGAAATACATGAGGAAATGTTCATCATCCCTGGCTGTAAGGGAAATGCAAATAAAAACAACTCTGAGATACCACCTTACCCCATTCAGAATGGCCCACATCCTAAATTCAACCAATGACAAATGCTGGAAGAGATACAAAGAAAGAAACATTACTACATTGCTAGTGGGAATATACTAATAACACCACTTTGGAAAGCAGTCTGGAGGTACTTACAAAACCTAAATATTGACCTGTCCTATGAACTGGCCATACCACTCCAAAGCATCTACTCTGAACAACAGGATCCAGTGTACATAGACATACACACCTCTATGATTGCTGCAGCACTGTTTACAATAGCCAAGATTTGGAAAAAACCCAGATAAGCCACAACTGATTAGTGGATCCAAAAAATGTGGAACCTATATACAATGGAATACCATGAAGTCATTAGAAAGCACAAAATGATGGTATGTGCAGGGAAATGGATAGAACTAGACCAAATTATTTGAGTGCGGTAAGCCAATAACAACGACACAAACGGCACAGGGTCTACCTGATATGTGGATGCTAAAGCCAAAATGCAAGAAGGTATGACAAAGTAAACAGGACTCGAGAAACAAAGGACAGCCACTCATTTTGTTGTATCACCATTAATGACTCCATGTTCTTGACCATGTAGATGGTAGAAATATGCATGCAATGGAGGGAAGCCAGGAGGAGGAACACAATAAGTGGGAAATGGAACAACATACAACAAAGGGGCCCATGAGCTGCACTGGACGTAGAAGAAAAATAACTAAGCAACCCAAACACAGTGATGGGAAAGGAGGAATGAGAGGGAAACAGAGAAAGAGGGAATAGCCTACATTAAGCAAAAGGAAAACGTATAAACATCACCTGAGGTGAGAAAAATAATTTGGATTGTCAAAGCTCATAGAATGAACAAACATTAGACCATGATAACAATAATTTGCTTTGTCAAAGTTAAAATGTGTTTGTGACTTTAACTAATTATCACAATTCCAAAATAAAGCGAAGTATATAATCACCTATCTCAATTTTTACAAAAACGGTGCGAGAAGGGAAAGGTTACGAGGGATGTGTGACAATGTTGTCAGACACCTTGTATTCGTGTACTGTTTTGTAGAATGGAAACTTCTTTGTACAACTACTTAGAGATAATAATAAAAAATGTGTTTAAAAATAAACAGGATGAAAATAAAAATTTCAAATATCAATTAAGAAATTAAATCCAGTTGGAAGGAAAATTTCTTTGGGGAGAGTAATTTAGTTTATTCTATAGCAAGTCTCACTTCAGAAATAAATTCAAAAACTAGAATCCAGGTAAGTGAAATAAACTAAGAAATGGAGTTGAAAAAAAGAAAAAAAAAAGAAACTCCACTCAATCTTTCTTGCCTGGACCGCTGGTGTGGGTAAAAATGCGTCTTGGTCCTAAATTGGAACCGAAGTGGCAAGGATCTTACTTTGTGGTGCTATCTTCACTGTCAGCTATTAAATTAGCAGGAAAACAGCATTGGATCCATCAGTCTCAAGAGGAATAGGTAGTGGACCAATATAAAGGGAAGGCTGCAAGATGGACTGTTCAGAGACAGAGAATCCCTTAAGAATAAGACTTACTACTTATTAATTAGTGCTAACTAGCGTGTTTCTATAACTTACTTATTTTCTATTAAGTTTACATTGAAAGCCTGTTCATTGGGAGGAGAGAAGGGAATCTTTATGATTTGGTAAGAAGGAATCAACGAATTGATTGGACATGAAAACCAGTGGTTGATGTATAAAGCAGCATGTTCCTAATAATGAGCAGGGCCCACTAATCAATGTGGCCCCATGACCTAGCCCACTGGAGTGCATGGGACATGCCACCCAAGTGGGCAGGGCATGCTGTTGGAGGGGGTAAGATGTCATCCTCACATGATGAGCTGTGAAGAAGTGATTGGGGAACAAGCAGTTTGTGAAGCGATGGTTCAATACTGTCAGGCAGGAGAATCACTTGAGTGAGGTAGGGGTTCAACCTATATATAGGCTGCATGGTCAGAGCAATGGAATTGAAGAAAATCAAGGGAAGACCTGGAAGGAAGGAAGTGGTGAGATATCAGGAGGGAAAAGTCGTGGGAGAAGAGGAATTTGAGGGAGAGCAGGAGGGGAAGGATGCCGATGGGCTACCAGGCCAGAGAAGTGGAGGCCTATGGATAGTGGAGAGGCCTAAAGAGAAGAAGGGAGTGATGGAAGGAAAAAAGGGAAATGAAGGAAAGATCTATAAAGAAGGAGGGGGAAAGAGAAAAGAAAAAAGGCTTACCTAATGAAGTTTGGAGCATGGCAATGATAATTTGGGGGGTTGGTGGTTTGCAAACCAATTAATTATGTGCGGGGCTGCCCATTGGACGCCTGAGATTTGGTGGTTGGGCTGGCCTGTCACAGAATGTACAGCCCAGGACAAGGTAAACGCAGGCCCTAGTGTAAATAAAGTTTTCAATGTGCCTCATTGGATTTTCTTGTGTTTTATGCATCATAAGTATACAAGTTCACAAGTTAATAGTCTCAAAGGCCACGAGTTTTGTAAAATGTTATAAAGTCATAATAGGTTTGAAAAACCCAATGGGACAGTGATATTACAATGGCAATATGACATCACAATATCAAGTTATAATAATTTTTTTTTTTTTTTTTTGTCGGTCATGGGGCTTGAACTCTGGGCCTGAGCGCTGTCCCTCAGCTCTTCAGCTCAAGGCGAGCACTCTACCACTTGAGCTACAGCGCCACTTCCGGTTTTCTGGTGGTTTATTGGAGATAGGAGTCTCACGGTCTCTCCTGCCCGGGCTGGCTTTGAACCGCGATCCTCAGATCTCAGCCTCCTGAGTAGCTAGGATTACAGGCGTGAGCCACCAGCGCCCGGCTCAAGTTATAATAATATTTTGATGGTATAATTAGTTGGTGATGAGGTCACAATAGGTTTATGATGACACAATATGTCACAATAGGTTTATGATGTCAGCCAGAGGCTGCCACACCCTACAGTGGCCTAGACAAACAATTGAAATTCAGCAAACATAAACCCCAAGAAAGGATCCAACCTGGGCTCTGTGAGTGTCTTAGGTGCTAGCTCCTCAGGGAAAAGCTACTATTTGCTGAAAGGCCTCAACCCTACTCAGAACCTAGCCTCATCACAGCATCTCCATACTAGAGGAAACTGTCATCTCTCTCTTTTGTGATAGTCAAAACAGATCTCCCTCCCACTGAACGAGCCTGGGAGGAGGATCACAAAATCATTCCTAACACAGAGCAGTTTCTGTCTGCCCAAACAGACAAGAAACCAATCAAGCCATAGGAAAACCAAACATCACAAGCAGACCAGAGACTCCACCAAGAAACTGGTTATGGACACAGGGGAGATACAGGTCTTCCCATTCACCCCCTCCACACACACACACAAAACATAAAATCAAGGAACTCTTTTTTGAAATTTTCTTAAGCTTTTATTTTTAAAGTGTTTTCTGTTGATCTTTTTTTCTCATAATTTTTATTTTTCTGTTGATTTTTTTCTCATAATATTTATTTTTGGTGTATGTGTGTGTGTATGTGTGTGTGTGTGTTTAATCTCTTTTGACCTTTTCGTCCTTTTTATTGTTTTCATTTTTTATCTTTCTTTTTTTTTGCATGACTTAATTACTGTTTTGCTCATCCCCAGACATATAACTGTCATCAATTATTAGGCCTTATCACACATTGTATACATACTTAATCCAGAAATTTATTACTCAATTCACAACTTCTTAGGCTTAACTTCTTTAAGAGCAGTATTATCTCTTTATACCTACATAATTATCAAATAACTAATTTAATTTTTTGTAATTTTCATGTTTCCTTTCTATCCCTTCTCTCCTCTCATCCTATCCTGTTCTTCTCTCGATATCATTTATTTAAACTTACATAATTTTTAAGTGTTTCACTTCTTAAATTTGATTTTTGTTTTTCCAATTTACTTATTTATTTTTTAATTTCTCTCCTATCATTCTGTCCAATCCATTTCACTCTCTGAGATTAGGACTGGGTTAAATTTACTCTCCTTTTACCTCTCCACATCCCTCTTGTCCTATTTGTCCCTACATTTCTTCCTAAAGCTAATAATTTCTGGTTTGCCAAATCCTTTTTTGCTGTTTGTAGCCCATTAATACATAGTTATTTGATGTTGAATAGATTGTATCTGTTGAACTAGATTGTATCTGCAGCCATTTTGATTATGCAACTACAGGACTCTGGTTGAATGCTTGCCTTAAAATAGTATTCTAGTACAAAACTGGTGTTTCTTTCATACCAAATGGGCAGAACAAGCCGAAAAGCAAAAGAAAAAGGCAAGTCCAGGTATCTGACCTCCTACTCATGATAATCAGATGACAGAATAGTTAATGAATAATCCAGAGGAGTTCCCAAAAAGATGTGCAAACACTACTGGTAAACATGGTGAATAAAATGATTGAAAACTTGCAAAGGACTCATTGTGAGAATGCTAAGGAGTGAGAGGAGTCAAACCAAAAATTAATACAGAAATCTTGTGAGCATTAGGAAGCTACTTAAAGATTTTTTTTAGGTTTTAATATTTTTTGTGAAAATACTGTACAGTGGGGTTACAATTACATGGGCAAGACAGTGAGTACATTTCTAATCAAGCATTGTAGCCTCCTCCTTTGTTTACCCTTCCCATCCCTTCCCATCCTCCCCTCCCTGCACCCAATCCTGCCTCCCCCAAGTTGTAAAGTTTGTTTTCGACATGACAACTTGTACTTCTCATTGTTGCAACAGGTCCACCTGTATCCTTATTTAAACGATTTTTTCCCCTTCCCCTTGACAAATTATACCGACATCAAATAGAGTGAAAGCAGGGGTTATTGTGTGTGGGAGGGACATAGAAAGCAACAAAGAAATAATCTTCTAATTGTGTTAGAAACAAATGCATGAAAGAAAGAAAACATTTAAAATACATATCTTAGGGTTCATTTTCCTAACATCACCGTATCTGACCTTTACTGCTTGACTCATACATATACTAGATATTGCAAATAGGGGAAATCATGGGACCTATGTTACTTTGGGCTTGCCTTTTTTCACTTAATATAATTTTTTCCAAGTCTTTCCATTTCCTGACAAATGGGGCAATGCCATTCTTTCTGATGGAGGCATAGAATTACATTGTGTATATATACCACATTTTCTTGATCCATTCATCTACTGAGGGGCATCTGGGTTGGTTCCAGATCTTAGCTATGGTGAATAATGCTGCAATAAACATAGTTGTGCTGGTAGCTTTAGTGTGGTCTTGTTTGTAAACATTTGGGTAAATGCCCAAAAGTGGGATTGCTGGGTCATATGGAAACTCTAGATGAAGTCTTTTGAGGAACCTCCATACTACTTTCCAAAATGGTTGAACAAGTTTACATTCCCACCAACAATGCAGTAAGGTTCCCTTCTGTCCACATCCCCTCCAGCATCTGTTGTTATTAGAGTTCTTGATTTTTGCCATTCTACCTGGGGTGAGGTGGTATCTCAATGTTGTTTTGATTTGCATTTCTTTTATGGCTAGGGATGTTGAGCATTTCTTCATGTGTCTATTGGCCATCCTTCTTTCTTCTTCAGAGAAGTTTCTCTTTAAGTCATTAGCCCACTTATTTATAGGGCAGTTGTTTCTTTGAGGATTTGTTGTTGGAGGATTTAATTTAGGAAGCTACGTAAAGATTAATGCAGGAATTGCATAAGCATGTTGAGAAGAGTAAAAGAGAAATACAGGAAATGCGTGAGCAGCCTGAGTACAGTCTAGAGAATTACAGGAATTGCGTGAAAGTGACAAAAATAATCAAGAGTAATATAAGGATTGAGAGAGCGGGATGAGAATAGACAAAGATCAATAGACACATTCACCTATTCCATATATAGACAGCTGAAACAATTCAGGTAGACCACAAATGGAATGCTGAATGGATCCCGAAAGAAAGAATGGGTGTCTAGGGAAACCATGACCAGTCAACTAAGTGATTTGAGAATAAACACTGACTATCAAATTAAGGAAGTAAAGTTCATACAAAATCTAAAACAAAGCTCCAACAAAGAATTTGAAGCCATCCGAGCTGACCAATTAGAAGGACAAGAAAGAAAAAACAAAGTAGAAAGTCTTGATAGTAAGTTAGGCCATGCAGAAGATTGAATCTCGGGGATTTCAGACAACCTAGATATTATAGAGAAAGAACATACAAATATCCAAGACAAATCCAAAAATTATGATAGATCTATTCAACACTTGGAAGACACCATCAGAAAACATAATCTGAGGATAATGGGTGTAGAGGAGCACCTAGAGAAATAAGTTAATGGTCTAGGAAATTTATTTAACAGAATCCTAGCAGATAACTTCCCAAACATGCAAAAAGGTAGGCTATTCAGATATAAGAAGCTTATAGAACCCCACATCCACCAGACCAGAGCAGGATATCCTGCCAGTCACATTATAATCTGCACAAGATCAATTCAGACCAAGGAAAGGATCCTTAAATTTTTAAAGGAGAAAAGAAAAATTACCTATAAACACAAACCAATTAGAATCACCCCAGAATTTTAGCAGAGACGATTAAAGCAAGAAGAGCCTGGAATGGGAGATGCCATGCAGTAAAGACAAAAAATTATCAATCAAGAATACCGAACCCAGATAAACTCTGCTTCATACCCAAAGGTTAAATAAAAACTGTCCATAGCAAAGAAAAATCAAAACAGTATATCTCCACCAATCCAGCCCTATAAAAGACATTAAAGTTAGCCTACACATAGAAAACCATCAAGAGCACAGTATGAGCCAAGAAACAGCATCCAAGGGAATAAAATTAGAACTCAACACCGAAAGCCAACAAAGAAAGTCCTGTACAACATGGAGGCTGAACAACTGTTGAATCACCAGTGGGTCATGGAAGAGATTAGAAAGGAAATGCAAATGTTCATGATATTCAAAAATAATGAGCACACAAATTACTAGCTTCTCTGGGACACAGTAAAGGCAGTAGTCAGAGGCAATTTTATAGCTCTGAGGTCCTACAACAACAAATTAGAGAGATCTGAAACCAATAATTTAATAAGACATCTAAACCTCCTTGAAAAAGAGCAGCAAGATAAACCCCAATCAAGTAGATGGAAAGAAATAATTAAAATTACATCAGAATTAAATGAATTAGAACCCAAAATTACCATCAAAAGAATCAACAAAACAAAGATTTGGTTCTTTGAAAAAAATAAAAAATTGACATACTCTTAGCAAATAGTTTCAAAAAGAAGAGAACA
This sequence comes from Dipodomys merriami, assembly GCF_024711535.1. Taxonomy (NCBI): domain Eukaryota; kingdom Metazoa; phylum Chordata; class Mammalia; order Rodentia; family Heteromyidae; genus Dipodomys; species Dipodomys merriami. The sequence goes on from NW_027203804.1 coordinate 1,703,686, forward strand.
TAACAAATAAACAAACTCAGAGATGAGAATGGGAATGAGAAGCAACCAAGATTCAGAACATTATAAGGGAATACTTCTCAAACATTTATGCTAATAAGTTTAAGAACCTGGCAGAAATGGACCTTTTCCTAGCCGTTTCCATGCCATTGAGTTTCCATGCCAAAACTCAACCAAGATGAGTTAAATCAACTTAACATGCCCGTATAAAGCATAGCAATAGTAACAGCAATAAGAGACCTCCCATCTCAGAAAAGCTTAGGACCAGATGGATTTACAGCAGAACTTTACAAGGCCTTCAAAGCAGAGCTCACACCAATACTCCTCCAACTCTACCAAATTCATTCTATGAAGCCATCTTAACCTTCATCCCCAAAACAAGCGGGGACTCAACAAAGAAAGAATTATAGACCCATTTCTTTGATGAACATTGATGAAAAACTTCTCAACAATTTTTGGCCAATCGCCTTTGACAATTCCTCCAAAAAATCATATAGGAATTATTTCCGGGATGTAAATCTGGTTCAATATTTGCAAATAAATTAATATAATTCGTCACATCAACAAGAGCAAGAATAAGAACATGGTTATTTCAATAGATGCAGAAAAAGCCTTTGACAAGATCCAACACCCCTTTATGATGAAGGCTCTGGAAAATCTATGAATCCAGGGAACATTCCTCAACACAATAAAGCTTGTATATGACAAACCTACAGACATCATTATACTTAATGGTGGAAAAATAATGCCATTTCCTCTTAACTCAGGAACAAGACAAGGATGTCCAATCTCTCCACTTCCCTTCCATTTACTATTAGAATGCCTAGTTACAGCAATAAGACAGGATGCAAACATAAAAGGAATCCAAATAGGGAAAGATGATATAAAACTCTCCCTATTTGCAGATGACATGATGTTGTGTTTAAATAATCCCACCGACTCAACTCTCAAATTATTCATGCTGATTCAAAAGGTTGGCAAAGTAGCAGGGGAAAAATTAACTCAAAAATCAATGGCTTTTCTGTATGCCAACAATGAGAAAAGCATGGCTGAAATCAGGAAAGCAACTCCATTCATTATTGCCCCACAAACAATAAAATACCTAGGAATTAATCAAAGAAGTGAAGGATCTTTATGATGAAAACTTTAAAAGCCTGAAAAAGGAAATCAAAACGGAACTTACAAAGTGGAAAAACTTCCCATGCTCGTGGATTGGAAGAATCAACATCGTGAAAATGACAATACTTCCCTAGGCTATCTAAAAATTCAATGCAATACTTATCAATATTACAAACTCATTCCTCAAGAAAATAGAAGAGGCAATCTAAAAATTCATATGGAACAATAAAAGACCCCGGATAGCAAAAATGATCCTTAACAAAAAGAACAGTGCTGCAGGAATATCAATACCAAATTTCAAACTCTACTACAAAGCCATAGTAATCAAAAGAGCTAGGTATTGGCACAGGAACAAACCTCAGGAATAATGGAATAGAATTGAAAAGCCAGAAATGACCCAACAGACCTATAGCCACCTAATCTTCGATAAGGGAGCTAAAATAATAGAATGGAAGAAAGACAGCCTCTTCAGTATGCTGAAAAAATTGGTTAATCACTTGTAGAAAACTAAAGCTAGATCCAGATATATATATATATATATATATATATATATATATATATATATCACACTGCACAAGAATCAACTCCAAATGGATGAAAGACCTCGGAGTCAAAGCAGACACCATGAAAACAATGCAGGACAAACTAGGAGGTAACTTATGTCTCCTTGGCCCAGGCCAAAATTTTCTTAATAGATACCAGAAACACAACAAATCAAAGAAAGGTTGGACAAATGTAATTGTATGAAATTGCAGAGCTTCTGCATGGCAAAGGACAAAACTAGCAAGATCAATAGTAAGCCCATGGATTGGAAGAAGATCTTCACTATCCATACAACAGACATGGGTCTCCTATCTAAAATAGACCTGAAACTCAAAAAAATTAAATCCTCCAACAACAAATCCTCAAAGAAACAACTGCCCAATAAATAAGTGGGCTAAAGACTAAAAAGAAACCTCTTTGAATAGCAAAGAAGGATGGCCAATAGACACATGAAAAAATGCTCAACCTCCCTAGCAATAAAAGAAATGCAAATCTAAACTACACTGAAATACCACCTTACCCCAGTTAGAATGGCTATAATGTAATATAACAGAAGCTGGATGGGATGTTGGTGGGACTGTAATCTTGTATAACCACGTTGGAAAGTAGTGTGGAGCTTCCTCAAAAGAGTTCCTCCACATAGAGTTCCCCTATGACATAGCAATCCCACTTTTGAGCTTTTATACAAATGATCACAAAAAGGACCATACTAAATCTACCAGCATAAGTATGTTTATTGCAGCATTATTTAACATAGCTCAGATATGGAACCAACCCAGATGCCCCTCAATAGATTAATGGATCAATAAAATATGGTTTATATATACACAAAGGAATTCTATGCCTTCATCAGAAAAAATGGCATTGAACCGTTTGTTAGGAAATGGAAAGCCATGGAAAAAATTATATTAAGTGAAGTAATCCATGCCCAAAGAAACATAGGTTCCATGGTTTCCTTTATTTGCAATAACTAGTATATGTCGGAGATAAACACAAACTGTCAGACAAGTTGATGTTATGTGAAATGAACACCAAGCTAAGGACTCAAATGGTTTTCCTTTCTTGCTATTGTTTCTAGCATATTTACAAGATGATTTCATTGTTGCTTTGTCTGTCCCTCCCCCATGGTTTAACCTCTATTTTCACTGTATTTGATGTTGGTATAATTTGAGGAGGGGAACAGAAAATCAACTTGGGATACAGGTGGACCCATTGCAACAATGACATGTACAATACTATATGTGGAAATTGAAATGTACAACTTTGGCAGGGGGGTGTGGTTTGGGGGGGCATAAAGGGAGATGGGATGGGATGGAAAGGGGAAACAAGGGAGGAGGCAATAATGCTTGATCAAACAAGAGCACACTAAAGCTACCATCACAACTATGTTTATTACAGCATTATTTCCCATAGCTAAGATATGGAACCAACCTAGATGCCCCTCAGTAGATGAATGGATCAAGAAAATGTGGTATATATACACAATGGAATTCTATGCCTCCATCAGAAAGAATGACATTGCCCCATTTGTTAGGAAATGGAAAAAAAGTTGGAAAAAATCCTATTAAATGAAGTAAGCCAGGCCCAAAGAAACATAGGTCCCATGGTTTCTCCTTATTTGCAATATCTAGTATATGTATGAGTCAAGCAGAAAAGGTCAGATAAAGTGATGTTAGGAAAAGGAACCCTCAGATATGTATTTTAATGTTTTTTTTTCTTTCATGCATTTGTTTCTAACGCATTTATAAGATTATTTCTTTGTTGCTTTGTATGTCCCTCCCCCACAGTATAACCCCTGCTTTCACAATATTTGATGTCAGTATAACTTGTGGAGGAGATGGGGAAAACCAAGTCGTTTAAGGATAAAGGTGGACCTGTTGCAACAATGAGAAGTACAAGTTGTCATGTCGAAAATGAGCTTTACAACGTTGATGAGGGGGAGGAGGGGGGAAGATTAGGTGGGGGGGGTAGGCTGGGAAGGGATGTGAAGGATAAACAAAGGAGGAAGCTGCAATGCTTGATAAGAAATATACGCATTATCCTGCCCATGTAATTGTAACCCCTCTGTACATTATGTTCACAAAAATAAAATAAAATAAAATGAAAAAAAGAAATATACTCATTACTTTCTTCATGTAATTTTAAAACCCTCTGTATGTTCACATTAAAAATCATGAAATAACAAAGTAAAAATCCATGCCAATTTTTATGTCTGTCCTGGGGCTTGAATGCTGGGCCTGGGCACTGTCCCTCAGCTCTTCAGCTCACAGATAGCACTGTACCATTTGAGCCACAGTGCTGTTTCTAGTTTTCAAGAGATATATTGGAGATAAAAGTTTCACAGACTTTTCTGCCTAGTCAGGTTTTGAACCACTATCCTCAGATCTCAGACTTTTGGGTAGTTAGGATTACAGGCATGAGCCACCAAAGCCCAGATTCAAGACAATTTTTAAAAAGCAAACTTATGAAAACTTCTGGCTTTTTCTAATAAACAGTATTATATTTTCAGCATTAGTTTATAACTATAAGTTATTTTTAGATGTAACTTGGAATTTTTTAATAGATTCAAATATAAGTTTTATTATTACTCAGTATCTCACAAAAATCCACAGTAATTTACTTTCCCCAAAGTCAATTGTTACATACTCTATTATTCATTATTATAATTACACTCTATATTACATATAATGTGAAGTGAAAATAATTTGGACCATTTCGTATAAATTATTAGTTGCTATTTTAGCGTTATAAATTCACATCTGTGATTTTAAATGAAGGAAAGATTTTTGAGTTAAAATGAAATATTAATGTGTAATGTGTCCCAATTAAACCAAAAATTCTGGGTTTATACAGACGAAAATACTTTCTTTCCACTAAAGACTTTGAAGTAATATAATACCATTGGAAATAGTGAGGCAAGAGGAGGAAGAATTAAAATCACATCAAACAATGTCTGTTATTCTGCTACTACCTCCATTATGAAGACCTGCCCATTCCAAGATGTCACACAATTTCAAGTGTCTCTCTTAAAATTCTTTTTGGAAAAGTTCTAAATCACTGATTCTTTTTGCAATTTCTGTTATATGAAACAAATCATTGACATAAAACAATTGAAATAAAATGCACACATATGTTGAAGTCACTACAACTGGAAAAACAACCAACAAAGTAGAACTCCCCCAGGGACAAAAACATGTTTTGCGTATTTTTTTAAGCACAAAACCTCAAATACGTATTAACTTGGAGTAGAGCCGTAAAGATAACTGTGTCTCATAAATGTGTTAATTTGTAATTAAACTCTTCTAGATGAACCTAATATAGTAATTCCTTTGAATGGATCAAATTGTTTAAAACAAATGTGACTGTATGCGGAGTGAGATCTGCACATATTTAAAACAATAAAATAACAGAATCATAACGTATGTAAAAAATTCAGAAATGTAATGAATAAGTCCAATAGCATCCATTCTGAGAACTAATGCCTACTGGTGTAACAAGAAAAAATATGCAAATAATAGAATCTGAGCAATGTACATGAGTGTCCATAATTTTAAACTACTCCAAATTACACTTTGTAGAAGACTGAATGTGGCTTATGTAAGGGAAAACATCAACACATGACATAAATGAAATTAAAAATCTCATGAAAAGAGAGGAGTTTCTGGAAAATAATAGTTTAACAAATGGTGTTCAAAATATTTCTAGTACTGACAAAATTGTATACCTATTTATTTAGATCCAAAAAAGGAACCAAGTTTTTCGAGCGGATTTGAAACTTTGGCAAAGTAGCAGGATACATCTGTAACATTATTATGGATGTTGACTCTGGCATGGAATTCATTTCCTCTTTGATCTGACAAATGAATATATGAAAGAACATAAATTCTCTAACTAAATATCAAGACCTAACTAAACTTATCACCAGAAAAGTCATCATGTAAGCCGTATTGCAACTGGGGTAAAAGAAAAACCTGTCATAGTGATTCTGTATTTATTGTATATGTTGATGTTTTTCATAAATTATTTCCTTTAGTTTGCATTTTCAGAACATTGTGTTACACGATGTATATCTTGGTAACTAATTTTGGATGACTCCTTAAATTTTGTTCTGAGTAAAATGTCTCACTTCAGTTCCTAACCCATGAAATTATGTTGATTCAAAAACATTCAAATAACCACTATATAATACACAAAATCTCATAAGCTTGACAGCAGTAAGCATTGGTTATCATTTTGATATCAGGGTCCCATGACTTATAAGGCCTATCTGCATGAGTATCATTGTACCGAGACTCCTCAGCCTAAATCTGGCCACTGTTAAAAAATGTTTATATCTTTATTTGTCACCCATCAGAGATTAAATCTGAGTATAAAGCCTAAGGAAAACGATAAAGTAAGAGTTTAGCTTTTCTGGATATAAAGTAAACAAATGCAGCATAGAGTAACTCACTGGTATAAAGTCAACCTGCTTCACCAAAACATTCTAAGCATTACCTTACAATGTGTATTATTCTCATGAAGGGAATAGAGAATTTGAGAAGAGGACTAACCAAGCATTGTCTTCAAATATATATAGTTTGGATTTATCTCTAAATTTCGCTATAATCATTTCTGATAAAAACTGAATAATTGATTTTCTGGTCAGCTTTAATATATCCTACTTTCATATACCAAACTACATTCAGAAAACCCAATACAACAATTAACTAAAAAATATCCTGGCAGAAAAAATGGCATCTCTTTATTATGTGATGCCCAATTCTTAGGTATTATGTCTCAAGTTAGTGAATGTGATTGTTTAATTGCTTCATAAAGTTTTAATTAAAATCCATCAGTGTACTATAATATAATTGTGGATAATTTTATCCTAGAATCATTCATGAACTGCCCATTCAATCAAGACATACATCAAATTCATTTGGTTTTCATATGGATAGGAATGAGTTTCTTAGGATCTCCTGCCATTTGGAGGTGCCAGGACCAGGATTCGAATTGTGGGCTTCAGCTCCCACCACTTCAAACCGAGGATTGGGAACTCACTTGTCTGTCCAAGAACATCAGCAAGACCAATGATTAGGCAGGCAGCAGTGGCTCTGAGCAGTCCTCTTTGATACTTATAAGGCTGTGATAGGAGGATCATGGTTGAAGTCACCCTAGGGAGGAAAGTCCTTGAGAGCCCTGTCCAACTTCAGGACCAACAAAGCCAGAAGTATAGCCATATGGCTCCATTGTTAGAGGGCTATCCTTAAGTAGTAACAGCTCACGGACTGTGCCCAGATCCTGAGTTCAAGGTCCAGGATTGGCAACAAACAGACATACCCAACAATTTGTGCAGCCATCCACTTAAAGCAGGTCACCCTCAACAGCCTTTATTTACATTTTATTTTGAGGCCTACACAGGAAGAATCACAAACCAGTCAGGGGAAGAGAAGATCAGTTTTTTAGAAGTAACCGGTATTCTGAAAATTAAACTTGGGGATGTAAAATGGTAGCATACTTATGTAAAAACTAACATTAAGAAAAAGATGAAGGGGCTGGGAATGTGGATTAGTGGGAGAATGCTTGCCTAGCATGCAAGAAGCCCTGGGTTCAATTCCTCAGTAGCACATTCAAGAAAAAACCAGAATTGGTGTTGTGGCTCAAGTGGTAGTGTGCTAGAGACAGTGCCAGGCCTTGCATTCAACCCAACAACTGGCAAAGAAATAGCTACTTAGGTAGGTAGGTAGGTAAGTAGATAGATTAGATAGATAGATAGATAGATAGATAGATAGATAGATAGAGAGAGAGAGAGAGAGAGAGAGAGAGAGAGAGAGAGAGAGAGAGAGATAGAGAGATAGAGAGATAGATAGATAGATAGATAGATAGATAGATAGATAGATAGATAGATAGATAGATAGATAGATAGATAGATAGATAGATAGATAGATAGATAGATAGATAGATAGATAGAAAGAAATATGATAGATGAATCTGGACTTGGATGTCAGGAAGAAATTAAGGAAGACTTTCCAATCATTAGGCCTTCTGCAGTGTGCCAGGACACCAACATGGCCTTCACACAAACAGAGATCAGGAAGACTGTCTCTTTCAACTTCTTAGGTAGCCAAGGGCCCCAGAGTCAAGAGGGCAGAGCCAAGTTCTAACTGAGGTGCTTGGAGACAGAAGAGAAAAGGCCTTGCCTCTCCTTAGATGGGGGATTTGCATTAATGAAGTGGAGAATGAAGGAAGGACATGGACTGGCATTGTTTGAAGAGGCTGAGAAAAGCCTGACCCTTGTGTGACTCTGACAAATGTTTCATGTTTCCCCTCATTGCTGGCCATGCCTGGAATGTTGAGTGTGTACATTCTGCCTCCTAACCCTGCATGCCTTTTTCTCTTCACCTAGCCTGGCTTTTGCAAGTGTTTTCTGCACTCAAATATTGTTACATTGGAGTACTTCCTGCAAACAGGACTAGTGCTTGGATGCTGAGAACTTCATTTTAACCAAGGATGGGTTAATAATATTTCTTTCCTGCTTCTATAGCTCAAGAAGTCTAAGAACCTTTAGCGTACAGGTAACGTCTCATCACCAATGGAAACACAGGAAGCTCTTGAACATCTGACCTTTCAGAAGTGGAATTCAGAGGTTCATACTTTCCTAACTTGACTGTCTTCACCCTGTGATCCTCAGACTTGAGCATCCTGAGCTAGGGTGGCAGGCGTTAGCTACTGGTGCACTGCTAGATTCAGAAATATAATTACATTGGCATTACAAGTCAACTGCTTATCACAAAGGGCTTGGGCAGCATATTAAGCCTTTCAACAATGGACCTTTCAGAACCCTGTAGGACACAAGGTTATAATGCTAGAGTCTGAGAGGCTATGTATATAGATGGGCTACACTTGAACCTTGAGCTCTGACTCCAATTCTGGTGTACATGAGAATTCATTTTCCAGAGAATATTATCCTAATTAGCAAATAACAAAAATACTTCGCTTAACCCTCACTTTTTTCCACTTTTGAGTCTCAAACTCAAGGCTGGGCACTGTCCCTGAGCCCTTCAGCTCAAGGCGAACTCTCTACCACTTGTCCCACAACACCAGATTTGGTCTTTTTGTGGTTCATTGGAGATAAGAGCCTAACAGGTTTTCCTTGCCTAGGCTGTCTTTGAACTGTGGTCTTCAGATCTCAGCCTCCTGAGAAGTTATGGTTCCAGTTGTGAGCCACAGGCATCTGGCCTATTGTTTTTGAAAGTCCAGACGTTTGATCTTAGGCCCTGGGTACTGTTTCTGAGCTCCTTTTTCTCAAGCCTAAGGCTGTGATACTTGAGCCACTCTGATTATGTGGCACTGAGGATTCAAACCCTAGCATTCATGCATCCTGAGCCAGCTCTCAACCAATAAGCCACATTTCTAGCCCCACCCTTACAATTTTATCCCTCAACTTGCCTATCCCCAAGAAAAGACTTCTGAGTAAAAATCATCTAAAGAAATTCCTTTTTGAAGGTTCCAAAGATAAAGAACACAAAGCTCATACTTGGGAGAGACTCTAAACATGTGAAGAATGTTACAAATGCTTCCATTTAATTATGTATCGTGTTTCAACACAACAAAATATTAATGAAAAAAGAATCAATGTCTTAAATTATTGTGTATAAATTTATAATGGATGTACAAAATGTACTAAATATTATGTGTGTAATAATACTAAATACAATATATACAATAAATAAATGAATCAAGTAAAAAATAAAATAATTACAAAAATCAATAATAAAAATCATAATATGTAATACACATACATATGAAAATATATGTCATATATTACCCATATATAGAAATATTTTTTTCCATTGCAGGGCCTTCATTAAGACCCTTGTAACTCTAGCCTGAATTTCTTTTCCTCAAGGACAGTAAGCTTTGTCTTCACCCATGGTGCAAAAGAGTTACATGGATGGTGAGATCAAATCCCAGCAGTGATGGAAATACTGGCTCAAGTTCCAAGATAGTTACAATTTTTTTAATGGAAGCAGTTATGTTTATTCAGTGACATACTGAACATTTTTGTAAAAAGCAGTTTAACATTTTGTACATCTATTCAGACATCTTTCTCTTACCCCCAAAATGTTTCTTTTGAGCACTACTTTTCTTCATTTTTTTGTTGTAAAATTGTTGTACAGACAGGTTACAGTTAAATGAGCATGGTAATGAGTACATTTCCTATTGAGCATTGTTGCCTCCTCCTTTGTTTTACCCCTACCATCCCTTCACTCCCATTTCACAACTACTCCCCCTGCTGAGCTCAGTGACTTAATTTTTATTTTTGGATTTGTATGGGGTTTGAACTCAAGTTGTGGTAACTCTGCACTTTCCCTCACATTGCTACATATTTACCAAGACCCTGAGTTCAAATCCCAGGCTAGGAAAGAAAACTGGTAGAAATTCCAAACCAGGGAGCTTTGTTTCTTTTTAAATTTAAATCATTTTTTTTATTTATTCTTTATTTTGCCGACATGGGGCTTGAGCTCAGGTAGTGGCAACTCTGCCTCAGCTTCAATTGCTCTAGGGTGGGGTACACCCTTGGACCCATAGAAAATCCAGGGATCCTAGGTCCAGAGGGCTTGCAAGAAAAATAAGTAACATAGCATAAAAAGTGGCAAGCTGCAGAGGCCTGGGTGTTTTACATTTTTTTATTTGCAAGGTGACCATCCTGGGTCTGAATGACATGGCTGCAAAGTGAACCTGACCTGCCATATCTGAATGCTGGTGTGCTATCAGGGAATCCATAGGCCAACCTGTCAACATAGGCCCTGGGTTCAAATCCCGGTCCTGACACCTACCAATGGCAGGAGACCACAAAAGACTCATTCTTATGCATAGGAATACCAATTGAGGGTAGTTCATGCTTTGGTCTAGTCTAAAATTGGAAGCAATAATCCTAGGACACGGTTTGATCTTAATTAATAGATTATTATTAATGGAAAGAATAATATTCCTTAATGGTGGTCTAATAAATGCCTAAGAGTTGGTAGGAACATAATAAGTGTCCTTCAATCATAGATAGATGGCTCTGGTGCTCTTTACCAATACATATTTATTTGTATACCACCCTCTGCCTGTCCATGTATCACTGTTTTGGCCAAACCTGGGACTGGTTCTCAGCACCTGGGAACCACCTGACAGCTTCATTGATTAGAGGCTGCCGTGGTCACACACATCCATTCATGAATTGGGCTTGCTAATCCCTGAGATCATATCCCAGCACTGCCAAAAATTTAATCTTGGAGTAAGAAGCCAAGTATGACACATGTTTTCCTTTTCTGGGAAATTCCTCGGTGTCAGGCATGATGGAGAACATATAGACAAATCTGGGTGCTGTGAAATAAGATGTAAACAATGTAATAAATGTTAGAGGGGTCATCAGAGTCAATAAAATAAATGGTAAATAAATGAATAAAACAAGAAATAAAATGAATAACCACACCCAACAAAATATGGAATATCTGAATGGAAGTATAAATCTTATCTTTAAAATGGATATAAGGAGTATGTTTTCCAGGCGTGAGGCTTGAATTCAGGCCTAGGGAACAGGCCTGCCATTCTTGTCTTCAAGCATGGTCAGATTCCCTTCCCTCACGGTGTTGCATATTTACCCAGACCTTGAGTTCAAATCCCAGGCCTGGCAGAAAAAATGGCATGAATTGCAAACTAGGGAGCTAAATATGATTTTTTAATTGCAGACCATTGGAGAAGCCATAGTCCCGCCCAGCAACAGGGGCCTACATTTCGAATACCAGTCATGCCACTTCTGGATGGTGGGAAATCCTAAGAGGCTCGTTCCTATCCACAGGAATAACCATGGAATGTTATCAATGTCACAGTTAAATGAGATGCTCATGAATGATACTTGTATACAATTAGACATCTGATTTCAGCCGGTTGATTGATTTTATTTAATATCTTATGAAGCATTAAAAGAATATTATTTCTCACAAGGACACAATAATTTCAGGACACTGATTTACTTAATAGTTAATTAAAGATGAAAATAATAACATAAATTACCTGGAGACATAATAAATACCCAAGAATTTGTAGGAATGTAGTCTATAGAAATGAACAATGGATAGACATCTCTGGCACTCCATAAAGATATATATTTATTAGCATACTACAATCTGCATGTCAATCTGTACTTGTTTTGTCAACCCCTTGTTCTCGATCTCAGATCTTAGGAACTGCCTATCAGCTCAATTTGCCCCAGGATGGCATGCTGACACATACCCTTAAATGAATTTGTCCCTGTAGGCCATGAGTTCAGATGCCAGCACGCCCAAACAATGAATCATGGAGTAAGAAACTGATGGTGACACGTTTTCCTTTTCTGTGAAACTCCGAGGTGTCAGGTATAAGTGGAATACATATGCAGACCTATATCCTATTTAATCAATGTAATCTATGTTCTATGTGCCATATTAGTCAATTAAATAGTCAATATATGTCAGATCTTTGTCCGCCCTAAGAAAGACGGATGGGGTCCAAGGAAATAGAAGTGAACTTGCTCGCTGGTTCCCCCTCCCCTTAGCCCTGGAGACATTCAGACAAAGCGGGGAGTCAAGTCAAGCAAGAACTCATTTATTACCACACAGAAAGCATCTTTTAAAGGGAAAAACTGCGTGGCATGGAAGGGGAAGGAAAGGAACCATCCAATCACTGAAAAGGTCAGACCCTATCATGCGCCTAAGCTTTATCCAATCAGATTTTAAGGTAAACAACTCCGGCTGTGACCTCTCAACTTCCTCTCACCGCCATCTTTTTTGCCCATGTGCCCCACAAATACATGAATCAAACAAAAAATAAAATGAATAACTACATTGAACGCAATATGGAATCAACCTATGAATGTAAATATAAATTATATATTTAAAATGTACACAAATAGGATGTATTCTAGTGCTGGGGATCGATTTCAGACCTAAGGAACAGACATGAATTTCTTGACTTCAAGAAGGCTAGCTTCCCCTTTCCAAACAGTGCAACAGAGTTACCCAGACCATGAGTTCCGATCCAAGTCCTGGCAGAAAAAATGGCACCTTTATACCATGTGACACCCAATTCTTAAGTATTTCATTATGCCTCCAGTTAATGAATGTGATTGTTTAAATGCTTCATAAAGTATTGATTAAAATAGATCAGTGTTCTCTAATATAGTTGTGTATAAATTTATCCTAGAATTATTTAAGAACTGTCTATTCAATCATAACATACATCACATTCCACTGGTATTCATATAGATAGGAATGAGTTTCTAAGGATGTCTTTCCATTTGCAGGTGGCAGGACCAGGATTCCAACTGTGGGCTCCAGCTCCCACCACTTAATCCCAAGGATAGGCAACTCACTGGTCTGTCCAAGAACAGAAATACCAATGATTAGGCAGGCACCATTGGCTCTCAGCAGTCCTCATTGATGCTTACAAGGCTGTGATTGGAGGATCATATTCAAAGTCACTTTAGGCAGGAAAGTCCTTGAGACCCCTGTCCAACTTCAGTGCCAACAAAGCCAGAAGTAGAGCCATGTGGCTCCAGTGGTAGAGGGCTAGCCTTGATCAAAAGCAGTTCACAGACTGCGCAGATCCTGAGTTCAAGATCTGGGACTGGCAACAAACAGACATACACAACAATCTGTGCAACCATCCTCTTGTCCCCAGATCACCCTCTTGTCCTCAACTGAATTGGACAGAGTTCCCTGGGAAAAGGGCTGGGGGAGCTGCTGTCATCTTGACTCCATCCATTTTGCCTGCATCACAAGATTCGCACCACACCCCCATGCTTTCATGGTTCTTTCTGAGCAAGGGGATACAACAATTGTGGCCACGCCCACATTCCATGCTGTCCAGCACCAGGATTCCCTCTGTTGGTTGACACCACCACTAGCAGTTGAGGAAGGTAGAGGTTACTGAGTGGTGAGCAAGAACTCTAGTCCACTTTGGAGTAGAGTCGAAATTGACGTCCTTGTCAGTGAGTGGGAGAATAGAGGATTTCCCAGAGCCTAGGAATGTGGCCAGCCCATCTTTCCCATACCAGAGCTCAGATGTCTGAAACAAGAATCCATGAGAGCTGGGGGCAAGAAACCAGAATACCGGCAGAAGAATTCTCCCATCAGACCTGCAACATTCAAGAAAACAAAGAACATGAAAAAAGGGGCGTCTTCAAGACAAACACCAGTAGGGAAGGTGATTCACCAAAGGGTCCAGCCAAAGGTGATGCTGACCGCGGGACTCCCTTGCCTTTGGACACAGTCATAGTCACCAGGGTCCAGAGTGTCAAGGGTCCCTATAGCACCAAGGATCTTTAGAGGTGCTACCGACACATGGTGCCTGCCCTGGACCACAGCAAAAGAAGAAACCAGGTATGCTGTGCCAAGATCCAACCACTGAAGCTGGAAAAGACTGACCTGCAGGATCGACGGGAGAAACAGAGGGACAAGATAGCCCAGGTGCATGAAGTACCAAAAACAGAGCTAGACATCCACAAGCCACCCATACAGAGGTTGGTTTTGGCAGAAAGCAATTTACAATTTGCACTGGGCTAGTGAAGCAGGAGGCCAACGACAGAGAAATGGAGCAAGAAGCTCTCACCAGCCACCTGCAGGCCACAGGGTGTAACGTGTTGGAGCTGGAGATGGCAGTCGCTGCTGCACAGGAGACCGAAATGTTCTTCATACAGCTGAATGATGTGACATTTCAACTCAAGGAAAAGACCAGAAGCTTCAATGACCTGGAGCAAGTGAACACAGAGTTGCATGAGAAGCTGGAAGCGATCTGGACAAAGAAGAGCAACAGGGAAAACAGAATCTGCAAGTTTCAACAAGTGCTGGTGGGGCATGAGGTAAAGAGACTACTGGAAAACCTGAGCTGGATGGTGACCTCAGCAATTCTGGAAAGAGACACCTTGATGGAGAGCCTGAGCATTGAGAGGTCCACATGGAAGGAGGAGGCTCAGTGGCTGACCAAGCAGGTGAACCAACTGACAGAGGAGAAGGAGCAAAGGGCGAGGCAGGTGCTAGCCCTAGAGAATGAGCTGGAGCAACTGAGAAGGATGCTGGCAGAGCCTCGGCCCTCCACAGGACCATCTCAGGCCGAGTGGCAGTTGCAGGCCCAGGCCTACTGCATGCAGATGGAGTTGAAAAACCTGGAGGAACAACTTCACATCCAGGTCCAGGAAAACCAGAGGCTCGGTCTCCAGAATGTGGAGCAGCGGGAGCAAATATGGAGACTGGATGAGAAGGCCAAGGATTGGCAGTAGATCCCCAAGACCCCACGATGAGCATGTGTGTGTGACCCATAGATAGAGCAGGCCCTGCTGTGGGATGCTCTCCACAAGGTGAGCTATGAGAAGGAGGAGCTCACCAGCATTCTGGAGCTCAGAGCCACCTGTGAGCAACACATTGCCTCCAATGAGCAGCTGAACTCCAAGAAGGAGGCCCTGCAGCAGCACTTGCAGAGGCAGACCCAGCTGCTAGAGCAGCTGAAGCAAGTGCAGGCCCGACCAACTGGGGGAAGCAAGTGGTGCCCCCAAAGTGGCAGGATACTCCCAAGTTCCTAGAAGTGACCAAACCACAGGAGGAGCACCTGCAGGCCCAGCTGAGCCTGGCTTTCACTGGGGAGGGGAAGTTGTGGGCCCTGGAGAAGCAAAAGTTGAGGAGGTGACTCCTCCACAAAGTGAGCATCGCAGAGGATGGAGACATGCCCCAGACCTACAAGGATGTGGCTCTGCAAGTGCTCTCAGAGGCTGAGATCCACAGGAGGAAACTCCTGCTGCAGTAGCAGTGACCCCAGTGCAGTTGCATGGCCAAACCTGCAGCTCAGTGTCAGACAGAGCTGGAGGCACAGGCACCCCCGTCCCGTGAGCTGCCACCACAGCCGGCTTGGGGATGGGAATTGGGACACGTGGGTGTCCGAGAAGAAAATCTGCCTCGTCCACGACTTGTATGATGAAGTGGACATCCATAGTCCCGCGGATGAGCTCCACAATCAATGCAACAAGTTGTTGGCACACATCCACAAATGTCAAGGAGTCCCTTGTGGCATGTAAGGAGCAAATGTTCGTTCTGGATGAGCTGTGTCAAGAGAAAGCCAAGCGTGTGTGCCGGCTCACACAGGAGAAGATGGAGAAGAAGAAAGAGCTGCAGGAGCTGCTGTTACTCCTCGCAGGGGAAGGAGCGGACAGTGGGCTCCAGATGCCAGCACAGGCTGAGCCCTCCCCCCCACTGCTCCAGATGCCTCAGGCTCCAGGGTGGGTGAAATGAGTGAGGAGCACAAAGGTTTTGAAGAATTGCAACTTTAAGACAACTTGGACACTGCCAGAGTAGTGGTCGGGGTTCACTACCTCGTAGATGACTCCCCCACAGAGCATGTTCTACAGCAGATGACCCACACCCAGAGCAGCCTAGAGCTCGTGGACTTGGGCAAGGAGCACTCCCTCCTATTCTTCCATAGACTGATGTGGATGATGACTCGCTATGAGAAATACTGACTCTCAAAAGCCAAGGCAGCCACCAGAATTGGGTGGCCAAGTGGCCTTCTCTCAGGCCTGAGATGGGAAGGGTATACTTCAGGTCAGGTAGGGCAGAGGCTGCCAGGAAGCAGCCCCAATTCAAGGGACATCTAATGGCCCATTGGTGGCCAGGGAAGAGACACATGTTATGCTTATCCCAAACAATAAATTGTTTTCAAGGGGAAGAAAAGCCTACAACAAAGATTTGTTCTCCCAGTCCTGGGGCTTGAACTCAGGGCCTAGCTACTTTCCCTGAGCTCTTTTTTTTTTTTTTAATCAAAGCTGGCACTCAACCCATTGAGCCCCACCTCCCCTTTCAGCTTTTTCTGTGTGGAATTGAACCCAGGGTGTCAGGCATGCTAGGCGACCACTCTACAACTGAGCCACATTCTCAGCTAGGATGATTCTCCCCCCTCCCAGACCCATATGGCCATTCCTCAGATAAATAGGAAGGAGAGGCTAGGATGAATATGAAGCACAAGTATGGTTCACAGAGAAATACTCCCCTGTCTCTTTGACCTCCTTAGTTGAAGTTTCTCTTCTACCATTTAGGGATGAGAGAGGGAGAGGGAGTCCTGAGAGAGGAGTACCAAGAAGAATAGTGCCCTGAGCCCCACAGCCTACCCCACACAAGTGGTCTTCTAGACTCCAATATTACCTGATTCAATGTGGAGTCTACACTGTCTCCCTATCACTTCAAACTCAGGATGAAATAAAGATCAGATTTGTCCTTAGCCCACACACAGGGTAGCAGCTCGTAGTCCCAGACCAACTTCCACCTCTGACTGCCCCGCCACAATGGTGTCGGTGATGACCTCATGCATAGATTCCAGGAAGAAGGTCTATGGCAAAGGACAAAAGGAGCAGGGTGAGCAGGGGAAGGAGCTGGGGCAATTGCTCTGGGATCTTCCTCCTTGGAGCCCTCCCATCAAGCCAAATCCATGCTGACCCAAAGTAGGGCCAAGGCCAGAGTGTGAGAAAAGATGGAGAAGCATGGTACTAAAGGAGGTACTGCTTTGTCTTGGAGCACTTGAAAATTCCAATTATATTTGGCCCATGCCAATCCCAAAGCCAACATGTAATGCCTCTCTTTGTTGATGTTGTCCCTGAGTGCTGTCCCTGAAGTCTTTTTCTCAAGGCTGGCACTCTATCACTTGAGCCACAGGGACTCTTCTTGTTTTCTGATGATTCATTGAGGATAAGAGTCTCACATACTTTCCTGCCCAGGCAGTCTTGGCACCATGATCCTCCAGATCTCAGCTTCCTGAGTATCTCAGATGACAGATATGAGCCACCAGTGCCCAGCATGTGATGCCTTTTGAAGGCATCTTGGCAAGTCTGTAAAAGGAGCCAAAAAGGGCCTGGATAGACCATGACCCAATCAAGGAGCTGGGATGGGGGAAGACTGACCTTCTAGCCATCCTGTTCCCCAAAATTAAAGATGCCAGATGGTGTTGGATGCATCAAACACCTGATGGCCAACCGCCATCAGGTGAAAAGGTAGAGAATATCCAAGGATAGCAGTGTCAAAATCTCTTATTTTGCATGCATGTGGTGTGTGTGTGTGTGTGTGTGTGTGTGTGTGTGTGTGTGTGTGTGTGTGTGTGTGTGTGTGTGTGTGAATTCAGGGCCTAGGCTCTATCCCTGAGTTTTCTTGCTCAAGGCTAGTGCTCTGCCACTTGAGCCACAGCCCCACTTGCTTTTTGATGGTTAATTGTAGGTAAGAGTCTCAAGGACTTTCCTGTCCAGGGTGGGTTTGAAGCATGATGGTGGCCCCAGTGAAGCAAGAGTAAACACAACTCGCAGGGACAATGCCTATAGAGGGAGACTCCTGCTCCCTGCTGGCCAGATGGGGGACATGCGGCCCCTTGCCATAATCCTCTAGAGTTCAATTGAAGGAAGTGACCATGGCTAAGCTGACTCTTGCTCACCCTGTGTGCTGATGCCAGAGCAGATCTGTTCCACCCTAGGCCAAGAGCAGGCATTACCTGGTGTGACATGTTGCAGCTCTTGCCCCTCCTGGCCCAGAACCATGGTCTGAGACGTGGATTTACTACTGCTCAGATCCACATTGCACCCATGACATGCCATTCTGATGTTCTCCATGCCCCAAGACTCTACCCTTCTCTGGTAGTGTGGCCCGCTCTGTAGGCAATGGCCTCCAAACAGACTGCTCTCAAGACTTGTATGACATCTAGACATTGGGAGACCCTCAGGGGCCCACTGGAAAGTACTCTGCCTAGAGCCACAGAGCGAGGTCCAAGCAGACCAAGGGTTGGTCATGGGGCTTGAACTCTGGGCCTGGACGCTGTCCCCCAGCTCTTCAGCTTACCACTTGAGCTACAGAGCCCTTCTGGTTTTCTGGAGGTTCCTTGGAGGTCAGAGTCTCCAAGACTTTCTTCCCTGGGCTGGCTTGGAACCGCAATCCTCACATCTCAGCCTCCTGAGGAGCTAGGAAGACAGGCGTAAGTCACCAGTGCCCGGCTGATCTGGCCTTTCACCAGAGTGTACTAGGAGCTCCTGAAAGCTTTTCTTTATTTTTTCGTGCCAGTAGTGGGGCTTTAACTCAGAGTCTGGGCTCTGGTCTCTTAACTTTTTCCCTCAAAGTTAGCACTCTGCAACTTGACCCACAGCTCCACTTCTGGCTCTTGGTAGTTAATCAGGAAGAAGAGTTTCACTAACTTTCCTCCCCTGAGCTGGCTTGACCCATGATCTCTGATTTCAGTTTCCTGAGTAGCTAGGATTTACAGGAGTTGAGCTATTGCTGGCATTGGGCTAGAACCTTTTCTTAAGCAAGGGTCCTTCCCTGCGTTTTCCCTGACTCCTCCATGCAAAGGAGGTCTAAGGGTCAGGAGCTCTAAAAAATAGGCTTCTAGCCACAGGAAATGGCTGGGGTCCATGGTGAAAAGTCAAGTTGATCTTCCCCCTGGGCCTAATTCTGGGACCTCACCCTCTGCCTTGTGACGCAAGTACAAACATTGACCCAGCATTGAATGTCCTGCCAGATTTTTCTGTAGTAACAGAACCTTCATTCTACCCATACCACCTACTCTACAGCATACCTCAGGACCTTTGCCCATGCTGTACTTCTGCCTGAGGCTCTCTGTCCACATCTTAGAAGTCCTGTGGTATTTTGGCCCTGGTTATATCACCTCCTGGAGGAAGTCTTTCCTTCCCTTCTTCCTCTTTTTAAATATTGAGTTGCTAGAAATGGAACTTGTGCAGGCTGACTGGCAAATGCTCTATCATGGTGTGTGTGTGTGTGTGTGTGTGTGTGTGTGTGTGTGTGTGTGTGTATGTGTGTGTACCATTCCTGGGGTTTGAATTCATGGCCTCTATGCTATCCTATCCCTGAGCTTTTATGATCAAGTCTAGCCTTCTACTACTTGAACCACAGCTCTACTTCTGGCTTCTTGGGTTTTTAATTGGAGAATAGTGTCTCATATAGACTTTCCTGCTTGCAATGGGGATTCTCAGATCTCAGCCTCCTGAGTAGCTTACAGGGGTGAGCCACTAGCACCTGCCCTCTACCCTACTGCTTACCTATATTCTCGGCCCTCCTCTGAGTCCCAGAAAAAATATGTCTCACCAGGCTCATTTTTTTGACAGTCTTGGGGCTTGAACTCAGGTCTTGTGCAGGTTCCTGAGCTTATTTACTCAAGGCTAGCACTCTATCAATTAAGCCACAGTGCCACTTTTGGCTTTTTCTCTTTCTGTGGTACTGAGGAATTGAACCCAGGACTTAGTGCATACTAGGTAAGCACGCTACCACTAAGCCACATTCACAGCCCAAATCCCACTTCTATGAGAGTGGTATTTATTGGCATACCTCTTTTGGTATAGAAATAGCTTACTATTTCATATTTTTGCCAAGATTTGGGACGAGCCTATGACTTAGCAATGAGGAATGATTAATTAGTGATAGCCACCAGGCCCCAGAGGTCTAGGCTCACATCCTGCAGAGGGATAGAGAATATGGAGCCAGAACCTTCGAAAACTCCTACAATGTAGGAACTGTGGTCTCCTTGGAGGCAGTGACTGTGTGCTATGTATCCCGATGGGACACCTCAGCCAGAACATAAGAGTTCAGTTATTAAATGGCAGAGAAGGATGCTTTGTTCAAGCTGCTGGCTCAGACTTAGTACTCTCTGAGGGCTTTTCCATGCTTGCCCAGGTTGGGGGGCTGGGCATGGGCAACCTGCTGAATATCCATCATCCATCCATCATCATCCATACACAGAAACATGGAATTATTGCCTCCTTTTAGGGGGGAGGGGGCAGTTCTGGGTTTGTACTATGAGCTTAGGCCCTGTCCCTGAGCTCCTTTTGCTCATGTGTAGTACTCTGCCCTTAAGCCACAGCCCCATTCATGTTTTCCTTTCCTGTGATCTCTTAGAAATTAGAGTGTCGTGGGCTTTCCTGCCCTGGCTGAATTCAAATTGGCATTTTCTACATCTCAGCCTCCTGAGGAGCTAGTATTACAGGCAAAAGCCCCTGGCTCCTGGGTTTCGTTTCTTCTTATTGTTCTTTTTTGTAATTGTAACAATCTGAAATCTTCACGGTGTCAATCCAATGGTTTGCATCCGAAGTAAACTACCCAGGCCTGGAGTTTGAATGCTAGGACTGCCTCCCACAAATGGAAGGAGATTCTGACAGAGTCATTCCTATTCATGTGAATGATAATGGAATGTTATACAAGTAATAAATAAATTTTCAGTTAATTCATGATTCTATTCTATTCTAATTCATGCCACACAAAAATTATTGGATTAATATCTTCCATTCTAGATCCATGGTATGATTCCCCTAATGGAAGGATATTGACTAATTTTTAATTAACGCTTTTCTAAGTATTACATGGAGGCATAATTTAATAACTAATAATTGGTATTATATATATATATATATATACACACACAATTTAATATCTGCACATTCCCTGTTTCTCTATGCATGTTTATACTATTGGGAACACCTGTGGATTGATCACAGGTACTCAGAACTTCCTGGCAGGTCAGTTTGCTGGAGGCTGGTGTGCTAAGATTGTGATCACATTTTTGGATTGGCAATTGTAGGCCGTGAGTTGAAATCCCAGCATGGCCAAAAATTTATTCCTGGAGTCAGAAGCCAATCTTGACACATTTTTTTTCCTTCTCTGTGAAAGTCCTGGGTCTCAATATGATGTATAATCCATATGCAAATATATCCTATGTGATATGATGTAATAAAAGAAACATAAATATGTAATAAACAACATATGCAGTATACCTATGTATGTAACTATGTCTTATATATTAATATTACTTTTTCCAGAGCTGGGGTTTCAATTCAAGCCCTGGGAACCGATCAGAATTTCTTGTAGTCAAGGACGGTGATCCTTTCCCCTTCACCCACAGTGCCACAGAGTTATCCAGACCCTAAGTTCAAATACAAGGCTTCCTGAAAAATGGTGCAAATTCCATCCAGGGCCTTATTATTATTATTATTATTAATATTATTATTATTATTATTATTATTAGCCGAGCACAGGGCTTGCACTCAGGTCTTGGCATCTTTGCCACAGCCGACTCTTATATCCCAGGACCGGAGTTCAGTTCTTGGGCTTGGGAAAAAAAAAATAAAATGTAGAAACATAAAACTGAGAAGTTCAAGAAGGCGGTTTTACTTTTTTTTTCCTTTGTATTGTGACCTTCCTGAGTGCAAATGACAAGGCCCAGAAAGTGAATATAACCTAGCATTGCTGATGTTTGGCGGGCTATTAAGAAAGCCATAGCCAAAACTGGCAACTTAGGTATGGAGGTCGAATCCTGGGATTGCCTCTAATGAATGGCGAGATTCTAAGAAACCCATTCCCATATAAATCCATACAAATGGAATGCTATAAATGTAACAATTAAATTAGTAGTGCATGATTATATTATAAAATTATACACAACAATTTTCAATTAGTACTTTATTATGTATTCATTCATGATACTTTGAAAAGGAAGGAATAATTTAATTGCCAATAATGGTGAGTAATATTGTATATGCAATTTCATAGTATACAGACATCTCTTTCTTGTTTTATGCATCTACATCTATCTATCTATCTATCTATCTATCTATCTATCTATCTATCTATCTATCTATCTATCTATCTATCTATCTATCTATCCATCCATCTATCTGTCTGTCTGTCTGTCTGTCTGTCTGTTTATCTACGAATCTACACATTTATCTGTTTATACACTTGTCACTCCTAGGGCTCAGTTGTAGAATGCTCGCCTAGTATGTACAAAGCCCTGGATTCCTCACTACCATGTGCACACAGAAATCCAGAAGTTGTACTGTTGCTCAAGTAGCCGAGCACTAGCTTTGAGCATGAAAGCTGAGGGACTGTGTCTAGTCTCTTACTCAAGACACAGGAATGGTACCAATAAAAGATGGAATGTTCTGACTGCAACTACATAAGGATAGCACTGCAAATACCTCATCACAGAGCAAGCCTTGAGTCTGGTGCTGACAGCTGCCATCTAACCTGACTTAGTCAGAGGTAAACTGCTGCAAACCAGCTCCACAGAACCAGATGCTGCTGGCTTGCTCACCCCTGTCATCCAATATACTTGGAGGCTAAGATCTGACACTGGTGGGTTTAAAACCCACCCTGGGAAGTGGCGCTGTAGCTCAAGTGGTAGAGCGCTCGCTCGCCTTGAGCTGAAGAGCTGAGGGACAGTGCCCAGGCCCAGAGTTCAAGTCCCACGACCGACAAAAAAAAAAAAAAACACCCTGGCAGGAGGTCTGCAAAACTCTGAGCTGTGGCTCAAAGTGAAAGAGCTCTAACCTTGAGCTAACTATCTTAGGACAGTACCCCCAACCTTCCAGTGCAATCCCTGTGTCTGACTCCACCTCCCCCCCAAAAAGCCACCCCTCTAAATCATTAGATGTGAACTTTGTGTGGCTTGGGATGTGTTTCTCAAAGAATGATAATACTGATGAAAACACCCTAATTCTAATGACAGTGTGTGGGATAGAGCTATGTGATGAGTCCTTCAGGAGGTGCTGTGTGCTGAGTCCTTCACAGGGTGCATTTTTCATCTGTTTCTTATAAGAGCTCCACAAGTAAGATGATTGTGTAGATGAGAAACTTGAGGCTCAGATATGTCCCCATGTCAGGGCCAAAATTATGTATGTACCGAACTCTAGTGAGTTGTCTCCTGCAGATAATTGTTTTGGTTTATTTTTCTCAGTCATTAACCTAGAACTCAGGGCCTAGCCACTGCCATTCCCTGTTGGGCTCATGGCTAGCACCTTACCACGTGGAGCCAAGAACCTCCTTGCAACAGAGTGTTACAGTCTAGGTATCTGTAGCTGAGGTTTGTCATCCTTCCTACTCAGGAAGCTTAGATATGATGATCTCCATTCCAAACTCTCCCAGACACAAAAGGTCCCATAAGTCTATTGTCTCCTATTCACTACTTAGAAATTTGAAGTGGAAGCTGGACGCTGGTGACTTTCACCTGTCATCCTAGCCACTCAAGAGCCTGAGAGCTGACGATCACAGTCCAAAGCCAGGCTGGGAGGAAATTCCTTGAGAGGCTTCTCTTCAGTGAACTACCAAAATCCTTCAGGGGTGCTGTAGCTGAAGTGGTAGGCTGCTTGGCTTTAAATGAAGAGCTCAAGGATAGCTCCCAGGCCTAGACTTCAATTCCTCCAACTTTCAAGAAAAGAAAGAAAGAAACTTGAAGTGCAGTTCTGGGATGTGTCTTAGGGGTAGAGTGCTTTGCAGGTATGAATCCTTGGGTTTGATTCCTTAGTAAAACATCACTAGAAAAAAGCTTGAAGTAGCTGTGTGGCTCAATTGGTAGAGTGCTATCCTTGCACAGGCGTAACTCAGGTACAGTGTTCAGGTCCTGAGTTCAAGCTCCAGGACAAGTGTTTGCACACACACACATGCACACACACACACACACACACACACACACACACACACACACACACACACACACACACACACACACAGAGATACCAGAATTGAAGCTGTGATACCAAATGGTAAAATTCTGAGCTCATGGTCAGCACCCAGGTCCCGTGTTCAACCCCAAAACCTAGCCACCCAGGGCCCATTTAGGAGAGGTCAAAGGTTTCAAAACCTGATGAGCTTCAACAGCCCTAAATAACAGGAAGCATTGTGATATTAGACATATGGTTGGATTTAGAAAGCTTGCAGAAATCTAGGAAGGCACTGTTGCCAATAATGAATCATTGTATTAGGTTCAGCTCCCTTATTTTCTGTCAGAAGGACCGTTGAATTAATTGTAGTAGGTTATTTCAACACTGGAACATAGTATAACAAACACACGATAAGTACAGGGAACTTGGCCTGCCACGGGAGGTGGCACAAATGAAGGCTTTCTGTCAAAACGAAATACTGGGGAGAGTGATAGCTTGGGGTACAAAGAGGAATTTTTCTCCTAGCCTTCAGAGCCTGACCACACTCCTCCTCATTAATTGTCCTGGATGGAGTTGTTTGATACACAGCTGTAGAGGAGTGAGGCTTTTTGTCTGCCTGTTCCAACAATGAAGCAGATTTTCTCCAGCAGCCTGGGGTGTGGAGAAAACCTCAGGCTACTCTGGAAACAGTGAGGAGAGTCCCGGAACATGCACTGTCTTGTAAACACTCTCTGTGCTATGAAATCATTCTATTTAAAGCAAATTTCCTAGCTGTGTGCCTTTCATCATAGGGACTCTGGACATTCACAGATAGAAATGCATGCATACATACAAGGGGAGACATGGAGTTCCTTGTGTGTGTGTTTATTTTTTGGCAGGTCCGGGGGTTGTATTAGGAGCCTAAGCACTGTCTCTGAGCTCATTTTGCTAAAAGGTAGCCCTCTGCCCTTTATTCACAACCCCATTCATGGCGATCTTTTATTCCTGTGATCCCTCAGAAGTTAGAGTGCTGTAGACTTTCCTGTCCTGGCTGAATTCAAACGGGCATTCTCTACCGCTCAGACTCCTGAAGAACTAAGATTACAGGCAGGAACCTTTGACACCTGGCTTTCTTTTCTTCTTGTTCTTTTTTTTCATTGTGACAAAATGAAATCTTCACAGTGTCATTCTAATGGTTTGCATTTCGAAGTAAACTACCCAGACCTGGACTTCAAATGCCAGGACTCCCACCTACACATGGAGGGAGATCTTGAGAAAAGCTTTCCTATTCATGTGAATGCTTAATGGAATGTTATAAAAATAACAATTAAATTTGTAGTTAGTTCATGTATATTATTTAATTATATATACATTACTACCAATTGTTGATAAATTATCCCTTACTTTAAGTATTATGGTTGAATACATAACAAAGTATTAATTGCAAATTAGTCATTGTACTATAATTATTGTGTAAAATTTTATAATGTAATCATACACTACTAATGTAATTGTTACTTTACAACATTCCATTCATATGGATATATAAAAAAGTAGTGGATTATGTCTTCCATTCTAGCACCATAGTATGATTATCCCAATTAAAGAATACTGACTACTTTTACATTAATGCTTTAATAAATATTCAACCATGATACTTCATTAAGTGGAGGCATAATTTAATAATAATTCATAATATATATAACTTAATATCCTCTTATTGTCTCTCTCTTATATATATTGCAAACTACACATCTATCTAACCAGTTATCTAACCATCTATATCTATACCTACATCTACATCTATATCTATATATATAAGTCACAATTATGGCTTGTTCCCAGGGTCTCAGAACTGGCTGGTAGCTCAGTTTGCCAAAGGCTTTTGTTCTACAACTGACCCGTTCACAAGTTCGGGATTATGGGCTGTGAGTTCAAATACCAGCATGGCCAAAATATTATATGTGGAGTAAGAAGCAAATTTTGACACATACTTTTTTTCCTTCTCTGTGAAAGTCCTGGTCTTAGTATGATGTATAATCCACATGCAAATATATCCATGTGATGATATGTAATAAATATAATAAATGGTATATATGTAATAAACTAAAATAAAACATAAGGGTAATAAATGTCATATGGAGTAACCCCATGTATGTAAATAGATCTCATATATGAATATTATTTTTATCAGTGCTGGAGCTTGAATTTGGGCACTGGAAACTGGGCTGAAATTTTTGTCTTCAATGATGGTGAGCTTCCTCTTCCCCCACAGTGCCACAGATTTACCTAGACTCTGAATTCAAATCACAGGCCTGCCAGAAAAATGATCAAAATTCCAACAAGGGCCTTAATTTCTTTTGGCCAGGATTAGGGCTTGAACTCAGCTCGGGCAACTCTGCCTCAGCTTTGATCATCCTGGGCTGGGGTGCAGCATCTGGACCCACAGCCCATCCTGAGATCCTAGGACCCAAGTTCAAATCTTGGGACTGGCAAAAAAAATGGAGAAGTGCTGGGAAGGTGGCTCAGTTATAGATTGCTTGCCTTGCATGCATAAGACCCTGGTTTCGATTCCTCAGCACCACATAAGCAGAAAAAAGCAGGAAGCAGTGTTATGGCTCAAGTGATAGAACAATAGCCTTGAGCTGAAGAGTTGGGGAACAGCACCCAGACCCAGAGTTCTGGCCCCAAACAGAAAAAAAAAGAAAAAATATAGTGCCGGGAAAAAAAGGAGAAGGATAAAACTGGGAAGTTCCAGAAAGCAGTTTTACATTGCTTTTTCCTTTACAACCATCCTGGGTCTAAATATCAGGGACAGTAAAGTGTACATGACCTTGCACTGTTGAACTTTGGTGGGTTATCAGGGAAGCCGTAGCCAAAACCAGCAACCTAGGCCCGGCGTGCGAATCCCAGGACTGCCACCTATCAACGGCAGGAGATCCTAAGAAAAGTATTCCAATATACATCCATATGAATGGAATGTTGTAAAGTAACAATTACATTACTAGTGTATGATTACATGATAAAATTATACACAATAATTATAGTACATTGACTAATTTACAACTAATACTTTGTTATGTATTCAACCATAATACTTAAATAAATTAAGGGATAATTTATCAATAATTGGTAGTAATATCATATATATAATTAAATAATATACAGACATCTCTGTCTTGTTTTATACATACATATATACATACATACATATATACATACATACATATATGCTTATATATATGTATGTAACAATCTATCTATCTATCTATCTATATCTATATCTATATATATTTCTACACTTGTCATTCCTGGGGCTCAGTAGTAGAGTGCTCGCCTACTATGTATGAAGCCCTGGGTTCGATTCCACACTATCACATGCACAGAAAAAGCCAGAAATAGTGCTGTTACTCAACCAGTTGGGCACTGGCTTTGAGCATGAAAGCTTAGGGACTGTGTCCAGGCCCATATTCAAGCCCCAGGACTGGCACCAGAAACAAGTTAGAATGTTCTAACTGCAAGAATAGAAGGCCATGATTTCAAATACCTCCTCAAAGATCAAGCTGGTAGTCTGAAGCTGATGGCTGCCATCTAAATTGACTTAGACAGAGGTCAACAGCTGCAACCCAGCATCATGGAACCAGACACTGCTGGCTCACCCCTAGCTGCTCAGAGGGTGAGATCAAACTCTGGTGGGTTGAAAACTCAGCCCTGCCAGGAAATCTGCTAGACTCTGAGCTGTGCCTCAAAGTGGTAGAGCTCTAGCCTTAAGGAAAAGGTCTTAGGACAGTACCTCCAACCTATGAGTGAAATCTCCTAGGCTGATGGCCCTCCCCACAAAAAAAGACCCCTCTAAACTGTTAGATGTGAATACTTGTGCAGTTTGTGACCTGTATCTGAAAGAATGGTGATAAGTACCCTAATTCTAATGACAGTTTGTGGGATACAGCTATGTTATGAGTCCTTCCTGGGGTGTTCGGTGTTGAGTCCTTCATGGCGTACTGGGTCGTTCATGGGGTATTGTGTGCTGAGTCATTCACAGGGTACTATGTGCTGAGTCCTTCACGAGTTGTATTCTTTCATCTGGTCCTTATAAGATCTACATAAGTAAGATGATTGTGCAGATGAGAAAGTCGAGGCTCAGATATGTCCCCAAAGCAGGGCCAAATTTATGTATATACTGAGCTCTATTGCCTTGTCTCCTATAGACAATTGTTTTGGTTTAGCTTTCTATATCATGAACCTTGAACTCAGACCCTAGGTGTTGACTTTCTTCTTGGGTTCATGGCTAACGTTCTACTATGTGGAGCCAAGTACCCCCTTGCAGCAAAGTGTCATGGCTTAGGTCTCTTTAGCTGAGATCTATTATCCTGCCTGCTCAGGAAGCTGAGGATCTTGGTACCTTTTCCCCTTGGTGGTTGTGTGGCTCTGATGCTCCTTTAGTCTTGATGTAATGATGCCAGAGAGATGTTTGTATCTGGAAATGAACACATCTCTATCCAAGGACATTTAAAGTACCTTTTAAAAATACTTTTGAAAGTGATTTTAAAATATTCTAATGACATTTTCAAAAACTTTGTTAATTTCTGCTCTCGAAATTAAAGTCACTAAATTATGGAGTTAAAAAAATTATCCCAGATCACGGACAAAAGCCAGCCTGGGGAGGAAATTCCTTGAGATGGTTATATCCAATAAACCATCAGAAAACCTAAAGAGGTGCTGTAGCTCAAGTTGCAGTGCACTAGACGAGCTGAAGAGCTCAGAGACAACACCCAGGCCCAGATTTGAACTCCTCCAACTTACAAGAAAAAAAAGAAACTTGTAGTGGAGAGCTGGGATTGTTTCTTAGGGGTAAACTGCTTTACATGTGTGAAACCCTGGGTTTGATCCACATCCCTAGAAAAAAAAGGCTGAAGTGGCTGTGTTAATCAAATGGTAGAGTGCTGTCCTTGGACAGGAGAAACTCAGGTACAGTGGTTAGGTCCTGAGTTCAAGCACACACACACACACACACACACACACACACACACACACACACACACACGGAGGCACCATTGCCAATAATGAATCATTTCATTAGGTTCATATCCCTAATTATCTGCCAGAAGGACTCTTGAATTAATTTTAGCAGTTTGGTTTAACACTGAAACACAATCTTACAATGATAGGATGAGTGCAGGAACTTGGCCTGCCATTGAAGTTGCACGAATGAAGGCTTCTTGTCAAATCAGAGCACTGGGCTTGGCGCTGGTGGCTCACGCTTCTAATCCTAGCTACTCAGGAGGCTGAGATCTGAGGATCACGGTTCAAAACCAGTTTGGGCAGGAAAGACTATGAGACTCCTATCTCCAATAAACAACTAGAAAACCGAAAGTGGCTCTGTAGCTCCAGTGGTAGAGCGCTCGCCTTGAGCTGAAGAGTGCAGGGACAGTGCCCAATCCCAGAGTTCAAGCCCCATTACCGACCAAAAAACAAAATCAAAAACAAAAAAAACAGAGCACTGGGGAGAGAGATAGCTTGGGGTATAAAGAGGCCTTTTTCTCCTGACCTTCAGAGCCTGCCCGTACACATCCTCAATAATTGGCCCGGATGAATTGTTTGTTACACAGCAGTACAGGAGTGAGGCTTTTTGTCTGCCTGTTCCAACAATGAAGCAGACTTCCTCCAGCAGCTGGGGTATGGAGAACCCCTCAGGCTACACTGGGAACAATAAGGGGAGCCCCAGAACATGCACTGTCTTGAAAGCATTCGCTGTACTATGAAATCATTCTATTCAAAGCAAATTTCCTAGCTGGCTACATTTCTTCATAGAGACTCTGATTTTCACTGATATAAATACAGGCATACATACACAGACATATGGAGTTACTGGCTCTTTTTTTGTGGCATGTACTGAGACTTGAACTGTGAGCCTAGACATTTTCACTGAGCTCCTTTTGCTCAAGGAAGCATTTTATTGTGTCTTAAACCATGATTACCCTAGGCTGGGGTGCAGCATTTACACCCACAGATAATCCAGGGATTCTAAGACCCGAGTTCAACTCTCAGTGCTGGCAAAAATACAACAAGCAAACAAAAATGGAGGAGGAAAAATCAGGAAGTTTTACATAACAGTTTTACCTTTGTTTCCTTAGCACTGTGACCCTCCTGGGCCTCAATGACTCAGCTTGATAATTGTATGTGAGCTTGCATTGATGAAGGCTTAGGGCTCTCAGTGAAGCCTGAGCCCAACCTAGACACCTAGGCTCTGAGTTCAATCCTGGGATTTCAATCCTGGGACTGCCACCTACACATGGCTGAAGATCCTAGGAAACTTATTCCTATATATAGGAACACTAATAGAATGTTTGAAATGTATTAACTGAATTACTAATTAGCTAGTAATTACAGTTTAAGATTGTATTCAATAAATATAGGTCATTGATTAATACTTTATAAGTCTTCTTCTATAATTGATTGATGGAGGCATAATTTTATACTAAATAATTGGTAGTAATATAATATATAGAAATAAGATAAAGGAATCATCCTTTATATAGGGTTATACATTAGAGTCTGCATAAATGTCTATCTGTCTCTCTCTGTATACATTTATAGATGCATACACATTTGTAAATACACATACACATACACACACAAACACACACACTGCAATCTAAACATCTATCTGTTTTTATATTGGCCATTCCTAGGGCTTGATCTCAGGTCCTCAAATTTGCCCGCCAACTTCTCTTGCATCAGACTGATGTGCTAACATTTACCCATTCATGAAGTGGGCCTGCTAGGGCCTGAGTTTAAGTCACAAAACTGCCAAAAACTTAATCCTGGCGGAGAGCCAATTGTCCCACTTGTTTTCCTTATCTGTGAAATTTCTGGGACTCAGGAATGATGTAGAATACATAGGCACATCTATGTCTTATGTAATAGGATGCAAAAAAATGTTGTAAGTGTAGTCATACTCACTAAAGTACATAAGAAATAATTAAAACACAAAATAAAATGAATACACTAACAGCAATATGCAGTAAACATATGTAGGTAAATATAAATCTTGTATTTAAAATATATACGAATATTAATTTTTTGAGTGCTAGGACTTGAATTCAGGCCCTAGGAACAAACCTGAATTTCTTGTCTTCCAGAAGGGTGATCTTCCCCATCCCGCACAGTGCTGCAGATTTACCCAGACACTGAGTTCAATTCCCAGACCTGGCAGAAAAAATGGTGTGAATTCCAAGCCAAGGAGCCTCATAATTTTTAAAATATTTTTAATGTATGTATGTATGTATGTATGTATGTATGTATGTATGTATGTATGTTTGTATGTATGTATGTATGTATGTTTGTATGTATTTTTATTTTGTCAAGCACAGGGCTTGAACTCATGTTGTGGCAATTCTGCCTCAGCTTTGATCACTCTAGGCTGGGGTGTAGCCACTGGACCCACAGCCAAACCTGGGTTCCTGGGCCCCAAAGTCTGACAAGCAAATCAATAATTAATGCGACACAGAAAAAAAAAAAAAACGGGCAACTTGAAGATGGCTGCCGGTTTTACATTTGTTTGCTTGCAAGGTAGCCATCATGTCTGAATAACACTGCTGAAAAATGTTGGTAACCTGGCATTGCTGAAGGCTGGCGGGCTACCAAGGAAGCCATAGGCCAAAATGGCAACATAGGCCCTATGTTTGAAGCCCGGTCATGACCCCTTCCAAAGGTGGGAAATCCTAAGAATCTCCTTCCTATTCATAGAAATACCGATGGAAGATTATGAATGGCAAGGTTGAATAAGTTGTTTCTGAATACTACTATATAAATAGAGTGATTTTAGGAGGCAAATGGATTTTAATGAATATGTTTGACATATTCAAAGAATAGTATTAATTACATGGATGCAATAGTTTCGGAACTGTGGTTGATTTAATTAATAATTCATTAAGGATGAAAACAATAATATTAATTACATGGAGAGGCAATAGCCCTAGGGGTCTATAGCGGAGGTCTCTCATCCTGCTTTCTCAGGAAGCTGAGATCTGAGGACCTAGGTTCCAAACTATCCCATACACAAAGGTCTCATGAGCCTATTATCTCCAATTCACCACTAAGAAACCTGAAGTGGAAGCTAGGTGCTTGTCACTCATGTCTGTCATCCAAGCTATTCAGGAGGATGAGATCTGAGGATCATGGTTAAAAGCCAGCATGAGCAGGAAAGTCCTTGAGACACTTAGCTCCAATGGACCACCAGAAAAGCTGAAGTGGCATTTGGCTCAAGTGGTAGAGCACAAGACTTGAGCTGAAGAGCTCAAGGACAGCACCCAGACCCAGACATCATCTTCTACAACAATAAAAAAGACAGAAACAAACAAACAAACTTGAAGTAGAGGGCTGGGAATGTTAGAGTTCTTTGCAAATATGAAACGTGGGTTTGATTTCTCAGGACCACAACCATAAAAAAAAGGCCTGAAGTGGCTCTGTGGCTCAAGTAGGAGAGGACTATACTTAAAAAAGAGAAACTAGGTACAGTGCTCAGGTCTTGAGTTCACCCTCCAAGAATCGTGTATGTGCCTATGTGCCCTCTCCCACTTGTGCGCACACACACACACACACACACTCACACATACACAGACAAGAAGTGATGCTGTTACACAAAATGGTAAAGCACCAGGCTTCTGCACTGAGCTCATGGTCAACACCCAGGCCCTGTGTTCAACCCCAAAACCTAGACACCCAGGGCCCAACTAGGAGAGGTCAAATGTTTCAAAACCTGATGAGGTTCACCAGCCCTAGATGACAGGAAGCTTTGTGATACCAGATATGTGCTTGGATTTCCAAAGCTTCCTGAAACCTAGGAGAGGAATCATAGGCCCATCATCATAGGCAATGAAACGTTTCATTAGGTTCAATGCCCTACTTGTCCTCCAGAAGGACTCTTGAATTATATTGAGCACTGTATCTGAACACTGGAATATAGTCTCACAAAACCAGGATAAGTGCACAGGACGTGGCCTGTCACAGAAGGTGGCACATATGAAGGCTTCCTGTCAAACCAGAGCACTGGGGAAATAGTTTAGGGTACAAAGAGACCTATTTCTCCTGAACTTCAGAGCCCACCCACACTCATCCTCACTATCTGACCCGGACGGAGTTGTTTGCTACACAGTTGTACAGGACTGAGGCCTTTTGTCTGCCTGTCCAGACAATGAGAGACACTTCTTCCTGCAGGCCTGGGATGCAGAGAAACCCTCAGGTTACACTGGGAACAGTGAGGGGAGCCCCGGAACATGCACTATCAGGAAAACAGTCTCTGTTGTGAAATCATTTTATTGAATATACATTACCTAGTTTGGTGCCATTCATCATAGCTACTCTGGAGTTTTACCTATAGGAATATATCCATACATACCCAAAGACATGGAAGTACAGGCTCTTTTTGAGGGGGCAGGTCTTGTGGTGGAACTATGAGCCTAGAACTTGTCCCTGAGCTCATTTTGCTCAAGGGTAATGCATTACTCTTGAGTCACATCCCCACTTCTGGGTTTTTCTGTGATCTCTTAGAAATAAGTGTCATGGACTTTCTTAATCTGGCTGGAATCAAATTCAGATTCTCTACATCTCACCCTCTGAGGAGCTGGGATTACAGTGAGAAGCCACTGGCGCCTTCTTTCTTTTCTTCTTCATTTTTAATCTGGACAATCTGACTTCTTAGCAGGGCCATTCCAATGGTTTGAATTTATAAATTAACTACCCAATGTTCTTTAGAACTCCTTTACCTGAGAAAGATTTTCTCTCCTCATCTTCTCCTCTGGGTCACATGTTTGAAGCCAAAAGTGACAAATGAGTGTCACAGGATTTGGGAGCAAATGTCCACAGGACATGTCAATTCTGTCACTTAGCATTGAGCTGCAGTGAATTTGCTGTCTCAAGATGAGAAGACAAAAAGCTGGAGCGATCCTCATACTGTCTGCATTACTCCTTTTGTCTATAAAATATCTAGTAATTATGAGTGTTGTGTGTCTACAACCTTAAGTATCTAGAACCCACTAGAAGCATCTTCATGTATCTCTTTTTCTCTAGTGCCTCTTGAGATTTAGACTAAGGGTTTGTGTGGACGGACTCCTTGGTGTATCCCTGAGGAAAGCTGCTTGAATCCTGTTTGGGAGATCACCGTTCAAATTCAGCCTGAGCAAGAATTATGTGAAACTCTTATCTCCAAGAAACAACCAGAAAACCAGAAGTGGAACAGTGGTCCAGAGGCCAGAGTTCCAGCTTTGAGAGAGAAAGCCGAGAAGGAGACACAGGCCAAACCAGGCAGGAAAGCCTGGGAGGTGCTTATGTCCAATTGATGACCAGATGGCTGAAAGTGGAGCTGTGGCAGTGATAAAGCCTCAGCTTTGGAAAAAACAGCTGAGGAATGCATTGGGCCCTGAGGTTAAGCCCTGGGATGTCCACAAAAAATTTTCAAAAAGAGAAGGCCAATTTTATGTATCAGTGCCCTACCTACTTATGTCTGTATATTACCTCCCTGAATGCAAACAGATCTTATGCAGTGCTTCTCCATTTATTTACTGATTTATATTTCAGATATGCTCCTTTCATATACTGCATCATTCTCTTCATTTCAGGCACATGGTTTTTCTCTTCCAGGGTTCCAGGCCTGTGATGCTCTCAGGAGCCTTTATTTACATTTTGTTATGAGGCCAATGCAGGAACCATAACAAACTTGGCAGGGGAAAAGAAGACCAGGTTTCATAGAAGTATCCAGTATTCAGAAAATTAAACTTGGGGAGGTAAAATGGCAACATACTTTCCTAAAAAACTACCATTAAGGAAAAGATGAGGGAGCTGGGAATGTGGATTACTGAAAGAGCGCTTGCCTAGCATGCAAGAAGCCCTGGGTATGATTCCTCGGTAGAACTTACACAGAACAAGCCTCAATTGGGGCTGTGACTCAAGTAGTAGAGTGCTACAGACTGTGCCCAGGCCTTGAGTTCAACCCAAGAACTGGCAAAGAGATACCTAGGTAGAATGGTAGGTAGGTAGATAGATAGACAGACATAGGATAGGTAGAAAGATAGATAGATAGATAGATAGATAGATAGATAGATAGATAGATAGATAGATAGATAGATAGATAGATAGATAGATAGATAGATAGATAGATAGATAGATAGATAGATAGATAGGAAGATGATGGATGAATCTAGTCTTGGATTTCAGAAGGAAAGAAGGGAACAATTCCCAGTCATTAGGCCTTCTGCAGTGTGACAGGACACCAGCATTGCCTTCACACAACCAGAGAGCAAGAAGTCTCTCTCTTTCCCACTTCTCAGGCGGCCAAGGGAACTAGAGCCAATTGGGCAGAGCCAGGTTCTAACTCAGATGCTTGGAGAAAGAAGAGAAACCACACTTACTCTAGTTTGTCTGGGGATTTGAAGTAATTATGTGGAGAATGAAGGAAGGAGAAAGGACTGGCAGAGGTAGAAGAAGGGCCTTCAAATCTGACAGATGGATAGTCAAAAACCCACTCCCTAAGACCAGAGAGCAGGGTTTTTCTACTCTGTTCCTCCCCTCTCCCAGACTAAACTGGCTCTATTGGTAACCTAAGATACCCTGATTCTCCCTTCACTTGTGGGAAGAATGTTAATTAGTCATTGTTTGAAGAGGCTGAGAAAAGCCTGACCCTGGTGTAACTCTAACAAGTATTTTAGGTTTCCTCCCATTGCTGGCATTTCCTGGAATATATGAAGTGGTTTTACTGCTCACTTATCTGTTGAATGTGTACATTCTGCCTCCTAATACTGTAGGCCTGGTCTCTGCACCTAGCCTGGTTTTGAAACTGTTTTCTGTCCTTCAATTACAGTGTTACACTGGAGTTCTTTCTGCTAAGGGGCTAGGGTTTGGAGCCTGAGAACTTCATGTGAACCCAAGGTGGGTCAATGTTTCTTTCCTGCTTCTATAGCTCAAGAATTCTAAGAACATTTAGAGTGCAAGTACTTCTCATCACCAAGGGAAACAAAGGAAGCTCTTGAACATCTGACCTTTCAGAAGTGGAAGTCAGAGTCTCATAGAGTTTCCTGCCCTGGCTGGCTTCACCTTGTGATCCTCAAACCTCAGTCTCCTGAGCTAGGGTGACAGGCCTGAACTACTGGTGCTCTGCCTGACTCAGAGCTGTAATGACCTTGACAGTACAAGTCATCTGCTATCACAATGGGCTTGGGGAGCATATTAAGCCTTTCAACATTGGACCTTTCAGAACCCTGTTGGACACAAGATTACAATGCTAGAGTCTGAGAGGCTGGACATATGGATGTGTTACACTTGAACCTTAAGCTCTGACTCCAATTCTGGTATACATCAGTGTTCATTTTCCAAAGAATGATCTCATAATTAGCAAATAGGAAAAGTACCTGGATTAACCCTCACTTTTTTCCCAATAGTGTGTCTTGAACTCAAGCCTGGGCACTGTGCCTTAGCCCCTCAGGTCAAGCCGAACCCTCTACCACTTGAGTAGTAGCACCACATGGGATCTTTGGGTGGTTCACTGGAGATAGGAGTCTAACAGGCTTTCCTTGGCTAAGCTGTCTTTGAACTGTGATCTTCACCTCTCAGCCTCCTGAGAAGCTAGAGTTCCATGTGTAAGACACTGGCATCTGGTCTATTGTTTTTGACAGTCCTGGGGCTTGGTCTTAGGGCCTAGGTACTGTCTCTGAGTTCCTTTATCTCAAGGCTAGCCACTTGAGCCACTCCACAGTTTCTACCTTTTTCTGAGTATGTGGCACTGAGGATTCAAACCCTGGCATACATGCATGCTAAGCGAGCTAATTACCACTAAGCCACATTTCGAGCTCCATCCTTTCAGTTTTACCCCTCACTTGCCTATCCTCAGGAAAAGGTTTCTAACTATAAATCATCTAAAGAAATCCCAATAGGAAGAAGTGCAAAGATTGGACAAAGCTCATACTTGGTAGAGACTCTAAACATGTGAAAACTGTGACCAATGCATCCATTTAATTATGTATTATGTTTCAACACTTAATAAAGTATTAATGAAAAATGAGTCAATGTCCTAAATTGTTGTATAGAATTTTATTATAGCTGTGGTTGAAGAGGCTGTGTTTCTTCCATTGTATTTCTTTGGTTCCTTTGCCAAATGTCAGGTGACTGTAGGCGTGTGGATTTATTTCTGGATCTTCTATTCTATTCTGTTGGTCTTTGGGTCTGTTTTGGTGCCAGTACCATGCTGTCTTTGTTATTATGGCTCTATAGTAGAGTTTGAATTGCGGCATAAACATCCCTCCCATGTTGTCTTTATTCCCTAGAATTGTTTTGGCTATTCTAGGTATTTTGTGGTTCCCTATGAATTTTTGTACTGTTTTTTGTATTTCAGAGATGTACATCATTGGGACTTTAATAGGAATTGCATTGAATTTGTATATTAATTTGGGCAGTATTGCCATTTTCACTATATTGTCTGCCTATCCAAGAGCATGGGAGGTCTTTACATTTCCTAATGTATTCTGCAATTTTTTTCTTTAACTTTTTATAGTTTTCATTAAATAGTTCTTTTACATCTTTGGTTAGGTTAATTCCTAAATATTTTATTTTGGGGGAGGTTATTGTTAATGGGATTGCTCCCTTTATTTCCGTCTCTTCTTGTACATTGTCAGTGTACAGGAAGGCAACTGATTTTTGTGGGTTTATTTTTTATCCTGCTACTTTGCTGAAGTGATTTATGATTTCTAAGAGTTTGGGGATGGAGTTTTTGGGATCCTGAAGGTATAATATCATGTCGTCTGCAAAAAGGGATAGTTTAACTTCTTCTTTCCCTATGCGGATCCTTTTAAGGTCTTCTTCTTGCCTTATAGCCCTGGCTGAGGGTTCCAGGACTATATTGAAGAGGAGTGGAGACAGTGGGCATCCTTGCCTTCTTCCTGATTTCAGGAGAATTGGTTGTAGCTTTTCCCCATTAAGTATAATATTGGTTATTGTTCTGTCATGAATGGCTTTTATTGTTTTAAGAAATGTTTCTTCTATTCCTATTTTCTCCAAAGCTTTTAGCATGAATGAATGTGGAATTTTATCAAAGGCCTTTTCTGCATCTGTGGCGATAATCATGTGATTCTTGACCTTAGGTCTGTTGATGTGTTGGATTACATTTATTGACTTACGTATGTTAAACCATCCATGCAACTCTGGGATGAAGCCTACCTGGTCATAATGTATGATGTTTCTATGTGTTTCTGGATTCTGTTAGCTAGAATCTTGTTAAGGATCTTTGCATCTGTGTTCATCAAGGAAATTGGCCTGTAATTCTCCTTTGGTTGGGTCTTTGCCTTGTTTGGGGATGAGTTTGGGCCAGCTCCCTCCTTCTCTGTTTCTCTGAAGAGCTTGAGGAATATGGGTATTAGTTCTTCTTTAAAGGACTTATAGAATTCTGCTTTGAATCCATCTGGTCCTGGGCTTTTGTTGTTGGAAGATTTTGATAGCTTCCTGTATCTTGTTGTAGGATATTTGCTTATTTATTCTTTGCTCAGTTTGGGCAACTTGTATTTCTCTAAAAATGCATCCATTTCTGCCAGGTTTTCTTCCTTTAGAGATTATAACTTTTGAAAGTAGTCCGTTAGGATTGTTTGGATGTCTTGGTTACGTATTGTGATTTTTTCCCGTGGCATCCCTAATCCTGTTAATATGGGTTTCCTCTCTTCTTTTTTTAATTAATCTTGCCAATGGGCCATCAATTTTGTTTATTTTTTCAAAGAACAACCTTTTTGTTTGGTTAATTTTGGTTATCATTTTCTGATATTCTAATTGGTTAATCTCTGCTCTTAATTTGGTTATCTGGCTCCATATATTAAATTTAGGTTCCATTTTTTCTTGTATTTCTAGCTGTTTTAATTGTAACATGAGATTATTTACTTGCTCTGTCTCCATTCTCTTGATGTGGGCACTGAGGGCAATAAATTTGTCCCTCAGGACTGCTTTTGCTGTGTACCATAAGTTTCTTTGTGAAGTGTTTTCGTTTTCATTGAGTTGTAGGATATGTTTTATTTCTTCTCTCATCTCTTCTGTTACCCAGGCATTGCTAAGGAGTGTGCTGTTCAATTTCCATGAACTAGAGAAATTTCTGCAGTTTGCTTTGTTATTGAGAACTAGCTTGATTCCACTGTGGTCAGATAGGATACAGGGGATTATGTAGATCCCTTTGTATTTGCTTAAGTTCCTTGCATGAACAATGATATGGTCTACTTTGGAGAAAGTTCCATGAGCTGCTGAGAAGAATGTGTACTGTGTTGTTTTAGGGTGAAATACTCAGTAGATGTCAGTTAATTCCACTTGAAATATGGCCACACTTAATTCAGTAGCTTCTTTGCCAATCCTCTGGTTGGTAGACCTGTCCTTTGGTGAGAGTGTTGTGTTAAAGTCTCCTAGTATTATCGTATTGGGATCTATTTTATTCTGTAAGTTTGAGAGCGTTTCTTTAACATATCTGGGTGCATCAATATTTGGGGCATATAAGTTGATGATGGTAATACTTACTCTTGGATTGTTCCCTGTATTAATATGTAGTGTCCGTCCTTGTCTTTCTGTACTGATTTTAATGAAAAGTTTATTTTGTCATATATCAGGATAGCTACACCTGCTTTCTTACTGGGGGCATTTGATTGGTAGATCCTTTTCCAACCCTTTACTTTGAATATGTTTGTATGTTTGGCTGAGAGTTGGGTCTCCTGAAGACAAAAGATGGATGGATCATGTTTTCTGATCCAGTCTGCAGTTCTTTTTCTTTTGATTGGCGAATTAGGCCCATTAATATTAACAGAAAGTGTAAAGAGATGCATTGTTGTCCCTGTCATTCCCTGTTTTCCTGAGTTTTTCTTCTTTCCCTTCTGCCTGTGCTTGCTCAGTTAGACTTTGATTAATGCCTGTCTGGGTGCAGGTCCCAGTTCCTGGTTGCTTTCTTCAGGTTGTGTCCCCTCTCTTAGTATTCTTTGTAATGCTGGCTTAATGTTTATGTATTCATTTAGTTTTTCTTTGCTATTAAAAATTTTCCGTTCTCCATCGATTTTGAATGCTAGCTTTGCTGGGTATATCAGTATGGGTTGGCAGTTATTGGCTCTCAGGGCTTGTATGGTACTTTCCCAGGCCTATCTTACATTCAGTGTTTGTGTGGAGAGATCTGCAGTGATTCTAATTTTTTCCCATTGTTGTATAGCTCCTTCTTCATTTTTGCTGCATGCAAGATTGTTTCCTTATTATTCAGATCTATCATTTTTACTATAATGTGTCTAGAAATTTTTCTCCTGGGATCTTGCTTGTTGGGTGTTCTATATGCTTCTGTTATGTAGGTAAGATGTTCTTTTTTTAGTTGGGGGAATTTTTCACCGATTATCTTGTTGAATAGGTGTTGCATTCCCTTGCTCTGAAATTCCTCACCTTCGTCCACTCCAATTATATGAAGGTTAAATTTCTTGGTATTATTTTCTTTCTCTTGAATTTCCCTTTGGCTTAATTTGAGTGATTTTTACATATCTGTCACTTTTTGGTCCAGTTGGTGTATTCTGTCTTCTGTATCTGATACTCTATATTCCATTTCGTTCACTCTGTTGACCGTGGCTTCTATTGTACATGGAGGAAATGGATTCCTTTATGGATTCGATGTTGGTTCTCAAACTATTGATCTCACTTCTTAATGAGGTATGTACTACTTCTAATTTGGCATTTATCTCACTTCTTACTGAGGTTTGTGCAGCCTCTATTTTTGCATGTATCTCCTGTTTGATATCTTGTATCTCTTTTGATAGCTCATCCTTGTGTTCTTTCAACTTCTGATCTATTTCTCGCTTTATTTCTTGAGTTATTGCCTCCAGCAACCCTTGGATGTAGTTTTTGTCTTCCATTCCTGTTTTGCTCCCACTGGTGCTCTCCCCTGCATGGCTGCTGGCTATTGAGGATAGCTTGCTATCCTGGGTAGTGATAAACCTTGTAATTTTTCTCTGTGATTTTCTCATGGAGGTTCAGGGATTATTGGAGACTAATCTGCAATTTTGTTTTGGTGTGTCTGTCTTTGCTTGGTTGCTGATTCTGTATTGGTAGAGAGAGTCTGTGCCTGATCTGGGTTCTGTTGGGGGCCTACCTCCAGCTGCTGGTCTGTCCTACATAGGATTCTCAGCTCTCTGCTGTAGATCCCTGGCAATTCCCATATTTTGAAGGGTTGAGCACTCTAGACTGCTCGTGTTTGCTCCTACGGGTGCTCTTGGCAAGATCAGATGCTCTGGATGCACTCTCCCAGATGCTGGAGTCGGCTATGGGCTCCTGATGTTTTTGTTTGTTTGTTTGGTTGGTTTTTTGGGGGGCCGGTTGTGGGCTTGAACTCTAGGTTTGGGTGCTGTCCTTTAGCTCTTCAACTCTTCAGCTCAAGGCTGGCACCCTACCATTTGAGCCACAGCAACACTTCTGACCCTTTCTGCTCATGTGATGCTGAGGAATCAGATCCAGGGCCTCATGCACCCAAGACTATCACTCTACTGCTGAGCCACCTTACGAGCCTGAGCTCCTGCCTACTATCAGGTGCTGGGGGCCTGTGTTGCCCAATCCCAGCCTAGAGTATATGGGTTGGGTTTTGGTGGAGTTTGGGCTTCTCTTGTCCTGAGCCTCCAGGTCTTTTGTTGTCACAGGTTTGCTTCCCAAGGGGTGCAGTTCCCTGTTTTTCATCCCTCTGCTGAGGCATATGCTCAGTTGGGAGGAATTGGTTATGTTGTTCAGGCACTGGATTGCCAGGCCTGGTAGTGGCCCCCTGCCTGGGGCACGCCAGTTAGGCCTGTGCTGCTGTGTATACCATGTAGATTATGCAGTCTGGGGTACACAGTTTAAATTTCTTCTACTGTTGGTTGTCTTGACCCAGGGTCGCTGTTCCTGGCTTGGGTGTTTAAGCTCCCTTCCTGGGGTGTTTTGCTCTAGCCTGGCCAGCAGAGTGTCCTCCAAGAGCCGGTGGAGCTCTTGAACTTTTCCTAGTTTTAGTGGGTCCTGTGGTCCGGGTGTTGGGGTAGGGAGTCTGGGTCAGGGTCTGGGATTCCCTCCAGCTCTGGTCTCCCTTGAGGAATAGACTGTCCCCTGTGGGGTATTCACCCTGGAGCTAGTTGTTTCTGTGTGGTGTAGGTTGTCAGTTGCAGTTGCAAGGCGAGTTCAGTGGGGATGGTTGCGAGCTTGGCTGGGCAGTGGTGGCTCTGTGGGATTTTCTTCTGTCTCTGCCTCTGTCGAAGCTGTCGGGTCCATAGTGTCCACAGTCAGGCAGCTTCTGCGTGAGTTATCTGCATGCAGCTCCCTGTGTCTCTGAGACCCTGGCAGTCCCTGCCAGGTTGTCCCAATTGGCGTGTCTGACACCAGTACCTCAGGCAGCTTCTGCATGAGTGATCTGCAGGCAGCCCTCTGTGTCTCTGGGACCCGGGCGGCCCTAACCGGGTCGTCGCAATCGGCAGGTCTGACACTGGTACCTCAGGTGGCTTCTGTGCTATCTGCAGACACCTTCCTTTGTTGCACTGCCGGTGCCGGGTGGCTATGGAGGGATGGAGCCTCTCTGCTTGGATGGAGAGTGAGGGGTGGGGGTGGGATCGTGGAGACTCCCGGCTGGTAGGTTTCTCTATTTGTGGTGATCAGCAGGTCTGTAAACTGGTACCTCAGGCGGCTTCTGCGGGGGTGATCTGTAGCCAGCCCCCTGTGTCTCTGGGACTCGGCAGTCCACACCCCGCCTGCTGAACACGGCTTGGCACGCTGCCATGTGGCCAGTGAATGTTGGAGGAGGGGTCTTTGCTCTTCTCTGTTCTGAAATTCTTCTTTTCCTCTCTTTCTTTTTTGTTATTTTCCATCTCCTGTTTTTCTCTGAGTGTTCGCCTTTTGTTGTTGTCGGTCTCTTGGGGAGATTAAGCATTGGAACTGGAACTCTCTTTTTGGTTGGGGAGAGCTTTGGTGTTTCCCTACTGCCTTGTCGCCATCTTTGTCCTTTTCTTATACAGTAAAAAGGAAAACATAAATTAACTTGAACTTTGTCAATCCTCTGTGTTCCATTCCTCTCCTAGGATCAGTTTCCACATGCAGTAACAGTTACTTCCAGGAACAATCTATGGTGCTGCTTGAGGTATAATGAATGTTTTCTGGCTTCACCGAAATAACATAAGGACACCATTGGACCTGAGGTAACACGTGTTTCAGAGACAACTTAGTAAAGAGAAAATACCATTTACATTGCTTATAATACATTATCCATGAGTATATTAAGTTCAAACTTTGTAAATGCTCTGTAAATTAAGGCAAATTTTAAATGGGAAGAAGGTTCTCAGATCATTTTTTATGAGTGTATGTGCTGCACATTATTTCCCAAGTGTACATAAGTTAACAGAAGGAAAAACAACAGGAATAGGAGAAAGAGAAGTTCTGTGTTTAAGTATAATGGTTCAATACACTATAGAAGACTCTGCAAATAAGACAACATTGAAACAATAAAGCCAAGTCCAGTATGTAGATTTATAAGAGTGATATAGGAAAAGCATTACTCCTACGTTGAACACGAAGTATAATGCCACTCTCTTTCTAAATCACGCATGTTAACCATGCAAATTTGTGGAAAGTAGAATGGAAGAATAATTCTGTTTACAATGCAAGTCAGATATAAGAGCATGGACTTAACTGGAAAAAAAAGTCCATCTTGAGAGAGCAGGGATTATACTAGCCATGAAGTGGTGAATAAGATCACATTTTTTTCTTTCCTTTACTTATATATTTTTCGTTGGTGGTGGTCTTGGCACTTGAACTCTTGTCCTGGGCGCTGTCCCTCTGCTATTCAGCTCAGGTTATTATCCAGCCTGAACAGAATAGTCTTTGAGACACTATTTATAATTAGCCAGCCAAAAGCTGTATTAGAAGAATGGCTCAAGTAATGGAATACCAGTCATGAGCAAGATGGCTGAATAAGAGCTTGAGGCTTTTGCATACATACATACAAACATACACATAAACACAGAGGCACTTATATGTGCACACACAAATACAAAAATGAAGCAATTCTCAGAATATGTAGAAAAGTTAGGAAACAATATATAATATGTCCTCAGTAAGACTAGAATCAAGTGATAATTTTTAATGTTAGAAAGTCCTCAATTGAAGTTTCTTCAAAAAAGTTTAAGAATATTACATAGATAGGGACCAGAGATAGTAAGAGAGTCAAGTAATCATTATGAATGGGATCGGATGCATGGAGGAATGAATCAGAAACCCTACAGGTGTATCTGAAAATGATCATATCCTCTGTGAAATGTTAGAACAACTTTTAAAATAGTACATGAACAGTCTGAGCAGTCTAGTGGATGATATCACTGGAGAAGTTCAGAATTGCTAGTCTGTATCTAGATTAAATAAACCAAGAAGCTATGGCGGGTCAATGTGATATAAGCCTAGAATACTAGCATTCAGACTGACTGGAGATTAGAAACTGTAATTACATAGTGATACCTTCCCTGGACCAGTCAGTATAATTTTGTCTTAATAAAAGAACCCAAACAAGAAAGGAATACGCAGTTAGAAGTTTGGGCTAATTTTGTCATTATGTTTTGAGAAGTTGTTTCCTATTG
Source organism: Dipodomys merriami (assembly GCF_024711535.1). Lineage (NCBI taxonomy): Eukaryota > Metazoa > Chordata > Mammalia > Rodentia > Heteromyidae > Dipodomys > Dipodomys merriami. Next base: position 1,748,410 of record NW_027203804.1, read on the forward strand.
AAATGCAACTCATATATAATCCTCAGTTGTGCTTTTAAATGCTCTCTTCATCACAGAACATTTCTAGATGCAAAATGGGTCATGATTCCCATCCAAAATTTGAAAAAGTAAGTAATCTTCATTCTGTTAGATTCCAAGGAAAGGATGAAGGATTACAACAGCTTAAGCCTGGAGGAATAGCAAAGTTCATCTAATGTAGGACTTTATAGATCTTGCTAAATTAAAGTTTAGATTTAAAATATATATTTTGGTTTTGTTTGTAATTTCATATTCTATAGGATACTACAAAATTCTTTTTAAGTAGCGTGTTTAATTGACAAATTTACAAATGTTTCTTGCATTCTATTTGCCTAGAATATACTTTCAAGAGAGTTATAATTAGAACTCTGTTAATAGATATTTCAAACAGTTCATGTATGAAACGATAATGTGAATAATGTAGACAGAGTTGCCAACAATGGATGATATTAATTTATAAATTTAGAAAAAGAGCAATTTTTTGAGGCTTTGGTATAACATTTTATGAAGAGAATAATTGTGTGAATTCTTCTTTCTTCTACCTGCATGTAACACAGGAAGCAATTTCCTTAATTACATGTCTCTGTATAAAATGAGAAAAATGCTAGGTTGGGGGTTTGTTTTGCTTTTGCTTTTGTTTTATTGGTTTGTCCTAGAGGTTGAACTCTGGGACTCGACACTGTCTCTGAGGCTGTTTATTCTCAAGGCTCGTGCCCTACCACTTCAACCTCAGTACCACTCGTGTCTGGCTTTTGTTGAGAAGTTTATTGGAGATAAGAATCTAGGGAACCTTCCTGCCTAGGTGGGGTTTGAAATGTAACCTTCTGATATTAGCATCCTGTTTATCTATGATAATTAAAAAAGTATAAATATAAATAATATTTGCAAGAATACCAGTGGAGGAAAAATGATGCAACCCAGTTTATTGCGATGCTTTTTCCAGAACACGGAGGGCATCACATTAGCAGAGGTGTAGTATTTTTTCACAATGGAGATATAAGCTATTCGTGATGTGAATTAAGGGAATTTTGAGGTGCACCCTACAAGTTGGAAACTGTTGGTCTAGGATGACTTTATTGCATAAACCTTGGGATTGATGGTCATAGAAATAATAGCTTAATCTGATAAACAATTGCTTACTCTTGAAGTATTAATTTTAACTGATGTTTCATAGTTTTATATTATACCAGAATGTGGCTATTTTTCTGTTCACTTCTCTATCTATAACACCCCATTGGAAAATGCATCTATTGAAGAAATTCATAACATGCAAACAAGTACTATTTTGAATCTCTCAGGTATGGAATGTTCATTATTTCAAAATGAGTAGTTTTAGTCATAGGAATTTTGAGGAACACATATATTCTGTCCTCTTAAAAACTTACTTACATTTAAAAGTTCTGGGTTTCCGTAGAATTAAAGTGTTTTCTGTTTTAGTATGAGAAAGTACTAAATTTATTCTTTTTCAAAATATTGGCAAGTATATTGTGAAAATATTAACTAGTTGGACAACATTCAAATTGATGGCCCTTTGATTAAAAATGGGTAATTAATTCAAATTAGATGCCAAACAGTACTGATTTTTAAAAAGTTACTATATAAAGAATAATATTTACTATACCAATACAGTGAAATTTTATTTCATGCAGCTTATTTTTTAAATTTAATTTTAATGTCAAATTGATGTGCAGTGGGGTTCCAGCAATTTTAAGCTAGTGAATACACAACATTTCAAACTTGTTACCCCCCTCTCTCATTTTTCTCAGTTTTCATTCACCCCAAAACCCCTCACAAGTTGTAATGTACATTTCCAACTTATTGTCTTGTGTGTATTCCTATTGCATTGGTTTGCCCTTTGTCCTCTGTATCGTCATTTTGCTGTTCCTGTTCTGTTCCTGTTCCCTTCCTAATTAAGGTAAATGTATGCACAATACACAGGGTACCAAAATCAAATACACCAGGAGATAAACCATAGAGGAAAATCCCAAAGAAAATAGAAATCACATTGTACATTAGAAACAACATCTGCAAATAAATATCTCTGTTTTCATATCTTGGAGTTCATTTTGCTCAGCATCCGCTCATATGATCATATACATGCATAACAAAGCCACTGGAAAATAATAGTTTCATGGACAGTATATCAGGAAAAAACATATTTACTGTTTTTATGTTAAAGGTGGAATTAGAATTGTGAATTCCCGATTCTTATAAAGGAATTTCAAAAAAGTTTAAAATTTATGACAGGTAAATTTTAATTGTTCAAACTTTCTCACAACTTAGCCTATTAAGAAAATTTAAAATTACCTAGGAAAATAGGCTTTCATGTAAAGAAATTCATAGAGACTTAGCTGAGAGGGAGCATTGTGGATGAAGATGGCTCTTTTTCACACCAAACCAACAAACCTCACAAACCTTGCTGTAAATCATGTTGGTTCCCTTGAGAATTGTCCTTAACCAGGAAAAATACTTTTACTTTGTGAAAACAAGGTTGTAGTGGAATTTAAGCTCAACGTTTTTTAAAAAAATAAGAAATGAAAATTTGTGAATTGACTTTAAATACCAAACAGTAATTTTCTGAAAAAGATTATTTGGTTCAAATTATTTAGGGAGAGAGTGTCTTCCACAATGAAAGAAGGTATTGGGTTTACACTTTTCTGTTTGTAATATTTTCCACAATGTCTTTCCACGTGAAGCAGTGAAACACAGAAAAAAATCTGATTGGATACTTCAAACCAATGATTTCACATTTCTAAGTAGCTCAAAAATATAATATCTTTATTAACATGAGATAATGAAGACTTCTCTTATAACATAAGCCAAAAACTTTTGGGATCAGAAAAGAACTGAAAAAAGTGAAAAGGTAAGAAAACGCATTCTTAGAAGCCCTAGCTAAGCGTATTGGCTTCTGCAGTGGAGGAAGGCCAAAACTTTTTGATATAGATTGTCTTAATGTTTTTGCTACCTAAAGTGATTTTACAGAGTCTATTTGGCTCAGTGTATTGCAGAACAAATTGAAGACATGAAAATAGATTCCACATCCAAATAAAAGAGTTTTGAAAGAGAAACCATGAAGATAGGAAGTGGCGCTGTAGCTCAAGTGGTAGAGCACTTGCCTTGAGCTGAAGAGCTGAGGGACAGCACTCAGGCCCAGAGTTCAAGCCCACGACCTCCAAAAAAAAAAAAAAAAGATTAGAAACCATGAAGATATAGCAGTGGGGGAGACCTTATAGTCCTTCAGCTTTACTAGACCTGAAGCCAAGAAGCTGTGATCAATTGGAAATCCGTCAAGAGCTAAGAGGAGAACAGAGAAGTAGGACATAGAAGTATTGCCTTTGTAACAGACACTGTAATCCAAAGAATGGGTGATTTAACTCTATTCTTCTCCATACATCTTGTTGAGCAAATGCAAGACCATGAGAAAAATAATCTATTGAAATAATTCTGCAAAGAATAACTTCACTGTTCTCGATATGGTATCTAAGGAGAGTCTTAAGAGAGAAGATAAAAGTGGAGTATTCTTCGGTTTCTTCTAAGCATCTTGTTAGCAAAATATATCTTTGAGGTCAGAAGTGATTGAAGCAAAAAGTGGTGGAGTATTTATTTATTTTTGTTTTTTTTTAATATTTAATGCCCTAAATTTATTCTAATCTACTGCCGTTCAAGAACTCGGTTACATTATCAAGTAAAGCTAAACAAACAAATGAAGAGTTCTCTGGTGTTCCTCAACCCCAAATGATTCACCTTTGAAACTAGAGGTCTCCTTTCTTAGGTCTGTTCCCTGTCTAGATACCCAGGGGTGGGTGCCAATGCTCTCAAGGTAGAGTATTTATTTTTGAGGGCACTTTAGACACGAGAAGATTTTCAAGGTAAAAGAAAAAAATTATAGCTAAATATTTGTGATTAAAGGTTCTTGGACTGGTTTTTTGGAGACAAAGTTTTGCATTACAGCTTATCCTCATTAACATAGATTTTGAGTTTTTGTGGCAACCAACTGCAAAGGGGAAGTTTAATGGACTCACTTGGACAAGTAAACAGTATGATAGAAAATAATGGGAAAGAAAATTTAGTGAAATATTTTGAACAATTACTTTACCAGAACAAAGAAGGAAAGATATAATTCAAAATCACTTGAGTTTATTAAAAGTATGAAAAAAGAGTAATGAAGACAGATGAGAGAAAACATAGAGAAATGTTTTCTCTACAGTAGAGTAATGCGTTCTTGATCTTGTTTCTTCCATTCTATCTTCACAAGCTATCAAGTGTGCCTCATGACTGGAGTGTCCAGTTCAGACAAAGAGCACTCGCAGATGAAAATATTTGCAGTAGATGTAGGTGATTTATAAACTTTGACAATGTACTTAATCTGTTCTAAATTTTCCCCTACCCCAAACTGCCCTCTTTGAACAGCTTTGTTTACTTTTCCCAAGACTGCCCTTCATTAACTGCTTAAAATTTTGATAGGTCATATTCATACTCTCTAGAGATTACTGTTTGGTTGTGATTTTTCATGGGGGGGTCTTGAATTCTGGGCCTAGGCGATGTCTTTCCACTCTTCAGCCTAAGGCTAGTGGTCTACCACTTGAGCCACAGCACCACTTCCAGTTTTCTGGTGTTTAATTGGAGATAAATGCCTCAGAATCTTTCCTACTCGTGCTGGATTTGAACTGCTATCCTCAGATCATAACCTCCTGAGTAGCTAAGATTATAGGCATGAGACAACGGCACATAGCTTAAGCTCACATTTCTAACAGTATATACTCAGGATATGTAGTGTGTATGTTCACCTGTCTTTATATGAATTCTTGAGTTAAAAATCTGGGCTAGAGCTTCGACTTCACACTCATGAAAATATATCTGGTTTTAAAGTTGATAATGCTGGAAATAATAAAACTTAAGGAGGTAAAGGCCTCTGGGAAGTTCAGCTTGCATCCAGCCTGGTCAGAACAGTGTTTGAGACACTATCTATAATTAACCATCCAAAACTGCTTTGGAAGAATGGATCAAGAGATGGAATATCAGTCATGATCAAGATTGCTGAATAAGAGCTTGAGGCTTTTGCATACATACATACAGACATACACATACACACAGAGGCACTTATAGGTGCACACACAAATACACAAATGAAACAACTCTAAGAATATGTAGAAAAGTTAGAAAACAATAAAAGTATGTCCCGAATAAGACTAAATTAAATGAACATTCTTAAAAAATGTTTCAGAGTATTACATAGTAGGGAACAGAGCTAGTAAGAGAGTTAAGTAATCATGATTAAATGGATCAGATCCATGGAGGAATGAATCAGAGACCCCTGCAGGTGCATCTGAAAATGTTCATATCCTGTGTCAAATGTTAGAACATCTTTAAAAATTGTACATAAACAGTCTGAGCAATCAGTCTAGTGGATAAGATCATTGGAGAATTTCAGAATTGCTAGTCTGTTTCTAGATTAAATAAACCAACAAATTATGGCAGGGCAATGTGATAAAAAGCCTGGAATTCTAGCATTCAGACTAAAACAGGTGGTAAGAAAGTGGAATTACATAGTGATACCTTCCCTGGACCAGGTAGTATAATTTTGTCTCAATGAAACTTACCAAACAACAAGAAAGGCATACAAAGTTGGATGTTTGGGCTAATTTTGTCATTATGTTTTGAGAAGTCAAGTTTCCTATTGAAATGCAAGTCACCAGTCTTGTGTTAGAACACTATTTTAAGGCAAGGATCAACCAAAGTCCTATAGTTGCTGTAGATACAATCTAATTCAACAGATACAATCTGTTCAACATCAAACATCTATGGATTAATTGGATGAGAAAAGCAAACAAGAATTTGGCAAACCAGAAATTATTAGGTTTAGGAAAAATGGGAAAAATAGGAGTAGAGAGATTTGGGGAGGTAAAGGAAGAGTGAATTTAACCAAGTCCTAATCTCAGAGAGGGAAATGGATTGGACAGAATGATAGGAGAGAGATTTTTAATAAACAAGGAAAATGAAAAAACAAAAATTTAAATTTATAAGTAAAACCTGTAAAAATTATGTAAGTTTAGAGATGATATTGAGAGAAGAAAAGAATAGGATGAGAGAAGGGGAGGGATAGAAAGGAGATATGAAAAAAATAAAAATTCTTATAAATAATACTCAGTTGTGTTTTTAATGCTCTCTTCATTACATAACATTCCTAGATGGAAAACAGCTTATGATTTTAACCAAAAATTTGAAAAAGTAAGCATCATTCTGTTGGATTCCAAAGAAATGATAACAGATTACAAAAGTTTAAGCCTGGAAAAATTGCAAAGTTCATCTAATGTAAGATTTTGTAGAGCTTGCTCAATTAGAATTTAGATTTAAAATAAATATTTCGTTTTTGTTTGTAATTTCATATTCTATAGGATACTACAAAATTCTTTTTAAGTAGAGGGTTTAATTGACAAATTCACGAATGATTCTGACATTCTACTTTCCTAAAATATTCTTTCAAGCAAGGTATAATTAGAACTTAGTTAATAGATAATTCCAAGATTCATGTATAAAATAATGTGAATAACCTAGACAGAGTTGCCAACAAATGGATGATATTATTTATACATTTAGAAAAAGCAATTTTTGAGGCTTTGGTGTAACATGGTATGAAGAGAGTAAATGTGTGACTTCTTGGTTCTTCTATCTATTCCTAACACATTAAGCAATTTCTTAAATTATGTGCCTCTGCATACAATGAGAAAAATGCTAGAGTTGGGGCTTGTTTTTATTTTATTTTATTTTATTTTGGTTTGTCCTAGAACTTGAACTGTGTGTCAGGCCACTCTCTCTGAGACGGTTTGTGCTCAAGGCTCGTGCTATACCACCTCAACCTCAGAGCAACTTGAGTCTCTCTTTTCCTGAGAAGATTATGGAGATAAGAATCTAAGGAACCTTCCTGCCTGAGTGGGCTTTGAACCATAATCTTCAGATCTTAGCCTCCTGAATATCTATGATAGTTAAAAAAGTATAAATATAAATAATATTTGCAAGTGTTTTGATTTGAAGAATATCACTGGCGGTGGATGGGGGAATGTTGCAGCAAAGTTTAGTGTAGTGTTCTTTCCACAATAGGAAGCGCAACATATTAGCAGAAGTTTAGAATTTTTTTCACAATAGTCATAAGATATTCATGATGTGAATTAAGGGAATTTTCAGGTGCACCTTACAAGTTGGAAACTATTGGGGTGGGATAACTTTATGGCATAAAAGCTTAGGATTGATGGTCATAGAAATAATAGCTTACTATGATGAACAAATGTTTACTTTTGAGGAATTAATTTTTATAAATACTTCATAGTTTTATCCTCTACTAAACTGTGGCTATATTTTCTGTTGACTTATCAATATGTAACACCCCATTGGAAACTATCTATTGCAGAATTAAATAACATGCAAAAAGGTACTGTTTTGAATGTCTCTTGAAAGAAATGTTCAAAATTTGAAGATGAATAATTAGTAGTTACAGGAATTTTGAAGAACACATATATTCTGTCCTGTTAACAATTATTCAGTTTTGAAAGTTAGAACTTTCAATTGAATTAAACTATTTTCTGTTTTACTATGAGAAAATACTAAAATATGTTTTTTTCAAAATAATGACAAGTATATTGTGAAAATATTGTATAGGTGGATAACATTCAAGTTGATTACCCTCTGATAATGAAAGGGTAATTCAAATTAGATGCCATATCTTAGCTATGGAAAATATTACTGTGATAAACATAATTGCGTTGGTAGCTTTAGTGTGGCCTTGTTTGTGGTCACTTGGTTAAATGCCCAGAAGTGGGATTACTGGGTAATAGCATTATTGTGTACATCAAGGATAATCTTAGTAGATGAGCAGAATAGTTCAATAGCTATGTACATATGACTGTATAAGTGATTTTAAGTGAAATGAACTCCAAGATATGTTCTTTGTTGTTGTTGTTCTTAATGTACTAGGTGACTTGTTTTTATCATTTTGTGTTTTCCCCACCTAAAGTGTATCCTCTTTAGTCACTGTATTTGATTTTGATACCCTGGGTATTGTAAATATGTTGATCTGAACTGGGGAAAAGAAATGAAAAAAAACAAAATGGTGAGACAAAGGACAAAGAGGGAACCTATGCAACAGTGATACTCACAAAACAATATGTTGGAAATGATCTTGGAAGTTGCATTGGGAGGGAAGAGGGAGAAAAATGGATGAAGGGGTAACAAGTTAAAAAAGAAATGAATTCATTAGCTTACTTATGTAACTATAATCCTTCTGTACATTACCTTGACTATTAAATTTAAATAAAAATAAAATAAAATATATGAGAGCAGCAATACAGTCGATGGGTTTAGGGGACATTCTATACTATACAAAGAAGTGTAGAACAGCTGTGGAGAGCAGCAATTTGACTTTAACATCAGAAGTAATAAGCTAGGATACAGATTTTCATCCTCATGTCAGTCACTAAAAAGAAAAAACAAAATGCATAATCAGCAAACCAATAGAGATAAAATAGAAAACTAAACAAATAAGGTGAATAGATGACTTGGACCAAGAATAAAAATGACACAATTAGGAAACAATAACAAGCTGGTAAGTTTAAAAATATTACCCATAATTCTATTAAATGTTGTTTACATTACAATTTGTTAGAACTAAAATTCAAATCACATTTTAATAGTATATCATTTTAATAATAGTATATTTATTATTGATATCTTAATATTGAATGTTTAATAGATAATTTTAATTTCTGCTTTCATAGAAATGAAAAAGTGAAACTAATTTTAATAATATATTTCAAGAATTGTAAAATTGAGAAACATTAGAATTTAAACAAATATCATCATCGTTTCATTTGTGTGAATTAATGTATTAATACAAAGTGTATCCTACACTCAGCACTCATCTTAACATCAAATAATAAATTATTGCGCATGACTCTTGGTATTACGTGGAAAGGTTCAACACTGTGGTAAAATTCACACCACACAATACAGAAGGGTATGACTCCTCTAATCTCACGTAAGTTGTGGAAATTTGATTTCTACATGCATGTTAAATTCCTGTCTAGCTGACATCTAAAAATTATATACAATTATATATACGAGGAGTATTTAGAATGATACTTAGAAGTCATATTCATTAATCAAATTTTTATTATCTTGTACCAAATAAGTATTTATATAGATACTGAATTTCTGAGTAGATGGTGGTGTATGTGTGCCAGATTATTCATATTGAGGCTTATTTTATATTTCTGACATTGTTTCTACAATTGGATTTAATTTTCCTTAAGGGGTTAAGTGTATTATATTGGATATATGAAAGTAAACTGAATGTTTATTCCATTAATCCTTTGCCACTTGTCTAATCCCAATATAATTTATCCCTGTGTTTGAAGTAATGAAAATAACAACATATATAAGCAAGATACATCAGTCTGTAGTAGACAAGTATTTTCACCTTTATTTTGATAGTTGTTCCTCTTTTACACTACAAAATATTCTTGGGAAAATGTGCTCCAGGCTGGAAACAACTGCAGAATATTATGGTTTGATGTATTATAAGAGAAGGAAGGAAGGGTAACCTTCCTTCCAAAAGTCTGCTCCGAGGAATATGATCTGCTTTATGGTGGTGACTTGGAAATAAAAAATTTTTACAGTCAACCTTGAAAAGCCATCTTGATAGAATATTTCTGTAAGTGGGTACAGAGGATTATTGATGGCTTTGCAAGTATGCCAAATTTCCTCAGTTTGAGAAAATTAAAACAGGAATTTAGTCATCTGTCCTTTGTATCTTTAGGAGAAAAAGCTGTTGAATCCTGGTCAGGGGATCACTGGGACCCAGAGAAGCTACTACCTTGAATAGTAGTCCTAGACCTCTAATACAAAAAAAAAAAAAAAAAAAAAAAAAAAAAAAAAAAAAAAAAAAAAAAAAAAACCTCACACAAAACTAACAAACAAACAAAAAACTCCAGTAAGCACTGGCTGCTATCAGGGCTGCTATCACAGCCTACACGAGGTCAGGGAAAAAACAGAGGCTGAGAGTCATTTTGTTGATAAATAATATATTTTTTATGAGGCAGACTGAAATGAGACTCCAGAGAGAGGGTCAGAAAGACTGATCAGAGAGACTAAAATTGATCACACAAAGATTAGAAAGTATAATTCCTTGTAGAACAAATAAATCAAAGAACACCTGTGCATGTAAGAACAAGACAGCTGACCAAATTCCAGAAATGCACATTTCCTTAGAGGTTAGCTTAATAAATTAGCAATGGACATCTTTGAATTCTTAAATATTTGACCACATGTGGGAGAAAGCTGAAGAGAACGAAAATGTCATCACCCTATTAGGAGGTCCAATATCACATTAGGAAGTAATCAAGCAAAGATTTGTAATAAAAAGAGAAAACAATTATTCCAAAAGAGGGTCTCATTTGTTTTGATGTAACAGTCCTTGATTTAGGTGCTAATAGTGAGTTCTGCATCAATGTTTGTCAAAGATTTGGCTTCATATTTCTCTTTCTTTGGAGTTCCTATGTGATTTGGAGGAGTCTAATTCTAGCCTCAAAGAATGTGTTTTGAAAATTCTATTTCTCTTTCTATTCCATTGAAGAGTAGATCTGAGTTATTGTAAGTTCTTTGCAGGCCTTAGTTTCATGATAAATTCATTGAGTCCTAGATTTTTCTGAAGTGGGAAGTTGTTTATTAACATGTCATTTTCATTACTTCTTATGTGTTACTTCTTGGTTCAGATCGAGTATAGGAAAGCATCAATTTCTCCAGGATTCTCCAGGGGATTGACATAAGGTTTTCAAAGTACTCTCTTATAGCATTCTTAATTTTGCTTGTATCTGTTATGTTGTCTCATTTTTGTCTCTAATTTTCTCTATTTGGGAGAATTCTCTTATTTTTTTTGGATTTTATATCATGACTGTGATATACTGAGGGGTGGGTTACAGTTACATAAGTAATGAGTACATTTTTAAATAATGTTACCCCTTCCTCATTTTTTCCTCCTTCCCCCAGCCGTGACATCCTACACCCCAAAGTTATGAAGTCATTTCTAACATAGTGTCTAGTGTATATTACTGTTACTTTGGTTAATCTTTGTCTGACCATTTCTGTGATTTCCCTTCCCTTCCCCAAATCACATTAATTTATGTATAAGACAAATGGTACAGAAATAAAAACAAACGACTACAGGGAATAAGCCAAAGGGTAAAAACTAAATAGAAATAAGTAAACACAGTTCACTATTCAATCATCTTGTATCCATTTCTTGGAGCTCATTTCAATAAGCTTCATTTTATATGGTGATATGCACGTTGCTATTGAGCTATTGTGAATATCCTAGACCTATTCTAGTTTTTCCAAAAGATTGCAAACCTCTAGCCTATGATTCTTTGGGTCTGGCTTGTTTGACTTACGTTTTCCAAGTGATTCTATTTCCTTACTAATGGGTCAATGTCATTCATTCTGACAGAAGCATAGAGTTTGATTGTGAATATAGATGACATTTTCTTGAGCCATCATTGCTGGGTGATAGGGGAGCTCTATTGAGGAACCTCTATACTTCATTACAGAGTATTTGAACAAGTTTACATTTCCACCTATAGTGTAGTAATGTTTCTTTTTGGCCACATCTCCACCAGGCCAGCATCTGTTATTATTGATTTTCTTCATAATGGTTATTCTGACTTGGATGAGGTGGAATGTCAATGTTGCTTTGATTTGCATTTCTTTTATGATCAGAATTTTTGCATATTGCATCATGTGTCTCTTGACCATACATATTTCTTCTTCAGAGAGGTCTCTCTTTAGCGCACTTATTAAGAGGGTTGTTTTTTCTTTGAGAATTTTTTTGGGGTAGGTTAACTTTTGGGTCTCTAAATATATTTGAGATTTGAGGCAATTGTGCATTGCAGAGCAACTAAAGTTCTTCTCCCAACCTTTGTGCTTTTTATCTATCTATATAAATTCTCTTCTAGTCAGATTTGGTATGGATCTGTCAAGTCTATTTATTTAAAAAACCAACTCTGATTTGTTGATTCTTTCTATGTTTTATTTTGACCATATTTAGTTATTTCTGATTTTTTTATTTCTGTCTACTGCTTTGGGTTTTGGGCTTCTTCCTGTTTTCAAGGAGCTTGAGATACATAATTAAAATATTAATTTGAGATTCCCTCAATTATTGATGTAGGCACTCTGAGCTATATATCCTCCTGTAATTACTACAAATACCCGAGGAGCTGGTACTTTGTGTGTTTTTTTGATAAATTCTAGAAAAGTTCAGTTTTCCATTCTAAACCCTTCAGTGTTGCACTGGTCATTCAGCATCTTTTTGTTCATGGGTTTGACATTTTTTTGTTTTAGCTGTTTAATCCTAAGTTTATTCTGTTATGGTCTGACAAGATATGGGAATTCAAATAATTTTTCTTTCAATTTGGACAGAATTTCTGTGTGACATAGGATATGTTCTGTTTCAGAGAATCTTCCATGAGCTGATGTGAAGAATGTATATTCTGACGCTGAATGTATATTCTGTAGATGTCTGTTAGGGCTTGGTGGTCAATGAAGTTATTTAGATCTGCAGTTTCTTAGTTGAGTTTTTCCTGGATAACCAATCCATAGATGGGAATGATGTATTGAGATGTCTTTTTGGGTTAAGTAGAATTTGGTTGATGAAATGGAATGCTCCAGGATTCAGGTCATTGATATTTAGACTAGCTATATCTCCTAATTGAGACTTGCCTTTATCAATATGTAATCTCTCTTCCTACAAATTTTAATTTGAATTCTATTTTACCTTATGTTAGTAATCCTACTGTGGCCTGTTTATGGTGTCCATTTGCTTGAAAATTTTCCTTCTAGCCTTTTAGTTTGAGTACGTGTTTGTTTTTGTCAATAAAAGGTGTCTCTTGTTTTTTTTTGATACTACTATCTAATCTATGTCTTCTATTTGGAAATTTAAATCCATTCATATTGAGAGTTAAGACAGAAATATCTGATAAGCCCTGCTATGTAATACCCCTGCTGTTAGGAGCTGTTCCTCATCTTCTGTTAATATATTTACCTTGTTCTCTGGTAGGGAGCATTTTATATAACCAGTTCCTGTTCTTCTTGATCTTCTCTATGTACGATATATTTGATTAACTTCTATCTAGCTGATTTGCTGGATATACGTTGTTTCAAGTTTTCTTTGTCATGAAATATGTTTATATATCCTTTATATGTAAAGGAGTGTTTGGCTTGGGATGAATTGGTAGATGTTTACCTTTAATGTTCGTCATATATCATGTCAGGCTCTCCTTTTTATCATATCAACTAAGAAATCTGTATTTATTCTGACTGTATATCCTTTATAAATAATCAGTCTTTTCGCTCTGGCAGCTGTAAGAATCCTTTCCTTGATCCTTAATGATCCTCTAATGGATTATTATGTGGTGGTGGATTTTTCAGTTCTAGAATTCTCTGTTTGGTGTTCTAAAGGCTTCTCTTCTCTGAATGAGCCTATCTCTTTGGATGTTTGGCATGTTCTCTGCTAGAATTCTGTAATTTGTTTCCCATCAATTTAGCTTCCTGCTCTTCTCTTTCTTGATACCTATCTCCCTGAAATTTGATCTTCTGAGTCTTGAAGTTCTGCAAGATCATTTCTTATTTCTTGGATTTGTTCTAAATGATTATCTCCTCTTTCCTATTAGTCCTATTCTGTCTTTGACCCTGATTTTACTTTCTATGTCATCTATTTCCTATGGAGATTTTCTACTTTGTTTTTGATTTCCCCATCTTCTAATTGGTCATTTTTAGGGGTTCTTTCTCTTTTTTAAAGCTTTGTTTTATGTCCTGTATGGACTTTCTGCATGTATTTTCTTTGGGTGGGGGAGTATCAAGGGTTGTTTTCTGTGTCTTCTCATATATCTTTTAAATAGGCATCTATTTTTTCTTGGACTCCCTTGCCTTCTCAGAATTGATTTATCGTTCTGTTTGTAGTCTCCATGAATTATTTTGCTAATCTTTGGTTGGTCTCATCTTGTTCACGATTTTATTTGTAAAGGTTTTCTATCTTTCCATTAATCACATTTTTCAGCAGTATTTGTAATGTATTTTGATAACTAACTTCAAGGTCCTTGTCTGTTCCAATGCCAGGTTCTTTACTATGTGAATTATACTACCTTGACATCATTTTTATTGTATTTTTATGATTTGTTCTGTCATTTGATGGTTTTATTTTGGTGGAATCTATGATCTTCATACATGACTCTCTGTGTTCTTGGTTGATTTGCCAAGTGTTGGTTTTCAGTTGTGATTTGCTTTTCTGGAATTAGGTTTTTGTCTAGTCCATTAAGTGTAGGAGTAGAAACTAGTAGAGGTGAGATGTTGTGATGTTAATACTTGTGGTTCCAGCCACAATTCACACTGTCCAGTGGTATGGTGAATTGTCTCTGTAGATGGATATGGCTTTCTCTGATGTACATTTTTTTCCTGCTTTTTTCCATGTTGCCCTATTTCCACACTGCAGATGTGCTTTTGAATATGTTGGCCAACACAGTCACGGAAGTCACTTACCTCTCTGGGTAACTTTTCATAGATTTTTGTTTTCTTCTGAAGACAGTATAAACTCTCCTTTTGAATTGGATATCTATATATAATTATAGCTGACTTGGTGTGACCCTCTAGACCTTTAGTACCTGCTAGGACTCTAAATCTCTGTTTCATTAGAGAGAGCTAGGGTAATCTTCTGTTTTTCTTCTGTCATTGTTTTCTCTCTTCCTCAGATTTATTTATTTATTTATCTTATTTTGTGGGGGGGGTCCAGACGTGGGGCCTGAACTCTGGGCCAGGGTGCTGTCCCTCAGCTTTTCAGCTCAAGGCTAGCACTCCACCACTTGAGCCAGAGTGCCACTTCCTTTTTTTTTCTTTTTTGCTTATGTGGTGCTGAGGAATTGAACCTAGGGCCTCAGACATGCAAGGCAAGCGCTCTAACACTGATCCACCTTCCCAGCCCAGATTTATTTATTTTTATTGTGGTCTTTTTCACATAATTTAGGATTTGTGATTGTTGCATCAGGTTATTTTTGTTTTTCTGTTTGTGTTACTTTGAAGTACTGATTTCAGGCTTGTATGAAGAGACAGTAAAGTATAAAGGTATGCTACTATATTGAAGGAATGAGAGCAAACATTTTAACTTTGCTACACAATTAAAATAATATTAACAAAGGCTAATTAAAATTATTACTTATTCACATTTCAGAAGATGAGTATAGTACTCTTGGAGATCTTGGAGGAAAAGACGTTAGACTCATTATAACTGATGCTTTACATTGAAATTGCTTCCTAACTTTCTTCTTCAGAAAAGCAAAAGCTCCATTTCTTTCATATTAGCATTATAAAATCATAATAGCTGCATGTTGAATTGTTTTCCTCTGCTATTTTTAATTCCATTCTTCATCCATAGAATACCTATATTGCTTATATTGTGATGTAAATCTCAGTAATATTAATATGAATTTATCTGAGTCTCATCTTGAGCTACATTCATATGAAATTTATTCAGTATCAAGCGAGGAACCTATTTTACTGTTTTCGGTGTTTTAATCAATAAATCAAATCACTTTAGAAATATGTTCTCATCTTTTATATTGCTCCGGTAAACATCATGTGTTTCTAGTATTTTACTGAAATATATATAAATTTTGGAATAGGAAGACACAACCCCATTATCAGTTTAAAGCAAACCCTTGAGGACTCCTTTATATGTAAAAATAAAAAAGTCCAATGAACATGTTCATACATGAACAATCTAGTGGTTAAGTAAATTAGACACAAGAACTACCACATCAATTCTCAATTTACTTAAAGGCACCAAAATATTGTGTTCATGAATATCACTCATTTTTATAAAAAGTATTAGTCAATACAAATTTTATATTATTTTTGAAATTTACAAAATGTAAAATACACCCAGATTTCCTGTCAATATCCTGTTTCCAGGAATACATTTATTCAGCAAATAGAGAAACAAAAAATAAGGGTTTGTCACATAGAATGCAAGATGTAGTAGCAGACTGTCTGCTTAAGATTATAAGTACATGCAAATCTTGTGATATATTCAAAGGTACTATGAACATTCATAAGAGGAATTGTGATCAGAAGTGATAGGTAAGCAAAGTAACTGGAAAACTGTATATGTAAATAGAGCTTTCAATATAGGATGACAAGTTTTCCATACAATAGTCTACAGAAGTTGATTGTGTATCTCTAACACACATACCGTATTCTACATTTTTCCACATAATCTTGTTCTCTTACCTCAGTTCCTGATCAATATTCCTCTACTTTCATGATGTCAATGTTTACTAAAATAACAAGGTGGGTGCTTTATTGGTCTCTACATCCAATACACTTTAGTATTTTGGAGTAGTAGTATGAATTCATGGAATTTGACTTGAATGTACTTGATTTCAGGGAAAGATGCAGGTCCAGGCAAGATCCTTAAGTAAAGAAAAACCTATGGAGGAAACACTAATCAACTACAATTACAAAAGAATGGAACTGATATCTCATTTGTCTGGGTGGCAGCTTTGTGGTGTGTGTGTGTGTGTGTGTGTGTGTGTGTGTGTGTGTGTGTGTGTGTGTGTGTGTTTAGAGAGAGAGAATAAGAGAGAGGGAGAGGGAGAGAGAGAGAGAGAGAGAGAGAGAGAGAGAGAGAGAGAGAGAGAGAGAGAGAGAGAGAGAGAGAGAGAGAGAGAGAGAATTTTATTGTGGCTTCCATATTTACAGTCCATAGAGCATTACTTGTTAGGGAGAAGGTGTTCATATCAGAGTTCTGATAGCACTAACACTTTTTACTGTGATAAACACTTGCTTAAACTCTAATTAAAAAGGGAAAATAAACTAACATCTTACACGATTGTTTTGACAATTAATTAGTATATTAAAGGCCAAAGGGAGGAATTGGAGATCAATATAATCTTTTTCAAATCTTCGGAATATTACACAGCAATATCTGTGATTTTAGGAGTCTCCTGCCATGTACTGACAGCTGAATTACTAATATACTTAACAACATGAAACATATGATAGAGAAATAGATCAGCCAGCAAGCACAAAGAACTGGTGATAAGACTGAAATTTTGAGCCGGGTTGCCACATCTTTTAGGAATGTAATTCCTTCATATGAACTTCATATTTTGTGGCTTTCCCTGTGTCATTAAATGGTAAGAATCTCTTGTAGAAACAAGAATTCCTATTCATCCAAGTAGAAATTGCTCATGATCCAATCCTCACATTGCAAATTTCCATTCCATGTACTTCAGCACCTCATCCTTCCCTGTGGGAGACAGGAAAAAAGATAATTTTGGTTGAATATTAGAGTATGCAAATAAGTGTGTACAGGCATGATTTGTATAATTACAGAAATTTGTAATAAATGTAAGTAGGGATTATGTCACAAATAAAATATAATTAAAATCAAATAACAAGACTAGAAGTCACAGCATTTTGTGCAAGAAAACATACATTAGGTTTGTTGCAGAATTTATTTTTGGAGATAATTTTATATTAAAGTAAAATGAACTTTATCTAAGGATTGAAACATCTTATTGAAAAATATATTTCTTAGACATATTTTGCTGCATAATTTTAGGGATACAAATGGCCCCATTGCAACAATCAGATGTACAAGACCTTATGTCGAAAAGTGAACTTTACAACTTTGGCTGGGGGGGTCAAGATGGGAAGGGATGGGAAGGTGAAACAAAGGAGGAGGCAAAAATGCTTGATAAAAAATGTACTCATTACCTTGCCCATGTAATTGTAACCCTTCTGTACGGTTTTTTCACAATTAAAATAATAATAATAATAATAATTTAGGTTCAAAATACAGTTAAATTTTAGACCTACACGCTGAGCAAGAGATAGGATAAATGTGTAATAGAGGCTTGCTATTAACATTATAATTCAGTTATATGTAGGCTTAGGATTAGGCAAGGTGTTGCAGTTAGAGTTAGGGTTAAGATGAGAAAAAGATGTAAGATATTGTGTAAAACTGCAGCATATTTTAAGAAGAATGAATAACATCAAAGTTACAATGAATGAAAACCAGTGTCAGTGTTACTTTAAACATTCAGATATAATTTGGTTTAAAGTGAGTTACTGTTTTAGTTCTGGTTAGGGTTAGGGAAGGACAAGCTTTAGGCTAAAATTTAGTTTTCAACTAAGAAGTAGAAGCAAAAAAAATGTGTGATTGATTAAATAGAGACAATTTTCCTAACATTAATCATTTGGTTTTAATTCAGATTGGGATTAGCATTAGGTTTCTGGTTAAAGGGGGTTGAGGATAGAGTAAAAAATGGATTAAACTGGTGGCTCATGCCTGCTATCCTACCTATTCAGGAGGATGATTTCTTTTTTTTTTTTTAATTGTATTTTATTTTATTTGAGAACATACTGTACAGAGGGGCTACAATTACATGGGCAGGATAATGCATATATTTCTTACCAAGCATTGCAGCCTCCTCCTTTGTTTACCCTTCACTTCCCTTCCCCGCCTCCCCCCTCCCCCCACCCAATTTTACCCCCCTCCCCCCACCCAATTATACCCCCCTCCCCCCCACACACAGACATTGTAAAGCTGGTTTTGACATGACATTTTGTACTTCTCATTGTTGCAACAGGTCCACCTGAATCCTTAAACGACTTGTTTGTCCCCATCTCCTCCACATGTTATACTGACATCAAATATAGTGAAAGCAGGGGTTACACTGTGGGGGAGGGACATACAAAGCAACAAAGAAATAATCTTATAAATGAGTTAGAAACACATGCATGAAAGAAACGAAAACATTAAAATACATATTTAAGGGTTCATTTTCCTAACATCACATTATCTGACCTTTTCCGCTTGACTCATACCTATACTAGATATTGCAAATAAGGGAAACCATGGGACCTATGCTTCTTTGGGCCTGGCTTACTTCACTTAATATAATTTTTTCCAAACCTTTCCATTTCCTAACAAATGGGGAAATGTCATTCTTTCTGATGGAGGCATAGAATTCCATTGTGTATATATACCACATTTTCTTGATCCATTCATCTACTGAGGGGCATCTGGGTTGGTTCCTTATCTTAGCTATGGTAAATAATGCTGCAATAAACATAGTTGTGCTGGTAGCTTTAGTGTGGTCTTGTTTGTAAACATTTGGGTAAATGCCCAAAAGTGGGATTGCTGGATCATAGGGAGATCTATGTGAAGTCTTTTGAGGAACCTCCATACTGCTTTCCAAAGTGGTTGAACAAGTTTACATTCCCACCAAAAATGAAGTAAGGTTCCTTTCTGTCCACATCCCCTCCAGCATCTGTTGTTGTTAGAGTTCTTGATTTTTGCTGTTCTAACTGGAGTGAGGTGATATCTCAATGTTGTTTTGATTTGCATTTCTTTTATGGCTAGGGATGTTGAACATTTCTTCATGTGTCTATTGGCCATCCTTTCTTCTTCAGAGAAGCTTCTGTTTAAGTCTTTCGCCCACTTATTTATTGGGCAGTTGTTTCTTTGAGAATTTGTTGTTGGGTGGTTTAATTTTTTGAGTTCCAAGTATATTTTAGATATGAGACCCTTGTCCGTTGTATGGCTAGTAAAGATCTTCTCCCAATCGGTGGGCTTTCTATTGATCTTGCCAGCTATGTCATTTGCCCTGCAGAAGCTCTGCAATCTTATGCAATCCCATTTGTCCAACCTTTCTTTGATTTGTTGTGCTTCCGGGTCTCTATTCAGAAAATTTCGACCTGAGCCAAGGAGACCTAGGGTTTCTCCTATTCCATCCTGTAATGTTTTCAGAGTGTCGGCTTTGAGTTCAAGGTCTTTGATCCATTTGGAGTTGATTCTGGTGCACGGTGATATATAAGGATCTAGCTTTAGTTTTGTACATGTAGTTAACAACTTTTGCCAGCACCATTTACAGAAGAGGCTGTCTTTCTTCCATTCTATTGTTTTAGCTTCCTTATCGAAGATTAGATGGCTATAGGTCTGTAGGTTCATTTCTGGGTTTTCAATTCTATTCCATTGGTCCTGAGGTCTGTTCTTATGCCAATACCAAGCTGTTTTGATTACTATGGCTTTATAGTAGAGTTTGAAATTTGGTATTGATATTCCTCCAGCAGTGTTCTTTCCGTTGAGGAGCGTTTTTGCTATTCGGGGTCTTTTATTGTTCCATATGAATTTTTGGATTGCCTCCTCTATTTCCTTGAAGAATGAGGGTGGAATTTTGATAGGTATCGCGTTGAATTTGTAGATAGCCTTGGGAAGTATTGCCATTTTCACGATGTTAATCTTGCCAATCCAGGAGCATGGGAGGTTTTGCCATTTTTTAAGTTCTGTGTTGATTTCCTTTTTCAAGATTTTAAAGTTTTCATCATAGAGGTCCATCACTTCTTTGGTTAAGTTAATTCCTAGGTATTTTATTTTTTGTGGGGCTATTACAAATGGAGTTGCTTTCCTAATTTCAGCCACACTTTTCTCATTGTTGGCATATAGAAAAGCCATTGATTTTTGGGGGTTAATTTTATAACCTGCTATTTTGCCAAAGTTTTGAATCAGCTTGAGTAATTTGGGAGTGGAGTCTATGGGATTCTTTAAATACAAGATCATGTCATCTGCAAAGAGGGAGAGTTTTATTTCTTCTTTCGCTATTTGGATCCCCTTTATGTCTGCATCTTGTCTTATTGCTGTAGCTAGGCATTCTAATACTAGATTGAAGAGAAGTGGAGAGACTGGGCATCCTTGTCTTGTTCCTGAGTTAAGAGGAAATGGCTTTAGTTTTTCACCATTGAGTATAGTGCTGGCTGTAGGTTTGTCATATACAGCCTTTATTGTATTGAGGAATGTTCCATGGATTCCTAATTTTTCCAGAACCTTCATCATAAAGGGGTGTTGGATCTTGTCAAATGCTTTTTCTGCATCTATTAAGATGACCATGTGGTTCTTATTCTGGCTCCTGTTGATGTGGTGAATAATATTAATTGATTTGCGTATATTGAACCAGCTTTGCATCCCTGAAATGAATCCTGTTTGATCATGATGTATGATTTTTTGGATGAATTGTTGAAGTCGATTGGCCAAAATTTTGTTGAGAAGTTTTGCATCAATGTTCATCAAAGAAATGGGTCTATAGTTCTCTTTCTTTGATGAGTCCCTGCCTGGTTTTGGGATGAGGGTTATGATGGCTTCATAGAATGTGTTCGGTAGTGAACTTTCTCTTTCAATTTCATTGAAGAGTTGGAGGAGTATTGGTTTGAGCTCTGCTTTGAAGGCCTTGTAAAATTCCGCTGTAAAACCATCTGGTCCTGGACTTTTCTTAGCTGGGAGGTCTCTTATTGCTGTTTCTATTTCAATGCTTGATATGGGCCTGTTAAGCTGGTTTAACTCATCTTGGTTTAGTTTTGGCATGTCAATATTTGCTAGGAAAAGGTCCATTTCTGTCAAGTTCTCAAACTTATTAGCATAAAGTTTTGAGAAGTATTCCCTTATAATGTTCTGAATCTTGGTTGTTTCCGTGGTGATTTTTCCATTCTCATCTCTGAGTTTATTAATTTGGGTGTGTTCTCTCCTTTTTCTGATAAGGTTTGCTAAGGGTCTGTCAATTTTGTTAAGTTTTTCGAAGAACCAACTCTTTGGTTTGTTGATTCTTTCTATAGTTTTTTTGGATTCTAATTCATTTAATTCTGATTTAATTTTGATTATTTCTTTCCGTCTACTGGATTGGGGTTTATCTTGCTGCTCTTTTTCAAGGAGGTTTAGATGTGTCATTAAATTGTTAGTTTCCGATCTCTCCAATTTGTTGATGTAGGAGCTCAGAGCTATAAACTTGCCTCTGAGTACTGCCTTTGCTGTGTCCCAGAGGAGCTGGTAATTTGTGTGTTCATTTTTGTTGAATAGCATGAACATTTGAATTTCCTTTCTAATCTCTTCCATGACCCACTCATGATTCAGCAGTGTGTTGTTCAGCCTCCATGTGATACCGGACTTTCTTTGGTGGCTTTTGGTGTTGAGTTCTAATTTTATTCCCTTGTGGTCAGAGAGAATGCAAGGTATAACTTCAATGTTTCTGAATTTAGAAAAGTTTGCTTTGTGGCCTAAAATGTGGTCTATTTTAGAAAACGTTCCATGTGCTGCTGAGAAGAACGTGTATTCTGATGCTGCTGGGTGAAATGTTCGGTAAATGTCTGTTAAGTCTAGTTGATCTATGCAGCTGTTTAGATCTGCGGTTTCTCTGTTGAGTTTTTGCCGAGTTGATCTATCTAGTGGGGAGAGTGGTGTGTTAAAATCCCCAACAATTAATGTCTTTGGATCTATATGGGATTTGAGGGAAAGTCGTGTTTCTTTGATAAATTTGGGTGCTCCATTGTTTGGCGAATAGATATTTAGAATTGTAATATCCTCCTGAAGGAGAGATCCTTTAATTAGTATGTAGCGACCTTCTTTATCTTTTCTCACGAATTTTAATTTGAAGTCTATTTTATCTGATATTAGGATTGCAACTCCCGCCTGTTTATGAGGGCCGTTTGCTTGGTAGATTTTGTTCCAGCCTTTAACCTTGAAAATATGTTTGTTTTTACGGGCAAGATGTGACTCCTGCAGGCAGCAGATAGAAGGGTCTTGTTTTTTAATCCAATTAGGCAGTCTATGTCGCTTAATTGGAGAGTTCAGTCCGTTAACGTTAAGAGATAGGACTGAGAGGTATTTGGGAGTTCCTGCCATGTTATCCACCTTCTTGGGGGCTGTGAAAACTGGGTTCTTCCTAAGGTTCTTGGATTCTCAGTTTGGGTGCAGTTTCTTGACTTTGTTGCGTTCTTTTTGGTTTTCTATGTGTAGGACATCTTTAAGAATCTTTTGCAGGGCTGGTTTGGTGGAGATGTATTGTTTCATTTTTCTTTGCTATGGAAGGTTTTTATTTGGCCTTCAGTTATGAAGGAGAGTTTAGCTGGGTACAGTATTCTTGGTTGATAGTTGTTTGTTTTTAGGGCATGGCATACGTCATTCCAGGCTCTTCTTGCTTTGATTGTCTCTGCTGAGAAATCTGAGGTAATTCTAATTGGTTTCCCTTTATAGGTGATTAACCTTTTCTCCTTGACAGCTTTAAGGATCTTTTCCTTGGTCTGGGTTGATCCTGTGTGGATTATAATGTGACGGTGGGATGTCCTATTCTGGTCTGGTATATTTGGGGTTCTAAAAGCTTCTTGTATCTGAATAGGCCTATCTTTTTGTATGTTTGGGACATTCTCTGCTAGGATCCTGTTAAACAAATTTCCTAGACCATTAACTTCTGTTTCTAGGTGCTCCTCTACACCCATTATCCTTAGGTTGGGCCTTCTGATGGTGTCTTCCACGTATTGGATAGACCTATCATATTTCTTGGACTTGTCTTGGATGGTTGTATGTTCTTTCTCTGTAATATCTAGGCTGTCTTCAATCCCTGAGATTCGATCTTCTGCATGGTCTAACCTGCTGTCAAGACTCTCTACTTTGTTTTTAATCTCTTTTCCTTCTAATTGGTCAGCTTTGATGGCTTCAAGTTCTTTGTTGAAGCTCTGTTTTAGGTCTTGTATGAATTTCTTTACTTCCTTAATTTGGTGTTCAGTGTTTGTTCTCAAATCACTTAGTTGATTGGTTATGGTTTCTTTGGACTGCCATTCCTTCTGTTGGGTTCCATTCAGCATTCCCTTTGTGGTCTCCCTGACTTCCTTCAGCTGTTTGTTAATGGATTCCATGAATGCCTTTAGTGATCTTTGTGTATTCTCTACCTGGTCTCTTAATTCGTGAATTACTCTTTCATTAGTTTCCTCCCTTCTGTGGGCTTCCTGCAGTTCTCTTTGAGTGTTCTCTGCCTGCTCACGCCATTCCTCCCTTTCTCTTTGAGTGTTCTCAAGTTGTTCATGCAAATCCTGTATCAGTTTTTGAGAAGCTTCCTCACGCTTATGATATTCCTGTATAAACTTCTGGGATGCCTCCTCTCTCTCCCTATCACGCTCATACAGAGTCCTTTGTACATTGTCAAACTTCTCATTTACCATGTTTGCTATTAGTGTTTGTAGAGCTATTTGGGAACTCTCCTCTGGATTATTGTTTATCTGTTCTAATCCCTGATTATCAAGGTTGGGAATTGAGATATCCGAATTTGCCATTTTTCTTGTGTTTTTCCGGCTTACTCGGCCCATTTGAGATAAAGTTTGCACCAGTTTTGTGCTAGAACACTATCTTAAGGCAACCATCAACCAAAGTTTGCATTTGTACAGTCAATAGTCTACAGATACAATCTAGTTCAACAGATACATCTATTCAACATTAAACGACTATATGTTAAAGGACTTCGAACCGCAGAAAAGAATTTGGAAAACCAGAAATTATTAGGATTAGGGAGAGATGTGAGTAAAAAATAGGAATAGATTGGTGTGGGGAGGCACAGGGAGAGTTAACTATGTCCTAATCACAGTGCAGGAAATGGCTTTGGTAGGATGCAAGTAGAGAGAGAGAGAAAAAGAAGAGACGGAAAGGGGAATAAAAAGAGACCAGAAAAAGAATAGAAACGTAAAAATTAATGTTATTATAGAGGTTAAAAGACCGTCTATTTGGAGAGGAATGTGAATATGTTCAGAAAAGGGGAGGGACATAGAGGAGATGTGAAAAGCTTTAAGGATGGGAAAGGGGGAAGAAAAGATCAGAAGTTCAGTAGAGCTAGATAAAAAACAAAAAGATAATTAAGAAAGAAAGAAAAATAGAAAGAAGACAAGAAAAAAAAGGAAAACTCTCATTCACGTATTCCTAAAATAAAAATTATAAGATGAGAAAAAAAAAGTTACTGGAAAACAATTATTTTTTCAGAAGAGGCAAAAATTAAAGATTAATAAAAGATTTAGAAGGGAAAAAAATTTATATATATATATATAAGGTAACAAAAAACAAAAAACAAGCAAAAAAAAAGAAAAGAAGAAGAAGAAAAATAAAAAAAGAAAAAAAAAAAAGTCTTTTGATTTTTTTTTTTGGAGGGGGGAGGAGTGGGAAGAATCCTGTATCTCCCTTTTGTCTGCAACCAGTCTCTTGTTGGAGTCTCTGGTCAGCTTGAGGTCCTGTGGCTTGATTGGTTTCTTAAGTTGGTTGGTTGGAAGAGGCAGAAAAATGCTCTGCTTTACCCAAGATTTTGAGATCCCCCTCCCAGGTTAGTTTTCTGGGAGGGTGCTCTGCTTTGAGAGTCACAAAAGAGGGGGATGTGGTGATGAGGCTAGGTTCTGGGTAGAATTGAGGCCTTTCAACAAACAGTAGCTTTTCCCTGGGGCTATTTTGTGATAAAGCTCACAGCGCCCAGCCTGGAGCCATTCTCAGGGTTTCTGTTTTTCAATTGATTGTGGTGGCTGCTAGAGGGAGGGGCAGCCTCTGGCTCTGGTTACCCAGTGAGGCAAGGCACTCCAATGGCTGGCGCCTGAGCTGGGTGACTTTTCCCTGGATGGAGCTGAGTCTGGCAGGTCACTTCGCCGTTAAGTTCTTGTGACCTGCTAAATGACTCATTTTATTCCAAGGCCTGAGCTGGAGCTAGCAGCTCCTCTGAGCTTTGTCGGTATCCAAGATGGAGATCACAGGTGCTGGGGGGGGGAGGGGTGGCCTTCCTTCCTCTGCTCCCTGAGGAGTGAGGACGTCGGGCTTGTACTCACGCCGAGTCTTGGATCCTGGGTCGTCTCTGGTCTGCAAACAGCAGGATGAAGATGTTCACTCCTTGTCGGTTCTTGTTGGTGTTGAGTAGAATCTGCTCATCCGCTGCGTCTGGCTCCTTCGTCCCCGGCTCTCTGTGTCTCAGGTATGACTCCGCGGCGGTGGTCGCCGCCGCGACCCCGCCGCCGGAGCGGCAGCTGATGCGTTTCCTTGGCTTCTTCTCTCTTGTCTAACTCTCTGTCCTGTGATGGCACACTTGGTGTGATTCTCTGGCTTAGGACTGTTGACTGGAACTCTAAAACTACTTTCTATGTGAGAGCTTGTTCAGATTCCAGCTTCTCCTCCGCCATCTTCCCGGAACTCATCCAGGACGCTGATTTCTGAAGATCAGAGTTCAAAGTCAGATCGGCAGGAAAGTCTGTGAGAATTTTATCTCCAATTAAGCACCAGAAAACCAGAAAGTGGTGATCTGGCTCAAGTGGCAAAGTGCACACCTTGAGCTGAAGAACTCCGGGATCATGCCCATACCTATAATTCAGGGATAGGCTCTAGGTCCAGAGATCAGGCCCCACGACCAACAAAACAAAAATAAAGAAATGGGGAAAATGTTAGGTAAATTTGAACTTATTTTAGTTTCTAGGAATTCAGGAAATGCTGGGATAATAGAAGTACAATGTATTTCATTATATTTGGATTTGAGATCAATGGGTACAATGATTCCTTTTATGGAATAAGATAGGTTCAGAGATAAGAGTGAGAAATTCTGTAGGGTTTTGGAAAACCTGCAATTCATTTCAAGAATTACAAGTGGAATTTTAGTTAGGATAACACAAATTGAGCATTTTTCATAAATTTTAGAATTGGGATAGCATTAGTGTCAAGGTTATGGTTAGGATTCCAGCCATGCTTAGGGTTACAGAGAAGGAAAAAATGGGGCTCAGATTGAAGGTAAATTTTAGAATAAGCCTGGTAAGAATTAGAGTGAATGTCAACTAGAGTATTGCTACTAATATTAGAATTTACTTGCAATTAGGCTTATGTTTATTCTCAGTGTTCCAGTTAAGATTAAGTTCGGGTTAGAAAATGACTAAGATATTGGAAAAAAATTGAAACCTATGTTTGGAAGGCTTATTTGAATCGTTAGAATTAGTGAAAACTAGTGTACTTGTGTGAGTATAAGTATTGACATATAATTGGGATTAAGATCAGGGTCAGCATTTTGTTCTGATTATGATTAGTGTTATGAATGGGAATTTTTTGTATAAAATTGAGTTTTCACTAACAAATAGAAGCAAAAAATGTCAGGCTGAATAGTAACTAGAGCATTATCATTATATTTATTTCTCAGTGATCATTCTTGTAATGATTAATGATAGTTTTCCAGCCAGGTTTAAGTTGAGAGTTAGCTTTAAGTAATGGACTAGATGGTAAGTAAATCTGAAACTGTTTTAGGATACAGTAGTTTAGGAAAGGTAGATCAACGGATAATACAGTATTTTTAATGATAAGAGAATTTGAGGAGAAATAACATAATGGTTCAGGTTAGGGAAGAAGATAACATTAGAGGTAGAGTCAGGAAATTTTTGGGAATTAGGGCAAATTGAAATTCATTTCCATAGTGCAAATTGGAGTTTTCGATAGAATGAATAAAAACTAGAGCATTTTTCTTAAATATTAATATTGGACTCTCATTAGGTGGAAAGTTAGGTTTCAGTTCCAGCTAGTCTTAGTTTTAGCATTAGGCAAATGGAAAATTTAGGGTCAAACTGGAAGTAACTCTTCAAATAACAAGTCAAGTTAGAATTAGGATGAATATGAAATAGGAAACTGATAATAATATTAGGATTAGGGTATGATTAATGTGAGGGTTAGCCTAAATGTTCCAGTTAGGATTCAGGTTAGAAAAATGGCAAGATATTGAATAAAAGTACAAACTACTTTAAGAAAGATGAGTAGAAACAAAAATGGGAGGAATAAAATCTAATGTATTTGTGTGGTTTTTGAATCCAAAGCAATCGGTTCTAGGGTTAGGGTTATTTTTCTAATTGATGAACTAATGAATTAAAGGCACAATTATTTCATTCTTACAAACCAAGACAGTCAAGATTTTGAAAACAAACTCAATTTTTTGCATGAATATGTGTCTTGTAACCAGGATTAAATAATAATGAACAGGGTGTCATTTATTAAAATTAGGTAAATTGATGATACATCCAAACACATAGGATAGTAACTCAAACATGTTACTGGGAGAACAGATATTCTACTTGCTCTAACTGAGAAATATGTGTGTGTATGTGGGGGGGGGAGTGGGTGTGTACCCCTACAGGTTTTCAACTCAGGCATGAGTATTTTTGTTATCTTAGTCTGTGCAAAGATGGGACTAAACCACATAGCCACAGGTCTTCTTCTGTCTTTTTAGTAGTTAATTTGAGATACAGATCTCATGGATTTTCCTGTCTGGACTTACTCTTCTTTTCCCCAGAAATCCTTGATTAGTGTTAGTGTGGCTGCTACCACAAAGTGACAATTCATTAAACTGGGAGCAATATGGAAGTGCTTGTACAATATGTAAAGTAACCAGTTCATTACTTTTGGAGAATCACATTAGATTGCCTCCAAACAAATTGTTTCTGATGAGTTTATGTGAAGCCGAAAGCATAATCAAAACCTACTAGCTACAATTTATGAAGTAGCACATATTTATTGTGTAGAATATGTACAATGAATTACATCCTGAATAAAAGTCTTTCTTGGTTTGATACTTTAAAAAAATCAGAAATAGAGTGTCATTTAAATGAAGTCCAGACTGGAGGCCTGTAGCGAGCAGGAGAGCATCTGCTCAGTAAGCACAAGGCATGGAGCCCAACCCCCAGGACCATAAAGGAAGAAATAGAAGAAAGTGAAAGTGTAGGAGAAAGAGGAAAGGAAAGCAAGAAGAAGGGGCAAGAGAAGAGGAAGGGCATAGCAGGAGGAAGAAGAAAAGGTACAGGGAGAAAGTCGAGGGGAGGAGAGAAGGAAAAGGGAAACAGGACCCTGGGGAAAAGAGCAGGAGAGGAGACAGGAAGAGGAAGATAAATGCAATATAACAACAAGAATTCTTGGAAAATATTTTGCATAAGTGATCTGCAGGATTATTTTCTAATCAGAGAGAGAGATACTACAACGACAATATGGGTGATACCTGTTGCTCGGTCATTTTATTCTTTTTCTCCAGTGAGGAGATCAAAACAAATCCTGAGTTTGGTGTTTTACAGATACACTTCAGGATTTCTTTTTCATGAATCAAACATGGGAAAGATCTAGATGCAATCACCCTTAACCTTAAAAAGAATAGAAGCTATATGTATTTGCATTACTGTGTATGAAGAAATTCTGGAGATTTCTGGCTAATTCAGAGGGCCTCATGCCAAAATATAGGGCAAGAGGAAAGTAAAACTGTTTTTAAAGTGTAATAGGTTATAATTTATGCAAACTTTTATTGGATGTCTTTCCTTTTTATTTCTTTTTGCCAGTTGTTCAGTGCTGCTGCAAGGCTGCCTTTTCAAGTCACCACATGAGGATGTGAGGGCGATCTGGCCACAACATCTGTCACCCCATTGATCGCCACGGTTGATTCTGCTGATCTGGCTGGTTAGGCAGGTATCCCCTTCCTCCCTCACCACTACATTTGCGTCCCTCCCGAAGCTGCGAGCTCGGTCGAAGAGGACGACCATCCCCGATAGAGGAGGATCTTTTCAGACCACAACAGAATAAACTTAGAATTAAACAGCTAAAGCAAAAAAAGATCAAACCCATGAAGAGTGAACAACACACTGCTTTATCACCAGTGGGGCACTGAAGAGATTAGAATGGAAATCTAAAAGTTTCTGGAATATAACAAAAATGAACACACATAATGAGCTCCCCTGGGACATATTAAATTCAGTACTTAGTGGAAAATGTATAGGTTTGAATGCCTACATCAAGCAATTGCGGAAATCTCAAATCAATATTTTAATTATGTACCACAAGCTTTCTTGAAATAAGGAAAAAGGCCAAAGCCAAGTAGACAGAAACAAATAAAAAAAATTAAATCAAAAATAACTAAATAAAGACAAAGATCAACAAAACAGACCTGATTTTTTCAATAAATTAACAGACTTGACAAACCCTTACCAAAGCTGACTAAAAAGAGAGCTTATGTAGATAGAAAGATAAGTAGGAAACACACAGATTGGGAGAAGATCTTCAGTTGCTCTGCAACATACAATGGCCTCATATCTCAAATATTCTTAGAGGCCCAAAAGTTAACCCTCCCCAAAAAACAAATCCTTAAAGAACTACAACCCTCATAATATAAGGGGGCTTAAGATTTAAAGAGAGACCTCTCTGAAGAAGAAATATGAATGACCAATGGACACATGAAGAATTATGGAACATTTCTGGCCATAAAAGAATTGCAAATCAAAGCAACATTGAGATTCCACTTCACCCCAGTTAGAAGGACCATTATGAAGAAAATTAATAATAACAGATGCTGGGCTGGTGGGGAATGGGGCCAAAAAGGAACATCACTGGCCTGGTGGAGAATGTGGCCAAAAAGGAACATTACTGCACTATTGGTGGAAATGTAAACACTGTTAAAAATGTACGCATTACTTATGTAACTGTAACCCACTCCTCTGTATATCTCCTTCATAATAAAAAATACCCAAAGCAATAAGAGAACTCACCCAAATAGAGAAAATTAAAGACAAAAATGAGACCAAACAACAGATATAAGCAAAATTTAGAATGATATAAGAGAGAACTTTGAAAACCTTATGCCTATCTCCTGGAGAATCCTGGAGAAATAGATGCTTTCCTATACTCAATCTGAACCATGGAGTAACACATAAGAAGAAATGAAAATGAAATGTCAATAAACCACATTCCATTCAACAAAAATCTAGGACTCAATGAATGTACTCAATGAAATTAAGGCCTGCATAGAACTTACAATACACAGATCTAAGTCTTTAATGGAATAGAAAGGGAAATGGAATTATCAAACACATTCTATGAAGCTAGAATTAGACTCTTCGCCAAATCACATAGGGACTCACCAAAAAAGAAAACTATGAACCCACCTCTTTGACAAGCAATGATGCAGAACTTCTTAATAAAATTCTCACCAACCAATTTCAGCAACTAATAGAAAAGTTATATTGTATCATCAAATAGGATTCATCCTAAGATACAATTGGATTCAATATTCTTGTCAATAAACATCATACAAACCATCAGCAGAAGAAGGGACAAGAAACACATGATTGTCTGTAGGGATGTAGAAATAGCTTTTAACAATCTCCAATACAACTTTATGATTAAAAGGTCTGAGAAGCTAGAAATACATGGAACATTCCTCAATATAATACATAGTATGTATATGGCAGAGATAATTAGCATTTACCTAAAGGTGGAAGCATGAAGACATTAAAATCAGGAATGAGAAAAGGATGTGCACTCTCTCTACTACTCTTCAATATGGTAGTGGACTTTATAGCAAGAGCAATAGGCAAGAGAATAACATAAGTATTCAAATCATTTTTTTCCTTTCTTGCAATTGTTTCTAACATATTTATAAGACGATTTCTTTGTTGCTTTGTATGTCCCTCCCCCATGGTATAATCCATGCTTTCACAGTATTTGATGTTGGTATAATTTGTGGAGGGGAAGGGAAAAAAAGAAATCATTTAATTAGAGATACAGGTGGACCCATTGGAAAATGAGATGTACAAGTCTTTATGTCGAAAAACGAATTTTACAACTTTGGTGGGGGGTGGGGTAAGGCTTGGGTTGGGTGGGGGGAGTATGGGAAGGTATGGGAAGGAGAAACAAAGAGGAGGCAACAATGCTTGATAAGAAATGTACATGTTATCTTGCCCTTGTAGTTGTAACTCTTCGGTACGTTATTCTCACAATAAAAATATAAATAAGTTAATAAAAAGAAAAACATAAAGGGGATCCAAATAGGGAAGAAGTAAACCTATCCTTTTTTACAGATGAAATGATACTGCATTTAAAGGACCCGATAACTAATTTCAACAATCTACGATGAGTTAATTGCTTTCAGAAATATTCGTTTGTGCCAAAAAATACAGATATCCTTTGATTTTAATTACAGTCGGCTATTAGGACTCACACAGAAACCAAAATCAGAGGATGCTAATTAATCTGATAAAATGCATAATAAAATTTTATAATTAATATAACATGAAGTATTTAATATTAATAACATTAAAAATAATTGTATTCACATTATATAATATATTGACATCCTTCAGTTTCATCAATTTTTAGAATATTTATAACTAAATGTAAATTGTTTGCAAATGTTATTTGATGATGTATAAAAAATGAGAAAAAGATTTGCATACATATTACTACAGATGCAAACAGATTCACCTGGATATTTATGATCCTTCATTTGTTGGTTTCATTCGTGCATGGAGAACATGCAAAGAAGTGAAAATTGGAAACTTGACTTTACTAAAGGATTAATTACATGGAGGTTATGTTGGGCTAAATAGATTTTATGAATTAAATTGTTTTGACCCATCCTTTCTCCCTCCCTTCCTTCCTTCATTTCTTCTTTGCTTCCTCCTTCCTTCTCTCCATCCCTACCTCTCTCTCAATTTCTCTCCTTCCTTTCTTCCTTCCTTCCTTTCTTTCTTTCTTCCTTCCTTCTTTCCTTCCTTCCTTCCCTCCTTCCTTCTTTCTTTCTTTCTTTCTTTCTTTCTTTCTTTCTTTCTTTCTTTCTTCCTTTCCTTCTTTCTTGCTTCTTTCATCCTATATTCCTCTCTTCTTTTTACTCAGAATATCTTTTATGGTTATAGAAAAATCCCAACTGTTGTACTCTAAGGTGTTATGAGTCATTATAAACACTAACTAGATTAATATTAAATTTAATAACCTATGTTATATCTTAAGACGAATTATACTGAAAACAACTTCTCAAATGTTCCAAGATATGTAACAAATATTACATTTCATTATATTGTTTATTTCTTCAAACTAAAGTAAGCATTTAGACATAATATTGTATGTGTGCGTGTGTGTGTGTGTGTGTGTGTGTGTGTGTTGTTCTTGTGATTTTAACTCAAGAACTATCTCTTAGTTGTTGTTTTTTTCCTCAAGGGTATTGCTCTATCATTTGAGTCACCATTCTATTTCTGGCTTTGTGTGTGTGTGTATGTGTGTGTGTGTGTGTATGTGTGTGTTGTGATGTGTGTGTTTGAATAATTGAGATGTGTCTCACAAACTTTCTTGGCAAAGCTGACCTTGAACCCCAGCTAATTGAGTAGCGAGAATTACAAGCTTGAGACATCCATATTTAGCACAGATTTAATATATCTAATAATAAATAAATTGTATTATTTGAATTGTAGAGGCTCAATTTAACAAATTAACATTTAGATATTGTTATTAAACCTGAATTACATTGTGAAAAATATTTTTCAGTTTTATGAAAAAATATGCACTCAAAGTTTAAATGACAGAATCTTTAAACAAATTGACATATTCTATTATTCAAAAGCAAAAAAGGAATCGTTAATCAAATTTCTCATGTAAGCTAAAATCAAAAGGCTCTGTAAGGCTGAATGAATCAATTTTTCATTAAATTAAATATTATATATTGTGGTCACATGATTTTATTTTCTTTTAAACCTAAACTTTTTTAGGTTTTGTAGATTCATACATTTTGTGAGTATATAAATATCTTTGTTACTAGTCATGTATTTCTGAGGTTTGATTACCAAGTCATTTCAGAGAAACACTGAATTTGATGTATTTTATGTCAACAGTGATTTTTAGAAATTGAATCAACCTCAGTATAAGATAACTAAATCAAGATATATAATCACTTATCCAATTATTCCTATAGACTTGAATATGACTAATTTTTGAATGGTAGGAAATTCATATTATACCTACTCTTTAAAGAATAATTCTGATTAATGATCGTGATAGTATTTATTTTTCCTTCAACTTGAAGTAAAAAACCTCACTATCAATGACAAATACTTGAATGGAAATGCCATAATATTATGAAAAATTCAAGTCATTATGAATTAGATGAAATAGTCATTTTTGAAGGTCACAAAATGAAACCTCTAGGAGCTTCTTTATCTGCTAAATAAAATGTATTTGAGCTCAAAATATTTCATTCATCTCTCCAGCAATGGTATAAGCAAACCACCTCTATGCCAAATAGCATCTCTTATATTTAGGAACAGAAGTTATCACAATTGTATTGAAAGATGTACCCAGAAATTAAATCTGAAATAATAAAGGATTGGGATTAATAATTAGGTTTCACTATGTTGCCATAAAGAGGTGAAACCTTTCAGGTGGGCATAGTTATAGAGATTAGGTCACTGAGAACTTGTGATCAAAGAAGATTTAAGATCAAAGTCCTTTCTTCCTCTTCCTTCATTTACTTCTCTGTCTCCTTCTACTTTTCCTTCTTCCTCTCCTTCCCCTCCTCCCCTTTCTCCCTGTCCTACTCCTATTCTTCCTTTTCTTAACTTCCTCACTTCCTTGAATACACATACGCCATCACATGTTCCTGATGTGGGGTACTGTACCACCACCAACCAAAAGCAATGAGGATAATAAATGTAAATTGAAATGTATAAAATCAGAAACCAAGATTAATCTTTCCTCCTTTGAAGTTAATTTTATAAAGTATTTTGTCATATTAATAGGAGACTGACACAGCATGTTCTCATTTATTTTAAGGGATAAGATTTACTGGAAATAAATCTGGCCAACATTGTCCTAATGAAATAATTGATTAAATTAATATTATATTTGGACAAATCTACTTTAAAATATCAGATATACTTCAATAAGAGGCAAAAAATGTGTTCAGAGGGAGAGAGTAGAGGCGAAGCTAGAGGCTAAACAAGCTCTCACATAGAAAGCAGTTTTACTGTTCCAGTGAACAGTCCTAGGCTACAGAATCACACCAAGTGTCCCATCACAGTACAGAGAGTTTGGCCAGAGAAGGAAAATCCAGGCAAGGAGATATATCACTTGCTGGTAGCCACGGTTGTGGCGGTGGTGGCAGCATTGGCAGCTGCCATAGCCACCATACCTATAACACAGAGTCCAGGACAAAGATGCCAGACACAGTGGGACAGCAGATTCTACTCAATACCAGTAAGAACCGACAAGGAGCAGATATCTTCATACTGCAGATCGCAAACCAGAGATGGCCCAGGAACCAAGACACTGACATGACTAGAACGATGACATCCTCACTCCTTCTCAGGGAGCTGAGGAGGTAAGACCACCACCGGAGATCTCCAACTTTTATACTAACAAAGGCCCATTTGAAAAGCTATCTCCAACTCAGGCCTTGGAAGAAAACAAGATCCATTTAGGAGATAACAGGAACCTGACTTGCCAGGATCAGTTCCACCCAAGAGAAGTCACCCAGCCCAGGCAAAGCAGCCCCGCCCTTGCAGGAGTGACTTTCTTCACTAGGAAAACAGAGCCAAAGGCTGCCCCTCCCTACAGCAGCTGAGACAATCAATTGAAATTCAGTAAACATAAACCCTGAGAATGGCTGCAGGCTGGGCTCTGTGTGTCTCAGGAGCTAGCACCTCAGGGAAAAGCTACTGTTTGTTGAAAGGCCTCAACCCTACCCAGAATCTAGCCTCATTACAGCATCTCAAAATTAGAAGAAACAGCCATCTCCCTCTTTCGTGATACTCAAAGCAGATCTCCCTCCCACTGAACTAGCCTGGGAGGAAGATCTCAAAATTCTGGGTAATGGCGAGCAATTTTCCGCCTGCTCAAACAAACTGACTTAAGCAACTAATCAAGCCACAGGAAAAACAAACATCACAAGCAGACCAGAGACTCCACCAAGAGACTGGTTATGGACACAGGGGAAATAGAGTATTGTCACATTCTACCCTCCCGCCCCCCAAAAAATCAAAGAACTCTTTTTTGTACCTTTCTTTAATTTTAATTTTTTTAAATAATATTTTCTATTAATTTTTTTTCTTCTCATCATTATTATTTTAAGTGTAAATGTGTGTGTGTGGGGGGCTTTTTAAAAAAAATCTCTTCTGACCTTTTGGTACTTATTTCTTTCCCTTTCTTTTCTGTGAGACTTAATTGCTATTCTGATCATCCCCAGATATTTACTCATCGTCCAATATTAGACATTATGCCCCGTTGGGTACATACTTAATCCAGAAATTTATTACTCAGTTCACAACCTCTTAGGCTAAAATTCTTTAAGAGCAGGATTATATCTCTTTATACCTATATAATTTTCAAGTAACTACTTTTAAGAATTTTTATTTTATAGTTTTTTATGTCTCCTTTCTATCCCTCCTTTCCTCTCATCCTATCCTTTTCTCCTCTCAATATCATCTTTAAACACATAATTTTTAAGTGTTTCACTTTTTAAATTTAAATTTTTGCCCACATTTCTCACTAAAATAAATAATTTGTGGTTTGCCAAATTCTTCTTTGCTGTTCTTAGCTCATTAAGCCATAGTTTTTTGATGTTGAATAGATTGTATCTGTTGAACTAGATTTATCTGCTGACTTTTGTCTGTGAAACTACAGAAGTTTGATGATGCGTTCCTTAAAATTTTGTTCTAGCAAAAAATTGGTGTTACTTTCATACCAAATAGGCAGAACAAGCAGGAAAAACACAAGGAAAATGGCAAGTCCAGGTATCCTTATTCCCACTCATGAAAATTTGTTGACAGCATAGTTAATGAATAATCCAGAAGAGAGTTCCCAAAAATCTCCACAAACACTACTGGTAAACATGATGAATAAAAAGATTGAAAATCTGCAAAGGATTCAATGTGAGTGTGATATGGAGAGAGAGGGAAACCAAAGATTAATACTGGAATCTCATGAGAGTGAGGAAGCTACTCAAAGATTGATACAGGAATTGCGTGAGCAGGTTGAGCACAGTCAAAAAGAAATAAAGGAATTGCGTGAGCAGACTGAGAACAGTCGAAGAGAACTACAGGAATTGCATGAACATGAGGAAGCTAATCAAAGTGTAATACCGGATTTGGGAGAGCGGGATGACAATAGAAAAAGATCAACAGAGGCATTCATGGAATCCATAAACAGAATACTGAAAGAATTCAGGGAGACCACAAAGGGAATGCTGAATGGAGCCCAACAGAAAGACTGTGTGTCCAGGGAAACCATAACCAGGCAACTAAGTGATTTGAGAATAAACACTGAACCCCAAATTAAGGAGGTAAAGAAGTTCATACAAGATCTAATACAAAGCTCCAACAAAGAATTTGAAGCCATCAAAGCTGACCAATTAGAAGGAAAAGAAATAAAAAACAAAGTAGAAAGTCTTGACAATAGGTTAGACCATGCAGAGGAGCAAATCTGAGGGATTGAGGACAGCCAGGTTATTACAGAGAAAGAATATAAACTATCCAAGGGAAATCCAAGAAATATGATAGATCTATTCAACATTTGGAAGACACTCTCAGAAGGCCTACTCTGAGGATAATGTGTGTAGAGGAGTACCTAGAGACAGAATTTTTTTTTGGTCCGGTCGTGGGTTCCTGAACTGTGGGCCTGGGCGATGTCCCTCAGCTCTTCAGCTCAAGGCTAGCGCTCTACCACTTGAGCCACAGCACCACTTCTGGCTTTTTTTTCTCTTTGCTTATATGGTGCTGAGGAACCAAAACCAGTGCCTCATGCATGCAAGGCCAGAGCTCTAACACTGAGCCACTTTCCCAGTCCCCAGAGACAGAATTTAATGGTCTAGCAAATTTGGTTAACATGATCATAGCAAAGAACTTCCCAAACACGCAAAAAGATAGGCCTATTCAGATACAAGAAACTTGTAGAACCCCAAATAGACCCAACTAGGACAGGATATCTCACCAGTACATTATAATCCACACAGGATCAATTCCAAGGAAAAAATCCTTAAAGCTGTCAAGTAGAATAGATGAACTACTTACAAAGGGAAACCAATTAGCATCACCTCAGATTTCTCAGCGGAGACAATTAAAGCAAGAGCCTGGAATGATGTAGGCCATGTCCTAAAGACGAACAACTATCAATCAATCATACTGTGCCCAGCTAAGCTCTCCTTCATAACCGAAGGAAAAATAAAAACCTTCCATAGCAAAGAAAACCTGAAACAATATATCTCCATCAAACCAGCCCAATGAAAGATACTAAACGATGTCCTACACAGAAAACCAACAAGACCACAGTAAAGACCAAGAAACTGCACCCAAACTGAGAATCCAAGAACTATAGGAAGAAACTAGTTGCTCCAGCACCTAAGGTGGATAACATTGCAGGAACTCCCAAACACCTCTCAGTACTAACACTCAACATTAACGGACTTACTCTCCAATTAAGTGATAGACTATTTAGTTTGGATTAAAAAACAAGATCCTTCTATCTGCTGCCTTCAGGAGTCACAACTTGCTCATACAAACAAACACATTT
This sequence comes from Dipodomys merriami, assembly GCF_024711535.1. Taxonomy (NCBI): domain Eukaryota; kingdom Metazoa; phylum Chordata; class Mammalia; order Rodentia; family Heteromyidae; genus Dipodomys; species Dipodomys merriami. The sequence goes on from NW_027203804.1 coordinate 1,786,637, forward strand.
TGAAAGTGAAAGCCTGGAATAAATTCTACCAAGCCAATGGCCCCAAAAAGAGGCTTGAGTGGAAATCCTAATATCAGATAAACTAGACTTCAAATTACAATTAGTGAGAAGACATAAAGAAGGTTGCTACGTACTAATTAAGGGATCTCCCCTTCAGTAGGATATTACAATTCTAAATCTCTATTTGGCAAACAACGGATCACCCAGATTTATCCAAGAAACACTACTTTCCCTCAAAGCTCACATACATCCAAAGACATAAATTGTTGAAGAATTTAAGTCACCACTATACCCACAAGACAGATGAAGTCAGCAAAACTTAACAGAGAAACTGCAGATCTAAACAACTGCATGGATCAACTAGATTTAACAGACATCTACCGAATATTTCTCCCAGCAGCATCAGTATACACGTTTTTCTCAGCCTCACAACGAACAGTTTCCAAAATGGACCCCATTTTAGGTCATGAAGCAAACTTGTCCAAATTCAAAAACAATGAAGTTTTACCGTGCATTCTCTCAGATCACAAGGGAATAAAATTAGAACTCAACACCAAAGGCCACCAAAAAAAGTCCTGTAACATATGGAGGCTGAACAACATACTGTTGAATCACCAGTGTGTCATGGAAGAGAATAGAAAGTAAATTCAAATATTCATGATAACCAACAAAAATGAAAACACAAATTACCAGCACTTCTGGGACAGAGCAAAGACAGTACTCAGAGGCAAGTTTATAGCTCCGAATTCCTACATCAACAAATTGGAGAGATCTGAAACCAGCAATTTTGTGAGATATTTGAACCTCCTCGAAAAAAAGCAACAAGATAAACCCCACTCCAGTAGATGGAAACAAATACTTAAAATTAAATAGGAATTAAACGAATTACCATTTTTAAAAAGTCCATAGAAAGAATCCACAAAACAAAGATTTGGTTCTTCAAAAAAATTAAGTAAACTGAAAGACCGTTAGCAAATCTTATAAGAACAAGAAGAGAACACACCCAAATAAATAAATTCAGAGATGAGAATGGAAACATCACCACAGAAACAACAAGATTCAGAACATTATAAGGGAATGTTTCTCAAAACTTTATATTAATAAGTTTGAGAACTTGGCATAAATGGACCTTTTCCTAGCAAATGTGGACATGCCAAAAATAAACTAAAATGAGATAAACCATATTAACAGGCCCATATCAAGTATTGAAATAGAAACAGCAATAAGAGACCTCCCATCAAAGAAAAGCCCAGGACCAGATGGATTTACAGTGGAATTCCACAAGTCCTTCAAAGCAGAGCGCAAACCAATAATCCAACTCTTCAATGAAACTGAAAGGGAAAATTCACTACAGAACTTATTCTATGAAGCCGTAAGAACCTTTATTCCAAAAACAGGCAGGGACTCATTAAATAAAGAGAACTATAAACCCATTTCTCTGATGAATATTGACGCAAAACGTCTCCACAAAATTTTGGTCAATGAACTTCAAAAATTCATCCAAATAATCGTACATCACAATCTAACAGTTTTCATTTCTGGGATGCAATGCTGGTTCAATATACATAATCAATTAATATAACTCATCACATCAACAAAGTGCAAGGATAAGAACCATATGGTTATCTCAACAGATGCAGAAAAAGCATTTGACAAGATCCACCAAACCCTTTAGGATGATGGGTCTGAAAAAATTAGGAATCTAGGAAACATTACTCGACACAATAAAAGCTGTATATGACAAACATACTTATACTTAATGGTGGAAAAATAAAGCCATTTCCTCTTAACTCAGGAATGAGACAAGGATGTCCATTCTCTCCACTTTTCAACTTAGTATAAGAATGCTTAGCTACTGCAATAAGACAAGATGGAAACACAAAGGGGTTCCAAGTGGAGAATGATGAAGTAAAACTCTTTGCAGATGACATGATTTTATATTTAAAGAATCCGACAGCCTCCACTTCCAAATTACTGAAGCTGATTCAAAACTTTGGCAAAGAAGCAGGGTATAAAATTAATCCTCAATAATCAATGGCTTATGTGTATGACAACACTGAGTAAAGCGTGGGTGAAATCAGGAAGGCAACGGCATTCAAAATAGCCACACAAAATATAAAATACATAGAAATTTACTTAATAAAAGAAGTGAAGAATCTTTTTTTTTGTGAACACAATCTACAGAGGGGTTACAATTACATGGGCAGGTTATTGCGTACATTTCTTATCAAGCATTGCAGCCTCCTCCTATGTTTACCCTTCACATCCCTTCCCAGCCTCGACCTCCATCCCCCCACACAATCCTCCACGCCTTCCCCTCCCCCCAGGAACAACATTATAAAGCTCGTTTTTGACAAGACAATCTGTACTTCTCATTGTTGCAACAGGTCCAACTGTATCCTTAAACGACTTGTTTTTCCCCATCTCCTCTACAAGTTATACTGACATCAAATATAGTGAAAGCAGGGGTTATACTGTGGGGAAGGGACATACAAAGCTAAGAAAGAGATAATCTTATTAATGCTTTAGAAAAAATGCATGAAAGGAAAAAAAAACATTAAAATACATATCTCAGGGATCATTTTCCTAACATCACCTTATCTGACCTTTTCCTCTTGTCTCATACATATACAAGATATTGCAAATAAGGGAAACCATGGGACCTATGTTTCTTTGGGCATGGCTTAATTCAGTTAATATAATTTTTTCCAAGTTTTTCCATTTCCTAACAAATGGGGCAATGTCATTCTTTCTGATGGAGGCATAGAATTCCATTGTGTATATATACCACATTTTCTTGATCCATTCATCTACTGAGGGGTGTCTGAGCTGGTTTCATATCTTAGCTATGGTAAATAATGCTGCAATAAACATAGTTATGCTGGTAGCTTTAGTGTGGTCTTGTTTGTAAACATTTGGGTAAATGCCCAAAAGTGGGATTGCTGGGTCATAGGGGAGCTCTATGTGGAGTCTTTTGAGGAACCTCCATACTGCTTTCCAAAGTGGTTGAACAAGTTTACATTCCCAACAACAATGAAGTAAGGTTCCCTTCTGTCCACATCCAATCCAGCATCTGTTGTTAGAGTTCTTGATTTTTGCCATTCTTACTGGAGTGAGGTGATATCTCATTGTTGTTTATATTTGCAATTCTTTTATGGCTAGGGATGTTGAGCATTTCTTCATGTGTCTATTGTCCATCCTTCTTTCTTCTTCAGAGAATTTTCTCGTTAAGTCTTTAGCCCACTTAATTATTGGGCAGTTGTTTCTTTGAGGATTTGTTGTTGGGGGATCTATTTTTTTGTTTGAAATATATTTTAGATAGGAGAACCTTGTCTGTTGTATGGCTAGTGAAGATATTCTCCCAATCCGTGGGTTTTCTATTGATCTTGCAAGCTATGTCCTTTGCCATGCTGAAGCTCTGCAACTTTATGCAATCCCATTTGTCCAACCTTTCTTTGATTTGTTGTGTTTCTGGGTCTCTATTAAGAAAATTTCAGCTTGAACCAAGGAGACCTAGGGTTTCTCCTATTCCATCCTGTAATGTTTTCAGAGTATCTGCTTTGACTTTGAGATCTTTGATCCATTTGGAGTTGATTGTGGTGCAGGGTGATATATAAGGATCTAGCTTTAGTTTTCTACAAGTAGTTAACCAATGTTGCCAGCACCATTTAATGAAAAGTCTGTCTTTGATCCATACTGTTGTTTTAGATACCTTATCGAAGATTAGATGGCTATAGGTCTGTAGGTTCATTTCTGGGTTTTCAATTCTATTCCACTGGTCCTGAGGTCTGTTCTTATGCCAATACCAAGCTGTTTTGTTTACTATGGCTTTATAGTGAAGTTTGAAATTTGGTATTGATATTCCTCGAGCAGTGTTTTTCTGTTTATGAGCGTTTTTGGTATTCGGGGTCTTTTATTGTTCCATATGAATTATTGAATTGCCTCTTCTATTTTCTTGAAGAATGAGGCTGGAATTTTGATAGGTATAGCATGGAATTTGTAGATAGCCTTGGGAAGTTTTGCCATTTTCACGATGTTCATCTTTCCAATCCAGGAGCATGGGAGGTTTTGCCATTTTCTAAGTTCTGTTTTAAATTCCTTTTTCAAGATTTTAAAGTTTTCATCAAAGAGGTCCTTCACTTCTTTGGTTAAGTTAATTCCTAGGTGTTTTATTTTTTGTGGCACTATTACAAATGGAGTTGCATTCCTAATTTCAGCCACACTTTTCACTTTTTTAGCATATAGAACAGCCATTGGTTTTTGGGGGTTAATTTTGTACATTGGTACTTTGCCAAAGTTTTGAATCAGCTTGAGTAATTTGGAAGTGGAGTCTGTGGGATTCTTTAAATACAAGATCATGTCATCTGCAAAGAGGGAGAGTTTTATTTCTTTTTTCCCTATTTGGATCCCCTTTATATCTGCATCTTGTCTTATTGCTGTAGCTAGGCATTCTAATACTAGGTTGAAGATAAGTGGAAAGAGTGGACATCCTTGTCCTTCCTGAGTTAAGAGGAAATAGCTTTATTTTTTCACCATGAAGTATAATGCTGGCTGTAGGTTTATCATATACAGCCTTTATTGTATTGAGGAATGTTCCATGGATTCCTAATTTTTTCAAAACCTTCTTCTTAAATGGTTGTTGGATCTTGTCTAATGCGTTTTCTGTATCTATTGAGAAAACCATGTGGTTCTTATTCTTGCTCCTGTTGATGTAATGAATAATATTAATTCATTTGTGTATATTGAACCAGCTTTGCATCCCTGAAATGAATCTTGTTTGATCGTGGTGTATGATTTTTTGGATGAATTGTTGAAGTCGATTGGCCAAGTTTGTTGAGAAGTTTTTCATCAATATTCATCAAAGAAATGGGTCAATAGTTCTCTTTCTTTGATGAGTCCCATCCTGCTTTTGGGATGAGGGTTATGATGGCTTCATAGTATGTGTTCGGTAGTGAACTTTCCCTTTCAATTTCATTGAAGAGTTGGAGGAGTATTGTTGTGAGCTCTGCTTTGAAGGCCTTGAAGAATTCTGCTGTAAAACCATCTGGTCCTGTACTTTTCTTAGCTGGGAGGTCTCTTATTGCTGTTTCTATTTCAATGCTTGATATGGGCCTGTTAAGCTGGTTTAACTCATCTTGGTTTAGTTTTGGCATGTCAATATTTGCTAGGAAAAGGTCCATTTCTGACAAGTTCCCAAACTTATTAGCATAAAGTATTGAGAAATATTCCCTTATAATGTTCTGAATCTTGATTGTTTCCGTGGTGATGTTTCCATTCTCAACTCTGAACTTATTTATTTGGGTGTGTTCTCTTTTGTTTCTGATAAGATTTGCTAAGGGTCTGTCAATATTGTTAATTTTTTCAAAGAACCAACTCTTTGTTTTGTTGATTCGTTCTATAGTTTTTTGAATTCTAATTCATTTAATTCTGATTTAATTTTAATTATTTCTTTCTGTCTGCTGGATTGGGGTTTATCTTGCTGCTCTTTTTCAAGGAGGTTTAGATGTGTCATTAAATTGTTGGTTTCAGATCTCTCCAATTTGTTGATGTAGGAGCTCAGAGCTATAAACTTGCTTCTGAGTACTACCTTTGATGTGTCCCAGAGGAGCTGGTAATTTGTGTGTTCATTTTTGTTGAATAGCATGAACATTTGAATTTCATTTCTAATCTCTTCCATGACCCACTCATGATTCAGCATGTGTTGTTCAGCCTCCATGTGATACCTGACTTTCTTTGGTTGCTTTTGGTGTTGAGTTCTAATTTTATTCCCTTGTGGTCAGGGAGAATGCAAGGTATAACTTCAATGCTTCTGAATTTAGACAAGTTTGTTTTGTGGCCTAAAATGCGGTCTATTTTTCAAAATGTTCCATGTGCTGCTGAGAAAAACGTGTATTCTGATGTTGCTGGGTGAAATATTCGGTAGATATCTGTTAAATCTAGTTGATCTATGCAGCTGCTTAGATCTGCAGTTTCTCTGTTGAGTGTTTGCCGAGTTGATCTATCTAGTGGGAAGAGTGGTGTGTTAAAATCCCCAACAATTAATGTCTTTGGATCTCTATGGGATTTGAGGGGAAATAGTGTTTCTTGCACAAATTTGGGTGCTCCATTGTTTGTCGAGTACATATTTAGAATTGTAATATCCTCCTGAAGGAGAGATCCCTTAATTAGTATGTAGCGATCTTCTTTATCTCTTTTCACGAATTTTAATTTGAAGTCTATTTTATCTGATATTAGGATTGCAACTCCTGCCTGTTTATTGGGGCCGTTTGTTTGGTAGATTTTGTTCCAGCCTTTCACATTGAAAATGTGTTTGTTTTTAAGGGCAAGATGTGACTCTTGAAGGTAGCAGATAAAAGGGTTTTGTTTTTTAATCCAACTAGACAGTCTATGTCGATTAATTGAAGAGTTCAGTCCGTTAACGTTAAGAGATAGGACTGAGAAGTATTTGGGAGTTCCTGCCATGTTATCCACCTTCTTGGGGGCTGTGAAAACTGGGTTATTCCTATGGTTCTTGGATTCTCAGTTTGGGTGCAGGTTCTTGGCCTTTATTGTGATCCTGTTGGTTTTCTATGTGTAGGACATCTTTAATAACTTTCTGTAGGGTGTTTTGGTGGAGATGTATCGTTTCAATTTTTTTTTGGTATGGAAAATTTTAATTGGCCTTCAGTTATGAAAGAGAGTTTAGCTGGGTACAGTATTCTTGGTTGATAGTTGTCTTGGATGGTTTTATGTTCTTTCTCTATAATATCTAGCCTGTTTTCAATCCCTGAGATTCAATCCTCTGCATGGTCTCACCTATTATCAAACTTTCTACTTTGCTTTTTATCTCTTTTCCTTCTAATTGGTCAGGTTTGATGGCTTCAAACTCTTTGTTGAAGCTTTGTTTTAGATCTTGTCTGAAATTGTTTACTTCCTTTATTTGGTGTTCAGTGTTTATTCTAAAATTACTTAGTTGATTGGTTATGGTTTCCTTGGATTCCCATTCCTTCTGTATAGTTCCATTCAGCATTCCCTTTGTGGTCTTCCTGACTTCCTTCAGCTCTTTGTTTATGGATTCCATAAATTGCTTAGTGATCTTTGTGTATTCTCTTCCTGCTCACTCAATTCCTTTATTATTCTTTGATTAGATTCCTCCCGTTCATGGGATTCCTGTAGTTCTCTTTGAGTGTTCTCAGCCTGCTCATGCCATTCCTGCCTTTGTCTTTGAGTATTTTAAAGCTGCTCATGCAATTTCTGTATCAGTTTTTGAGTAGCTTTCTCACTCTTATGATATTCCTATAAACTTTTGGATTGCCTCCTCCCTCTCCCTATCACGTTCATACAAAGTCCTTTGTATGCTTTCAAACTTTTCATTTATCATGTTTGCCAGCAGTGTTTGTAGAGTTATTTGGGAACTCTCCTCTGGATTATTCATTATCTGTTCTCTCCCCTGATTATCAAGATTGGGAATTGAGATACCCGGATTTGTCATTTTCCTTGTGTTTTTTGGGCTTACTCTGCCCATTTGAGATGAAAATAGCACCAGTTTTGTCCTAGAACACTATCTTAAGGCAAGCATCAACCAAAGTCTGAATATGCATAGTCAATAGTCTAGAGATACAATCTAGTTCAACAGATACATCTATTCAACATCAAACAACTATATATTAATGGACTATGAACCTCAAAGAAGAATTTGGAAAACCAGAAATTATTATGGTTAGGGGGAGATGTGGGTAAAAATAGGAATAGATTGATGTGGGGAGTCTCAGGGAGAGTTAACTAAGTCCTAATCTCAAAGCAGGAAATAGGATGGGTAGGATGAAAGTAGAGAGAGAGAAAAAAAGAAGAAAGCGAAAGGGAAAAGAAAAGAGACCAGAAAAAATAGAAAAGTAAAAATTAACAATATTATGTAGATAAGATAACAATCTATTTAGAGACAACGTGAATATATTGAGAAAAGGGGAGGGATATAAATGAGATGTGAAAAACTTAAAAATAAATATGCTTAAAATATTATATAGGTATCAAGAGGTAGAGCTGCTATTAAGGAATTTATGTCTCAGAGGTTTTGAATTGAGTTATAAATTTGTGGATTAAGTGTGTACACAATGGGGGATAGTGTCTAATAGTCAACTTCGGGTTTATCTGAGGATGTGCAGGACAAGAATTATGTCACATATAGAAGAATGAAAGAGAGGAGAAGGTGAAAAGGATAAGAAAGGAAGAAATAAAAACCTGAAGTTCAGTAGAGCTATACAAAAAACAAAAAGATAATTTAAAAAGAAAAAAAGAGAAATAAAACAACAAAAAAGAAAAACACACACTCACATATCCCTAAAATAACAATTATAAGAGGAAAAAAAATCTGGAAAACAATTCATTTTTAAAAAGGCAAAAATTAAAGATTAAAAAAGTTTTAGAACAGAAAAAAAATTTTATATGAGGTACCAAAAAGAAGAAGAAGAAGAAGAAGAAGAAGAAGAAGAAGAAGAAGAAGAAGAAGAAGAAGAAGAAGAAGAAGAAGAAGAAGAAGAAGAAGAAGAAGAGAAAAAATTTCTTTGATTTTTTTTGTAAGGGTGGGATAAATTCTGTATCTCCCTTGTGTCCCTAACCAGCCTCTTGTTGGAGTCTCTGGTCTCTTGTAGTCCTGTGGCTTGGTTGGTTTCTTAAGTCAGTTTGTTTGAACACGCAGAAAAATACTCTGCTTTACCCAGGATTTGGCGATCCTCCTCCCAGGCTAGTTCATTGGGAGGCAGATCTGCTTTGAGTATCACAAAAGAGGGGGATTCAGTGATGGGGCTAGGTTCTGGGTAGAGTTGAGGCCTTTCAACAGACAGCAGTTTTTCCGGGGGGCTAGTTTGTGAAAAACTCACAGAGCCCAGCCTGGAGCCATTCTCAGGGTTTCTGTTTACTTATTTTCAATTGATTGTCAAGACTGCTAGAGGGAGGGGCAGCCTCTGGCTCTGATTACCCAGTGAAGAAACCCACTCCTAGGGCTGGCGCCCGAGCTGGGTGACTTTTCCCTAGGTGGAGCTGAGTCTGTCAGGTCATGCCGCCGTTAAGTTTTTGTGACCTGCTAAATGACTAGTTTTATTCCAAGGCCTGAGTTGGAGCTAGCAGCTCCTCTGAGCTTTGTCGGTATCCAAGATGGAGATCTCTGGTGCTGAGGTGGGGAGGGGTGGCCTTCCCTCCGTTGCTCTCAGAGAAGGAGTGAGGACGTCAGGCTTCTGCTTATGCCAAGTCTTGGTTCCTGGGTCGTCTCTGGTCTGTGACCTGCAGGATGAAGATGTTCGCTCCTTGTCAGTTCTTGCTGGTGTTGAGTAGAATCTGCTCACCCACTGCATCTGGCTCCTTCGTCCCGTACTCTCTGTGGCTCAGGTATGGCAGTGGCCGCCACCACCACTGCAGCTGCTGCCATGGCGGCAGCCGGCCAGAGCTCAGATGTGTCTCCTTGCCTTGGTTTCTCCTCTCTGGCCTAACTCTCTGTCCTGTGATGGCACACTTGGTGTGATTCTCTGGCTTAGGACTCTTCCCTGGAACTCTAAAACTGCTTTCTATGTGAGAGCTTGCTTAGACTCCAGCTTCTCCTCGGCCATCTTCCCGGAACCTCAGAAGTGAAAATCTTTATGACGAAAACTTTAAAAACCTGAAAAATGCAACAAAACAGAATATAGGAAGTGGAAAAACCTCCCATGCTCCTGGTTTGGAAGGAACAACATCTTGAAAATGGCGATACCTCCCACGGCTATATACAAATTCAATGCGACACCTATCAAAATTCCAAACTTATTCTTCCACGAAATAGAAAAGGAAATCCCAAAATTCATATGGAACAATAAAAGACCCCGAATAACTAAAACGATCCTCAACAGAAAGATCACTGCAAGAGGAATATAAATACCAAATTTCAAACACTACTACAAAGGCATAGTAATCAAAACAGCTTGGTACTGACAGAAGAACAGACCTCAGGACCAATGGAATAGATATGAAAACTCAGAAATGAACTCACAGACATATAAGCACTTAATCCTCGGTAAGGGAGCTAAAAAACTAGAATGGAAGAAAGACAGCCTCTTCAGTAAATGGTGGTGGCAAAATTGGTTAACTACTTGTAAACAGCTAAAGCTAGATCCTTATATATCACCCTGCAGCAGAATCAACTACAAATGGTTCAAAGACCTAGGGGTCAAAGCAGAAATTCTGAAAACATTAGAGGAGAGAATATGAGCTACCCTAGGTCTCCTTGGCACAGGCCGAAATTTTCTTAATAGATACCCAGAAACACAACAATTCAAATAAATGTTGGACAAATGGGATTGCATGAAATTGCAGAGCTTCTGCATGGCAAAGAACCTAGCTAGCAAGATCAAGAGAAAGCCCACGGATTGGGCGAAGATCTTCCAACGGTGTCATATCTAAAATATACTTGGAACTCAAAAAATAGAATTCCCCAACAACAAATCTTCAAAGAAACAACTGCCCAATAAATAAGTGAGCTAGTCTTTTTTTTTCTTTTTTTAAAATTGGTTTTTATTGTGAAAATTCTGTAAAGAGGGTTTACAGTTACATGAACAAGGTAATGAGTACATTTCTTTTTTTGCGGGGGTTATTATTTTCTTTCTTCCTTTTTTTGTTATGAGAATACCGTACAGAGGATTTACAATTACATGAGCAAGATAACGGTACCTTTCTGTTCAAGCATTGTTTCTTCCTGTTTATTTCCCCTTCCCATCCATTCCCATAGTCCTCCTACCTCCCCCAACCCGATCTTTACCCCACCCAACTCCCCCCCACCAAAGTTGTAAAGTTCATTTTTTGACATAACCACTAATGTCTCTCCCCCACGGTGTAACCTCTGCTTTCACTGTATTTGATGTTGGTATAATTTGTGGAGGGGAAGGACAAAAACTATCGAGCTAAAGTCTTAAAGAGAAACTTCTCTGAAGAAGAAAGAAGGATGGCCAATAGACATATGAAGAAATACTCAACCTCCCTAGCCATAAAAGAAATGCAAATAAAAACAACATTGTGATACCACCTCACCCTGTTAGAATGGCTATCAAGAACTCTAATAAGAACAGATGCGGCAGGGGATGTGGAGAGAAGGGAACCTTGCTGCATTCTTGGTGGGAGTGTAAACTTGTTCAACCACTTTGGAAAGTAGTATGGAGGTTCCTCAAAAGACTCCACATAGAGCAAACCTATGACCCAGCAATCCCACTTTTGGTCATTTACCCAAATGTTCACAAACAAAGCTATAAGCACAACCATGTTTATCACAGATTTATTTAACAGTAGATGAATGTATCAAGGAAACGTGGTATATATAAAAAATGGAATTCTATGCCCCCATCAGAAAGAATGGCATTGCCCCATTTGCTAGGAAGTGGAAAGACTTGGAAAAAATTAAATTAAGTGAAGTAAGCCCGGCCCAAAGAAATGTAAGTCCAATGGTTCCCTTATTTGCTGTAACTAATTTATGTCTGAGACCAGCAGAAATGGTCAGTTAAGTTGATGTTAGTCTAAATGAACCCCAAGATAAGGATTCAATTGTTTTTCTTTCTTGTGATTGTTCCTAACATACCTATAAGATGATTTTTTTTTGCTTTGTATATCCATCCCCCTGAGGGAAAACAGAGCTTGTTTTAAATAGGGATACAGATGGACCCATTGGAACAATGAGATGTACAAGATTTTATTTCCAAAACTGAAATGTACAACTTTCCTTGGGGGATGAGAGGGAGATGGGAAAGGTTGGGAAAGGAAAACAAAGGAGGAGGCAACAATGCTTGAAAAGAAATGTACTCTTTACCTTGCCCATGTAATTGTAACCCCTATGTAAGGTATTTTCACAATTTAAAAAAAAAAAGAGAGACAAAAAAAAATCACCTGTATGGTTTCCTATGAAAAGAAAGTAGAATACAATTTGTTCCTCAAGGAAATTTATCCATAACTGGCAGTAATATCACTTTCATAAATGTAAGAAGACTGAAGAACAAATTTCAACTCAAAGTGCCTGATATAAAATTTACTTTGTCCCCTGTAAACAACCTTTCAATTCTATGTCTTGTTCCCAAAATGATTCGTATTTTATTCTTATCATATTTTTAAATTAATTTTAAGTAGTTGAAATGAGAATTGCTGTTTGACAAAGCAGTTTATGAATAGTTTAAAGTGAGTTTTTTTTTCTTTTTTCACTCCTGAGGTTTGAACTCTGGGTCTGGGTGTTGTCCCTGAGCTCCTTTGGATGAACACTAGAACTCTATCACTTGAGGCACAGCAGCAATTTCAGATTTTTCTGACATTTAATTGGAGATAAGAATCTCACAGACTTTTCTGCCAGGGTTGACTTCAAACTTCCATCGTGAGCCTCCTGAGTGTATAGGAAAACAAGCATGAGCCTCTAGTGCCTGGCTTAATACAATGCACCTTTTTTATTTTTAGCTAATCATGGGGCTTGAACTCAGGGCCTTGGCAATGTCTTGCAATTCTTTTCCTCATGCTAGCACTCTACGACTTGTGTCACAGTGCCAATTCCAGCTCTTTTTGTTTATGTAGTACTGAGGAATCAGACCCTGTGCTTCATACATGCAAAGCAAACAGTCCACTACTAAGACACATTTCATGGATAATGCAATGCACCTTGAGGTTTATTATCCCTCATTCCTCTCAATCCTATTTCATCCCTCAATTTACATAATTTTGTAGAATATTCACTGGCTAGCAATGTCACACATCATCACGCAGAGGATATGTTACAGATAATATTTTATTGATAGTCTTATTCATCAACATACTAAACTCATTTATTACAGAACTCTCTGATTTTAAATTCTAAATTATCACTCAGGTTCACCTACTACTATTCTAAAATTTATCCTAAGGTTAATGTAAATGCAATCTGCAATTCTTTGATAAAGTACAATGATTCATAGAATGTCTATGTGTTGGACTATGAACATCACCTTCAGTTCTAGAACATTTTATCATCACTGCCTTCTCAAAATACTCCAAAATTTAGTAGTAGTCACTTCCTTTCATCATTTGAAAATACCCTCCACTTGACCAACCATTACTTTATAATCTACCACTAGAGATGTGCCAATTTAAAATGCTCATATAATTAGAAAACGTAGTCTAGGGCTGGGAAGAATGCTTAGGGGTAGAGCGCTTGCCTTGCATGCATGAGGCCCTGGGTTCGATTCCTCAGCACCACATAAGCAAAAAGAAAAAAGCTGAAAGTGGCGCTGTGGCTCAAGTAGTTGTGTGCTAGTCTTGAGCTGAAGAGCTGAGGGACGGCGCCCAGGCCACAGCTCAGGCCCCACGACTGGACCCCCCCAAAAAAAGTACTTGTTAGATTCTTATCTCTAATTAACCACTAAAAACGGGAATTAGCTCTGTGCCTCAAGTTGTAGAATGCTGGCTTTGAGCATAAAAGGGCTTAGCGATAATGCACAGGCCTTGCAAACAATAACAACAACAACAAAATATGTCACATTAATTTCACAAAAGCACCTTTTAACTGCTGTGAACATTTCTTAGAAACATGAATATATGCCCCTGAAAAATGTTGAGTAAAAAGTATAGAATATTTACGTTTATGTTAAAGACATGACTATTTAGTTTGTTTAAGAGATTTAGGGTAATGATTAGGAATTAAGAATAATGATAATACATTGGGACTGGTATTTTATTCTATTTTACTATAGTAATAAAATGATATTTGTAATGATTATATAAAATACTCTTGTTTGGTATTTGAGTTATAATAAATACTAAACATTCTTAATTGATTTCCATAGGATAAAATCATTTTCTTCTTAGTATAAATTCTTTTGTAATTTCAAAACAATTAAGAATATTAGTCCAAGGCTGGTTTGCTCTCAGACTATATTTATTTTCTTGTTCTAGTTTTTATATGTTGTAGAAATTAAAATTTAAAAAATTAAATTGATATTGGCATTCAGGAACAGATTCATAGGTACTAATATTGGAGTCACTTGAGTGGAATTTTTTTTATTTCATTTGATATTTTCACAAATAAATCAAGATGATTATGTATTTTGTTTCTTTTCACTGCTTTTGGCTCTTACCTTGAGAATAATATTTTTCCTAGCGAAGTAGAGAAAAGCAATTGGTTTGAGCAAATAACATATGACTTTCATAAAATACAGATGCATAGATTTGGGTCTCCTGTCATATGCTAAAAGTTTCTTCCAGAAAAGGTTATCAATTACTTATAAGTGATACATAATTCCTAGATATTACAGTTATCACATGCAATTTTTGATTGAGTTATCTCTGTATAAACTCAAAAAAAAACAGACCAAAAAAACTCAAATTCCACAGAAAACACATCTTTGTTTTAAACACTGTAGTTTACAAAGAATTTTAGCCAACATTGAAAACATCTTTTTAGGTATTCTGCAATTTGTGTGAAGTATTTTTAACAATAGTTTTCTTTTTTTGCTGACATGAAATTCACATGCAATATATAATCTCTTTTTATTGTATACATTTCAGTGCTTCGGAAGTAAATTGTACAATAATAGGTTTTCCAAGCCTAATTTTAACAAACTTGCATTTCTTCTAATAGAAATGATGTAAATTTTAGAACAGACATTAAAGTAGATATAAAATTGTGTTACAGGAATTTGTCCAGCATACATCCTCTATAGTGTGTCTTTTCAAAATTTGTTTTTGGGGATTATTTCCAGGGTCTCATACATACTATTCAAGTGCACTGTCAATGAACTACATTCCCTGTCCAAACAAGTTTTTTACTTCTTTTTAATACATACATAGAAGTGTAATGGCTGGATCATCTACAATTCTCTTTGACCTTATGAACACTTGAATCTTGCTTGCTAAAAGGATCGCAGTATTATACAAATCATTCTGCTATGTAGATGTTATCAATTTCTCCACAAATGCATTACTATATTTTGTGTCATCTTTTTATATTAGGGTCATAGTAGTGAGTTTTCTTTTTCTTTTTTCTTAAATAATAAAGAGGAGCTTATTTCATATGCTCCTCCTATTGACTGTTAATTTACATATGTTCTTTAAAGAATTATCCTATTCAGGAAAAATTTACATAGAATTAGAAGATATAAAAATACTTAAGATTCAGACTCATTATAACATTAACACTGTAGCATTAACAAATATCTTACCTGTATCTGTTCGATATGTTTTAATTGTATATGTTTTAACTTTGGTTATAGTGTCCTTTGAATTATGAAAGGTTATCACTTGATATAATCCAGTTTATTCTTGCTTTTCTTTAGCCACTAATGCTTTCCAAGTCAAATTTTTAGAAACCTTTACTGATGCAATGTCATGAATTTTTACATTTATGTTTTATAAGTGTTCACATCTCACATTTACTTTGACAATCATTTTTTTATTTTAAATTTTAGTATAAGGATGGAGGTAGGACAGGTGCCTGAGGCTCATAACTGTAATCCTAGCTACTGAGGAGTCTGAGATCTGAGGATCACAGTTTAAAGCCATCCCGGGCAGGAACGTCCAGAGAATCTTATATCCAATAAACCACTAGAAAACCAGATCTGGTGCTGTGGCTCAAGCGGTAGGGCACTCAAGTTGAGCTGAAGAGCACACGGACAGCACCTAAGCCCAGAGTTCAAGCCCCATGAATGACAAAAAACAAAACAAAACAAAAAAGGATTGAGGTAGTAGTCTAAGATCATTTTTTAAATCTTGAGAGACAATAGTGCAAAAACACACATCTTAGATTCTATTTTTATTTCATAAAGTCATAGGATAGATTTCAAAATCTATTGACCATAAAACTAAGAATTTTTTGACAAACCTGTTACATTCTTCTATGTGTCTGCTCTTATAGTAGAACTATTTTGTCTTCACTACTAAACATGGTAATAAGTTTCAAAGTTAGTATGAAGGTTCAAGCTACACCAGTTTACAATATTGTTCTGATTGACCTGTATTCCTTGAATTTACATTCGAGTTTATTGAGCAGGTGAACCAATATTCTACAGAGATATATAGATGTTTGATAGTCACTCATATTTTGTACCTGGTACAAAACAAGACCCCAGATATTATATATAGAAAAATATCTTTAGAGAATACTTGAAACAACTAAAATTAATTTAGGAATGAGTTAAGATATAGATAATGTTGTAACATAATAAATCTGAATGTTAACAACTTGAGCTGTACAACAGAGGAGAGTGAGAGGGGAAGCAATGATGGACCATGTAGGAGCTATATGTCATTGCTATTGTGTTTCAAAAAACAGAGAGAGTTCAGAGAAGAGAAGGAGAAAAATAAAGTGTCCTGAGTCAAGTTTCTTTTTAATCCATCTAATAGTTTGGACCAAAAGTCAGTGAAAATGGGAAAAAATAAAATAGAAAATGAAGCATTGTATATACCTGTTACAATTTTAAGAATTTGTAATAGAAATATGATAATTAATTCCCAAAGAAATAAGATAAAGAATAGTTAAACTTTAAAGGGAAAAGGAACGAAGAGAGAAAAGAAGCAAAGTAAAACCTTTATCAATAACAAACACAAGAGTTTGGAAGTGGAAAGGCAATGGGAATATTCTAAGCAACAATAAAAATTGCTAGAGTGGATAGAATATGGATCACAGTTTATCATTTATAATTTTGAAAAAACATATTAGGAAATAAAGTTTCAACGTCATTATGTAAAACACTATTTGGATTATAATTAGGAAGCATAGCTCAGTGGTAAAACATTGGCCTAGCATGTGTGAAGCAATGGTGTGATCTCCCAAACATTACAAAGTACACACAAAGCACACACATACAAAAACCACATAAACACACACATATACACCACATACACACATTTGGAATATTGATATAATTATATTAAATGGAGGAAATTATCGCAAATAGTAAAAGTGTGTTAATATATGAAATCATGATATTGCATGTACTATTTACAAGTTTAGTAGAAATAAAATAGTCATAATATACTTGGATTTTAATAGATGAAGTAAACTGAAAATTAATAGAAGACATGAGAACCTTTGCCAATAAGTTGAAATAATAAACATTTTAAAACATGTATCCTTTTATTTTGACAAAAAATTTATGTTACTGGTATTTTAACTCAAGATTTAGAATATGATAGCTAGGTGCTCTATATAACACTAATGATGGTTATATCTCTAATCATTTCACTCTGAATAGTTTTCTAATAAGGTCATAGCGTTTTTCAGTATCTCCCGAATTACAAATACCATTTACAGTTCCCACCATAGCTAGAAAATGGATGCCACAAATCACCATGCGGAGCTGAAACTTTTTTTTAATTCAAGTAAAAGTATTTCCAAAAAGTGACCAAGTAATGAAGCCTTTCTTAATAAAGTATGTGCTTCTTGAAAGTATAGTTAGTATTTGTTACCTGGACAAATATATTTGTAAGTGTAAAAAATAAATTTATTTAAAATCATTAATCATATAAAAATTAAGAAAATTTTTAATAATCACATATTAAATATTATAAAAGCAAAACATTTGTCTGAATAATTTACATGTGTAAATATCATGCAAAAATAAATTAACTAATCCTCTGAAAAAAAGAATTATCCTAAAGAAACAAAAGAAAACATTTAAGCACAAAATTTGAAATTTAGAATATAAAATGAAGTGTACACTTAATTAAGTGTAAACCCTCTGTATATCAATTTTATAATAAAAATGCATTAACAAAGAAAGCAAAAGTACCCATGGATCTATAGCAACAGCAACAGCACCAGTAGTGCTTGTTTTGAGTGTACAAAAATCGATGGAAGAGATAACAATGTTCCTTCCCTAAGAAATGTACTCATTACTTTACCTTATTTATGTAACTGTAACCCCTGTGTACATCACCATTAAAATGAAATTAAATTGAAATTAAAAATAAACCAAATAATATACCAATTAAGAATTCTTAGAAGCCATTGGTTAAAATCTTTGTAAAAAACTGCCTTAAATACCCAAGGAATATATTTTGATGATACTATTTAAATACTTCAACCTCAGCAGAGAAGCAAAAAGTTTAAAAACTGTTACAAAGTAAAGTAATAAATCAGAATATATTACTATTAATAATAATCATAAGATTAATTTAAAGGGGCTGGGAAAGTGGCTCAGTAGTAGAGCGCTTGCCTTGCAAGCCTGAGGCCCTGTGTCCGATTCCTCAGCACCACATAAGCAAAAAGAAAAAAGCCAGAAGTGGTGCTGTGACTCAAGTGGTAGAGCACTAGCCTTGAACTGAAGAGCTTAGGGACAGCACCCAGGCCCAGAGTTCAAGCCCCACAACCGGACCGCCCCCCCAAAAAGATTAATTTATAGTGGTAGTCAAATATGTAATAAATGAGGCAATATGCCATACATTTGAACTTAATAAGTGAGAAAGAATTTTCTAGGACTTTTTAAATTATCATAAGTTTAATTGAAACACTATTCTGTCACATCATATGATAATCAGATGAAGCAGATATTAGAGCAAAGAACAGATTGTACTAAGTTCTTGAAAGTTCATGCATATACTTAGTTTGGTTGTGGGAAATTGTGAGTATTTCAACTGGGGGTATATTTTTCTTGCTAGGCTGGTGTCATATCAGTGGTTAATTTTAGGATAGGTGTTACTTTCCACAAGAACATGCACCTGATCTGTCCTTTTAGTCTTCCCATCATCAATGGCATCAGAGATGAACACCTACTTGTCTAGCCTGCTACCTTGACTGGCCTGGGTCCTCAGTCCTTACAATCTTAGTAACTAGATAGTGAAGGATGGTGGAAATGATCCAATGTACCCAGCTATAGAGTGAAAAGGAATTCCACTAACCTTTTGGCCTGGGTTCTGTTCTCAAGCCTGCTAAGTAGTTAAGAGTATCAATGGGAGGGCCTGGTGCCAAGCAGTAACAGTATTTTTAAAGCAATTAGACATATATATGACTTAGGCTTGTGATCACCTCAGGAAAAGAATAAAAGAGAATTAAAGCATAGAGGATATTCAGAATTTTAACTAGGTACTTAGAGGCTGAATAAGCTTAGCTAGCTACTCGGGAGTATGAGACCTGATGACCACTTTCAAAGCCAATCCAATCATGAAAATACAAGCAATTATCTTTAAAAAACCAGAAGTGGCTGAAGTGGAAGACCACTATCCTTGGGTACAGAAGCTTAGTAATAGTTCTTAGTGACTATCAAGCTTCAAGAATGATGAATGCATGCATGAGCACATACACATGTGCATTTGCATACTCCCATGGGCATTAACACACACACACACACACACACACACACACACACACACACACACACACACACCACACACACACAAATGAGTATTTCAATGTGAAGTTCTTTATTCTTTTACCTTGCTGTACTTTATTTTCCTGTATTAGTTTACAAATTAACAAAATCAGCTAAGAACCTATTTCCATAAAATTCATCATGTTTCTCTAAAATTGACACGCTTTTTGGAAGCCTGCTTTTATTTGACCCAAAAGTAAATTATTCAGGAAGTCAATTCATCACTCTGAATCTATAGTATTACATGATTGTTAAGGTTCCTCCTAGCAATATGATTTTGTGAAATCCTGCATCAAGCAATATATTTCTTTCACTAAAAGGGAAGCCTTTGTCAAACAATTAATAATAGGTTTTTCTCCTCCTGGCATGCATCTGTAGTTATATTATCTTCATATATTTCATGATCTGTCTGTGATGCCAAAGACTGAGGTGAAAGTAAAAACACCCTTCTCAGCGCTTAGCATTTGTATATCATTCATAGGTATGATGGTGTTTAAATGTTACTGAAATTGCTTTGGAATTAATAATGTTCACCCTGATTATCTTGAGAAAGAAGAATTGGTTTCTCAGCACTTTAGGTAAGAACTTGAAGGAAAGAAACAAAAGGAAAAGTGAGGAACAACTCAACACATAGATTCAAATGAAACAAAACAACCCAAGAAAAGACTAATTAATTCAGTACTCAAGAACCTGCAGGAAATGAAAGATTTCAAAAAAATCAGCTATGAAAAGCTTATGAAAATCCTGATTACATGGGAGTGCACTGTTGTGAGCACAGTGGCTAAAGCCCATACTAGACAGAAAGATCTGTACATAATGCCATGCACTTGTTATTCTAAATTCCAGGAAGAATAACATGAAGTGGAATGAGGCCAAGATAATACACAAGTAGGAAACCAGTTTCTATCTGAAAAAATAATCAGGATAATTTAGCCTTCACAGGACAAAGTGCTAAGAACACCCAGTTAGTGGGCACAGGACACTGAATTCAAACTGTAATATTAGGTGTATTGAAGATAAAAGCTATGATTATAAATAATTGGAATAATTGTAACACTTGAGTATTTGAGTGGAGAAATATCCATGAGAGAGATAGAATTAACCCACGTTCCAATTCTTTCTACTTTATTGATAATGTTCATTGGTACTTCAGACAAAACAGAGTTACCTTGCAAATGAGCATGGATGTGCATTTGGGTGATGGAAATACTCTCTTTTCACAGATGTAATTTTTTTTTTTTTGGTCGGCCGTGGGGTTTGAGCTCTGGGCCTGGGCGCTGTCCCTCAGCTCTTCAGCTCAAGGCGAGTGCTCTACCACTTGAGCTACAGCCCCACTTCCGGTTTTCTGGTGGTTTATTGGAGATAGGAGTCTCATGGTCTCTCCTGCCTTGGCTGGCTTTGAACCGCGATCCTCAGATCTCAGCCTCCTGAGTAGCTAGGATTACAGGCGTGAGCCACCAGCGCCTGGCTCACAGATGTAAATTCAATAGATTGTTTTGGGTTTATTGTAGTTCTTGAACTGGGTGATGTCCGTGAGCTTTTTTCTCAAGGCTACCGCTCTATTACTTTGAGCCACAGTTCCAATTCTGATTTTCTGTTGGTTGTTTGGAGATAAGAGGCTCATGGAGGGCTGGGAAGGTGGCTCAGTGGTAGAGCGCTTGCCTTGCATGTTCAAGGCCCTGGGTTCGATTCCTCAGCACCACATAAGCAAAAAGAAAAAAGCCGGAAGTGGCGCTGTGGATCAAGTGGTAGAGCGCTAGCCTTGAGCTGAAAAGCTGAGGGACAGCGCCCAGGCCCAGAGTTCAGGCCCCACGACCGAACCCACAAAAAAAAAAAAGAGGCTCATGGACTTTCCTGCCCAGGCTGGCATTAAACCATTTTCATCAGATCTCAGCCTCCTGAGTAACCAGGATTCCAGGCATGAGCCATCAATGTTTTTAATAATTTAGTAAATTGTATAGTTACAGAAGATGTAAATAATCATTGTTACCTTTTTTATATATGTGTACATATATATGAATACATATGGATAGAAATATTTTAACATATTATTGTATCTACAGTAGATATATGAAATCATCCTTCATTATAAAATAAAATGGCAACAAAAGTTAATAGGAGCAAAACAAAGGGAATTGTTACACGTTTCTTTTTGTTCAATGAAATATGAATCATTTTGGGCAAACCATCTCTACTTTAACAAAATGGATAATTGCTATTAATTCCGATCCATCTATTTGCCCATATTGTGCATCCTCACACATGAGTGTCAAAATCAAACCACACTTTTTGCCTTCGTATTTAACTCACCTGTTATAATTTAGGCGATAGATGAAGTAATCAAATAAAGATTAAAATAATAATAAGTGAGGTTGTGAGTTAGAGTTGAAAAAGATTTTAAATATGATAATAGCTAATTAAAATGCATATTTATTATTTTACTCTGTTGTTATGTCTCTCATTCCCACATTAGGAAAGTTCATAAAAGTTTCTTCCTTAATTATATGTACAATTATTAAAAATGTATTGAAAGAATATGGGCACAATGTGGTTTTAGCTTATTGAGACCTGTATGGGGTAATCTGTTTTTGAGCACTTGCAATACGTTGTAATGAAGATGAAGGGAGGGATGTGCTTATTCTTTAAAACTGCCTAGAGGATTGTTCCCAGAAAGATAGTGATGAATTCTTCTAAAAGGATACAGCAAAATCACTTTCACAACCATGTTCATTACTGCACTATTCACCATAACCAAGTTATGGAAACAGCCAGGATGTCCTTTGGCAGAGGGATGGTTGGAGAAAGTGTGTCATATATACAGAATTGGATTGCCCCTATCCATTAGAGGACTGTTACATTATTTGCAAAGAAATGGGTAGATCTAAAAATATGTAAAGTAAACGAAGTCAGAGCCAGACACAGAAAGGACCCATTTTCTATCTATTTGGAAGCTAGAACTTTATAGAAGTTTACACAACAATAGTAACTAAATTATGCTATTTGCACAGGAGCATTTAAATGGTGTATTTTCTTATAACATTTAACTTTTAATCCAACAAAATGAATACCGGGAAATTATCACTTGGAAGATGTGAGGGGAAGTCAAAGGGAAGGAAGAAATAGAGTCATGGAGTAAGAGTGAAGACATTATATTTAATGCAAATAATATGAAACTAGAAAAAATTAAAATGTGGTGAGGTTTGGAAGGGCAGGGAAAAGCTATATAAACATCCATTATACTTAAAACAGTCATTTATTGAATGGAATTTCCCATGTACAACTAGTTAAGATAAGAAAAATATGATTAAAAACAATGGAGACATTTGATCTTAAACTGTGTTCTCTTAAACCATGAGTTAATATAATAGTTTCCTCCTCAGAAATTTTCTTTGCACTTATTTTCCTCATAGTGACAGAAAAGTGATCAATGCAATGAATATTAATACATCACATTGTACATATATAATCAACGTAAAAATGTTAGAATTCATCACATTGTAAAATAACAGGTACAATGTACCAAATGCTAATTGATTGTTTTTCCAAGTACTTTACCTATTATATCTAATTTAATCCTCACAATAATTGCATAAAGTGGAACTACTTACATTTTTAATTCTCAGATGATGATATTGAAGTCTTCATTGTTGTAATTACTACTACAAAATTGCACACCTTGTAAGTGTTAGCTTGAGGTTCATCTCCCACTGTATCAATAAACCACATTCTATTTTATGACTAAAATACCAGCACTTAGTATACAAATAATAGGAAAATTTCCCAGAATTATTGTGTACACTCATAATATTTCTCTTTAACATTGTTAGAAAATAGGGAACTGTAATATGAAAACTCAAAGTTCATAATCAATGCATACCTCCCTGGTGAACGGAACTGCTAAAGTATAAGATTCTTGATTTCTAGCTCAAAATAATAGAAATCATATTTTATCCCTTCACTCAACACTGCACTGCCTGGATCCTGTCTCTGTTTAACACAGTCTTACTGAAAGAATGACCTCCCCAATTCCTGATGGAAACAGACTGCATGTCTTATGGACCAATCACTTCCTCATTGTAGCTCAACTAAATTGTTTATCATTCAAAGTATTTTGATTGCTTTTTACACCCAATATTTTAAGAGAAAGGTACTACTTAAAATGCTGTTAAAGCAAGATTGATATAAAAATCACCTTTGACCCTAGATAAATATTTTACCTTTCCTATACCCAACAATGCACTCTGACCTATCATTAATGTTAGGAAAGAGAGGTTAAAAATCATAGACACCAAGACCTAAGCATGAATTAAACACTTTCCAACTTCTGAATACAATTGGTTTAAAAAGCCGTGAAGGGCTGGGAAGGTGGCTTAGTGGTAGAGTGCTTGCCTTGCATGCATGAGGCCCTGGGTTCGATTCCTCAGCACCACACAAGCAAAAAGAAACAAGCCGAAAGTGACGCTGTGGCTCAAGTCGTCGAAAGCTAGCCTTGAGCTGAAGAGCTGAGGGACAGCACCCAGAGTTCAGGCCCCACTACCAGACCCCCTCCCCCCAAACAAAAGACATCAATACCACCACATTATTTCAAAATTTCTTATGATACTGAAGATTCAATTATAAACTATTAACACTTGAAAATAACTCATTTTTTGGGGAGTAGAACATAAAACACAAGATTAATCCTAATCATTTTAAAAGACCTTTATTTATAATAAAAATTCACTCTTATAACTACAAAGATTCTAAAAATAACAAGCACAGTGACACAAAAAATAATTTAACTGCATCATATACATTCAAAAGACTGTGCTAAAAGAAAACAAAATTATACTAATAAGTATGTTACCCAATTTACTTACATTCTTTTATTCTATTTCTTTTAGTTTCGAAAAAACTGACTTTTCATAAAATGATGCAAAAAAAAAGCCTATATGCCCACTTACATTTTCAGATCTTAACAATATTTGTTTCAGAAATGTCTTTAGCTGTATAGTCAATGAACTAAAATAATACTAATATTTAAAGGGTTTTCAGAAATTGCAAGATTCGCTCTGGGATGTTAAATTGGAAAAGATATTCAAAAAGCTTTATTTGTTAAAGTTGTGATAGTTACTCCCACAAAAAAACTATTAATGAAGAAACCTTTGTATGTACAAAATAACTACAAATGAATCCACAATCTGGAGGTGACACATGCTTTTTGTTTGTTTGTTTTTTTGAAATATATATCTAACAAGCATAGCCACAATACTGATTTTCAGTAAATCTGATGGGATATTCAAACCTAAGAAATATGGGATATATTATCTTAGTGTGTATAGATATGATCTTACAAAGAAAGTTATTTTCAACAGAAATCCGGAAAGAGTATATCCAACTTGAGTTTCACAGGAATAACCAGAGAGTAATAACTGTTTGGTCAAGTTGGTCAAAATCAATCCATGAGTATATCTTAAAAGTATAACCAATTTAAGAGTTCAAATACATATTTTGTACTGACAGTCATAGTAATAACTTACTACCTAATTATATGTGTATCTTTTTACCTAATATATACTAAGAGCTGAAAATGATCTCTTATATCTACCTTAATTTTGTAAATGTTTTAACTAAAACAGAAAACAGTTTAATTCTATGGAAACCCATAACTTTTAAAATTAAATAATTTGTTAAGAGGACAGAATGTATGTGTTCTTCAAAATTCCTAGGTTTAATAACTACTCATTTTCAAATTCTGAACATTCCGTACCTGAGAGATTCAAAAATATACCTGGTTGCATGTTATGTAATTCTGCAATAGATGCATTTTCCAATGGGGTGTTACAGAATGAGAAGTGAACAGAAAAAGAGCAACATTCTGGTATAGGATAAAACTAGGAAGCATGTTATAATTAATTCTTCAAGAGTAACAGTTGTTTCTCAGATTAATCTATTATTTCTATGGCCATCAATCACAAGATTTATGCCATAAAGTCATCCTAGCCCAACAGTTTCCAACTTGTAGGGTGCACCTCAAAATTCCCTTAGTTCACATCAAGAATAGCTAATCTCCATTGTGAAAATACACTGCACCTCTGCTAGAAAGAACACCACAATAAACTGGGTTGCATCATTTTTCCTCCACTGGTATTCTTGCAAATATTATTTATATTTATACTTTTTTAACTATCATACATAATCTGGATTCTAAGGTTGGAATATTACAGTTCAAAGCCCACTGAACTAGGCCGTGAGAAGAGACTCGAGCTGGGACAACTGCTTTACAGGTTTTGTTTTTGTTTTAGGGATTATAGAAAAAAAAAACAAAATCCTTGGCTCCAACCAGCCCAATTCTTGGAAAAAAAAGAATCCCTTTAGGTGCCCCTCCCCTCAACAACTTAACCCACCTTTGTTCTGTTAAGGACTGACACATTAAACAGATAGCCAGCAATCCAGCTCATGGTTGTGTGCTGGCAGCATCCCGAGTTTACTATAAACTCTGCCTTTTTCACATGCTTATGTTAAACTCCACTAAACTCCTTTGTGTATGTTTACCTTAAGCTCTGCTTTACCATTGACTTTTTGAGTCATTTAAACCAAAAGTTATAGGCTGGTTTAAGCAGCCATTATGTGACAAAGTGTAACCTCATTGGCCACCTGCTTGTGGTCTGGTATGACTGCAATCTTTTGGGTGCATGAAAATCTCATTGGTCGCCTAAGTGACCAGACTTCACCTTGTGATTTTTGCCTTTAAAAACCTAAGCACGTGGGCCGCTGGGGGTCGCAGTATCAGCTCCCCAGCCTGTGCTGCTGCCTTGGCCAGTCAGTGTAGGAACCTTCTCAATAAAGTTGCTTCTTTAATAACAATTTTGTTGAGGTGGGCTTTGTCACTCGGGATGACTAGGTAGGCTGGCCTGCCTGAGTAGGGGTCTTCCTACTACACCACCCAGGCAGGAAGGGTCCCTAGATTCTTTTCTCCAATAAACTTCTCAGCAAAAGCCGGACAAAAGTGAGCTGAGGTTGAAGTGGTAGGGTGGAGCCTTGAGAATAAACAGGCTCCGAGACAGTGTCCAGTCCCAGAGTTCAAGCCCTACGACAAACCAATAAAACAAAAACAAAAATAAAACAAACCCCAAATCCAGCATTTTCCTCATTGTATACAGAGGCAGGTAATTAAGGAAATGCTTCCTGTGTTACATACAGGTTGAAGAAAGAAGATGTCCCACAATTATTCTCTTCATACCATGTTATACCAAAGCCTCAAAAAATTGCCCTTTTTCTAAATTTATAAATTAATTTCATCCATTTGTTGCCAACTCTGTCTACATTATTCACATTATCATTTTATACATGAACTGTTGGAATTATCTATTAACAGAGTTCTAATTATAACTCTCATGAAAGAATATTCTAGGCAAATAGAATGCAAGAAACATTTCTAAATTTGTCCATTAAACCCTCTACTTAAAAAGAATTTGGTAGTATCCTTTAGAATATGAAATTACAAACAAAACCAAAATATTTATTTTAAATCTGAACTCTAATTTAGCAAGATCTACAAAGTCCTACATTAGAATAACTTTGCTATTTCTCCAGCTTAAGCTTTTGTAATCCTTCATCCTTTCCTTGGAATCTACCAGAATGATGATTACTTACTTTTTCAAATTTTGGATGGGAATCATGAGCCATTTTGCATCTAAGAATGTTCTGTAATTAGAGCATTTAAAATACAACTGAGGATTATATATGAGTTGCATTTCAATAGGAAACTTGACTTCTCAAAACATAATGACAAAATTATCCCAAATTTCCAACTTTGTATTCCTTTCTTGTTTGGTTTGTTTCTTAATACAAAATTATACTATCTGGTCCAGAGAAGGTATCACTGTGTAATTACACTATCTAATCTGTCTTAGTCTGAGTGTTAGAATTCTAGCCTTGTATCACATTGCTCCTCCATAATTTCTTGGTGTATTTAATCTAGATACAGAATAGCAATTCTGAAAATCTCCAGTAATATTAATCAATAGACAGCTCAGAGTGTTCATGTACTCTTTTCAAAGATGTTCTAACATTTGACACAGGATATGAACATTTTCAGATGCACCTGCAGAGTTCTCTGATTCATTCCTCCATGGATCTGATGCCTTTAATAAATAATTACTTGACCCCCTTACTATCTCTGGTCCCTATCTATGTAATATTCTTAAACTTTTTTGAAGAATGTTCACTTGAGGACTTTCTAACATTAAAAATTATCACTTGATTCTAGTCTTACTCAGGACATATTTTCTATTGTTTTCTAACTTTTCTACTTATTCTGAGATTTGCTTCATTTGTGTATTTGTGTGTGCAAATATAAGTGCCTCTATTATGTGTATGTCTGTATGCATGTATGCAAAAGCCTCAAGCTCTTATTCAGTAATCTTGCTCATGACTGGTATTCCAATACTTGAGCCATTCTTCCAATCCAGCTTTTGGCTGGTTAATTATAGATAGTTTCTCAAAGACTGTTCTAACAAGGCTGGATGAAAACCGAACTTCCCAGACCACTTTACATTCTTAAGTTTTTTTTCTCCAGTAGTATCAACTTACAAACATTTTGTGAGTGTAAAGGCTAAGCTGTAGCATAGATTTTTAACTCAAGAATTCATATAAAGTTAGATGAACATGCACATTACATATGCTGACTGTACACTGTTAGAAATGTGATCTTAAGCTGGGTGGTGGTGAGATTTTCGGATAGGGGTTCAAACCAGCACAGGCAGGAAAGTCCCAGAGACTCTTTTTCCAATTAACTACAAGAAAACTGAAAGTGGCACTGTGGCTCAAGTGATAGAGCATTAGCCTTGAGCTGAATAGCAGAGGGACAGCTCCCAGGCCCAGAGTTCAAGTGCCAAGACCACCACCAACAAAAAATATATAATTAAAGGAAAGAAAAAAAATGTGTTCTTATCCAACAGTTCATGGCTAGTATAATCCCTGCTCTCTCAGGATGGATTTTTTTTCCAATTAAGTTCATGCTCTTATATCTGATTTGCATTGGAAACTTAATTATGCTTCCATTCTACTCTCTACAAAGTTGTGTAATTAGCAAGCGTGATGTAGAAGGGGAGTGGCCTCATACTTCGTGTTCCATGTAGGAGTAATGCTTTCTGTATATCACTCTCATAAATCTACATACTGGACTTGGCTTTATTGTTTCAATGTTGTCTTATTTGTAGAATCTTCTATAGTGTATGAACCCTTACACTTAAACATAAAACTTCTCTTTCTCCTATTATTGGTATTGTTTCCTTACTGTTAACTCATGTACACTTGGAAAATAATATGCAGCACATACACTCACAAAAAAAAAAAAAAAAGATTGGAGAAACTTCTTCCCATTTAAAATTCGCCTTAATTTATAGAGAACTTCCAAAATTTGAACTCAATACACTCATGGATAATGTATTTATAAGCAATATAATTTCATATTTTCTCTTTACTAAGTTGTCTCTAAAACACCTGTTACCTCAGGTCAGGCTGTCCTTGTGTTATTTCGGTGAAGCAAGAAAATATTCATTATACGTCAGGCAGCACCATAGATTGTTCCTGAAAGTAAGTCTTACTGGATGTGGAAACTGATCCAAGGAGAGGAATGGAATATAGAGGATTGAAAAAGTTCAAGTTAACTTGTGCATTCCTTTTTACTGTACAAGAAAGATTCCCAAGGCTTGAAGGGAACTCTGTCCCTGACTTTTTCGTGTGTGTTTTTACTCATATATAACTTTTCTGTAAACTTCTAGTTGAGAGTATTACAAAGAGAAATAATGTGCCATTTGAAGGCTAGCATTGAACAAAAGGAAATAACGTGGATTTAAACATGTTCTACTGCAGGGACTGGGAAGGTGGCTCAGTGGAAGAGCGCTTGCCTTGCATGCATGAGGCCCAGGTTTGATTCCTCAGCACCACATAAGCAAAAAGTAAGCCAGAAGTGGTGCTGTGGCTCAAGTTGTAGAGTTGAAGAGCTGAGGGATAGCACCCAGGCCTAGAGTTCAGGACCACGACTGTTCCCCACCCATAAAAAAACATTCTACTGCAAAAAAACAAAGACATGGAAGTTTTAAAGTGCCTTATGGATGGATATTTCACCCCTGAGTTGATTCTCTTGTTGCAGGAGTCAGTTATCAATTCCTTTAGTTTGGTCCTAAATTCTCCAGAGCAATAAGGATTCCAAAAAAGCATCCAGTGAGTATGATCAGCAAAAGGAGCCACTTCTCAGACCAGTACTCCTTTAAAGGGGGTCCAATGAAATATCTAGGGGTTTTTTTTTTGCTTGTTTTTTTAGTTTGTGTTGGTTATGGGGCTTGAACTCATAGGCTGGATCCTGTCCCTGAACATTTTTCTTTCCTGCTCACCTGCTCCCAAAGCTAGTACTCTACTGCTTGAACCAAAACTCCATTTGTGGCTTTTTTTGCTGTGTAATTACAGATAAGAGTTTGACAGACTCTCCTGCCAGGGTTGGCTTCGAACTAAGATAGTAAGAAAGCCAAGTGACATCAATTGTATAGATGTCTCTTTTCAAACAAGAAATATTAGATGAAGTTTATTGTAAAGGTAAAATTTGACATTTTTTATTTTTATTTTATTGTGAGAATACCGAATGGGAGGAGTTACAATTACGCGGGTAAGATAACGAGTACATTTCTTATTAAGCATTGTTGCCTCTTCTTTGTTTCCCTTTCCCATCCCTTCCCATACTCCCCCTCTCCAACACCCCAATCTCCTCCCACACCAAAGTTGTAAAGTTCGTTTTTCGACATAAGGACTTGTACATCTCATTGTTGCAATGGGTCCAACTGTAACCCTACTTAAACGATTTGTTTTTAGAGAATATGTCCAGCAAAGAATCCATAACATAACTCTGCAAAAGTAGGTGCACAGAATCATTTTGGAATTAATTTTGTTTTCTTGGGAAGATTATTTATCTTGTCGTTCCTTTTGGGGAAACTTAAAGTCACATTTCACTTTTTGTTGGTTGTGGGGCTTGAACTCTGATCCTGGGCACTGTTCCTCAGGTCTTCAGTTCAAGTTAAGCACACTACCATTTTAGCTACAGCACCACTTCCGGGTTTCTGGTGGTTAATTGAAGATTGGGTCTCATGGACTTTCCTGACAAGGCTGGCTTTGAACCACAATCCTCTGGTCTCAACCTCCTGAGTAACTATGATTACAGGTGTAAACCACCAGCACCCATTTCATATTTGCATTTATGTGCACTGAATGACACTGTGTAGACAAAGAATGGAAATTTTAACCAAATGATGACATTGCAGCTTTTCAGAAAAATTGATGTAGCAGTAAATATGTCCTCCTTTTCCATTTTGTTACATTAATGAGTCATGAGCTATGGGATCCTTACATTAGCATCCTGTGACATCTGTATAGGTGTATTTATTATCAGTAAATGTTAATAGAGAAATATAGAAACACTGAGATTTTTAGAAAACAAAAGAGATAAGGTGTGAAAGAACAGTGTAGAAGGAGATACATTTATCACACAGCAATTAAGAACTAGCATAAGAGATTTAAAATGCTAAAGGCAATGAGAAAAAGCCTAGTTGACAACTAGTTCTTCAATAACCAAAAATGGTTCCCTAGACCAGTTTCTGGTATACATTAGTTACTATCGCTTATTCCTTCCATCTGGAGTTATTTCTTATTTTCTTTCACAACTATTAATTAGCCTCTGCCTTTTTGGTGCCAAAACTGACCAAAAAGATTTCAAAATCACACTTAGACTACTTTTCACTTTGTGATTAGCAGTGATGACACAAAATCCTGGAATCCTTGAATTTCCAGAATTAATCTTCAGCTGACATCTAAGCACATTCCTGCCATTAATTGCTGTGACTTAATGAACAAAACTTTTTTCAACACAGTATCCTAACATAAGTATAGTACATGAATTAGGGACTATTTTCAGGTGTCAGTAGGGAAGGAGCAATTTTATATTTCAAGCATGCAATCTTTATTTTCCATTTAATAATTTTTGTTTTTGCCAGTCCAGGGGCTTAAACTCAAAGGTAAGTAATTATTCCTGAGCTATATTTTTTCTCAAGGATAGCACTCTACCACTTGAGGCACAACATCTCTTCCAGTGTTTTTCTCTTAATGTGTTACTGAGGAATTGAACCCAGGGTTTCATGCATGATAGGCAATCACTGTGCCATGAAGCCACATTCCCAGAGCTCTAAATGACTTTCTTAAGAAGGCATTACATTTTCATTCCATAACTATTTATCATAAGTTTAGCCAGGTGCTGGAAAATGATGTAGAAAGCAATATAATACAATAAGTCCAGTAGGCTGGATGGACAATGAATTTCACGGTCTAGCCAGGGCACAGTGGGGCTTACCTCAGGGAGCTCTTTCAAAAGTCTGAGCGAAATAGCTCTTGACCCACAGCCCACCTCCAGAATGAGAGGGTCACCTTGGATTCCAGCCACATAGTGATGCTAGGCCCCCTTCTCCAGCACCCATTCAACCAGTTCTTGTGAAAGAGAGAGAGAGAAAAGGCAGAATTACAATTAAGTCGGGTGCCGGTGGCTCAGAACTCTAATCCTAACTACAGAGGAGGCTGAGATATGAGGATCATGGCTCATAGCCAGCCCCGGCAGGAACGTCTATGAGACTCTTATTTCCAAAGAACCACCAGAAAACCAGAAGTGGTGCTGTGGGCTCAAGTGGTAGAGGACAAGCCTTTTTCTGAGGAGCTCAGGAACAGCACCCATGCCTAGGCTTCAAGCCACACAACTGACAAGAATTGGACTACCTACCAGAAGTGGATTGAATAGCACCCATTGTCCTAGGGAGCATGGTAGTGAAGTTGAAGTCATAAGTAGTTCCCCTGGCTTCTCTGTGCCTCGGCTTCTCCAGCTGCAAAACTCAACAGAGTGAAGCATCCCCTTCCTCATGGGGATAGGGTAAGGATGAAAGAGAGAAATGTTTTGTTTCATAATCCCCACCTGTTGCTCAATTAATAACTGGCCCCACCTGAATCCTTTCCCGGTATCTTCCTATCATTTGCTCACAGAATTGCTGAGAACATTCTCTGAAGGCCACTCCCTCTGTGCTAAGCAATGCTCCAGGGATCCCTCTGTATAAATCCCTTATTTCCTCAAAACTATCCTATGAGGAGAATGAGGTCTGATGGTTGTGGCCCTACCCAGAGCTTCACCTCTGGTCAAGAATCGGCTGCTGTGGAATAAAAGTTTGGGATAATCCATCTAAATCGATAACTGAGCATGGCGCTACATATCTACCATCCCAACTACAGAGGACCAGGTCTGGTGGATCATACCTGTCCCAGATAGGAGGACCTCGATCCAGTCCAGCCAGAGCATATATTGAGTCTCTGTTTCAGAAATGCCCAAGACAGAAAGGTGGCTCCTCAGAGCCAGGGAGAAGAAACAAGCAGGTGGGCATGGTGCCCCCAGAGGGGTGTGTGACCCCGGGTAGTGGTGACTTGGGGGCAGCCACTCACCTGTGCTGCTGGGAGAAGCTGCTGGAGGTTGCTCCAGGTGAGTCAAGCAGCAATGGCATCAACATTGCAAACACATGGGCCAAGAGCAGAGAACCAGGGCCAGAGACCGGGTCAGGGCTTTAGGCGGGCTGGCAGTGCACCATTGGCTGAGGTTTGAAATCCCACACCTTGAGAAGGAAGGGAGGACCCGGGGTGCGGGCAGGCATCTCAATTTCCTACTATACTCCAAAGTCGCTTGTGTCTCTTCCTCACCACTCAGCCACCTCTCCCTTCCTCAACTGCTGGTAGTGTTGTAAACGAACAGAGGGAATCCCGGGTGCTACTGGGCAGCATGGAATGTGGATGTGGCCACCATTCTTGTATCCCATTGGTCAGAAAAAAACATGAAAGAATGGGGGTGTGGCCAGAATCTTGTGATGAAAGCAGCATGGGCGGAGTCGTGAAGACAGCAGCTCCCCCAGCTCTTTTCCCAGGAACCAATGACCAATTCATTTGGAGACAAGAGGGTGATCTGCTTTAGCAGGATGGCTGCACAGATTGTTGTGTCTTTCTGTTTGTTGCCAGACCTGGAACTTGAACTCAGGATCTGGGCACAGTCTGTGAGCTGCTTTTGCTCAAGGCTTGCCCTCCACACTGGACCCAGGACTTCTGGCTTTGTTGACATTGAATTTGGACAGGCGACTCAAGGACATTCCTGCCTAGGATGAGTTTGACCATGATCCTCCCATCACAGCCTTGTAAGTATCAAGGAGGACTGCTGAGAGCCACTGCTGCCTGCCTAATCATTGGTCTTGCTAATATTCTTAGACAGACTAGTGAGTACCATATCCCCAGGTTGAAGTGACAGGAGCTGGAGCCCACAGTTGGAATCCTGGTCCTGCCACCTCCAAATGGCAGGAGATCCTAAGGAACTCATTCCTATCCATATGAATACCAATGGAATGTGATGTATGTCATGATTGAATGGGCAGTTCTTGAATGATTCTAGGATAAAATTATACACAATTATATTATAGGACACTGATTGATTTTAATTAATTCTTTATTAAGCACTTAAAAATCACATTCATAAAATGGAGGCATAATGAAATATCTAAGAATTGGGCCTCACATGCTGCAAAGGTGCTATTTTTCTGCCAGGACTGGGATTGGAACTCATGGTCTTGGTAACTCTGTTGCACTGTGTGGGAATGGGAAGCTGTCCTCTTTGAAGTCAAGAAATTCAGGTCTGCTCCTTGGGCCTGAAATAGATCCCCACCACTAGAAAACATTATACTCATATACAATTTTCATATATTATATATATATATATATATATATATATATATATATATGTTGACTCCATATTGCATTGAGTGTAGTTATTTTATTTTTTTTGTTTTATTCATGTATTGACCTTATTTTATTGACTATTATGGAACATAAAACATTGATTACATTGATTGCACAGGATGTATATCTGCATATGTATTCCACTTCATACCTGACACCCAGGACCTTCACAGAAAAGGAAAACATGTGTCACCGTCATCTTCTTACTCCACGATTCATTTCTGGGAGTGCTGGCATGTGAACTCAAGGCATACAAGCCTACAAGGCCCAATTCATGAATGGGTGAGTGTTAGCATGCCATCCTGGGGCAAATTGAACTGACAGGCTGTTCCCAGGACCTCAGATCAAGCCCCAGGGGTGACCAAAATAAGAAAAGATTGACATGCAGATGGAAGTACGCTAATAAATATATATCTTTATAGAGTGTCAGAGATGCCTATACATTATTCACTTATATACACTACATTCTTACCAATTCCTGGGTATCAATACTCCGTTCATGTAATTAATGTAGTTAATGTAATGTATTTAATTAATTGTATTCATCCTTAAATTATTAATGAAATCAGTGTTTTGATATTATTGTGTTCCTTTAAGTAATAATATTCTTTCAATGCTTCAAAAATATTAAATAAAATCAATCAGCCTCCTGAAATGAAGCTGTCTAATTTTATAGGAGCATCATTTATGATCAATTCATTCAACCGTGACATTAACAACATTCCATTGTTAATCCTATGGATGGGAACCATTTTCTTAGTATCTCCTGCCATTGGTTGGTGTCAGGACGGGGATTCAAAATCAGGGCCTATGTTGCCTGGTAGCAATGAAAGGTGAATTACCCTTTGCAACACTGTCATTCAGACGCATGAGGATCACCATGAAAAGGAAGAAAACAGGAAAAGGCCATATTTTTTCTGTGCATTGCTTTCCCTGCAAGGCCTGGGGGTCTAGGATCCCAGGAGGAGCTGTAGATCTAGTGGCTGCACCCCAGGGTAGGGTGATCAAAGCTGAGGCAGAATTGCCATGACCTGAGTTCAAGGGCCGTATTGAGAAAAATAAAATATAAACATTTAGCTCCCTGGCTTGGAATTCACGCTGTTTATTCTTCCAGGCTTTGGATTTTAACTCAGGATCTGGGTAAATCTAGAGCAATGTGGATGAAGGGGAAGATCACCATACTTGAAGATAAGAAACTCATGCCTGTTCACTAGTCCTGAATTCAAGCTCCAGCCCTGGAAACATACTATTTAGATAAATTGTAAAGATAGGATTTATACTTACCTATAGATGTTCAATCCATACATGTTTGGTGTGGTTGTTCTTGTATTTTTTTGTTTTATTCATTTATTTATCATTGATTGTACTCTGATAAAACCCCTTTCATTAATTACATTGACGACATTTTGTCACAGAGCATCTAGATTTATAGAAATGTTCTCCATCATACCAGGATTCTCAGGGTCACCCAGGATATTCAGAGAAAAGGAAAACAAGTTTTACACTTGGCTTCTTACTCCACGATCCACTTGTTGGTAGTGCTGGGATCTTCACTCAGGGCTGAGTAGGACCAATTGGCCAATAAGTCAAGGTGATCACACTATCCTGTGAGCAACTAATGAGCTAGGCCTTTCCCAGGATCTGACATTGATCGCTAGGGCAGTCCACTATAGTAATAAGTTCATAATTTAAACATACGATCTATATTGACATACATGTGTGTACAGCATCTTGTGTTTGGTGAACTTCTCCTTATTTTGTATATACTTCATGGAGGTATTGTGTATTTTACTAAGTATGGTGACAGGATGACATTGATGACAACCTGTTCCCATGGTTATAGGATTGCTTATGAATTCCCCTTCCAAGTTGATACTCAGGACTTTCACAGGAGAGGAAAACGTGTGCAACAACTGGCTTTTGACATCAGGATGAATCTTTTGTTAGTGCTGGGATTTGAACTCAGTTTTGGATAGCTCTGTTGCACTGAGGGAGAAGGAGAAGCTCACCATCCTTGAAGACTAGAATGTCAGGCCTGGTTTAGAGCCTGATTTGAAACCCCACACTCGACAAAATAGCAAGCCCAACTTTTTAAAACATAGGATCTCTCTTTACCTACAGGTGTGGTATGCATCTTGCATTCAGTGTAGTTATTCTTTTTATTATTTGTCTTATTCATGGATGTATTGTGTATTTTATTGAGTATGGTGACAGATATAACTGTGCTGACATGGATGACAACCTATTCCCATGGCTATAGAGTTGCTTATATAGCATTTTCCATCCTCAATGAGACCCAGGACATTCATGGAACAGGACAACATAACCAACCCTAGGGTTTTCACATAAGAATGAATCTTTTGGCAGTGTTGGAATTTGAACCCAAGGCCTATCAGGCCCAATTGGTGAATGGGTCATGGTGAGCAGACCAGCCTGTGAGCCGCTAAGGAGGTTGGCCATTCCCGGGACCTGAGATGGAGTCCTGGTGGGGGCCAATATTGTCATAAATTCATAATTAAACAAAGGATCTATATTTCCAAACATGGGTGGGCAACATCTTGTGTTTGGTGTAGTAATTCTCTATTTTGTGTCTTATTCATTGATGTATTGTGTATTTTCTTGAGTTTAGGTTGACAGATATAACTGTGGTGAACTGGATGACAACCTATTCCCATGAATATAGAGTTGCCTATACCTTCTCTATCCTAGCTGAGACCCAAAATTTGCACAGCACATGAAAACAGGTGCAACGACTGGCTTCTCACATCAGGGTGAATTTTTGGCAGTGCTGGGATTCGAACTCAAGGCCTAGGAGGCCCAACTGCCCAATGGGTCCACGTGATCACACCAGACTGTGAGCCAAGAAGCAGCTGGGCTGTTCCCAGGAACTGATATCGAGCCCCAGGGAGGCCAAAATAGTCCTCAATGCATCATTGGAATATGGGATGTAAATTCACATCAGTGTGTGTACTGCATCGTATATTAAGTGTAGTAGTTAATGTCTTTATTTTGTATGCTACTCATGGATATATTGTGTATTTCTTGAGTATATGATGACAGGTATAATTCGACTGACATATATAACAACTTATTCCCATGACCACAGGTGGCCCATGCATTCTCCATCCTAGCTGAGACCTAGGATTTGCCCAGGAAAGGAAAACAGGGGCAACGATTTGCTTCTGACATCAAGATGAATCTTTTGGCGGGTCTGGGTTCTGAACTCGGGGCCCAGCAGGCCTAATAGGTGAATGGGTCCACATGAGCACACCAGCCTGTGAGCCATGAAGAAGCTAGGCATTCCCAGTACAAAGAAATAATCTTATAAATATGTTAGAAACAATTGCAAGAAAGAAAAAAAGCATTTAAATACTTATCTTGGGGTTCGTTTTACCTATTATATTGATCTGGTTTAATTAATTCTCTGCCTTCACTACCAGATTATTTGAAGAATACATAAGATAATTGCACTGAGAAGTGATTTGGAGAATTAATTCATATGGTTTACCTTTAATTTTTGAGGTAAGTACTTGGATTCAAATTCATAGCTTTGCATTTGCCAGGCAGGCATCTGACCACTTGAACCATGCCACATCCAGCAATTTTTGCTTTGATTGTTTTTGAGAAAGAATCTTGTATTTTTTTTATTCCTAGGCTACATGGATAGTGAACGTCCTAGTTTTATGTTCAAAATAGGTAGGATGACAGTCACACACTGGCACACCCAGCTTTTATTGATTGAGATGGAGGTCTCTTGTATGTTTTCCAGCTTGACCTTGAACTGCAACTATCGACACTTCCATTTCAGAGTAGCTAGGATTATAGTTATAAACCAACTCATTTGACTTATTTTAGATGCTTACAAAATTTCTGAAATTATGAGAAAATCCTCTAGAGTTACTAGCCATATCCAGATTCTAGGTGATACACTAATGATTATTTTGTCAAAAGTTTTTTGACATTATTTTGACAAACTTTTTAAAAAATTTTTGGCAAAATACCATACAGAGGGGATACAATTACATCGGCAAGGTAATGAGTACATTTCTTATCAAGCATTGTTGCCTCCTCCGGTTTCGCCTTCTCATCCCTTCCCATCTCCCCTCTCCACCCGTGCAACACTCTGCCCCTGGCAAAAGTTAAGTTCCTTATTGGACATAATGATTTGTATAGCTCATTGTTGCAATGGGTCCAATGTATGCCTATTTAAAGGTTGGTTTTTGCCCATTCCCTCCACAAATTATACGAACATCAAATAAAATGGAAGCAGGGGTTATACCATGGCGGAGGGACATATAAAGCAACAAAGAAATAATCTTATAAATATGTTAGAAACAATTAAAGAAAGAAAAAAAAACATTTCAATACTTTTCTTGGGGTTCATTTCACCTAACATGAACTTAACTTACCTTTTCTGCTTGTCTCAAAAATATACTAGTTATTGCAAATAAAGGAAACCATGGGACCTATATTTTTGGACCTGGCTTAATTCACTTAATTTTTTCCAAGTCTTTCAACTTCCTAACAAATGGGGCAATGTCATTCTTTCTGACAGAAGCATAGAATTCCATTGTGTGTTTCTACCACATTTTTTAGATCCATTCATCTAGCTTCCTCATCGAAGATTAGATGGTTATATATCTGTAGGTTCAATTCTATTCCATTGGTCCTGAGGTCATTTCTTGTGCCATTACCAAGTTGTTTTGATTACTAGCAGAGTTTGAAATGTTGTATTGATATTCCTCCACTTTCCTTTCTGTTAATGATCTTTTATGCTATTCAGGGTCTTATATTGTTCCCTATGGATTTTTGGATTGTCTCTTCTACTCCTTGAAGAATGAATTTGGGATAGTGTTAGGTATTGCATTGAATTTGTAGATACCCTTGGGAAGTATTGCCCTTTTCATGTTGTTGATCCTTCGAATCCAGGAGCATGGGAGTTTTTGCCATTTTCTAAGTTCTGTTTTGATTTCCTTTTTCAGATTATTAAAATTTTCATCATAGAGGTACTTCACTTCTTTGGTTAAGTTAATTCCTAGATATTTTATTTGTTTTTTTGGAGCTATTATGAATGGAGTTGCTTTCCTGATTTCAGCCACACTTTTCTTATTGTTGGCATACAGAAAAGCCATTGATTTTGAGGGTTAAATTTATACCCTGCTACTTTGCCCAAGTTTGAATGAGCTTAAATAATTTGGGAGTGGAGTCAGTGGGATTCTTTAAATACAATATCATGCCATCTGCAAAGAGGGAGAGTTTTTCATCATCTGTTCCTATTTGGATCCATTTTATGTTTGCATCTTGTCTTATTGCTGTATCTGGCATTCTAATACTAGATTGAAGAGGAGTGGTGAGAATGGACGTCCTTGTCTCATTCCCTATTCAAGAGGAAATGGCTTTAGTTTTTCACCATTAAGTACAGTGCTGGTTGTAGGTTTGTCATAAACAGCCTCTATTCTATTGAGGAATGTTCCCTGGATTCCTAATTTTTCCAGAGTTTTCATTATCAATGGGTGTTGAAAAAAAATGGGTGTTGAATGTTGTCAAATGCCTTTTCTGCATCTCTTGAGATAACCATGTGTGTTCTTATCCTTGCTCTTGTTGATGTGATGAATTATATTAATTGATTTGCATATATTGATCCAGCATTGCATCCCTGAAATGAATCCTGTTTGATCGTGGTTTATGATTTTTTGGATGAATTGTTGAAGTCAATTGGCCAAAATTTTGTTCAGAATTTTGAATAAATGTTCATCAAAAAATGGGTCTATAGTTCTCTTTCTTTGATGAGTCCCTGCCTGGTTTTGGAATGAAGGTTATGATGTCTTCCTAGAATGAGTTCGGTAGTGCACTTTCTCTTTCAATTTCATTGAAGGGCTATTGGTGTGAGCTCTGCTTGGAAGGCCTTGTAGAATTCTGCTGTAAATCTTTCTGATACTGGGCTTTTCTTAGATGGGACTTCTCTTATTGCTGTTTCTATCTCAATGTTTGATATGGTCCTGTTAAAATGTTTTAACTCATCTTTTTTAGTTTCGGCATGTCGATATTTCCTATGAAAAGGTCAATTTCTGCCAAGTTCTCAAACTTATTAGCATAGTTTTGATAAGTATTCCCTTTTACTTTTCTTAATCTTGGTTATTGCTCTGGTGATGTTTCCATTCTCATCTCTGAGTTTATTTATTTGGGTGAGTTTTCTTCTTTTTCTGATAAGATTTGCTAAGGGTCTGTCAATTTTGTTAATTTTTTCTAAGAACTAACTCTTTGTTTTGTTGATGCTCTCTATGGTTTTCTTGTATCCTAATTCATTTAATTCTGATTTAATTTTAATTATTTATTCCATCTCCTGGACTAGGGTTTATCTTGCTGCTCTTTTTCAAGGAGGTTCAGATGTCTCATTAAGTTGTTGGTTTTAGATCTCTCCAATTAGTTGATGTAGGTACTCAAAGCTATAAACTCTGTCTACTGCCTTTGCTCTGTCCCAGAAGAGCAGTTAATTTGTGTGCTCATTTTTGTTGAATATGGTAAACATTTGAATTTCCTTTCTAATCTCTTCCCTGACTCACTGGTGATTCAACAGTGTATTGTTCAGCCTCCATATGTTACAGGACTTTCTTTGGTGGTTTTTGGTGTTGAGGTCTAATTTTATTCCCTTGTGATGTGAGCAAATGTAAGGTATAACTTCAATGGTTCTGAATTTGGTCAAGATTGCTCTGTGACCTAAAATGTGGTCTATTTTGGAAAATGTTCTATGTTCAGCAGAGAAAAATGTGTATTCTGATGCTGCTGGGTGAAATATTCAATAGGTGTCTGTTAAATCTAGTTGATATATGCTATTGTTTAGATCAGTGGTTTTAGACTTGAGCTGAAGAGCTGAGGAAAAATGCCCAGGCCCCACAACCGACCAAAAAATCCCTCTGCCACATCTGACTTGCTTGCTTTGACTTCCCTCATGATGGCATACTAAGATGCCAGCAAAGATAAAGCTCCAGAAACCTTTTGGATAGAAAAAGAAACCACTGCATGGGAAGTGAGGGGTGTTTTAGAACAGATTTGGAGCTGAACAGAGGCAGGAGGGCTCATGGCTGCAGACTCAGCTGTCTTTTGAATCATTGCCCAGTTACCAGCTATAAGTTTTTGCTCCAAAATCAATGTGGCAAATCTGCAATTCTTATTGACTCATCCACATACACAGACATAGTTAGGCATCCAGAATGACTTAAAATGTAGATTTCCTAAATCAGAGAAATCTGTAACAGAGTAAATGGGCAGAAAGAACTTCACTTAATCAGGTTCAATTCATTTTACTTGCTTATAATTTAACTGAGAGAACACTATCAAACTAACCAAGCTTTCACAAAATCAAAATATCCAAGCAACTACATTTTACAGGAAGTAAATATTCACAGCACAAATCAGAGTTTCTGAAGAGCTGGTGTTCTCAGAAAATAAGGAATTAGGGTTCAGGACACATGTCAGACACATTTAACAACATCATCAAAATGGGAATCATTACCACAGGTGTCAAAAGTTGCTTATTCTCAGCATGTAAGCACTTTATCATTGTTTTCTGGCCCTTAGTAAAAAAAAATGGAAGAATTTGATTTCCCTTCTCAATTTCAATCTGCAAATTCACATTTTCTTCTAAGGAAGTCATTTATCTCACACACCTGACAATACAGAATATGTATTCAAACAAGTGTCTTCTGGGCATCTGGGAGCAAAATAGGAAGAATGAAACAGGCTACAAATCATGTGTGTACTTCTGCTTTTTCTTTTTAATTGTGAAAATACCGTACAGAGAGGTTACAATTACCTTAGCAAGTTAATTAGTACATTTCCTTTCTTTTCTTTTTTTTTTTTTTGGTGGGGGGGTCCAGTCCTGGGGCCTGAACTCCGGGCCTGGGCACTGTACCGCAGCTTCAGCTCAAGGCTAGCGCTCTACCACTTGAGCCACAGCACCACTTCTGGCTTTTTTCTTTTTGCTTATGTGGTGCTGAGGAATCAAACCCAGGGCCTTAGGCATGCAAGGCAGGCGCTCTACCACTGAGCCACCTTCCCAGCCCAATTAGTACATTTCTTATCAAGCATTGTTGCCATGGAAAGACTTGATGGCACGGCTAAGCTAATTTGGGAGTGCTTGTCCTTTCCAGCACCCAGGTGGGAAGATGGTTAGTTGGGAGGGAAGAAATGTCTTAGAGTTTCAGAAAAAGGCAAAATAATTGTGCATGGTTTTTCTGCTCAGAAAAAAACCTTTAAATAAGATACATTTTTCTCTTCACAAAAGAACTACACAGTAGTCCTCTTCACTGTAATTTCCCCTTCTGTAGTTATTTACATGTGCTGAACTGTGCTCTGAAAAGATTACATGGAAAAACACCTCATATTTTGAAAGAAACCACATTCACATAATACCTATTTTTTGTTTTTGGGGGGTTCTTTTGGAGGTAAAGTTTCACTGTATATCTCTTTGATTGCTTTCCTTCCTAGGCTTCTGTTTCCTGGAATTATAGGTATGCACTTCCACATCCATTTCACATTACTTGATTTTTTTAAAAGTATATTGTTACAATTTTTCTATTTTTATTAGCTACTGTTATTATTGTCTTACTGTACCCAATTTATAACTGAAGCTTTATTGTAGGTGTATTTCTCTGGGTAAAAGCATAAAATGGTCATCTTGGTATTTACAGTGTTGCTTCCAGAACTGATTGAGTATACTAAAATCAGCATAGGCTCCAGTCCCATATAGAAAATAACATAGTATGTCATACAAAGTAAGTTACACTTTAAATCACGTAAAGGTTATATATATTACCAACATACATGTAACAGTATGTAAATAGTTGCTCTATTGAATGTTTGGGGAACAACTTTTTCCCCGAATATTTTAAATTTCTGGTTTATTGAACACCTAGATTTGGAAATTCTGGATACTGAGGATGAACTCTATAAAGTACTTCATTGATTTTAGGTATCAACTTGAAATGTATATCCAGAGGCTAAACAGGAACTACTGTAAAGATCAAAATGAAACTTGAAACTCTTATTTTGTCATAATTATTCACTAACTAAAATGTGGAT
Organism: Dipodomys merriami; assembly: GCF_024711535.1. Taxonomy (NCBI): domain Eukaryota; kingdom Metazoa; phylum Chordata; class Mammalia; order Rodentia; family Heteromyidae; genus Dipodomys; species Dipodomys merriami. The sequence continues at coordinate 1,829,863 of NW_027203804.1, forward strand.
AAATATGAATCTGTTCCTTTTCCTCCTTGTCCTCGTCTTCGTCCTCCTCTTCTTCTCCTTCTTCTTCTCCTTCTTCTTCGCCTTCTTCTTCTCCTTCTCCTTCTCCTTCTCCTTTTCCTTCTCCTTCTCCTCCTTCTCCTTCTCCTTCTCCTTCTCCTTCCCCTCCTCCTTCTGCTTCTCCTCCTTCTCCTTCTCCTTCTCCTTCTCCTTCTCTTCCTTCTTCTTCTCCTTCTCTTTCTCGTTCTTCTAAAACTTCTCCTTCTTCTTCTTCTTCTTCTTCTTCTTCTCCTTCTTCTTCTTCTTCTCCTTCTTCTTCTCCTTCTTCTTCTTTCTTGTTCTTGTTCTTGTTCTTGTTCTTGTTCTTGTTCTTGTTCTTGTTCTTGTTCTTGTTCTTGTTCTTGTTCTTGTTCTTGTTCTTGTTCTTGTTCTTGTTCTTCTTCTTCTTCTT